>NC_041395.2:344498188-345162354 GCF_900747795.2 Erpetoichthys calabaricus
CTACAAGTGACTTCACTACTCCAACTCCCACCATATGCTCCTCTTACTGCTCAAAGTTTTTTAAATAATTACAATCACCAATTAGTAACCAACACACCCCCCTAAACATTAAAGGTCTCCATGTCTCTAATCAAAGTGGCTTAACATTACTGACCCGGGCAACGCCACATGCGCTGCTTCTGTCTACTGTAAATATAACATGGACTGTTGTGGGCTTGTGCAGGGGGCTCAGTCGAGAATGGAAGTGCAGCACAACACAAAGGAGAAGCAAAGGCTTGTTGTTTAACTCCTGCTTTGTCGGCTTTTTCTTCATAATTTAAGCACTAGGAACTGTCCACCTTGAATGAAGAGGACGAGTCAGACATGACAGCATTTGTGGTAAGGAGTTAAATTGACCTAAAAAGAGGAAAATCTCATCTCATGAGAACAGAAACATTGATGGAGAGGCAGGGTGGATGAAGAATGGGTCAGCTAGCAATGCCAACAGGGACACCATTTACAAAACACACCAACCTTTGCTTTCTTTCCTTCTCCCTACAAATACATCTGGGCAAAGCCGGGCACTTTGACCAGTCAGACAGTCATTTTCCAACCCGCTTTTCTCTTGGATGGATCTCAAATTTATTTTATTTTTGTTGATGGTACTGTGATGCCGTGGTAGCATTGCTACTCTGCAGTAAGGAGACCGGGATTCATGTCCCTTGTCCTCCCTGTGTGGAGTTTGCATGTTCTCCCCATGTCTGCGTGGGTTTCCAAAGACATGCAGGTTAGATGGACTGGTGATCCTAAATTAGCGGTGTGTGTGTGTGTGTGTGTGTTTGTATTCGTCCTGTGATGGGCTGGCATCCTGTCCAGGTTTTGTTCCTTCCAGTCAGTCATTTTCAAACCCACTTAGTCCTGAACAGGGTCGCAGGGTCTGTAGGAGCCTCTCCCAGCTATTGCAGGGCACAAGGCAGGAACAAACCCAGGATGGGATGCCAGCACACCACAGACTTTGACCAGTATTCTATTCTATCACAAATTAAAAAAAAAAAAAAGAACATTTTTTTGTGAGATGATCTGTTCAGAATTATTTCAAAATTTGGCAGGAACTTCTGCATGTAATTGTAAAGCGGGCAGCACTATAGGCACGTAGTAAACTTTAGCATTTTTGTTACTGTTTTATTCTACACGAAGAGTCAGTCTAGATGGAGTTCTCACAGTTCATGGCTCTCCGGGTCAAGCACAGTTTGAGGTTTTTTTTTTTTTTTCTGCAACATGGCACGGTGGCGCAGTGGGTAGCGTTGTTGCCTCGCAATTAGGAGACCCGGGTTCACTTCCAGCGTCCTCTCTGCGTGGAGTTTGCAGGTTGCCCCCGTGTCTGCGTGGGTTTCCTTCCGCAGTCCAAAGACATGCAGGTTAGGTGCATTGGCGATCCTAAATTGTGCTTGTTGTGTGCCCTGCGGTGGGCTGGCACCCTGCCCAAGGTTTTTTTTCCCTGCCTTGCACCCTGTGATGGCTGGGATTGACTCCTGCAGACCCCTCATGACCCTGTATTTAGGATATAGCGGGTTGGATAATGGATGGATGGAAATATTTATGCTTTTTAATTGGATGGTGTTGTTTTATTGTGTTTTTTTAAACTATTATAATTATTATTTAATTATTTATTATAATAATTATTATTATTATTTACAAAGTTATTGTCTTTTTTTTCACCTGCATTATTATCATTCTTTAATTTAATATTATTTATTGTATCAGTATGCTGCTGCTGGAAAATGTGAATTTCCCATTGGGATTAATAAAGTATCTATCTATCTATTATTTAAAAAATCATTTTAGCGTTTCATGCTAATAAAATCAGGTCTGAGTGCACCCCGACCCCTCAATTCACTAAAAGCCCAGTCTCAAGCTGACTCTTAAAACTCAAGGTGCCCAGCGGTTTGGCACAGCGATCCCATAGGGGAACCATTTATGGTTCCCAAAAGACCCATCCAATAGGGTTTTAGAAAGAAGAACATATATTTATTTAGATCCGTAAGCGGCTCCATCTAATAAATGAGCAAGAAAGTTTGTCTGCCCCGCTGTTTGTCACAATGCAATCACCAAGTGAGAGGAAGAGTAAATATTCAGAATCTACAGCTTTGGTGATTAATAACAACAACATTTATTTATATAGCACATTTTCATACAAATGATGTAGCTCAAAGTGCATAAAAAAATTAATTGTGTGAACATGATTTAAAAAATTAAGGAAAACCCTAAAACAGTGAATTGTAATTTAATTTAAAAAAAAAAAATTATATATAAATAAATATATCTTATATATAACTCACCAGTCTACTCACTCACTATGTAATATAATATATATCTCTTAATACATAATTCACCAGCCTCCTCACTCACTCACTTCCGTCCGAAGCCGAATGCGCAGTCGCCTTCTGTGCAGCTGCCCGAAAAACCTTACAAGACCGACATTGCGGCAGGTGGCGGATTTACGGCCGCGAAAATTCAAAGAGAAAGGCGACTTCGATTAAAGCTCTAGAGGCCTGAAAGGCGATTTCGACTACAGCTCGAGGCCTAATTACGCATTCTGATTCAATTCCGCATTCATTCAATACACCTACTGTATATCAGGTTTGTGGTGCTTATACTTATTACTATTCAGAATCAGAATCAGCTTTATTGGCCAAGTATACGTACACATACAAGGAATTGGACTCCGGTTTTACCTAGTATTGTCCCTGATGCTGTGAGATTGACTTAATTGTTCATGAGAGTGATGGCCTGAGGAAAGAAACTGTTCACATGTCAGGTAGTTTTGGCGTACAGTGCTCTGTAGCGCCTACCAGAGGGAAGAAGTTGAAAAAGGTTGTAACCAGGGTGTGATGGGTCTGCAATGATGTTTTCTGCCCGTTTCCTGACTCGAGATCTGTATAAGTCTTGAATGGAGGGCAGATCAACACCAATGATTTTTTCTGCAATCCTGACTGTCCGTTGAAGTCTGTTCCTGTCCTGTTTTGTGGCTGAGCCAAACCAGACTGTGGTAGATGAACAGAGAACAGACTGGATTACTGCAGAGTAAAATTGGATGAGCAGCTCCTGAGGCAGGTTGAACTTCCTGAGCTGGCGCAGGAAGTACAACTTCTGCTGGGCCTTTTTAACAATTGTGTTTATGTTTAGTTCCCACTTTAGGTCCTGGGAAATTGTGGATCCCAGAAACCTAAAGTTTTCCACAGCAGACACAATGCTGTTGAGTAGTGTGAGAGGGGGCAGCACTGGGGGGCTCCTCCTGAAGTCCACTGTCATCTCCACAGTTTTAAGCTTGTTCAGCTCCAGGTTGTTTTGACCGCACCAGAGGGCCAGCTGTTCGACCTCTCGTCTGTATACAGACTCGTCACTGTCCTTGATGAGGCCAATGTCTGTCATATCATCTGCGAACTTCAGGATTTTAACAGACGGGTCTCTTGAGGTGCAGTCATTTGTGTAGAGGGAGAAGAGCAGAGGAGAGAGGACACATCCCTGGGGGGCACCAGTGCTGACTGTTCGTGTGCTGGATGTGATTTTTCCCAGTCTCACTTGCTGCTTCCTATCTGTCAGGAAGTTTTTGATCCACTGGGAGATGGGAGCTGGTACAGTGAGCCAAGTGAGTTTGGTGTGGAGGACTTCTGGAATGATAGTATTGAACGCCGAGCTGAAGTCCACAAACAGGATCCTAGCATATGTCCCTGGAGAGTCGAGATGTTGCAGGATGTAGTGCAGTCCCATGTTGATTGCATCATCCACTGACCTGTTTGCTCGGTAAGCAAACTGTAGGGGGTCAAGCAGGGGGTCTGTAATGTCCTTCAGGTAGGTCAACACCAGTCTTTCAAAGGATTTCATGACCACAGACGTCAGGGCGACTGGCCTGTAGTCATTTAACCCTGCAATGGAGGTTTTCTTTGGAACCGGGATAATTGTGGAACGCTTAAGGCAGGAGGGAACTTCACATAGCTCCAGGGATCTGTTGAAGATCTGTGTAAATATGGGGGCCAGCTGATCAGCACAGACTTTAAGACAGGAGGGTGACACACCATCTGGACCTGGTGCCTTCCTGATCTTCTGTCTCCTGAAGAGCTGACTCACGTCCCCTTCACAGATCCTGAGTGCAGGTATGGTGTCAGTGGGGAGGGGCAGGGGCTTGGTAGTGGGTGCTGAGAGTGTATTTAGATTGGCGTGGGTGAGAGGTGTGAAAGAGGGATTATCAAACCTGCAGTAGAACAAATTCAGCTCGTTGGCCAGTTGATGGTTCTCTTCAGTATGGGGGGATGGTTTCCTGTAGTTGGTGATGTCTTTCAAACCTCTCCACACTGATGCAGGGTCGTTGGCTGTAAACCTATTTTCCAGCTTTTCAGTGTAGCACCTCTTTGCTACTCTGATTGTACTAGAACATTCATCATTCAATATTATACTATAGGCCTGGAAAAGTCATCAACTAACAGTACAAGCCTGTACAGTAATGAATAAAGCGGACTACAATCATTACACTTCATTACTTATCCTTTGTTCTTCATACACTGCTGACACAAACTCGTGCCCATTTCATCTTACGTTGTCGAAACGGGCTCTTTGTCCAGTATATATATATATTTGTCTCTAGTGGGTGCTTGTTGTGTGGGTGCATGTGCCCTGCGGTGGACTGGCGCCATGCCCGGGGTTTGAAATTTGAAAACTAACTAAATACGGGACATTCTGGGTGTCTCTGAAAGGTCAGTAGGGTGGCATGCTGAAGCAGTGGTAGTGCTGCTGCCTCGCAGTAAGGAGACCTGGGTTAACTTTGTGCGGAGTTTGCATGTTCTCCCCATGTCTGCGTCGGTTTCCACCGGGTGCTCCGGTTTCCTCCCACACTCCAAAGACATGCAGGTTAGGTACATTGGCGATCCTAAATTGTCCCTAGTGTGTGCGTGCCCTCCAGTGGGCTGGTGCCCTGCCCGGGATTTGTTTCCTGCCTTGTGCCCTGATTGGCTCCAGCGGACCCCCGTGACCCTGTAATGATAATGGATGGATGGATGTAATAATTAAAGATGTGAGGACACGATGCCGCAGAGCTAGCGAGGAGCTGGAGCTTCGTTCATGGATTGTCCCTGCCTCACGCTGTATTCTTGCTGTGGGTGGTGTGACAGTGGAAGGACAGATTAATTAAACACGGGCTACGAAGCTATTTCAATGTTCCTTTTGAAGAATCAGAGTTCTAAGCTTACAGATGGCTTCACGTCTACTACAGAGCCGATTGTGTGGAGATTGGGTATTTGGAGAAAGAAAAGGAAGGACAGGAATTGGAGGTTAGTACGTTAGTACGACAGTACTGCTACAATAAATTGTTTCATTGAAGGTCACACATGGCGCAGCAAGCATCTGGGTGGTCCGGTTTCCTCCCACAGTCCAAAGATATGCAAGTTAGGTGAATTGGTGATCCTAAATTGTCCCTAGTGTGTGCTTAGTGTGGTGGGTTGGCACCCTGCCCGGGGTTTGTTCCTGAATTGCACCCTGTGCTGGCTGGGATTGGCTCCAGCAGACCCCCATGACCCTGTGTTAGGATATAGCAGGATGGATTACTGACTGACTATATATACTGTCACGTTTGGGTCACAGAGCTGCACAGAAAAACAAAGGAGATTCAAGAGACAGGAACTTCATTTCACTTCACTTCAAACAAACATAAGTCACTTCAGGAGGGATTCGAGCTCCATGTGTACCAGAGGGCACTGTTCTGTCTCTCAATTAAAAGAATAGAAAATCTTCATCAGGACACACCTCAGGAGCGGGACCCCCAACAGGAGCAGAGGTTGTCTGGGGGAAACGAGAGACGAGGCAGTAAGACAAAAGGACAGCTGCTGTACGGCCTTTTCAATGTTCGAAGCGCCGTGTGAGATACAGATCACGTGGCACAGCAGCAGCAGCTGATCGAGCAAAGAGGAGGTAAAATGAAAAGACTTGTTTGTTTGCCATTGTGTCACCGTTTAAGAGCGGGTTTTGGAGGAGCGACCACATCTCCTTAGCATGCGTTTAGCCCCCCTCTTCACAATATATATAGGATTGATAAAAATGGATGGCCTAAATAGTACTAGTAGTAAATAGGTGGTTTGTGAATAAGGTGAGTGTCTCTTTAAGAGACTAATTCACCCACCTTTATGAACTGGCGCTGTAACAGTCTCGAGGCAGGTGTGTGAGGAAGGTGTTTACATTAAGGACGTGAAGTCTGTGCTTTAAATGTTCCTTTTCATAGGATACTAGCTGTGTGATTATTTAATAATGGCAGTTTGACTTTTGAACAATATTCCAATTGTAAATGCATTGCCAAATAAGAAATGGAAACGGTTTCATCATTTTGTTCCCACCCGAGCGACACCCCCTCTCATGGCCCCCACAAGGGGGTGCTGACAGGGCTCTAGCTAGGGGGCCCGGGATCACAGGGGCCTGGAGCGGGATGAGTAGATATTATGCACAAACAAAACGTATGAACAGAAAGCAAGAATTGATCCTACAGCGTGGAGTGTCAACTTCAGCATAAAATATTTTGAAAACTAAAAACAATATCAAAAAAAAAGTTTCAGATAAAAAAATTTCTACATACATTTTTCTACAACTTTCTTGCTTTGACATTTTGCGAATCCAAATAAAACGTACAACATTTATTTATATAGCACATTTTCATACAAAAAAGTAGCTCAAAGTGCTTTACATAATGAAGAAAAGAAAAATAAAAGACAAAATAAGAAACTAAAATAAGACAACATTAATTAACATAGAAAAAGACGTAGACCTCTCCACTGGTCGAATATTTTGATATTAATTGCTGATTTGGTGTCATATAGTTTTACAGTATGTACTAGTCATTTAGCCCGTTACAATAATGGGTGCTAGAACAGTAGTGCATAAACATTAGTAGGCACAGTCTATATTAAATGACAAGGGACTTTGACCTCATTCTTTTTGTTGGTCGTATTTTTCTTTCTTTCAGCCTTTCTTTTGTTGATGTTTACTTGCTGAGCTGACCGTTGTTCGTGGGCTGCCGTCGTGTATTGTGTGTCTAATTTTCTGTGACAGTAATACTGTCTTGTACGGCTCTATTCAATAAGGGCGCACACAAACAGGCGAGCTTCAAAAGGGCGACCTCAATTGAGCGCGGCGAATAAAGGCGTTCGTAGATAATTTAGTTCAAATGGCTCTGGAATATGTGAAGAGCAACAAAGGTGCAGATCTTTATTCGCTGCGCCCAATTGAGGTCGCTCTTTTGAGGTTCGCCTTTTAGTGCGCGCCCTTATTGAAGGATACCGTCTTGTACGTCCGCTGGCTTGTACGTCCGTAATATACCTTTAATTTTCTCTGGCGGTAATACAGGCGTGCGCGTTGGTAATATTCCTCTGACAGTAATACTGGCTTGTATGTGGCTGTAATATGCGTCACTGTATTGTGTACCTTTAATTTCCTCTCGCAGTAATACTGGTTCGTATTTCCGTAAAATGCCTCTAACTTTCTCTGACAGTAATATCGCGCATCACACCGTGCCCCGCGCATGCGCACTTCATCAGAAGACACCCACACACGGACACCTGGACGCACATAGGGATTTTATATATATATATATATATAGATACTTTATAAATATTATAAACAATAAACTTAAATTGTACATTTTTTTTTAAACAATACGAAATGCTACACAAAAAAATTAAACATTTACATCACTTATTTCTACAGATATAAAGAGTTAAAGGTAAAATTTCGATTTTTTTCAAAATTGCCGTCTTTTTCAAAAAGACGTAATTTCCAGCTTTTTGCAAGAAGATTGAGGCCTGCGACAACCTCCATTATTTTTGTCGGAAAATTTCCTATAGGAAACCCTACATTAGAAAAGTATATCACAAATGCCGGAGTACATGAAAAACTAAGTGTCATAGAACTGGACGGATCTTCAACTAAATTGTAGACCTACATTTAAAGCTAAAAATGCAAACAATTTATATTCACAATCCTCTTTAATAAAACCCCTGCGTCCAGTGTCCACGTGTGTCTTCTGGTGAAGTGCGCATGCGTGGGGCACGGTGCGACGCTTAATAATAATACATTTATATAGCGCCTTTCCCATGCTCAAGGCCCTTACAGAATATAATAAAGAACGGCAGTGTATACAGTATATAGCATTGTACAAACCAGATAAATAAATAAAGAAGATTAAGACAGTAAATTCTGAAAAAAAAACAGACAACATAATTGATCTTATGGGGCCCTAGGCGAAAGGGGGGTCCAGGGGCCCCCTGAGGGGGGTGGAACCCCCCTGGAAGTTCTGCGAAATGCGTGAAAATTAGACCAAGGAGTCGATCCGGGGCCCCCCGGATGCCGGGGCCCTAGGCGGTCGCCTACTTCGCCTATGCCTAAGGCCGGGCCTGAATTGATGGTCTCGCACACACACACATACAGGTTACATGAGCATCTTGACAGAGAAGTGTAATAAAGTCAAGTCGAGCTAAAAGCCTTCCTGAACAGATGAGTTTTGAGTTGTTTTTTAAAAGAATTCATGGAGTCAGCTGACAGATGCTTCAAAGGCCGCCTGACACGTCACACAAGACAGAGAGGGCGGGACCTATAAAATATTGCGCGGCCGATCCAATCGGATTTCGATAAATGAGGTAAGACCTAAAACAGAAAACACGAAAAGTCCAGTCGGATACTGAGATGCGGAGACCAGCTTCCCCATTGTTGTGCAAGTGTTCACTCTGAGGATGTCAGATTTGCGATTAGGAAGCTTGGCCCGGTAAAGTGTAGATTTATTTTCGCGCACATTACATCCGTTGCTGGGGAGAATCTGCTGATTGCCCGCTGTTGGGACAGATAATTAAACGCATATTACGGACAATTACAGGCATTTTACGAAAAAAATTGAATGAGGTAAAAGGTCCCTTGCCATTTAACCCTTTGCGGTCGTTAGGCCAGAAAACTGGCCTTAGTAAAAAGTGCGCTATAGGTCGTCAGGCCACCGCTGGTGGCCCTGCAAGTTTCTGACCGATTTGCACAGTCGCCTGGTCGAGAAAAGTGGCCTGTGTTATTCCTACGTGCTTGAAAAAAATAACTGCTGTAATTATTGGCGTTTTTTCAATAATTAATTACGACTAATGTAGCGTGACGTTGAAAATTAAATACGACTGCAAAGGGTTAATATAGACTGTACCTACTAATGTTTATGGACTACTGTTCTAGCGCCCGTTATTGTAACGGGCTTAATGTCTAGTTAGTTTATAAATGATTTAGCTAAACATGTTGATTTTAGTGAGGTCATTGAAAATTTTGCATCAAAGAAAGTTAGAAAACAGATTTTGCAATAATTTTTGATACTATTGTAAGTTTTTCATTCGGATCTTTATTTTATAAATATATTCAATAAATGTGCATAATACTTCATATGTTTTCACATCATTAACCGCGCTTATTTGAATTTTAAATCCTATTGGGTATCATGTTTTCCTTAACCCTAGATGAAGGGCCCGCCAGAGATCCTGCCCTAGGGGCCCGTGTTAGAATGTGGGGGCCACGACCCCGCTACTGCAGTAAGTAACCATAACAGATGGAAACAGATAGCAGAGGGGGGTCCTGATTTGAAAAGGACTCTCGCTGCACACAATCACACAGGCCACGTTCAAGTTTTCTTAATCTTGTTAGTGTCCTGCTAAGCAGCTCAAGCCCCCATACTTTAAAGATTTCAGTTTTTTCCATCTAAAGAAAGGACCAACTTCATAGGCGAAAGAATTCCCGTCCCAGAATGAAATGGTGCTCAGTCAAGTAGCAGTTCAAGGGGGAACCACACAGCCCACCAAAGAAACAGAAAGTGCCGTTAAAGAATGGCGGCACTTAATAAATGAAACTACTGTACTAGGGATATAAAATTTGAGTATTATTTATACTTGCTGCATGCAACCTTAATACAATTGTATTTGTGTGGTTTAATAAATTTAATTGACTCAACACTTTTATTTTTCAGGAAGGTTCCAGAATGAACCATGAGATTTATTTAGATCTGTAAATGGAGAGAAGGCAACAGATTTGTGGAATGCCAGTGGGGGGTCCTGATTTTTAAAGGACTCTCACTGTATACAATAACACATCCAGCCTAAATCCAGATTTTCTTAATCTGTTAGTGTCCTGCTCACACATCAAGGATTTTTTTTTTTTTGCTGATTAGGAAACTTTTCAAAACACAAAGAATCGGCTTCATATACAAAGAAGTCTTCCCAGAATTAAATGCTGCTTGGTCAGACAATGCAGGAACGGAGTAAAGAATCCTAAAGTGCCGTCAAAGAACCAGCATTTTAAAAGAGAGTGTAGATCCTCATTCACAAATCAAATCAAAAGAAAAATCTTTACTGGAGCTCCATGTGTTTATTTTATTAACAATTTCGTGACAGATTTTGGAAAAAGAGACCCGTGTAGAGAAAATGTGAGCGTTTGCCGCTGTAGATAACCGCAGACGATCGCTTCTGTTCCACCCGCACTCTATAAAAAAAATAAATAAATAAATAATAATAGTAGGGGGGCTTTGGCCAATACGGGGCCGTAGTCCGCCTTTCAAATAGGGTGGGCCTTTTTCTAAAATAAATAATTAAATAGGCTTATTCATTTTGTAACACAAGTGCTCATGCCTTTGTAAAGTCATATAAATAAAATTTTACAATAAATACAATATGAGTCGTCAAGGCTTCCATTATACCGTGAATACAATAGAACTTCGTAATGTGCTATAAAATCCTCACACATCCCAAGAACTAGTGAAATAATAATAATAATAATACACTTATTTATATAGCGCCTTTCCCATGCTCAAGGCACTTACAGAATATAATAAAGAACGGCACCGTATACATTATATAGCATTGTACAAACCAGATAAATAAATAAAGAAGATTAAGACAGTGAATTCTGAAAAAAAAAAGAAACAGACAACATAATTGATGGTTTTAAATTTAAAAACGGCGCATAGCAAATCAAAAAAAGATACTGTATTGTGAAAAGAGGGGGAAAAAAACGTGACAAGCCCCATTGCATCTACAAAACAAAACTTACAATTAGTTAAGACCGCTGGCCTCTTAGAAATATAACCTGATGTAGCGACGGGCGGCACTGACGTCCCATGAGGCTCTGCGGCGCTGCACCAATTAGACTCTTCGTTTTCATTTCTTTCCTGTTTCAAACAGTTGTGTTAAATGTTGACGTATAGCGTTTGGCAATGCGAGTGTTTCACTGATTTTTTGGGAGGGGGTAACTGATGCTGACTGGTGTGGGACTCCTGGTATCCGGACTAAAGAATAGTACTGTTTATACTGATTGTATCACGACATTTACACAAGAGGAAAACAGTTTCATTACCAGTATTAAGACCAGTGGCGTAGCGTGGGTGTCAGCCGCCCGGGGCGGAGGAAAATTCCGCCGCCCCCTTATTTAGGTATTTCAATTTAAAAGACTAAAATATACAGTAATTCTAAAGAATTTTTCGGCAAGAACAATCATCATTATTGTGTATTGTACAGGTTACAAATAAAAAAGTCATGTATATATGTTTTACAATATAATAATCACATTTATTACAAAAATTCTTACACATATGCCACTTACATTGATATAACGGTATAGAACACTTATGATTATACCTTGACGATCGACAAGATGAAGTTATTAGCGAATTGAATATAAAACACAAATCGACTTCCAATTAGAACTAGAACGATACTGTTACTATTTATATTTTTATTGAAAAATAATATAATTGTTAGAATTAAAAACAAAACTGTCTTTAACTAAAACTTTATTCGTCTACTTTTTTTAAGAGCAAAGTCTTTTATTGCACTATCAATGTCTATAGCATCACATACCTCTTGCTCAATAGACAAGATAGCCAGATTGGTTAGTACTCATTGTTGATCTTAAATAATTTTTGATCAATTTCAATTTTGAAAAACTCCTGTCACAGCTGGCATTGCTTATGGCAATTGTGAGGAATATTCGGAGCATTATTATAATATTGGGCAGAGTATCTTCCAGCTTGGATTTCACAATAAATTTTAATAATTCAAGTGGGTCCGCATTAATTAATTTATTTTCGTTGCCTGTGGCAGTAATAAAAGTCCGCAGTCGAAGTCGTTCCAGTTTGAAGTCCTGCTCGTCAGTTTCGGCAGATGCGTATACATTCATTTAAAGAAAGGGGATTCCCCAGTTTCGTCACAGTATAAGGAATGAAAAATTCCGTGCTCATTTCAATCGGTCCGAATCGTAGGAGCGACAAAAATCTGAAATGAAATGGTTCAAGTTTTTTACAAGATATTATTATTATTTATTGTGAAATTTTGCCGCCCCCTAAAAGTGCCGCCCGGGTTGGGCCGCCCCTACTACGCTACGCCACTGATTAAGACAAGAGTTTTTAAAAAAAGTGGTTTCTTGATATATTGTGTGTGTCTGTTTGCCACGATACTGAAAATCCCCATAAAAATATATTTAAAATAATTTTAAACTTACCACATAAAAGTGAACTTTTGAGGCACAGATTTCGCTTCCTTACTATAACGCCCAGTTAGCTGTGGCCAGTGGAGTAGCTTTTCAAGGGGGGACATCTGTCCCCGGGCGCAGCATCCAGGGGGAGCCAAATTTCCCTTCCCCATTGCATTTTGGCAAAAAGGAGGGGTCGCGAAATCTTCAGTTGTCCCCCGCCTCTGGCTGTGGCTCTCCGCTTCAAGCCCAATTCATCCAAGTGGGTGAATAATTCTCTTAAAGAGACAACACCACAAACCACCTGTTACTATTTGGACCATCCATATTCATACAAATTTGCTTAATTTTTATAGTGAAAAGTGAAGCAAAATGGCACCATTTACTGGCTAACTAAAAGGATTACAATATGCCAGCTTTCGAGGCATCTCAGGCCCCTTCTTCAGGCGAGACAAAGCTGGCATATTGTAATCCTTTTAGTTAGCCAGTAAATGGTGCCATTTTGCTTCACTTTTCACTACATTCATAATGGCTAACACGGTGCAAACACCCTAGTACTGTACTTTTTTTATGATATTTTTCTGGCCTAAGGGTGTCTCGTGAGACGGTCCAAATATAGAGAGCTACCGAAACGGGAGACTTTTACGATGTCGACTCTCCTTCTAACCCTTAAAACAAAATCGAATTTGTGTTCATTTTGAAGCACAATGCAAAAAAAAAAAAAAAAGTCTTTATAACTGAATTAAATAAATAAACCTCGTACAGTAGACTAACTGTAAAACAGAACACACTATGTACGATTCTGTTTACTACCAATAATAATGCTCTTTTAATTTGACTTTTGCAGGTTATAATAAGTCAACCTTATTTTCAGTTCATAAGACTTTTCCGGACGCCACATTTCAAAATATTTTTTCTTTTAAACGGTCTCTTTACGCGCTGGTTTTGTCGTCTATCTTTTATATACATCGCTGCAGTTCTTCCAAATTTAACGACTCTTTTATATACTGTACATCACCGCACTTTTTCCAAGTTATTTTTTTACTTCATCATTACCATCCATCCATCCATTTTCCAACCCGCTGAATCCGAACACAGGGTCACGGGGGTCTGCTGGAGCCAATCCCAGCCAACGCAGGGTGCAAGGCAGGAAACAAACCCCGGGCAGGGTGCCAACCCACCGCAGGACACACACAAGCACACCCACACACCAAGCACACACTAGGGCCAATTTAGAATCGCCAATCCACCTAACCTGCATGTCTTTGGACTGTGGGAGGAAACCCATGCAGACAAGGGGAGAACATGCAAACTCCACGCAGGGAGGACCCGGGAAGCGAATCCAGGTCTCCTAACTGCGAGGCAGCAGCGCTACTCACTGCGCCACCGTGCCGCCCACTTCATCATTACCTTTCATTTTGGCGTAAAAAGCGTTCTAAACGCTCCTACCGCCAATCGAGATCACCCACCTAAACTGAATGCCCCTGACTCTGGTGGTCCAATGTTATTTCCGAATCACGACAACCAAAGGTTATGAACCGATGAAGTCCTAATGAAGTACGCTCGTGTTAGCCTGATCTTCTTCCTCTTCTTCTTCTTCTTTCGGCTGCTGACGTCTGGGATCGCCACAGCCGATCATCTTGTCCCATATCTTCCCATCTTGCTCTTTTATCGTGTTAGCCTGATAGGACTGATAACTTTGGATGGATGGTCCAAATAGTAACACGTGGTTTGTGAATAAGATGGGCGTTGCCTCTGTACGAGACTAATTCACCCACCTGTATAAACTGGTCTGAAGTCACGTGTGGGAGGAGATCAACGGCTTAAATGGGTGTTTCAGTGTGGAAGTAAAAACCCCACGGGCCTCAGATGTTCACTTTTATAGAGCAGGTTTCAATTATTTAAATGGGTTTTATTTTTTAATAGGGATTTCAAGCATTTTTGTATATATACATATATATGTAGTTTTAATGGTCAAGGTATTTTAAGTAATTTGCAAGTTTTGTTTTATAGAGTCAATGGGGCTTGTTACGTTGTTCTTTACTTTTTTCACGGTAATGTTAGATTGATTTGTCATGCGTTATTGTTGCATAGTGTGTTTGATAGATCTTTTTATTATCATCGTTTCAGTAGTTCATGAGAGGTTTGTGGGATTTGATTGAATTTTTTATTCACGTTTTAGGGGAAGCCTTCAGGAGTCGTGTTGCATTTTTATGTTTGTATGACTCCATAAACGCATGCGCACTTATTTTTATTAAATGCCGGACTCGTGCTACACTAGCAAAAAAAGTTTCCGCAGGTATTAGATGATGGTTTCCTCGACTATGCAGCCCAAAGCATTTGTTTAATTGGGCGACTATTTAGGTAATAGTTTTCTTTTAGCCGAACATGTCAGTCCATTAGTCGTCATTAGCGGCCGGCTTATCAAAGTTAAGAGGCGCCATGGGAACAAACCACCTTCAACCCCAGCCCCCCACCCCACCGCTTATCAAAGTTAAGGGGCGCGATAGGACCCCCATCCCTCCCGATCCTCGACGTCTAAAGATCCTGAAAGTGCGCTGCAGACAACGAGGAGCGCAGTTTGCAAAAGTTAAGGGATGCGCGATCCAGACAGCGAGGGCGGGGTTTATGTAAATCAAGAGGCGCGCGCTCGCTTTGAATTCCAGGGTTCGATTATGCAGCCACGTACTGTAGGTCTGCATTTGTGAGGTGAGAGTTTGATTACTTTGGTCTGAGGGTTTCTTGAGGGAAATCAAAGAAGGAGTTTGTTATCGGACAAAAGGGCTGCCGGTGTCTCTCTTTTTTTTGGTCCATTTTGAAGAAAATATATATATTTTTTTTTTACGAAGGAGTCACGGGGTAAATCTGCTGATCCACGTCGTCTGCGCACTTTTTTCGATGTGTTTGCTAGAAGTTTTAATATGAGTATATCATGTAAGTGGTTTAAAATAAGGTGACCATCCGTCCCCGTTTTCCGGGGACAGTCCCCTTTTTTCGGACAACTGCCCCCACTCAGAAACATGTCCCCGGTTTCAGCTGGTTCACTTTTTTGAATGTATCTCATCACCACGATAATTTGAATTCGCCGCGCGTGCGCGGTGTTTTGACGGAGGTTCCGCTTTACCGCATCCTGCAATTTTGGTGAGAAATCACGTGATAAGCGTTCGCTTTGTAGTCTACGCTCCTCTAGCAATAACTCCCCCCAGGTTTTCATTCTAACCATCTTCTTAATTAGTGACCAGTTTTTGCTGATAATTACTTCTTTTAATTAACTTAACTCTGGCCCCTTAGTTGTTTCTTTTTTTCTTTAATTAGCGGCCAAACAATAATGAGACATGAAACAAGCCACCACATGACCAGTTCACCTGTGCCCATTATACAATATCTGAAAACAGAGAAAGGTGGAGGTCTCGGTAAGTCTGATCTCTCAGGTCATCAAAACATCTTGACGGTGTTCTTAGTAAAAAAACCAAAATCATCAGTTTTAGAAATGTCTGCTGTGGCAGAAAGAATAATTAATTAACGGGTTTAATTAACAGCAAGCATTGGCTTCTCATTAAGAAACTGATTGGAGGACTCAGAGGACTGAGTCCTTAAAAACACGGCTATTAAAATGAAGGGAAAAAAGTGAATTAGCAGTGAAAACTGGTCACTGATTAGGAAAACTGTTTGAATGAAAACCTGCAGCCACTGCGGCTCTCCAGGCCTGGAGTTCGACACCTGTGCCATAGAGGAACCATTTTTGGTTCCCAAAAGACCCGTCCACATGAAAGTTCCAGAAAGACTCTCTTTTAACTTATTTAGATTTGTAAGAGGCTTGTACTTGTGCTATATAGCGCCTTTCACATCTCACTTGCAGGTCTTGTGTTATGCCTTTCACGTTTCTCTCTTGTGCTATATAGCGCCTTTCTCCACGTCTCCCCCTCTCCTTACTACTTGCATTGCTATTTTACTTTTCTCCGCCCCCCCCCCCCCCCCCCCCCCCCCCCCCTTTTGCTCTTGCAGGTCTGCAGTGCCAGCAGCTCTCCGTCTTCCAGCCCAGCAGACTTGAGGTGGTCGAGGGTGCGACTGTCCACTTGCCCTGCGTGTTCAACACGACCCAAAGCAAGCAGCGCTATGTGGGAACTCCCGTCTGGAAGAGGAGCTCGTCGGCGGCACCGAGCGTGTTCGAAGACAGGACGCTGAAGGCGCGACTCTCCAAAGCAGACGACGAGGACTTCGCAAGCAAAGGCGACGCCTCCTTGTACCTCAGCAACGTCAGGGAGACGGACTCGGACGTGTATTACTGTGAGGTGGAGGTCGTAAGCGCCGGCAAAGCCAGTGGCAACGGCACGACCCTCCTGATCAAAAGTAAGCACAGAAACCACCGATCGCGCATGAAACGCTCAGGTGTAAAAATCCGCGCAGCGACCACCGACTAAAGCGTAGCGAGCACCTCGGTACCCGACACGCACATTGCGGACGGTCCACACGTCTCTCTTATTTAAGGAGAACTGATCGACTCTGCCAAAACACGCACTTTTTTGGTAACTGCCCATCTTTTAGATATTCATCCAATATGTACATCTCTTAGATATTAAGAGGTGGCATCTCTACTCAATAATTCTAACGCTGGACCGTCGGGGGGCACGACTGGCATGGGACAGCAATCCATCACAGAAAACGGTGTCGATCTAACAGCCCCCTATTTGGGGCGTGACGGATGACGCGGAGAAAGTTCGCTTGCACTCGCAGACGGAGAGAAGGCGTCAAGTTGAATTCCGTTTAAATTTGTACAGCGCCTTTCACTCGGTGACGAGTTCACAGGTAAAACTCGATTACATCTTTAGAAATGACTAATGATGCAACATTTGCAAAAAAAAAAATCTGGATAAAAAATTGCATTTTATGGAGGAATATTTCCTCACAAAACTAAATAAATTATAAAATGTGACAATAAATACATCACAATACGTGCACCAAAACAAACGAGTCGTGGAATGTGTTTTTTTTTTTTTTGCTTGTTCTTTTTATGTATTTAACGATTTCTTCGTTTATTTCAGTGACACGCACGTACACGTAACATGAAATCCGCCTAGAAATTTAAAACTTTTTTTTTTTTTTTTTTTTTTTTTACCCATCGACATGAAGAGGGCGGGCTCTAGCGAGTGCTGTGCTTTGATTGGAGAGCTCGATCATGCACTTGTACAGACGCACCGCCACACATCACTGCCAGTCTTAACCGGCAGTTTTACAACTGACCTTCGGAAATTTTCGACAAAGTCCGGAAGACACTTCTTAAGTTTCGCCACGGCTCAACAACTGGAGGAGAAGTTTCCAAAGAAGTAACTTCACCCGTGCATATGAGCCGCTGCAATCCCAAGCTAAGCACAGCGCATGCTCAGAGTTGCAACTGCAAACGTCCAGACAAGACACGAGTGGCCAGAATGACTGTACAAAGCGGCGACTATGAGATTCCCAGTCATTACTGAAAATGACCACATTGTCAAGATAGGCACCCACGTATGCAGAATGGTGACCATCATTCGCAGAAAGGTCAACGGTGCACCATGGAGACTAAAAGGGAGTGCTGTAAACTCAAACAACCCATCCGGAGTGGCAAACGTAGTCTTCTCACAACTAGATTCCTTCAAGGGGACCTTCCAATAACCCTTCGTGAGGTCAAGGGTGGAGATATATGAAGCCTGCCCCAGCTCTTCCAACAGCTCGTCCACACGCGACATCAGGTATGCATCAAACTTCCATCCATCCATCCATTATCCAAACCGCTATATCCTAACTACAGGGTCACGGGGGTCTGCTGGAGCCAATCCTGGCCAACCCAGGGCACAAGGCAGGAAACAAACCCCGGGCAGGGCGCCAGCCCATCGCAGGTCACACACACTAGGGACAATTTAGAATCGCCAATGCACCTAACCTGCATGTCTTTGGACTGGGGGAGGAAACCCCCGCAGACATGGGGGAGAACATGCAAACTCCACGCAGGGAGGACCCGGAAGTGAACCCGGTTCTCCTAACTGTGCTACCCACTGCGCCGCCCTGCATCAAACTTGGAAATCTTATTCAAACATCTAAAATCAATACAGAACTGAACCATCAGACTTTGAGACAAGTACAATTGGACTTCACCATTCAGTTTTGCTTGGCCGAATAACGCCCAATTGGAGCATCTGTCTCGTGTATCACTTTCCTTGTTGCATCAGGTGGGCGATATGGGGGTACCTGGAAGCGAACCGGGATCTCCTAACTGTGCTACCCACTGCGCCGCCCTACATCAAACTTGGAAATCTTATTCAAACATCTAAAATCAATACAGAACTGAACCATCAGACTTTGAGACAAGTACAATTGGACTTCACCATTCGGTTTTGCTTGGCAGAATAACGCTCAATTGGAGCATCTGTGTCGTGTATCACTTTCCTTGTTGCCTCTGGTGGGTGATATGGGGGCACCTGTATAGTAACACGGGGTGGAGTGACAATCTTGTGTTCTGCAATCGCCATCAAGCCGGGCATTGCCAAAAGAGATGTCTGAGTTCCCCTCGATCAACGATAGCAATTCTGCTTTCTGGGTGTCCGTTAAATCATTCCCAATTGCGACCTCAGTCTGGGGGGACTGCTGTGGCCGTGTCCAGGACTTGGTGACGGTCGTGCCACTCCTTTTAAAAGATATTAATATACAAAATTTGTACGGGTTTCCACTGCCCGGGAATTCTGACTTTATAATTCACTGGAGACATATATGTTCTTCTCTCACTGCGAGCCCTTGCCATTCAGCCTGAAATGTATGTGGATTGGACGAGATCAACACCAGCACACGATCCCCCTCCTTAAACTCATGGATTTTACTTGTCTTGTCATAATGACGTTTTTGTGCCTCCTGCTCACTCTGCTGATGCTCCTCCGCAATAGAGGACAATCTGGCCATCTGCTCTTGCAGCGAAACGACTCAGTTGACAAGTCTCCCCCTAGGGGTTGTCTTGCGAGTCCCCGTCCATTCTTCCTGAAAAATGTCCAACATCCCGCGCGGTCACTAGCCAAATAATAGTTCGAAAGGACTCAACCCAGTACACGCTTGCGGGGCTTCCCAGACAACAAACAGAAGGAAAGCTACTACAGTGTCCCAGGAGTTGGGTTGTCATGGGCTACCTGCTGAATCTTCTTATGTTTTGAGTTTTTACCCTTTTTAAAGTCATATAATATGACTCATGAGCAGCAACTGATGTCAGAAAGTCTGGCACACCCTATGATTAGAAGTAACACATAATAGGACATTGGCTTATGTTGAATTTTGACAATCCCTCTACATGATGATCGTTCATTGGTCCAGAGTCCTGTCTTCCGCTCGCCCCCTTGTGGACGTGATCGTGCACTGCTCAGATTTTCTGTTATTTAACAATATTTTAGGAAAAACACCTGTGCTTTGGACACTGTGACTTGCGCGCCACAAGTGACCTGAGAGTTTTCTTCACAGACTTCTTGATAGTTGGCACAAACCCTAAACACCCAAACCCCCCAAAATTGAAGCCAGGTGTGTCATAAATCTCCAGGACACCAAGAGATTACACTTTTGTCTTTTTCTTTTATAACTATGTAAAAAAATAACAATTTTGGGACCCTGCAATGGACTGGGCCCCCTATCAAGGGGGTCGTTCCTGTCTTGCACCTGTTGCTTACTGGGATGGCTCCAGCTTCGCTGTGCTCAGGATAAGTGGGTTTGGAAAATGGATGGATGATTTTTGGGTGGAATCTTCCTTTAATGCACACAGTGCCACATGCCTTTACATCTTATATAGCGCCTTTCCCTAATAAGTCCAATTCTTAAAAGATGTACAAATGTAACTTCACAATGTCAATGCTGGCAGATGAAGAGAACTGTTAAGGTGGCACAGAACGTAAGTTTACATATTTAAGGTGGCGTTGGCTCACTTCAGCTGTTAGCAGCTAAAACGACTCTGCAGCCAACAGTCTCCCCTTCAGGTAGACCTTCTGAATGTCTCTTTTATTTAAGACTTCAGTCCCTGGTGCTGACAAGTTTTTCGATTTTACTAAAATGTGCCATAGCTTCTCCAAACGTGATCTGTCCTAGGAATGAGGAAACTGCAAATTTTATGAGCGGGTGGGAAGCGGCAAGAACACCTACTAATAATTTCCCATATCTCGGCCAATTTTCCAGGAATATCTTCCATCAACTTGGTGCACAGGATGTGGTCCTGTTGCCTTCACCGTGCTGTGACTTCTGGTGCACACTGGGATGATTTGCAGCCAAGTGTCAAATGGTTGGGTTGAGGATCAGCACCTCCAATTCTGAGGTCCTGGGGCCTCATGTATAAACGGTGCGTACGCACAAAAATGTTACCTAAGCCCGTTTCCACGCTCAAATCACGATGTATAAAACCTAAACTTGGCGTAAAGCCACACACATTTCCACGATAGCTCATATCTTGGTGTACACAAGTCCTGCGCTCGGTTTTCCAGACTGGTGGCACCCAGCGTCAAAGCAGTGCTACTGTTCCTGTGTGGTTATCCTTTCTTATTTACATCCACATCCCTGGCGCGGCTTTATAAATACACTGAAATTAACTGCATATTGTTTATTAGTTTAATGCATCTGATTGTAATTAACCAGTAACAATATAATGGTCCACAGAATGGTCAAACTATTCTAAATACCATAACTGCTTTAGCGTTGTTACTCTCACTGCACTTTCTTCTTCTTCGTTCAGCTGCTTCCGTTAGGTGTTGCCACAGCAGATCATCTTTTTCCATATTACTCTCATTGCACCACTCGGAGTATTTATATCACTGTATCTGAGTGTGAATCACAGCAGCAGCTGATCGGAAAGAGAAATATCAGGATACAACATCAAGCACACGCTGCCTCAGCCATACTGCCTATTGAACTGCTCGCATGTGGCAAACACTTCAGAGCCCTTCCTGTTCGGACCTCGCGATTCACAAACAGTTTCATCCCAAGAGCTCTAAACGCACTCAATCAGTCCATCAAGTGCTCCTTGTAGAACTGTTAGGACTTATAAGTACAATCACCTCACTGTAAACTTGAGATACAGTTATAATATTACACAACCTGAGCCACTTTATAAAGCGTGTATTTACATATGATGACAATATAATTTTTAAGATGAAATGCAGCAAAATATGTTTATTATATTATACAGATAAAACTTTAACTTAATTTAAATAATCAATATTGTTAGTAGTCCTGCGGTGGGTTGGCACCCTGCCCAGGATTGGTTCCCTGCCTTGTGCCCTGTGTTGGCTGGGATTGGCTCCAGCAGACCCCCGTGACCCTGTTTGGATTCAGCGGGTTGGAAAATGGATGGATGGATGGATATTGTTAGTAATTAAACATGTAAGGACACAATATCACAGCACTAGCAAGCTGCTGGCACCCCGTTCACAGATTGTTCCTGCCTTGCGTTTTATTCTTGCTGGAAGGATAGACAGATAGAATAATAAACCTGCACTACGAAGATATTTCAATGTTCCTTAAAAGTTTTGAAGAATCAGCGTTCTAAGCTTACAAATGGCTTAACGTCTATTACAGAGATGATTGTGTGGCGATTGGTTACTTGGAGAATGAAAAGTAAGGACAGGAATTGGCAGTTAGTACGTTTGAAAGATACAGTAATGCTGTAATAAAGGATTTCATCGAAGGTCGCGCATGGCGCAACAAGCATCTTTGTGAGACATGAACAAGCACTGCGCCACCGTGTTCCCATGTTTAATAACATTCTTTCATTCCTATCATCATGAAAAAGATATCACGTATACATCTCAGTATCTATATATATAATTCACTAAGCCAGGAGACAAGTAGCCGACCATGGAAAGCCGGCGTGGATTCACTAAACCGCCGACAAGTAACACGCCAATGACGCACGCAGGAAGGAGCCACGCCCACCAACTCTTAGACCATTGGAAACGACGAAAAAATCACAGAGCCACGCCCACCAACTCGGGCGCGATGCCTCGAAAAACATGCCGTCATTTCTGTTTGTCTGTGCCACATTCCACTTGCAGCTCTGAGCTACGTTGACTTTTCATTAGTCAACCTCAGTGGAATCTTGGTTCACACACAGGCAGCGCAAGAGAGAGCCGCGCAATCCTTTAAAACTGAAGTTAAAACACAATGAAGGAAGCAGTCTTTAAAAATCAATAAGCCCTGTGCCTCTTTTTCATTAGCGTCTCACCTGCTTCAGGCCCTGCAACAGTTGAGACGCTCTCTCTGCAGCTGACCTTCTCTGTGCCTGACTCCACTACTGTCAGTCGCCTGATTAAAAATGGCCTTTTGAAGGGGAGCTATGGACCCACTATACCACAGGAACACATTGCCTTCGAGCCTGCTCTCGCTCACTGTAATGTACTGGCTTTCTCTCTCTCTCCACACTCGCTCACACACTGCACAGGGGAGAAATGCCCGAAGCACGAGTCTACACTGTGAGTGCGATGATTATTTATTTAAAAATGGGCTTTTGAAGGGGAGCTGTGGACCCGCTATACCACAGGATCACCTGCGACATTGCCTTCACATTGTTTTCCTTTTATTTATAATCCTGTTGAGCAGATCAGACACCCAGGCAAACAACACTGAATAATCAATAGCTCCAACTACTTTGCCCGCCCCCACTCCTCACCTGAGTCGGTTTCGTCTGTGTTCAGCAGTGTTTGCCAAACTCAGTCCTGGTGAACCCCTGTGGCTGCAGGGTTTTGTTCCAACCAGATTCCTAATCATTAATGCCGGTGAAACTCATCCGAGATAAGTCGGTTTTTCAAACGCAGCCGTGTAGCAGATTAGTCTAGCAAGATGTAATAATCCGAGATGAATGCGCGCCCTCGTGCTGAGTGAAAAGCCAATATATATTGAGTCTACAAAACATGATCACCAAGTCTTTGATAGGCTGCAACAAAATGATGAAAGAACGGGCGCATTTTTTTCACACAAGCTGAGTGAGTGGGTGGGTGTTAGTTAGTTAATTAGCAACTCGAAGGATTAAAAAACATTGAAAAAGCGGCGCGGATTGGTTTGCAGCGTGTAAAACAGTTTGTTTGTCGCGGATAATTTGCTATCCACATAGGGACGAACCGGGAAGTGAACCCACAATCTTCCACTGTCTCCTTACTGCAAAGCAGCCGTACTACTACAGCGCCACAAGGCAGTTAAACAATGCACCGGGCCACATGTTCATTTTTTCCCCTGTGCTTAAAAGACATTAAAAAACTGTTTCTCAACTGTGACTCCCGAACAACTCAGTACGCGAAAAGCGGCCAGAATCGCAAACAACAATGAAAACTCTACGTGACTCACAGGTAGTGATGGGCCGTTCTATACTAAGGTTTCGACGCTGTGTCGAGCTTTCGAAGCACTGCAGATTTTAATACTTGATCGAATAATGACATCTGTGATTTAACGATTTCACATTTTCTTTCTCAAATGTGCTTACCTATATCATGGCAAAGTACAGGGATAAACCTTTATTTTCTGTCTACTCCGTTTTAATTAAGACAGACCAAACAAAACATTTAAGGCTATTAAATGTGATCTCAAGAAAAGATCAGGGTTAATTATAATACTAATAACAGGAGCGATTATAATGATACAGTGCAAAAGTAAATACTAATTGAAAGAGCCGGGAATGCATCAGGTCAGGCGTCTTATTTTGTTTAACTCTTGCTATCGTATAGTGCATTCTGCCTGTCGGCATTAGTTATATTTATATTTTTTAGACATCAGACACTAGAAGCTGCTGACGAACCCTTCTCTTCGTTGTCAGTCTGTAGCTACGAAAAAATAAAAGCAATACGACTTTTAACAGACGTCATTGAAGTGGATCATAAGTTTCTGTAACGTTAATGAAAATGGCCAGGAGGTGTCACGAGAGAGGTGAGTGTCAAATGCTTCGAAGCTTTGATACGATTTCCGACACAATTGCTTCAAACGTGTTGATGCTTCGCGACGCTTCACCCCGCCCATCACTACTCACAGGTTACTGAACGAGAAATCAGCAGACTAGCATGACGGATGGGGCGTAATGGGCGTCCTTCCCCTCTCCTCCGGATTTTTCAAATGTTAATTTTTTCCCTGTGCTTAAAAATCATTAAAAAAGCGGCCTGATTATGCGGTGTATGGTACACCGCGGGTTGGCTAGTTTTAATTATTCAGAGAGCTGTAATATCACGAATGTAATGGATTCTGTGTCCTGTCAGAGAAAGAGAAAGCCCGTTTAAGAAGCACATAGTGATTCACACACAGAGCACATAGAAGATCAAATACAAAACAAAGCATTTACCGTGCTACTTTAGTTACGATGAGATTTGAGAAACGAGTAAACGATTTTAAGATGAAGTTTATGATGTTCTACTTTAATCTCGAAATTTCCACTTTAATCACATAGTTTATTTTGTCATTAAAGTTGACATTTCATGTTTTTTCCCCACTGTGTGTCTATTTTGTTTTCTCTGTACCCTAATAAGCTTTCATATGACACTCAAGACGGTGGGCTACAACCCCACTTTTCACTGCGACTTTGATATCTGACGACTTCTTTTTTATTTCCGGCACTGTGCGACTTTGTGAACTTGAGCTTTCGAGTTTTTCCGGCACGCTATGTCACTCGATCAACTTCCTTTTGTTGTTGATATCACTGTTTTTCCTTTGCCTCCACTTGGTATTCGCTGAAATTCTTCTATTTTCCCTCGTACTTTTCTCATTGTCTTTTCACAGATGACTGAGCTTAAGGGCTATTTATATTGATTTGCATATTCAAAGAGGCGTAATTCTGGGAGGAGTTGGGGCGGGACAGCAGGCGCGTGCACGTGCGTTACTTTTCAAGCTGACCGGGATTTATGGAACGTGGAAGTTGGCGTTCACACAGATTTATGCATCTGGATTTTTTTGTGCGTACGCACATTTACGCTTTTGTCTGTACGCCATGTTTTAGTGTGAGTTCTACGCACGGTGTTATACATGAGGTCCCTGGTACTCAGCTGGAATAGGGTGGAGTGCAATCCTGAGATTGGAGAGGAGAAGCAGCCTCAAGCAGAGGAGTTTAAGTATCTTGTTCTCAAAGTGAAGGAGGAGAGAGACCGACAGGTGGATCGAAGCAGCCATAGCTATTCACATGAACATCATACCAGTCCATCGTGGTGAAAAGATTGCTAAGCACAAACACAAAACTCTTGATCTACAGTACATTCCTACCATCGCCTATGGTCACACACTTTGGGCAAAAGAACTAGATTAGAGGTTCCCAAGCTTTTTTGCTTTGTGACCCCATTTTGAAATCGGAGCTTTTTCATGACCCCAGCTGTTTGAAATATTGACATTCACTTCCTATTCAATACATTGTTTAATGTGTTTTTTTTTCTGTTTTTAAATATTTTCTCATGACCCCAATTAGCACGACCCCAAGGTTGGGAAACGCTGAACAAGATCATGGATACAAACTTGAGAAACGAGATTCCTTCGCAGCCTTAAACATGGTGTGAGGAGTGTAGACATTCAGGAGGAGCTCAAAGTTGGGCTGTTGATCCTCCGCATTGAAAAGAGCCAGCGAACGTGGTCCAGGCATGTGTTTGTGATGCCATCTGAATGCCCCCCTGCTGCAGTGATTTGGGCATGTTCAACCAGGAGGAGACCTCGGGGCACACACAGGACACACTTGAGAGATTATATAACTCAGTTGGCTGGGGAACACCTCAGTAAGCCAACCCTGAGGAGGAGGAGGAAGAGTGGTAGAGGGACTTCTGGGCATCTTTCCTTAGACGGCTGCCCTTGCAACTTGGGCCACATCAGACGTAGAAAATGGATGGATGGATGGATGGGTCTTCCATTGGTTGGCAGAGTTGTAGATCTCTATTTAATCAAGAATCTTCTTAAGAGGATCTGCGGTTATGCATATGTGGTCATTCTCAGCCTTTTCATCCTCTCGCTTCGTTACTTCTTCTCAGCTGGCACCGGGCTTGGATTTCAGTTTCCCCCATTCCTGAGTAATTCCTCCAAAAGTGTTAACGAATTCTTTAAGAAGACTTTCCTCCATTTCCTTGGTATCTATACCTTCAATTGAAGCATATCTTTTCTAAAGTGTTTTCCATTTTGTACACCTCTTTTATTAATTGCCTTTCACACAGAGCAGAGACACTGGCTTCCTGGTAGCTGAGGTGACTCCCATGGCTCGTCCAGCCCTGGTCTTGTTACTGATAATAACTCTGGAAATAAGGGGGCGCACTAGAGATGGCTGACCAAAGTTCATTGACATTTTGATTCTGGGGACCGAATACCTCTACTTCTGGAAATCTAAACATCTCCACATACTGACCCTCACCATGAGAGTGAAGTTGCCACCACAAAGTTTCTAGAAGTACAATAGGCCTTAACTGAGAGTTATTCCACTAGAGATGAGGAGAAGTTGGATCTTACCAATCAGGAAAGGCTTACAAAGCCATTTTAAAGGCTCCAGTGCACCACAGTCATTGTCGTCTTCTTTCGGCTGATCCCGTTAGGCAGCGTTTCTCAACCTTTAAGTATTTGCGATTCGAGTTTTCATAACAGTTTTAATTGCGCCCCCCTAATGTTTTTTTGAAACCCTAATAAAATTTATTCCTATATTTTTTGCCACCGATCCACCGCTGCAAGTTTAAAATTTCCCTACAAATAGCGAAATTACGCCACACACAGTGCATCCAGAAAGTATTCACAGCGCATCACTTTTTCCACCTTTTGTTATGTTACAGCCTTATTCCAAAATGGATTAAATTCATTTTTTTCCTCAGAATTCTACACACAACACCCCATAATGACAACGTGAAAAAAAGTTTACTTGAGGTTTTTGCAAATTTATTAAAAATAAAAAAACTGAGAAATCCCATGTCCATAAGTATTCACAGCCTTTGCTTAATACTTTGTCGATGCCCCTTTGGCAGCAATTACAGCCTCAAGTCTTGTTGAATATGATGGCACAAGCTTGGCACACCTGTCCTTGGCCAGTTTGGCCCATTCCTCTTTGCAGCACCTCTCAAGCTCCATCAGGTTGGATGGGAAGCGTCGGTGCACAGCCATTTTAAGATCTCTCCAGAGACGTTCAATCGGATTCAAGTCTGGGCTCTGGCTGGGCCACTCAAGGACATTCACAGAGTTGTCCTGAAGCCACTCCTTTGATATCTTGGCTGTGTGCTTAGGGTCGTTGTCCTGCTGAAAGATGAACCGTCGCCCCAGTCTGAGGTCAAGAGCGCTCTGGAGCAGGTTTTCATCCAGGATGTCTCTGTACATTGCTGTAGTCATCTTTCCCTTTATCCTGACTAGTCTCCCAGTTCCCCACAGCGTGATGCTGCCACCACCATGCTTCACTGTAGGGATGGTATTGGCCTGGTGATGAGCGGTGCCTGGTTTCCTCCAAACGTAACGCCTGGCATTCACACCAAAGAGTTCAATCTTTGTCTCATCAGACCAGAGAATTTTCTTTCTCATGGTCTGGGAGTCCTTCAGGTGCCTTTTGGCAAACTCCAGGCGGGCTGCCATGTGCCTTTTACTAAGGAGTGGCTTCCATCTGGCCACTCTACCATACAGGCCTGATTGGTGGATTGCTGCAGAGATGGTTGTCCTTCTGGAAGGTTCTCCTCTCTCCACCGAGGACCTCTGGAGCTCTGACAGAGTGACCATTGGGTTCTTGGTCACCTCCCTGACTAAGGCCCTTCTCCCCCGATCGCTCAGTTTAGATGGCCGGCCAGCTCTAGGAAGAGTCCTGGTGGTTTTGAACTTCTTCCACTTACGGATGATGGAGGCCACTGTGCTCATTGGGACCTTTAAAGCAGCAGAAATGTTTCTGTAACCTTCCCAAGATTTGTGCCTCGAGACAATCCTGTCTCGGAGGTCTACAGACAATTCCTTTGACTTCATGCTTGGTTTGTGCTCTGACATGAACTGTCAACTGTGGGACCTTCTATAGACAGGTGTGTGCCTTTCCAAATCATGTCCAGTCAACTGAATTTACCACAGGTGGACTCCAATGAAGCTGGAGAAACATCTCAAGGATGATCAGGGGAAACAGGAGGCACCTGAGCTCAATTTAGAGCTTCATGGCAAAGGCTGTGAATACTTATGGACATGTGCTTTCTCAATTTTTTTATTTTTAATAAATTTGCAAAAATTTCAAGTAAACTTTTTTCACGTTGTCATTATGGGGTGTTGTGTGTAGAATTCTGAGGAAAAAAATGAATTGAATCCATTTTGGAATAAGGCTGTAACATAACAAAATGTGGAAAAAGTGATGAAGCGCTGGGAATACTTTCCAGATGCACTGTATGGCAACATTTGCACCCCCTTTTTTATTACTTCACAGTTTGAGAACCGCTGCCGTTAGGGGTCACCACAGCGGATCATTTTGTTCCATATCTTCCTGTCCTCATCATTTTGCTCTGTCACCACCATCACTACATCCATAAACCTCCTCTTAGGCCTTCCTCTTCTGCTCTTACCTGGCAGCTCTATCCTTAGCACCCTTCTCCCAATATACTCAGCATCTCTCCAAACCAACACAATCTCGCCTCTCTGACTTTGTCTCCCAACTGTCCCACCTGAGCTGACCCTCTAATGTCCTCATTTCTAATCCTGTCCATCCTCGTCACACCCAATTCAAATCTTAACATCTTCAACATTAACTTTAATCTTTAACTTTAACATCCAGTGCACCACAGTGCAGACTGCAATCCCTATGACGTAGGCCGGGTAATGCCCACAATATCAGTCATGAGATGCCCTTTGAGTCAGATAACCCTCCCACAACCCTAATCTTAGCCATAGTGTAATGTGATGGGCGTTTCATGCTGTTGCCGTGTTATGTGACTGGGTTCACTGACAAAAGCACGATAGACATATGAGCGGCGACAAAATCGCTAACTGGTTTTCGACAAATGTGCGCCGACAAAATCGCGAGAGAGGCCAAGAGAGTGGGACGCGTATGTGCGCATTATGTACACATTATGTGCTAGGTTATAATGCAGTCAGAAGAAATCAATTGAATAATACTATCAACATGTCTTGCTGCAATTCTTCCTACATATGCAGGGCGTGATCTTAAGGACTATCTGCATGCCGTGTCTCATACTATTGACTTCTACAATACACATTATTATATATGCTTTAAACTAGTCATCGCGATTTTGTCAGCGCGATTTTGTCAGCGCTCATATGTCTATCACGCAAATGTCGGGTCACTATGTGACTGACCTCATAGGTACTGCAGTCTGCAATTACACCTAATAAATGTGCTTTTTAACATTTTGGAATGCCAGGTAGAATAAGAAAGGTCCATCCATCCATCCATCCATCATCTGAACCTGCGTATTTCATTGCCGGGTTGAGAGCTGGTCAGATCCTGTACTGAGGGCACGGGGTGTTTGCCCACCAGCAAGCACAATGCATCATCTATGTGACTGACTAGTGTGGTGGACAGTAGGACATTTAAGACCTTCAAATCTGAACCCTGCGCTGTTTTAGAGAATCTCGGTGAATAGGACTGGAGATCTTGTTGGGCTGAATGGCCTGTTCCCTTCCAGATTCTTCGGTCCTAAACCCTCTTAAGCCAATTTGAGTTCACCAGCCAATCCACGCTGCATTATCATGGGAGAAAGCAGAAGCTCCACCTCGAAAGTAACCAGGTCAGCATTTGACACCAGGACTAGGGAGGCTGGTGGCTGTACAAGTAGCCATGGGGGACTAACGTGCCACATTTGGGTCAACTCTCAGAATTGATTCACTTTTACTTTTTGTCTTGTCAGGAGTTCCCTGCAGAAAAGAATCCTGTGAGGAGATGTACATCCTGAGCATCGTACGTCTGAGCTTCACGGCTCTGCTGTCCATCTGCATGATCGTCCTCATTTATGTCGTGTGCCAGCACAGTTTGTGAAGTGCGGGGGGGGGGGGGGGGTTGGAGGGGGGTTAGGTACCATCTCCAGCAGCTTTCTTGCTCCATGTGGTCAACTTCACATCATCAAAAGACTTTGAACCAAATCCTATTGCTTGCTTTCTTGGAAAAAAATGAAATTCTCATGCTTCATCGAAATATTTGAGAAACAAAAGGGCAAGGAGAGCCCCGGAACTCACCTCTTGTTGGTCTCCTGTTGCCTTTAAATTTGAAATGCATGGCCACACACGTGGATTGTCTTGTCAGGTGGATGCCAGTCTTTAAACGCAGCCAGGTGGCATGCAATGCATTGAGCCCACTGACCGGGGTGCCTACCGACAGACTCCACGTGACGGTTGTGTGCAAAATGAATGCTGGAATGGGTGGTGCCACCACTCTCAAGATGCCCACTGAAACTCACTCAATAAAATCTTATGAACCATCGTGAACGGTTTTTTTTTTGGTATGGTTAACCCAGTTAATATTTGGGTAGTTAAAGTCCCCTATGACTGTAAAACCACCCAGCCCCCACACCCCCGGAAACTTGCTGTTTAAATGCCGTTACTAAAAAGATGTGCATTGAAATTACTGTCTGCATTGGGCAGTCTATAACGCACTCCTTTCCCTAATGCTTTCCAGACGTCCTCACTAAGATGGGACCCATCGTCCAATTGAAGAGCTCTTGCTTTTTAATTCTGTCTGTCCTTCCTAGAAAATGTGTAATCCATTCGTGTTATTCGCATCACCATCTTTGCTATTTAGCCAGGTTTCTGTTATTGCCATAATATCGTAATTATGCTCCACTACATCCAACTGAAGCTCCCGTGTTTCATTTTTGATACTTCTAGCACTGAAGCAAGCTTTTTTTTTTTTAATGTGTTACTGATTTTAGTTTTGTATTTAAATGTTGGGTTAGAATTTACTTTACTATGCATATTTGTTTCTACACCTTTGTTTGTTCCCTCACATACAATTCTAAACCTGGCCTTGCCCCCATCTCCAGTCCTTGACTAACCTACTCATACTTCCTAATACATTGGCGCCCCTCCAGTTCAGAAGTAACCTGTCATGGCAGAAGAGGTCCCATCTGTTCCAAAAGGAACCTCAATGCCCCATAAATGTATACCCTTCTACCCAGATTTGAGCCACGTGTTAAGCCTTCAGAGCTCCTGAAACAGGCAGAACGTTGGAGATGACTACCTTGCCAGTTCTTCTCCTCAGCCTGGCACCTAACTCTTTAAATTTAGATTGCAGAACTGACAGACTACCCTTATGTACATCATTTGTTCCAACATGGACAATGACAACTGGCCAACAAGCCTATCCACCCTTTCAGGGAGGTCTTCCACCTGTGCACCAGGATGGCAACACACCGGGCGAGACTCTCTGTCTCTGGAGCAAATCTGTGCTTCAGTCCCCCTAATGATGGACCCCCCCCCCTCCCCCTATTACAATCTCTCTCTCTTCCTGTGGACTGGTTTTGAGGTGGGCCGTCAGGGCTCCTCATGCCCACCGATTACCTGTGTAGATGTGTCCTGTAGTTTCAAACCCTACTCGGCTTCCGCTCAGTGGAGATCTCGACTCCCAGAGTTGTGGAAATTTTTTTCAAGATTGACAAATTTTACCGTCTCTCTGATCCCACGTGAACACAGCATTACTTTTAGTCTGGCTTAGAGACGTCTATCCAATGCGTCAAATAAGTAAACACAACAAAAGTGAGCTTTGTTACTTCTATCCATGTCAGGATATTTTAAAAGCAGTTTATTTCAGCAGCGATTCATAAGTGTGCTGCACCCTGAAACTCACACAGAATTAAAACACATCAAGTGACCTGGGGATCCCCCATACTGAAGGTGGGGATGTCCTTCTGGTAGATCAACTTTACCAACACCTACTGAACAGGGGGGTATTTTCCATATGTCACTTAAATCATCCGAGATCAGATGCCTCATCTTGGATGAGTTAATGCCAGTGAAACTCATCCTGGATAAGTCGGGTTTTCAAACGCAGCCGTATAGTAGATTAGTTTAGCTGAATCTAATCATCTGAGATGAATGTGCGCGCCCGCGCTGAGTGAAAAGCCCATACAGTGCATCCGGAAAGTATTCACAGCACATCACTTTTTCCACATTTTGTTATGTTACAGCCTTATTCCAAAATGGATTAAATTCATTTTTTTCCTCAGAATTCTACACACAACACCCCATAGTGACAACGTGAAAAAAGTTTACTTGAGGTTTTTGCAAATTTATTAAAAATAAAAAAATTGAGAAATCCCATGTACATAAGTATTCACAGCCTTTGCCATGAAGCTCAAAATTGAGCTCAGGTGCATCCCGTTTCCCCTGATCATCCTTGAGATGTTTCTGCAGCTTCATTGGAGTCCACCTGTGGTAAATTCAGTTGACTGGACATGATTTGGAAAGGCACACACCTGTCTATAGAAGGTCCCACAGTTGACAGTTCATGTCAGAGCACAAACCAAGCATGAAGTCAAAGGAATTGTCTGTAGACCTCCGAGACAGGATTGTCTCGAGGCACAAATCTTGGGAAGGTTACAGAAAAATTTCTGCTGCTTTGAAGGTCCCAAAGAGCACAGTGGCCTCCATCATCCGTAAGTGGAAGAAGTTTGAAACCACCAGGACTCTTCCTAGAGCTGGCTGGCCACATAAACTGAGTGATCAGGGGAGAAGGGCCTTAGTCAGGGAGGTGACCAAGAACCCGATGGTCACTCTGTCAGAGCTCCAGAGGTCCTCTGTGGAGAGAGGAGAACCTTCCAGAAGGACAACCATCTCTGCAGCAATCCACCAATCAGGCCTGTATGGTAGAGTGGCCAGATGGAAGCCACTCCTTAGTAAAAGGCACATGGCAGCCCGCCTGGAGTTTGCCAAAAGGCACCTGAAGGACTCTCAGACCATGAGAAAGAAAATTCTCTGGTCTGATGAGACAAAGATTGAACTCTTTGGTGTGAATGCCAGGCGTCACGTTTGGAGGAAACCAGGCACTGCTGTGAAGCATGGTGGTGGTAGCATCATGCTGTGGGGAACTGGGAGACCAGTCAGGATAAAGGGAAAGATGACTACAGCAATGTACAGAGACATCCTGGATGAAAACCTGCTCCAGAGCGCTCTTGACCTCAGACTGGGGCGACGGTTCATCTTTCAGCAGGACAACGACCCTAAGCACACAGCCAAGATATCAAAGGAGTGGCTTCAGGACAACTCTGTGAATGTCCTTGAGTGGCCCAGCCAGAGCCCAGACTTGAATCCGATTGAACATCTCTGGAGAGATCTTTAAAATGGCTGTGCACTGACGCTTCCCATCCAACCTGATGGAGCTTGAGAGGTGCTGCAAAGAGGAATGGGCCAAACTGGCCAAGGATAGGTGTGCCAAGCTTGTGGCATCATATTCAAAAAGACTTGAGGCTGGAATTGCTGCCAAAGGGGCATCGACAAAGTATTGAGCAAAGGCTGTGAATACTTATGGACATGGGATTTCTCAGTTTTTATATTTTTAATAAATTTGCAAAAACCTCAAGTAAACTTTTCACGTTTTCATTATGGGGTGTTGTGTGTAGAATTCTGAGGAAAGAAATGAATTTAATCCATTTTGGAATAAGGCTGTAACATAACAAAAGGTGGAAGGGCATTGAGGGGGTCCGGTTTGGTGGACTCAGGATTGGGTCACTGCTTTTTGCAGATGATGTTGTCCTGTTTGCTTCATCAGGCCGTGATCTTCAGCTCTCTCTGGATCGGTTCGCAGCTGAATGTGAAGCGGCTGGGATGGGAATCTGCACCTCCAAATCCGAGACCATGGTCCTCAACCGGAAAAGGGTGGAGTGCCCTCTCAGGGTTGGTAGCGAGATCCTGCCCCAAGTGGAGGAGTTCAAGTATCTCGGGGTCTTGTTCACGAGTGAGGGAAGAATGGAACGTGAGGTCGACAGGCGGATCGGTGCGGCGTCCACAGTGATGTGGGCTCTGCATCGGTCTGTCGTGGTGAAAAAGGAGCTGAGCCGTAAGGCAAAGCTCTCAATTTACCAGTCAATCTACGCTCCTACCCTCACCTATGTTCATGAGCTATGGGTAGTGACCGAAAGAACGAGATCGCGAATACAAGCGGCTGAAATGAGTTTCCTCCGTAGGGTGTCTGGGCTCTCCCTTAAAGACATTGTGAGAAGCTCAGTCATCCGGGAGGAGCTCAGAGTAGAGCCGCTGCTCCTCCGCATCGAGAGGAGTCAGATGAGGTGGCTCGGGCATCTGATCAGGATGCCTCCTGGACGCCTCCCTGGTGAAGTGTTCCGGGCACGTCCAACCGGGAGGAGGCCCCGGGGAAGACCCAGGACACGCTGGAGGGACTATGTCTACCGGCTGGCCTGGGAACACCTTGGGATTCTCTCAGAAGAGCTAGAAGAAGTGGCCGGGGAGAGGGAAGTCTGGGCATCTCTGCTCAAGCTGCTGCACCCGCGACCCAACCTCGGATAAGCGGAAGAGAATGGATGAATGGATGGTGTAACAAAATGTGGAAAAATTGATGCGCTGTGAATACTTTCCGGATACACTGTATAACATCCATCCATTATCCAACCCGCTATATGCTAACTACAGGGTTACGGGGGTCTGCCGGAGCCAATCCCAGCCAACACAAGGCGCAAGGCAGGAAACAAACTCCGGGTAGGGCACCAGCCCACCGCACTATTATCTATACCTCTGCTCTAAAATTACTTCCACAATCCGATTTGTTCCTGTGACCTCCTTTATGTCCCTGCTCGTGGTGTCATTTTTGCCCCAGCAGCTCCTTCCTTTCGTTCTCATATGCTTTACACTGCTGGAGTTTGTGTCTGATGGTCTTCTGATGCGAGCAACATCTTCATGACCCTGTGATGAGTCTACCAGACCTAAACCAAGTAGCTGGAGCCTTGACATTATAACCTCTGTAACAAAGATAGCCAAGGGACATCAAAGGTTTGGAACAGCCACCCGTCTCATATGCCCTGGCTGTAAATGGGTGTTATTTTTGAGTTGTGTTCAGGTTGAAGTCCAAAACAGAACAGACTTGAGAGGAAAAATATGGCGGCTTTAAAGGCCATGACAGGAAGCGATGTCAGCAGTGGCGCCAGAACCAGAAGTGATGTCACCGGTGGCACAGGAACGAGAAGTGACATCATTAATAGCGCCAGGACTTAGTGGGATTTCCCATGGATGGTCTGCAGAGGATTGAGAGAGAAAGTTAATGCAGCTCGCCACCCCCTGGTCTGGCACGGTACTACTATTATTCAGGCCCTAATCGCACGTGTGGGACACCTCCCTCCACCCAATTAAGGATTATCTTCTTTTGAATGCCCACTAGGCCAGGGGAAGCTGTGGATAAAGAAATAAAAGGACGACGTCTAGATCAGTCCTGGAGGGCCGCAGTGGCTGCAGGTTTTAATTCTAACCCTTTTCTTAATTAGTGACCTGCTTTTGCTGCTAATTAACTTCTTTTGAATTCATTTTAGCCTACTTGTTTAAGATTTGTTCCCTCGGGAATTTCTTCCTCGTTCCTCTGATTTGCTTCTTTTCTTTCCTTAAATGGCACCCAAACAGAAATGAAGTGTGAAGTGAGGGAGCCAACAGAAGAGCAACGAAGTCAACTAACCAATTTCACTCCAACCAGTTGCTTAATTAGGTGCTGATTCTCGTTGTTAATTAAACTTGTTCTTTAATTCCATGGCTTGTTGCCGCTCCCGTGGCGCAATGGCAGACATTTCTGAAATTTTTGATTTTTCTATTTTCTAAGATCACTGATCGATGATCTGAGCAGATCAGCATTCCCGAGACCCTCATCTTTCCTTATTCTCAGATATTGTATGATGGTCACGGTTTGCTGGTCATACTTTGTATCTCATTATTGTTTAACTGCTGATTAAGGAAAAAGAAACAATTAAGGGCTCGGAGTCTTCAAGAGGAAGTCAAATAAAACGAATTCAAAATAAATTAATTAGCAGCAAAACCAGGTCACGCATTAGATAGATACTTTATTAAGCCCAATGATTAAGAAAAGGGTTAGAATGAAAACCTGCAGCCACGGTGGTCCTCCAGGACTGGAGCTGGTGACCCCTGGTCTAGCCGTCGTCCTTTTATTTCTTTATCCACAGCTTCTTATCACATTGAACGTCATCATGTTCTGATTCATTAGAACTTTGCCTCTTTCTTTCTTACTGGAATGTCCATAATCTTTACGAGGCGTCTTGATGATCTACTGGGACAGCTTATCTGGTGGCTAAACAAACAACAGCAACAACATTTATTTCTGTAGCACATTTTCATACAAATAATGAAGCTCAATTATCTTGTATTTTTGGCGATCGTTTGGCCAGTCCACCGACTATTTTATTTCCTTCGACCTTGACATGTGCCGGGATCCTCAAGAACGTATCATACTGAAATCGGGACCTCAGACTCGAAACACTGATTTGAAACGGTCTCGATCCTTATGAAGGACGGTGTCTTAAAACGGGAGGATGGCGAATGGCGTTTTATTACGTCACCGTTGAAAAGTTTCAGACATTTTTGCTGCGATTCAACAAAGAAAAAAACTCATTTCAAATTGATGACCTGTGATCAAAGCAGACAGACATTCTGCCATCTTCCCTCCTCTGTTTTAATTAACAAGAAATGATGTCTTGGTTCCAGCAGCCTACATTTCTAAAATGTAGGAGAGGTCTGAAGTAACAGGAGGCATTATCTAAGCGCTAGCATGGTCTTAATAAAAATTTGATGTGGAAATTAGATGGAGTTGTGTTTAAGATTGAAGTCTGAAAGAATTTCTTGATGTAAAGATTACTAAGGCATGGAGGTGAAGCAGAAACCTTGATAATATTTAAGAAGCGTCTCGATGACATACTGGGACAGCTTATCTGGTGGCTAAACAAACAACAGCAACAACATTTATTTCTATAGCACATTTTCACACAAATAATGAAGCTCAAAGTGCTTTACATGATGAAGAAAGAGGGGAAAAAGACAAAATAAGAATTAAAATAAGACAACACTAATTAACATAGAATAAAAGTAAGGTCTGCTGGCCAGGGAGGACAGAAAAAACTCCAGACGGCTGGAGAAAAATAAAATCTGCAGGGGTCCTGAGGCCACCAGACCACCTGACCAGCCCCCTCTAGGCATTCTACCTAACATCAATCAGTCCTCATGGTATTCAGGGTTCTCATGGAAGGACTTCATGATGACGGTCACGTGGACTTCTGCACGTGTGACAAATGCACTGAATGGCCTCGTCTCGGTTGTCACATTTCTTATGTTATTACCGTATGTCTGTCCATAGAACATTATTCCAGCAGTCTTGAGGATCATCCACGTTTTCCTTGGCCAATACAAGACAAATACTGGTGCTACGCTTAGGTAGTAGAGGTTTCCACATTGCTACTCTCCCATGCATCCCCATCATCGTGAATCATCATCCATCATTGTTGTCATGAGTGCTGACTTTAGCTGAGGCTGGAGAGGCCTGCCGTTCTTCTAGAATCCTCTATAACGTTTTCAACGAGTTGCTGATGAGCCCTTCAGGTCATTTTTTCAGTCCCGCCTATCGTCTGAAGATGCCCCACTGTTACAAATGTTCTCCACTTTGAGGTAACAGCTCTCACTGTGGTGTACTGCAGCCTTAAAAATGGCTTTGTAAGCTTTTCCTGATCGGTAAGATACGACTTCTTCTCCTGATCGCTAGTGGAATAACCTTCAATTGAGGGCTAGCGTTCTCGTAGAAACTTTGTGGTGGCAACTTCACTCTCATGATGAGAGGCAGTACATGGAGATGTTTAGATTACCAGAACTAGAGGTGTTCAGTCACCAGAATCAAAATATCAGCAAACTTTGGTCAGTCATGCAGATGAGTAAGTAAAGGGACAATTACCTTTTCACATGGATAGTACAAGTGATGGATAACTTGATTACTTAAAATATATTGTGTAGCAATTTAGAAATTATTGTAATACATTCAATTTCACTAACATTGCATTTTATCTAAAGACCTGAAGCCATTTATTGTCACAGATAGATAGATAGATAGATAGATAGATAGATAGATAGATAGATAGATAGATAGATAGATAGATAGATAGATAGATAGATAGATAGATAGATAGATAAGATAGATATGAAAGCCACTAAATAATAGATGGACAGATAAACAGATAATTTAGTGTAGTTGGCAGGATTACATAGATGAATATCAGAGGCACTATATGATAGATAGATAGATAAACTTTATTAATCCCAAGGGGAAATTCACAGAGGATACCAGGAAAGTGGCAAATAGTTTTTGTAGTAGCCAGTAGCTGCTTGATTCAAATTTAGATAAAATTATTCTTTTTTTTTTTATCTGACAAAATACACCTTTCTTTTGCTAAGGTTTATATTTTTCTCCTTTATGACGATTACAGTTGTTACCTACAAGAAAGACTCATGAGGGTAGTGCAGGGAATATCAAAGATTTCAACGACTCAGTCTCGCTACTAAATCCTCAAAACCACCAATCTCTACCCGAGTCTAAAAGGTATGCAGTGAGATGAACTTGGGTGCAAGGACATACGACGTTTCTCAAGTTTAAATGCTCACTCCCATGAAAACTCCCATTTTTCCTGTTACTACAGTACAGTATATTTCTGTGGCTTAGTGGTGTGTTTATGTTCTAGATTATGATTTTGCAAATGTGTTAGGATAGGTAAGTGACCTAGGCTTGGGCGCGTTTCGACTTGCATCAAAATTCGGGTTACGGGTTACATCACTGTTGTAGGAACGGAACTGTGTCGTAACCTGAGGACCCCCTGTAATGTGGGCAGGAAGGAAATGTCACCCATGAAGTAAACCTCCACATCTCCTGCATGATCCCTTCTTGAACTCACAGCTGGTGTCCATACTGCTAACCAGGGCACAGTCATGGAGGACTTCGTAGAAGAACCTTCTTCGTCATTGGCACCTACCTCTTAGTGATTATGGGCAGGTGACAAACAGCCCTTTTGTTCCCCTTTGGTGTTGTGACCCTCAAAGTTTCATGCTTGGCTTACTATTGCTGAACACCTCAAGGATGCAGGCAAAAAAAACAAACAGTCCAAACAAACAGGCAGGAGTCAAATTGCCAAGTGACAAACCAAACAATACCAATGTCAAAGCTGTCAAAGCATAAACCCAAGTCGTAGTCCTACAAAGAATCAAAGTTCCTAAACTGAATTTGTTGTTCTTACCATACCTACCCTAATTGATTAATGTACAGGGAACAGAAAGCTGTGCTCTGCCATTTGAAATCCATATCACATGACTGGTACCACTGTAAGCAACAATACACATAGTGTACGCACGCAAAATGTCATTGCCACAGTAAAAGTACACATGAAAAAAATCCCCAACATGAAACGAATCAAACCAGGATTGTCAATAATCTTGAGATTGTCTCAAGCATATCAGCATAAGGAAGGCGAACCTAACAAGTCTGACAGACTGAATGATCTTCCCCTCTTTTGTCCAACTTCCCACGTCCCACAACCTTCTACAAAAAGGATCGATTTTTGACTTCTACTCTTAACTAGAATCCAGATCCTGCCGACTACGCCAGTTCTATTACCAGCACTCCTTGCTGTAAACACCGCTTCTCAGCCACAGTAAGGGCTTTGTATCAATGATGAATCAACATCAGAATGTTACAGTACCATTTCTAAATAAAAAAAAAAGAATCTTTTGCTACCTTGTAGTGGGTTCTTAGAAGCTTCATATACAGTATTATTTTTTTGTTGGTCTTTATTTCACCTTATACTATTTTTTGTATTAGGAATTTGTTAGTTTTCACATACCCCTTGGGGTCACAGCGCAGGGTCAGCCATTGTACAAGCGCCCCTGGAGCAATTACAGGTTAAGGGTCTTGCTCAAGGGCCCAGCAGAGTAGGATCTCTTTTGACAGTGATGGGGATTCGAACCAGCAACCTTCTGGACACCAGCACAGATCCATAGCCTCAGAGCCACCACTCCACCCCTTTTTAGGAAATATATATACCGAGTTGTGTCATATAAATAATAAAAATTATACTAACTTGCAATCAAGTTATTTTTTTTAAGTACACCAGATCATCATTTTGTAATCGCGACATTTTGTGCCTCCCAGAAGGGTCTATGTGCCACATCACTGATGCTTGGCTTCATAACCCCGCGTAGTGATCAGCAGAGTGTCCAAGATGACAAATCAATTTTATCCCCCTTATTCTTAAAAATCGGCACCAGTCCTCTTCTTCTCCACTCCTCAGGTATCCTCTCACTTTCCAAGATTCCATTCAACAATCTGGTTTGAAACGCCACTGCCATCTCTCCTAAACACCTCCATGCTTCCACAGGTATGTCATCTGGACCAACGGCCTTTCCATTCTTCATCGCTACTTAATTCCTCCTTACTAATCCATTGCACTTCCTGATTCACTATCTCCCCATCATCCACCTATTGGCCAAAAAAAAGGAGGCACAGAATGCCGTGCAACGTCCCCAATAAAATGCCCCTGGGACTTTTTCTTTAAAACAGTTTTTCGATTTTCCATTAAGTGGGCTACTGGTTGGCCCTCAAACCTTTACTTTCTCCCTCATGACTTTTCATTGCACAAACGGTTTATGACTTTGTGGTTTCTACTGCTGAAGGTCCCTCGTAGATTTGTTAAAGCTATGATATTGGACTTTAGGGACTTTCAAAACTCAACTTGATGTTTATTTAGAAGAATTAAGTGGATAGGACTAGCGAGCTTTGTTGGGCTGAATGGCCCGTTCTTGTCAACAGATTCTAATGTTCTTAAATTTACTTCCATACTAAAGTTGAATCAATGTCGTTTATCCAGTATGGCCATTTCCATTGGCATCTCGTGTTCCAAATCATTTCACCGATTTGAACTGTAAAGCCCCCCGTGGCAGTGTTCTCAGTCAGTGGCACTACAGAAAGCGTTGACTGGCTGACCGATCAAATCCACGGGGCCCACCCAGACCAAGCACTAAGCTTTTAAAAATGAATGGAGAGGGAGAAAAAAAAAAAAGGAGTAACTTGTTAATTTTTTTTTTTATTGTTGTCATTATTACTCTAGCACCAGAAGCTTTACAGGGGTGTTGTCAAATCAAAATGAGAATATACACGACAGATTCAACGTAGACACACTCAGATTTTCAGAGACCGCTGCAATACCGTCAACCAGCCACTTAACCCTGATAGGCTGGCAGGCAGCGGGCTTCCTCTGCTGAATCCTTGGCAGGCCTCGCTTTGCACATTAGTCTGTTTGGTGGCAGTGGAGCTCCACCCGCCGCGGCCCGTAAAACCGCTTCCACGTGGTAGTAGTATTTGTCAGTTAAATAGGAACACCGAGAATTAAATACTCCTCTTTACATATACACAAGGTATGCTGTGAAAGCATATTTGTATACAAACATATAAAAATACTTAACTAGTCCGATAAGAAAATAACGTATAAAAGTATATAGCAAAAACACTTAATCATTGATGGAAACTTCAATCCCGTCTTGCTTAGGGTAACGTGAAGAAGATACAAAAAGAGTTGGACTGGATTGTATCCCCTTCTTTTTGGAAAATCCTGCCGTCAAAGGAAGATGAGGCGACTCCCAAAGGCCTTGGAGTGACGGGCAGCCTTTGAGCCTATTGGGGTGAAGGGAGGAGGAGTTTAGGGGCGGAGCTACCCAGGTGGACATTCTTTGGGACTCCTCGACCTCAGAAGTCGGCTTTGGCGTGCCATGCGCTTTTCATTCGAACGTTAACCGCTCACTCCATTCGGCTTCTGCTCAAGTAGAAATCCCGAACTCTTCATATGTAAAAATCGACTTTTATTGCTCCAACATCACAGAAGTTTAAAGCAATACTTAAGCTTGTCCATAAATCAAAACGGCTTGATTTGGTGGAGAGTGGCACATAGGTTCTTCAATTTGCTAATTCTTTTTTTCTTTTTAATATTTTAAATATTTATATTTATATATATTTATATATATATATATATATATAGATAGATTTTTTCTTAACTGGAATTCTTTATGTACAGTAGCTGATTAGCAGATATAAAAAAAAGACGAACAGACACGCAACGATGGCACAACGTACAAGATGCAGAAGCGTGATTAAAACACCTCACGTAATAAGGCATGATTACCAATAGCTAAAAACAAGTTTCATTTAAAATCAGTTCTCAAAAACAAAAACGTCCATGGAGGACAGAAGTCTGTTAGGATAATCAAAACTGGACTCGTGTGGCAATGAAAAAGCTGCTTTAGTAGTGTTCTGCTCCTTTCATGTGTCACGGGTTTGGTGAGACGCCTTCACTTTTCATGCCAGACTCACCGGTGACTGAAACTAAGGCTGTCACCGTTGTGACCTTCCTTACAGGTCATGCACAAATACAAGACGGCCGATGTCAAATGCAGGAACAGGGGACCAGTGACGGTGGCAGCTGGTGGTGATGGTTGTGGTAGAGGTGGAGGTGGCAGCAGCAGAGTGTTTAATGGGATGTACTCCCTCAGAAGATCACACAATGACACCCACTCTTGTCCTTTTCCTTGCGTGTTGGCTCTGGAGACGGTGGGCACTCCTGCTCTTGAAACTTTCTGAAAAAATAGAAGAGAGACGAAGACTGTTCAGTGTGGGAGATGGAGAAGTACTGTACTTCAGTTGTCACGGCTTTTACGGCATGTAAAGGTTAAAAACTGTGGGCTGTTGGTGACTGTCCCATTGAGGAGGCAGTGATCACCTCCATCCTACTTTCTCTATAACAGATGTTGGTATCCTTGTGCCAACTCTTTCAGAATTGGAAGGGTTAAAGCAGTCGTGCAGCACCTTCACGGCTGGGTGGCAGGAAGTGTGGCTTAATGGCTGACTGGAAAGCAAGATGATGACTCCAGATCAGCTCTAACCCCCAACTCCATACAAGTGTCTCAAAAGAATATGCCACACAAAAAAGGATCATCTGTTACTTGCTTCCAGTTTTGTACGAGGAAAACGGTTAATTTTGATTATTCAAGGAGAATGGAGTGTGAAAATAGAATAGACAATGGCAACGGAAAACGGCTGGGTCTGCTTGAAGCTCCCCTTTCAATAGCAACAAAGCTAATAAACAATAAAAAACAAAAATAAACCAAATTAACAAGCGCTCGGCTCTCTCTCTGGGTCGGAGTGGCTCCTACAGAGACGGGCAGATCCCCAAAGTGGACGGCGACTTCCAATAGGTTCTGCACTTTTATATGATCGTGTCAGAACAGGCGGGTCCTCCTGATATACGGGTGCTGGTCATAAAATTAGAATATCGTGACAAAGTTGATTTATTTCAGTAATTCCATTCAAAAAGTGAAACTTGTAGATTAGATTCATTCATTACACACAGACTGATGTATTTCAAATGTTTATTTCTTTTAATGTTGATGATTATAACTGACAACTAATGAAAGTCCCAAATTCAGTATCTCGGAAAATTACAATATTGTGAAAAGGTTCAATATTGAAGACACCTGGTGCCACACTCTAATCAGCTAATGAACTCAAAAGCCTTTAAATGGTCTCTCAGTCGAGTTCTGTAGGCTACACAATCATGGGGAAGACTGCTGACTTGACAGTTGTCTAAAAGACGACCATTGACACCTTGCACAAGGAGGGCAAGACACAAAAGGTCATTGCTAAAGAGGCTGGCTGTTCACAGAGCTCTGTGTCCAAGCACATTAATAGAGAGGCGAAGGGAAGGACAAGATGTGGTAGAAAAAAGTGGACAAGCAATTGGGATAACCGCAACCTTGAGAGGATTGTGAAACAAAACCCATTCAAAAATGTGGGGGAGATTCACAAAGAGTGGACTGCAGCTGGAGTCAGTGCTTCAAGAACCACCACACAGAGACGTATGCAAGACATGGGTTTCAGCTGTCGCATTCCTTGTGTCAAGCCACTCTTGAACAAGAGACAGCGTCAGAAGCGTCTCGCCTGGACTGCTGCCGAGTGGTCCAAAGTTATGTTCTCTGATGAAAGTAAATTTTGCATTTCCTTTGGAAATCAAGGTCCCAGAGTCTGGAGGAAAAGAGGAGAGGCACAGAATCCACGTTGCGTGAGGTCCAGTGTAAAGTTTCCACAGTCAGTGATGGTTTGGGGTGCCATGTCATCTGCTGGTGTTGGTCCATTGTGTTTTCTGAGGTCCAAGGTCAACGCAGCCGTCTACCAGGAAGTTTTAGAGCACTTCATGCTTCCTGCTGCTGACAAACTTTATGGAGATGCAGATTTCATTTTCCAACAGGACCTGGCACCTGCACACAGTGCCAAAGCTACCAGTACCTGGTTTAAGGACCATGGTATCCCTGTTCTTGATTGGCCAGCAAACTCGCCTGACCTTAACCCCATAGAAAATCTATGGGGTATTGTGAAGAGGAAGATGCAATACGCCAGACCCAACAATTCAGAAAAGCTGAAGGCTCTATCAGAGCAACGTGGGCTCTCATAACACCTGAGCAGTGCCACAGACTGATCGACTCCATGCCACACTGCATTGCTGCAGTAATCCAGGCCAAAGGAGTCCCAACTAAATATTGAGTGCTGTACATGCTCATACTTTTCATGTTCATACCTTTCAGTTGGCCAACATTTCTAAAAATCCTTTTTTTGCATTGGTCTTAATTGATATTGTAATTTTCCGAGATACTGAATTTAGGACTTTCATTAGTTGTCAGTTATAATCATCAACATTAAAAGAAATAAACATTTGAAATACATCAGTCTGTGTGTAATGAATGAATCTAATATACACGTTTCACTTTTTGAATGGAATTACTGAAATAAATCAACTTTGTCATGATATTCTAATTTTATGACCAGCACCTGTACACAGGAAGTGAGGTCATTCATCTGGTGTGGGAATTGTCCTCTTCTGTGGGGTGGAAGAAGGACGAGAGGTTAGGGACCGTCTCTTGAACAAACCTGTCCTCCATTTTAACTCTTGTGCAAAGCCTCTAGCGCACTCCACCAACGATCAACAGGGACCGAATAACAGCAAATAATATTGAAATGCCCATGGGGGAAACAAAAAAAAAATCTAAGGCTACTCGTGCTGAATAATCCACGTGTCAGGTACCCAGCCATGCTTTTGTTCAAAATATTGTTAAATAAACCACTTTCAAAAAATATGCTTGTTCACAATGGGACCGCATTAAAACAGAGCTGAGCTCTTGAACTGAAGACCTGCCTCTCTTCTCATTCATTGATCGGTAAGCCACCATTCCAGAACTTTCAGGATTTCATCGGCTGTTTGTGAAACACTGTTGGTGAAATCAGTGCACAAAAGACCAACAACATCGTTGATGACACCAAAGTCAATGGGCCTGATGAAGCTGATTCAAGCTTGAACTACCTGGATGAAGGCCCAAAGCCGGAAATCCTAGCCAGGAGAGCTCAAACAACAGCGGCACTCAAGTGACTTATGCAAATCTGGAATGACAGCATCTTAACTATCCACTCCAAAGCAAGACTGATGTCCTCCCCAGTCAAATGAATTTTCTTGTATGCATGTGAAATGTGGACCCTCACAGAAGAGCAGGCACAAAGATTTGAAGCCATGCAAATGAGCTGCTATTGGAAGACCTTAAGCATCTCATAGGCCACACAAGCAGCACATGAGAAAATCCAACAGAACATCACATAAGCCTTCAGAGCTAGAGATGATCTGTTCATTATAGTAAAAAAAAAAAAAAAAAAAAGCAGAAACTGAAATGGTATTGCCATGTCACCAGATCATCAGACCATCTTGAAGGATAAGGGTTAAGGGAAATGTGATGTGATGAAATTCAGTTTTGGAACTGTCTGAGATGGAAAGAGCAACCAACTAGATGTGTGAATCTGACATCGTGATGTTTTGTTGTTGTACTCCTGATCCATCATGTGGCTTTGAGGGATTTCATTTCACCTGACAGGGGCTGCAGTAGAGAAATATGAAGATAGCTAAACTACAAATGCAAAGTGCTTTAGGATGACACTCACTGCAGGAAGGCACTACACCGTATAAGTGGGACAGAGAAAGATAGAGAGATACGTATAGTGCTTAAAAAAATGCACTCCTTTAGAGGTTTTCCCATTTTACTGTTGAACAGCATGGAGTTACAGTGGATTTCATTTAGCATTTTTCATACCAAGCAAAAGAAAGACTCTTTAATGTCAAAGTGAAAACAGATTTCGGCAAGGTGGTCGAAATTAATTGCAAATAAAAACCACAAAACGGTTAATCTCAAGTAATATTACGCCCATAAATAAATTCCTGGTGCAACCCTGTCTGGGGTTTCACTTGATTGTATCTGGAAGGTCCAACTTATAGCCTAACCTACACTATGAAGACAAAAGGGAACATTCCAAACAACTGCATGAAATGTCAGGGAATAGGGATGACAAAATAATCAAATCACTAAATTTCCACTTCACTGAGTCAAAAAAAAACAAAGACAACAAATGAAGGAGGCCAACAGAAGACCTTAGAAGAACTCTCAATGAGTCACAAGCTACAGTGGATAACATTGGAGAGACCAGTGACAGCTTTACAGAAGAGACAAACAGACAGGACATCACTGCAGAAGTCACATGGGTGACTCTCTAGTCAGAGGGAAGAAATGGTCTGATAAGGCCCAACTTGAGCTTTTTGGTCACCAGACTAAGCACCATGTTTGCACTACACACGATCAAACACACACCATCCCCACCAGCAGAACAATCGTTGTTGCACTGCTTACTGCAAGTTAAGCTACAAACCAACCAAGGTTGAATTCTGGGATGCTAAAAAGGAAAAGAAATCTCTATACACACCTTACCCACCTTGTAATAAAGGCAAATTCTCAATACACTGGTGGTGGCAACATGAGGTTGTGGGGATGCTTCTCTGCAGCAGGCTCTGGAGGTCTTGGGACAGTAAAACTATTTTGTAGCAAAATACGGAGAAAGCCTGGAGGAAAGCCCGATGCAGTCTGCAAGAAACTTGCGACCTGGGAGAAGATCAATTTCACAGCAAGGGTTGTCCATGAAACGGATTTGGCCCTTGCACCTTGTTAATGCGGCCCACATCGTCAATACTGAAAACATGTGACATGGAGCCCACGATGACAGTTCCAACAAAATCTACCACCAACACTGAGGACTTTCAGCCAATGAATTATTCAGCAGAAGGGTGTCAAGAAAAAGACTGGGGGTCCTTTATATCAGGGGTTCTCAAACTCGGTCCGAGGGATCCACTGTGGCTGCAGGTTTTTGTTCCAATCAGCTTCCGTTTTTAACACTAGAATTACCAGAGCCTACGAAAAAACTCGTAAATCCGTCCCACCTTAAATCGCGTCTTAAATCCGTTTGTACCTCTCCGCCAGAGTCCTTTGTCATCTAAATGTGCTGATAAACACAAGCTACTAGCAGCCAGCTATTCCATCCCCCCACCGACTTAGAACGAACTTCTCCCAGCTCATGCCTTGCCTTGATTTGATTATCTGGGACTGAAGTGGAGTTTTAGAGTGGAAATAATATAGTGTTATTTGGAATACACGCATTTCATGTGTGTTCCGTTTCTATAGTAGTCTGTGCAAACACATTTTTAAAACAGAAACGTTTTTCATATTCTAATAGTAAATGACAAAATGTAGGCATAAACTATATAACATATGAAGCCTGAAGTCCATATATCAAAGAAACACTTTCACAAAAGGTACAAATAAGAGAACACGTGCGCCTTTATTCAAAAATATAACTGCACAAAAAAAAAAAGCCGCGTTAGCATGCCACATTGACACTCTTACTACAACCGCCGCGGTGGCGTAATGGTATCAGCTCCTGACTGGGAATCGGAGGGTGGCGAGTTCGATCCCGTACGGCTCCACTTCGAAAGTGAACTGCTCTTATTCTTAAAACTTTAGAATAACAACATAAATTTGATTTCAGTCTGTAACAGCCGGTGTAACTTATGATACTGGTAAAGGTTAGCTTTTTTTTTTATTTTTTTTTTTTAAATTCACTTTTCATTCTCGCAGTCGCATTCAGAATCCATCCATACAACCCCATCTGACATAAAGACGCGCTATAGGTCTGCAGTGTACCACGATGCATACTACCGCCACCCCCCCCCCCCCCCAAAAGGGTTCTGACACACAAACGCTGGCGAAGCTGCCTTCTTCGTATCTCACCGTCACTTGATATCAGCAGTTCTTAGCATTGCACCACGCAAGCTGGCGTATCAACCACCAACTGTAACTTGCTTTCTTTATTCATTGGTTATAGTCTTGAATAAAAGTGCACTTTTATTTATGTGAAAACAGCTGTGTCAGATGGGGTTGTATGGATTGATTCTGAATGCGACTGCAAGAATGAAAAGTGAATTAAAAAAAAAAAAAACTAAAACTAACCTTTACCAGTATCATAAGTTACACCGGCTGTTACAGACTGAAATCAAATTTACGTTGTTATTCTAAAATTGTAAGAATAAGAGCAGTTCACTTCTCGAAGTGAAGCCGTGCGGGATCGAACTCACCACCCTCTGATTCCCAGTCAGGAGCTGATACCATTACGCCACCGCAGCGGTTGTAGTAAGAGTGTCAATGTGGCATGCTAACACGGCTTTTTTTTTTTTTTTGTGCAGTTATATTTTTGAATAAAAGCGCACGTGTTCTCTTATTTGTACCTTTTGTGAAAGTGTTTCTTTGATATATGGACTTCAGGCTTCATACGTTATATAGTTTATGCCTACATTTTGTCATTTACTATTAGAATATGAAAAACGTTTCTGTTTTAAAAATGTGTTTGCACAGACTACTGTAGAAACGGAACACACATGAAATGCGTGTATTCCAAATAACACGATATTATTTCCACTCTAAAACTCCACTTCAATTCCAGATAATCAAATCAAGGCAAGGCTTGAGCTAGGAGAAGTTCGTTCTAAGTCGGTGGGGGGATGGAATAGCTGGCTGCTAGTAGCTTGTGTTTATCAGCACATTTAGATGACAAAGGACTCTAGCGGAGAGGTGCAAACGGATTTAAGGTGGGACGGATTTACGAATTTTTTCGTAGGATCTGGTAATTCTAGTGTTAAATGGATTCCTGGGCTAATTAAGTGGAATGTTATTTCCCAGATTCTGTGTTTTGGGAACAATATAGGAATTGAAAAACTACGTTTAGTACATTTTATATATTTATAATTTATTATTATTTTTCCCATATACAAGTCATTATAAGGAAAAAATGCATTTTTTTTTCCTTTTTAAAAATATTTTCATTTTCATTCTACTTTTCCAGTTGTTCTAATTGTTTAATCAATCCATTGTTTAGCATTAGACCTATTAATTAGTAAAGTAGTTGCAGCCTTTCATGATTCAGTGTTGTTTGCCTGGGTGTCTGCTGTATTTCGCTTTTAATTATCATTATTAAGATACAACGAAGGAGGAAAACAGCACAGAGAAAAGGGCAAAATATAATGACATCAACAAAAGAGAGCTAAGCATTTGAATTTATAGCAAAAATAGCACTTCTAAATGTCTTATAGATGTAAAAATTGTGCTTTTGTGAATGTAGAATAAGACAAGATAAAAAATACCAGCTAATTAAATGAGATCAGTGCTATCAGGTGTTGTCACTGATTATAAATCTGGTTGGAACAAAAACTGCAGCCACATTGGGTCCCCAGGACTGAGTTTGAGAACCCGTTTTATACCAACGGCAATACTCCTGTATAGTGCCTTACTGGAACTGGCACTGCCAAGTCAGAAGTTTTCTTTCTTTTTAATTTTCTTGCTTTTTAGTCCTTCTGGTGTATGTTTAGACCAAAGTGTGTGTGCATATATATTTATTTACTTATGTATCTACCTATTTACGTACTTATTTATTTAAAGGGCTTCTATAAAATGCTACATTTTCCATCCATCCATCCATTTGTGAATTTCCCCTTGGGATTAATAAAGTATCTATCTATCTATCTATCTATCTATCTTCCAACCCGCTGAATCTGAACACAGGGTCACAGGGGTCTGCTAGAGCCAATCCCAGCCAACACAGGGCACAAGGCAGGAACCAATCCCAGGCAGGGTGCCAATCTACCACAGGACACACAGAAACACACCAAGCACACACTAGGGACAATGTAGAATCGCCAATCCACCTAACCTGCATGACTTTGGACTGTGGGAGTAAACTGGAGCGCCCAGAGGAAACCCACGGGGAGAACATGCAGACTCCATGCAGAGAGGACCCAGGAAGCGAACCCGAGTCTCCTAACTGCGAGGCAACAGCACTACCACTGCGCCACCGTGCCGCTCAGCTACATTTTCCATTGGGGACAAATAAAATTCTATTTATTTATCTATCAATCAATCACAATGGTGCTCACACACTTCCAAACAACAAACCCTGGAAGCTAAAATAATCTGTTCCCATTAACACCATTCCTCATTCACATAGATGACCAGTCCCCCTCCTGAAGTTTTTTACCCCCACACCACACTGGGTCTCTGTCTGCTCAAACAAGATTAAATCCATCCAGCATTAACACACAGTCAGGTATATTTGGTTTAAGCCAGCTCTCCATAAAGCACAAAATGCCACTGTACTTGTGTGCTCCATGACCCACTTATAAGCGCAGACACTTCATCCATCTTATTTGACAGCAATCAAACATTTCCATTACTTAGACCAGTTCTACAAACTTTACTTTGCTTTTAGTTTCACGTCGGCATGTCGCCCTCTCTGTCTGTGGACCACCGGCTCCTGTATTAAAGTGAAACTGAGCTGCCTAGATGCTTGCGACTGCACTGCAAATAGCAGATTATGGGAGTGTTTAATATACCCCGCTTTCATTTTCAGGTCTTCTTTGTTCAGACTAAAATGTGTGTGTATATTTAGTTACTTACTTCTCTACCTATTTATTATTTACTTACTTATTTAAAGAACTTCTGTAAGAAACCAAATTTACCCTGGGGACAAAGATCTATCCATCATTTTTTCCCACTCAATACTAATTTCAGTTTCATGGCCGCTGGTATCTTTTCTAATCTGTTACAATGTCCAAGAAAAGAAAAGCCGATAAAGACAGCTTAGCTATTAACTAAACAACCAGGCTCAATGGACTGAATGGTCTCCTATCGTTTGTCCAGTTTCTTCTGTTCTAGAAGACCGTTACAAGACAGACATTAGGGGAAAAGTATGCAATTGTGATTAACATAGAGGTACCTGTGTGTCTTGTCTTATTTGTAAAGAAAAAGTGGCAGGAGTTGTCTGTTGATATATCCCGGCACACATCAGGTATTTAAAATAGTTTTATTGAGGGGCAAAAATAACAAGTTTGACACCCATGTTTTACAGCAACATGACAACCCCACATGACAAAGGAATGACTTGAAAACAGCAATGTGAATGTCCTGAAGCGGTCAAGCAGAATCCAGAACTCAAGGCCATGGAGTATTTCTAATAGGATTGGATAAAGGCTGTTCACTCAGGACCGCCATGACAGCTGCCAGAGCTGGAGAAGATTTGTGAAGAAGAATGGAGAGCAATGGCAGAGCTGATAGTGAGACCTGTGAAAAACGACTCAAGGATGTAATGGCCACCATCTACTACATTATAATTGGAAAGCGATGAATACTAATGTCATCAATTATCTTGTGCTTTATATTTGTAAATTATGTTAACCACTTTGCAGAGAGGGCGGCACGGTGGCGCAGTGGGTAGCGCTGCTGCCTCGCAGTTGGGAGACCTGGGTTCGCTTCCCGGGTCCTCCCTGCATGGAGTTTGCATGTTCTCCCCGTGTCTGCATGGGTTTCCTCCCACAGTCCAAAGACATGCAGGTTAGGAGGATTGGCGATTCTAAATTGGCCCTAGTGTGTGCTTGGTGTGTGGGTGTGTTTGTGTGTGTGTCCTGCGGTGGGTTGGCACCCTGCCTGGGATTGGTTCCTGCCTTGTGCCCTGTGTTGGCTGGCATTGGCTCCAGCAGACACCCGTGACCCTGTGTTCGGATTCAGCAGGTTGGAAAATGGATGGATGGATGGACTTTGCAGAGATGTGTTTTCACTTTGACCATAAAGAGTCTTTTTCTGTTGATCAGTGTCAAAAAAGTCAAATTAAATCCACTGTGATTCAAAGTTTTATAATAATATAAACTGAAAGCTTCCATTTTTATAGGCACTGTAATAACACTTCAGCTAAATAATAATCAGGAAAATGAAAATAAATAAGACTATAAAGTCTCAATCAAAAATGGCCACCCCATTCAGCATTAAAGAACCTGCTGGCTGAAGACAAAAAGTCTTAGAAAAGAGAGAAGGAAGACAGACAGGTGACCCCCTGAATGGTTGACCTGATCTTACAGTTGTGAACATGGATCTCACCTAATAACCCTCACGAGTTCATGAAAGGCTTGGTCTACGTTCATTCGGATTTTCGCTGAGGCTTCCATGTAAATTACTTTCAGCTGCCTCGCTAACTGTTGGCCTTCTTCTTGCGTCACCTGAGGAAAGAGGAAAAAAATGCATTAAGAAAGAAGTTAAGACAATGAATGGAAAAAAAGAAAAATAAGTAGTCACAAACAGTAATTGTTAAACAGGAAACTGCATTAAGGTGGCCTCACAGGGAAGACCTCTCGATTGAGAACGGACTTGACTGTCCATGGAGCTCAACACAAATGGCAGCAGGCGAGTGGAACTGGGTGAGCACACAGTCAGCGAGGAAATTCTTGGTCAGATCTGCACACCTGCTTATCCATGCAATTATCTAATCAGCCAATCATGTGGTGGCAGCAGCACAATACATCAAATCCTGCAGGACAGGGGTTTCAGTTCATGATCACATTAACTCTTTCAGAGCGGATGTCAACTTTTGTCAACCACAGGGGTTGAGAGTTGTAATCAACTTGTAAATGATGACAAAACCTGCCTCTTACGTTTTAGTTCTAACTTTCATTTTACAAAGTGAGTCGTTTTGTTGGTTTGACCAGAGATTCCCTGTGCTCGAGTGAGTAGTGAAAAGCAAACGTTGTCAAAAATGGCATCGACATCTGGTGAGAGAGCGAAGCAAATGCACAAAGCAAAATACTCTACTGACCATGTTTTGCTTAGTTTTTGGACTCTGACTTGTCGAACTCCGATTTTGATGCATGTGATCTGGAGATCGTGCTCGAAAATGAAAGAGAGGTACCGGCATCAGCTGATCTGGGTGCTGAACACGTTTGCGTTGGTGACACGCCTATGGCAATGTTCGCCTGGGAGGACCACCACTCACAAAAACAAGAGATACAAACCCGATTGCATTGCACTTTTCCTGGAAGCCAGTGTGCCGCGCATTCCTGTCAGCTGTCATGCCACCCGTGAGTGGCTCAAGCCACAAGAGACAGCGAATTGGCGGCCACAGCACTCCGTAACTGATGTTTAATGTTGATTTATGTGTGAAACCACCGCGTTGTGTGCTTTTGAGAAGTTTGCTCTTTTTGGAAAAAAATATTCAGCCCTCAAAGAGTTCATCTTCATAATTTGTGTGATCTCAGCTGTGGTTTGATTGTTGATGCCAGACGGGCTGGTCTGAGTATTTCTGTGACTGCTGATCTCCTGAGATTTTCACACACAACAGTCTCTAGAGTTTACTGAAAACAATGAAAGAAACAGGGAAAAAAAAAAAAAAGTGAGCGGCAGTTCTGTTGACAAGAGAGGTCAGAGAAGAATGGCCACACTGGGTTGAGGTGAAAGGCCACAGTAACTCAGATAGCCAATTGGTACAACTGAGGTGAGCAGAAAAACATATCAGAACACGCAACACATGGGCTATACAACAGCAGAAGACCAGGCCAAGTTTCACTCCTGTCAGCAAACAACAGAAAGCCGAGGCTGCAGTGGATACAGGCTCACCAAAACTGGACAGCTGAAGATGGGAAAAGCATAGCCAGGTATGACAAATCTCCATTTTTGGTGAGGCACAGAGATGGCAGGGCTCAGAACTTGGTGCCAGGAACTTGAATCAATGCAGCCAACCTATCTTGTGTGTCAGCAGTCCAGGCTGCTAGTGGTGGTGTAATGGTGTGGGGAATGGCTTTCTTGGCACACTTTGAGCCTATTAGTACCATTGCTGACCACGTGCACCCAATCATGGTTACATTTCACTCATTTGTAATGGCTACTTCCAGCTTGTCACAAAACAAACAGGTTTCATGAACATGACAATGAGTTTGGTGTTCTTCAGTGGCCTTTCCGGTCACAGGGTCTGAATCTAGTAGAACAGGAAATGAATGTAAAACTGACAAATATGTAGAAATTGCATAATGAAATCATGTCAACATGGACCAGAACCTCAAGGGAATCTTTCCAATGTAATGTGGAATCCATGCCATGAGGAATTGAGGCTGTGTAAATGGAGTGATGAATATGCTGCCCATGTGGGCACAGGAGACCCAAACACACCACCCCCTGGCGGTGCCTGCGGGACCCAACAGGGCTACACCCAACTCCAATTCCCATGGAGCCCTGTGGGAAACCGAGTCATCGCTCCAACCCAGAGTGGGCGGCCGTCTAGCGTCCAAGGGGAGGGTACTGCACTGTCCAGGGCTGCTCCCCCTGGATATAGTGTGCAGGGGCATCCCAACTGGGCATGAAGAATTGAGACTGTGCAAATGGAGGCCCTACCCAGTATTAGTTGAGTGGTCCTAAGAATATGCTGAGCGAGTGAAGATCTGAATGTAAGAAGGAAGTGGAAATGATTACTCCAACCAGTAGTGCCACCATGAGGCTAATCAGCACCTGCTGGAAGCTTACGGCTGGTCTAAGTGAATTTCCCCTTGGGATTAATAAAGTATCTATCTATCTATCTATCTATCTATCTATCTATCTATCTAATGAGGCACACGCATGGTAGATGCAGAAGCAAGGCCACTAAAGTGCCAATTCTGGGCCTGGCCTGATGGACAAGACACTGGCTATTAAACCTCAAGGCTACCAGTTCAATATTCATCTGTGATTTACAGTGTGACTCATTTAAAAAATGCTATAAACCTAGAAATGCACTATAAACAGTACAATAAAGGACTTTGGTGTCCAGAGGTCAGTTAGGCAAAGACACTTTGTGATTTATGTGAGTTGTGTGCTGCCATTGCCTCACTGTCAAGTTTCACTTTAAATTTAGAAAACTGCCTCTAGTCTGGCCATTCCAAATTATGTGAAGCACCCCCCCATATTTCTAAAACATTTTTGGAGTCTTTTTTTTTTTTTTCCTTCTTTTTCCTTGATTCCGCTGTCATATCATTTTTTGGTCTGTTAGTTAAGCAGCAAAAGCCACACCAAGATCAGATAAGAATGGTTTGCTTGTTAGACAAGCAACAGGCCCCACCGTGACCTACTTTTCAGAAATGGGGAATTCAAGACATCTCTGTGCAATCAACAAACAGGTTGAAGTCATCTTGGTCCATCTAGCAGCTTCACCAGCTGTGCAGTTCTAGAACACGACATTCCTTTGTTAAGCTCTGTGATTTTCGGCTCCTTAATAAAACAATTCATTCATCCTTATAAGTCCAACATGTCAACTGCTCCTTTGTGTTTTTTTTTTTTTTTTTTAGATAAACACCGCCATTTTTGTGGTGGAATTCTGTGTTTGGACAGCTGTCACAATGGTGCCATCTACTGTTAAACTTGTCATACTGCAAAGACATGCAGGTCAGGGAGGTTGAGATGTTGAATGCTGGCATTTTAAGCATGACAATTGTGGTGGAAATTTCCCTATATGTGTTCAGACATGAGTATAAACTTGAACTTTCCTGATTCCAGTCTGTCTCCGTCCCCTACCCCCGCCCTCCCCCCCCAACCAAAAAAAGGGACAATGTGCCAACCCACATTCAAAAGGTGCCTGGTCCAAAAGTAAAATTCGGTACTTGGGAGGAGTGAGGCAGCAGTGTGGCAATAGCTTGTTTTAGGTTGTGACTAAGAATAGTCTACTCAAGACGGAAATTATTTTGGTCTGCTTATAGTGCCAGTTTTCAAACATGCCATCTGACTTAAGGGGTAGCACCAGCTACAACTTGGGTAAGCTTTGGCTGCTGCCTGGCCCGGCCTGCAGATTTAAATCTACTGAAAATAGATTTGCATCACTTTTTTGAGTCAGGACACATACGTACTGACCACTGTGCCACTTGATTTGTTTAAACAACTACTCCTAATTCTGTTTTGGTTAAGGAAAGGAATTGAAGGCAGAGAGGAACTTTTTTGTTTGGATTATCCAACTTCACGTTTTAGTTAACATTTTGAGCTTTGACTTCTGTTTTCCGGTGCTATTTTGCTCGTTATTTTTGACGATTATTTTGCCAGTTCTCACTTCATTTCTTTACAGCAGCCATACCACATGCACTTCATAAGAGGCCATCCACCTGAATCTAAAATCAAGGTCCTGACTCTTTGTACTCATAAAAGATTCATGGGCATCCTTCAAAAAGAGCAGGGTGTATCCCAGTGTCCACCCGAAATTGCCCTCCACGGCCTAGTCATCATTCTGGCCCCCTAATCATCCCGTCTCTAGCTGGCTAACTAACTCTCACCATTTCACCACCTAATACATTATGTGTGGTGAGCATACTGGCTGCCATCCGATAATCCAGGTGGATGATGCACATTAGTGGCAGTTGAAGTGGCTCTCCACTCATTATAAATGCTCTAAGTAGTGAGAAAATTGCTATATAAATGTGCAAAATTGTTAATTTTTTTTTTGTCCTGTTGCAAAACAAATTTTTTTTGGTCTTCTGGGATGAGCTTACAAGTGCTCATAGTAGCATGTGACAGCAGCATTAGGTGCCCATGACCACATAATTGAAAGGTAGGTTCAGGAAATGAGAACCCACACTTGGAGTGGGCATGAATTGCCATCAATTATGTGTACACAAGGGATATTGGTGCATTAGGGTCACAAGCCCCATATTATAGAACATAAGTAATACTCACAGCAGAAAAAGCCACACAGCATTTGTAAAAGAGAAGTACTACTGTCTTGAGAGAAAGCAAGAGCAACACACTCCAAGGGAAGCACTTCTGAAAATCATCCATTCATCATCGATTTATTACCACAATTATCTCAGCCAAGCTCTTATGTAGCTGGGTTTCCAGGCTGAGGAACAAAACAAGCAGATTTCTTTTTCTTATTTTCAGTCAAACAGGCATCTCCAAGACAGATAACACTTTTTGTGTGTAACCTGACACAAACTAGAACACCTGCAGTGGCTCCAAATCCTCTAAGCCCTCATTTATGCTCTCAATCCAACACAGACCTGCTGCCACCACAGTGCTCTGGATTGTCAGGAAAGAAGTTGCGACTAAGTATGCTTCAGTGTTAGTGATGGCTGCTATGTGACATCAAAGCACCTCAAAACTAGTAAAGGAAAAAAAAAGAAAGAAAAGAGGTGACAGAAGTCACTAGATGAAATTCATTAACTTGCCCTGGAATTGCTTAGGCTTAAATTTTTTTCTCTGTTTCAATTTTCAGCATTGTTCATTTTTTACAGTCACTGCTATTAATATTTTTCGGTCATTTTATTATTTAGCTGGTATGTTTAATGTATTATTATTTTTGAATTCCTTCTCACTTATTTATTATTTAGTTTCAACGTGTGTGACTGTGTTCTGCTATGTTCTTTGTATTTCAGATACATAGATAGAACTTTATTTGTCCCAAGGGGGAAAACTGGCTTTTTACAGAAGCTGTGCTAGTTAGCTAGATAGATAGATAGCTAGACAGACAGATAGATGTGAAAGGCACTATATAATAGATAGATTGAAAGGCACTATGTAATATATATATATATCGATTGAAAGGCACAATATAATATAAACTATTTAATAGACAGACAGACATTTGAATCTTAGTACAGATAGAATGAAAGGCACTATATAATAGACAGATAGATAGATGAAAGGCACTATATAATAGACAGATAGACAGATATGAATCAGGACAGATAGATAGATGAAAGGCACTATATAATAGACAGATAAATTGACAGATGAAAGGCACCGTATAATAGATAGACAGTGTAAGATAAAGGCACTATATTGTGCCCGACCCGTCACAGATTGACACAGAGGCACATGTAAAACCAATAAGACTTTTTATTTTCTTCCCCTGTTGGCGCATGTCTTCCCAGTGTCCGACAGGCAATACACAGTCCCAAAGCACAGACACAAATAAATCACGCACTTTCCTTCTTCTTCTTGGCACCACCACTCCTCCTCAGCAAGCTTTGGTCTCCTCCCACCCCGACTCTGGCCGCTGAGTGGTGGTCTCTGGCTCCTTTTATAGTCCACCCAGAAGTGCTCCAGGTGCTTGATCACTGAGTTCCGGCTGCACTTCCGGGTGTGATGAATATGCTGCCCACACGGGCTCAGGAGACCCAAACACAGCACCTCGTGGCGGTGCCTGTGGGACCCAACAGGGCTGCACCCAACTCCAATTCCCATGGAGCTCTGTGCGAAACCGAGGCATCACTCCAACCCAGGGGGGCGGCCATCTAGCACCCAGGGGAAGGTATTGCACTATCCAGGTCTGCTCCCCCTGGATATAATGTGCAGGGGTGTCCCAACCGGGCATGGACCATGGCCGCTTGCCACATTAGATAGATAGATAGAGAGATAGATAGAGAGATAGAGAGAGATAGATAGGGCACTATGTAAGTTAATAATTATAATTTTCACTCAAGTCCTAAAAGTAGATAAAGAGAAACCAGTTAAACGAATGAGACAAAAATATTATACTTGGTCATTTATTTATAAAGGAAAATTATCGAATATTCCATATTTGTGAGTGGCAAAAGTATGTGAACCTCTAGGATTAGCAGTTAGTTTGAAGGTGAAATCCGAGTCAGGCGTTTTCAATCAATGGGTATACAGTATGTAATATGTAATATTTGATCATTTTCCTCAATAAATAAATGACCAAGCATAATATTTTTGTCTCATTTGTTTAACTGGTTTCTCTTTATCTACTTTTAGGACTTGAGTGAAAATCTGATGATGTTTTAGGTCATATTTATGCAGAAATATAGAAAATTCTAAAGGGTTCACAAACTTTTAAGCACAACTGTACATAGATAGATAGATAGGAGTTTGGTCTGAACACACACTGGAATGACTATAAATTAAGGAAATTGGAAAGAAAACTTCTGACTTGGCAGTCACAGCCAGTCTCAGTGAGGCACTATAGGAGGAGGAGTATAGGGACCTAATCAAGGACTTTGTTAAATGGTGCGATTCAAACCACCTACAACTGAACACCAGCAAAACCAAAGAGCTGGTGGTGGATTTTAGGAGGCCCAGACCCCTCATGGACCCCGTGATCATCAGAGGTGTCTGTGTGCTAAGGGTGCAGACCCATAAATACCTGGGAGTGCAGCTGGATGATAAACTGGACTAGACTGCCAATACTGATGCTCTGTGCAAGAAAGAACAGAGCCGACTATACTTCCTTAGAAGGCTGGCGTCCTTCAACATCTGCAATAAGATGCTGCAGATGTTCTATCAGACGGTTGTGGCGAGCGCCCTCTTCTATGTGGTGGTGTGCTGGGGAGGCAGCATAAAGAAGAGGGATGCCTCACAACTGGACAAACTGGTGAGGATGGCAGGCTCTATTGTAGGCATGGAGCTGGACTATTTGACATCTGTGGCAGAGTGATGGGTGCTGAGCAGACTCCTGTTAGTCATGGAGAATCCACTGCATCCACTGAACAGGATCATCTCCAGACAGAGGAGCAGCTTCAGAGACAGACTGCTGTCACCGTCCTGCTCCACTGACAGACTGAGGAGATCATTCCTCCCCCACACTATGTGACACTTCAATTCCACCCGGGGGGGTAAACGTTAACATTATTCAAAGTTATTGTCCATTATACCTGCATTTTTATCACTCTTTAATATTTTCTTCATCAGCATGCTGCTGCTGGAGTATGTGAATTTCCCCTTGGGATTAATAAAGTATCTATCTATCTATACAGGCATATTGGCATTGGTATGAAAGAGAACACCTTGTCATGTTTGACATACTTCTCCTTAATGGCTTCTGAACACTCTCTGGCAGTTGATAGTGACGAGTCCAATACAACTCCTACCAGAGGCCTACCTACATTAAAAATAGATGTTCGAATGTTTGATATAGTAATTACAAATTCAAAGAAGTTGTAATTAATTGACATAAAAAAAATTTTAAATTATGTAGTAGGTGGGAAAGTAGCAATGCAGTTTTTAAATGTACTCTTAGTGACATAACGTCATAACCTCAAACTAAATAAGTCCAAATACATGGACAGCACTAACTTTAGCATTTACCATAAACAGTAATAAAAGCTGCATATTATTTCCAAATGAAGCAAATTCATTTAATGGAGGACCTCTGTATTTTTAGGAATCTTAGTCCCATCTGAATCATTCATGTCACTCGTTCATGTAAACATTTATTTTCACGCATGTGCATTGCAGGATCTCCTCACAGGGTCAATCAAAGAATGTGATAATCTGCCAGATCGAGAGGGGGCGCTGTCGCTAACATTCTCTTCTCTTTCTCTCCCAACAGCACTGAGGAACCGCCCACTCAGGGCACTTAGTCCCGCCCCTTATGCTTTGTTCATTAGAAGCTCAGCTGCCCGGAAGGAGGCATCATTTTCCAGTAACAGTGACCCGCTGGATGAAGTTCTAGTGAAGGACAATTATTTCGACAAGCAAGAGCCTGTTGCTTTATAGATGTGCCCAAGGGGCTAATTACTCAGACACTCAGAATTCTGAGTCTTTCAATGTGTTTAAGAAGTGTTTGAAGACTGTTGTTTTGTAAATTTCTGTCTGATATTAACTATTAGGGGTTTGTAACCTAAGATTTGTAACTCATTTGTATTGAACATCACCTGTGACGATCAATTTATAATTTAAAATAACATTTGCTCACACTAATGTTCATTTGATTATGTTGACTTCTTTTGTCAGTCACTTTGGATAAAAATGACTGCTAAGCTAATAAATGTAAACCAAAAAGAAACTAAACACTGGTCAGTGTCTAACAAAAAAAAAAAATGCCTTTAAGAGTATGAATATAATTTGTCTTCTTTTTCATGGGGGGGGAAGGGGGGGGGAGGAATTATTTCAATGGATTCTTATAAAAAGGGCAGCATGAAAAGGAACGACAGGCATAAAATGGTTAGGTTGGCATGTGTCATGAGAGGTGCAGGCAAATGGCAGCCTTTGATGTTCCTCCACTAACATTTGAAAATATCACCTTCAGATGTCTCCTGGGGTGCCCACCTGTCTCTGATGTTCCAGATCTGCCTTGTTGCCCACCAAGATCATTGGAAATTCATCCCGGTCTTTCACTCTTAGAATTTGCCGCTGGAATTTGTAGATTTCTTCAAAGCTAAAACAGAAGAAGGAACAATTAGCCTTAACTGAAGGACAGCAGCACAGAGTCCGTGGAGGCAGATGCGTCAAGGCAAAAAGACAAGTTTGTTAGAATCTTTTGCACTGCTCGGTGCCACCTTGGTGAGCGTCATGGATATAATCTGAAATGAGTCTCAGCCATCAGACATTCACGTGGGCAGCAATGGAGTTTACTCAGTATTAAATACGTCACACTGGTCTGTGTGTTCAGTAAGCTTAGTGCTCAAACACATATCCTGCTCATGATATATTCTTTCAAATAAATATTATGTTTTTAATTTCTACTTATCACTATGTTTAATTTCATTTTTTTTTTTTTTAAATTACTGATTCTAACGTTTTCATTCCACTATCAAGCCCCATCAGTCTAAGTATTTATTTACCACATGCACTTCAGAAGAGGTCATCCACCTAAAGCGAAGCATGTGTAGGCCCGGCCAGTAGTTGGATGGGAGACCATCTAGGAAAAACTTGCTTTGCTGCTGGAAAGGCCAACACGGGGGCGCTTACCCTGTGGTCTGAATGAGGATCCCAATGCCCCAGTGCTGTGATGGGGACACTGTGATGAAAAAAAAAAAGGCGCCGTCCTTTGAATGAGATGCAAAACCGAGGTCCTGACTCCCTGTGGTCATAAAAGATCCCTGAGCCTCATTCGTAAACAGTACAGTGTATACCGATGTCAGAGCTAAATTGCCCTCCATGGCCTGGTCATTCTGGCCCCCTAATCATCCCGTCTCGAATTGGTTATCTGCCTCTCACCACTTCAGCATCTAATACCTAATGTGTGGTGAGGGTACTGGCTCAAAAATGTCTGCCGTCGTATCATCTAGGTGGATGTTACACATTAGTGGTGGCTGAAGTGGCTTCCCACTTCCTAAAGCACTTTTGAGTAGTAACAAAAATGCTATACAAATGTAAATAATAATAATTACTATTATTATTGTTATTAGTAGTAGTATTATTATTGGGCTGTTCCAGTAGAAGCACTGATAACATTGCACACAATGGAAAAAAAGCTTCTAACCAGACACGGATTGGTTTATTGTACCAAAACAATGTCATCTTAAAAGTTATAGAAGTGTTACATTATCCTGGCATTTGAGAACCCCATGTCCGCTGGATCCCAGACACAGTGGAGCACCACAGCTATTGACCTGCTCAGCCTTGGGAGTTGCAGAGGTGCTGCCATTTGAATCCTCCCACCCTCTTCAACTGCTGCGGGCTCCACGAGCAAATGTAAAAGATAATGGCCAGAGTACCAAGAGCACCTCAGCTTAAGGCCCTATCACATTAGAAAACTTTACCAGTGATTTTCAGTTTGTAACATGACATCCCTTTTGCCCCCATGTAGCAATTTGCACTTTTCTATGTTAAGCTGTATTTCCCAAGTGTATGCTCAATTCTGAAGTTTGTCAAAGTCTTTCTGAGCTGTTTTTGCTGCCTCATTGGTGTCTGCCGTTTTACTAATTTTAATATCTTTTGCGAATTTCACACGTTTACTAACAATGCTTAGATGTAAGGCATTAACAATGTATGGATTCTGAAAACCTCCATAGTACGTGAATGAAGTGAAAAGAATATTAAGCTAGCATTTTGCACAAGACAACATCCAGTGGTGTGTAGGATGCCATTTAATCACAGGCTACTTACACTCTCAGGCTTAGTCTACACTAACAACATCAAATTTTCCAAGTGTTTGCCTGAGGGACAATCTTCACACCTAAGCAATTTTAGATTTGCAGCAGTTATTGGATTCTAAACATTAAATTTGCCTATAAGGAAAACCAGCAGGCATGGTGGGCCCCCTGGAACAAAACTGAGGACCCCAGCAATAATGAGATCCCACAAAAAAAATTTTTTCACCAGGCAGAATAACTCCTCCAATGAGGCACAAAGTTTAAATGACTAGTTTCATTAATAGCAACAACTGTCTTCCAACCTGGAGATTGGTTGGAGTAAAAACACCGGTCACCACTGCAGCCCTCTGAGATGGAGATTAGAGACTTGCAGCCTAGAAGAAACATCCAGCACGCCAGCTGTTCTCCTTGTTACCGTCTGGCAGATGATACAGGAGTCTGGCTGCTCGGACTACAAGACTTAAGAACAGCTTTTACCACCAGGCCATTCGACTCCTCAACAGCAACACCTGAACACTTACATACACTTACATTACATCTACATGGCACTACTCACATACAAACTGTACCTGCATACACTCAGAATACTGACTGGAACATGCATCTGCACTTTATGGAATATGCATCTGTACTTATAAAGCATTATCTGTGCAATAACTGTCATTTGTACTTGCTGCTCATTCAACTCATATTGCTCTATAACTTCTTTTAAAACATACACATTTTATTTTATATGGCTTGTCTATTTTTAACTTGTAATCTTTTTTTTAAGCTTTATTGGATCTAGGCTGAGTGACTTGTTTTTCTTGTCATACACATTTCATTGTATGTTGACCCTGTGTTAACCTATATATGACAAATAAACCTAAACCTAACCTAACCTAACATCCTGCTTCAAGAAATGTGACGCTGCTCCAGTAGTGCCACAAGAGGGCAGTAGAGTACAGCTAACTCCACATTGCCGATAAGCATGCAGCTGACTATTCAGTAAGAATTTCAAGCTGCTGTCTCTAATGAAGGACCAATGTGAAGTCACTACAGGGTGCTTTCCCTCAGCATGTCCTGTGCCATTCTCAGTAGATTTCTAATCTAGTATTTTTCATTACTAATGAGGGCCGATTAAAAAGTTTTGAGATTAATTGTATTGCACGCTTCGTTCATGTGGTGTTGGGTGCAAAGCCTTGTGATTTGCACACCAGGAGGAGGCCCACTTTCGGTTTAGTCTTTGAGGTGTCACACCCAGTTGTTTAACACCTAATTTTGCACTGGTAGCCATAAGAGAAGTTGCTTTAACTGCATGACTAAAGCTCTATTCAGGCAGGGGATTAATTTTACATGAGGAGTTGGAGTAATTATTAATGGAGGACCTCTGTAATTTTAGTAACCTTAGTCCCATCTGAATCGTTCATGTCACTCATTCATGTAAACGTTTATTTTCATGCATGTGCATTGTAGGATCTCCACTCAGGGTCAATCAAGGTATGTGATAATCTGCCAGAACAAGAGGGGGCACTGTCGTTAACACTCTCTTCTCTCTAAAGTACTGAGGAACCAACCAGTCAGGGCACTTGGCCCCATCCCTTATGCTATGTGCATTAGACAAAGCCCAGCTACCCAGAAGTAGGCATCATGTTCCACTAACGGCGACCTGCCAGATGGAGCTCCAGTGAAGGACTCTTATTTCAACTGGGTGCCCAAGGGGCTATTTACTTTATCACCAAATGGTGTCATTTTAGTTTGGACTGTAGTATTAAACAGGGAGACCAGGTTGGTGTCCTAGCTTTTCCTTTTGTGCTACGACCTGCCATTCATGCATTCAGCCACAATATTATATATAATCATTCATCCATTCATTTTCCAACCCGCTGAATCCGAACACAGGGTCACGGGGGTCCGCTGGAGCCAATCCCAGCCAACACAGGGCGCAATGCAGGGAACCAATCCCGGGCAGGGCGCCAACCCACCGCAGATAGATACTATATAAATGTAAAGAATTATATATATTAAACAGACTGCATGTTCAAATCTCAGTAAAGATTACAGAGCTTTTTACCTTTGTTAAAAAGTCGGCTAGTCATTTTCTAACCTGCTTAATCCTGAACAGGGTCTGCTAGAGCCTACCCCAGTTAGCATAGGGTCTCACACACACACAACCAACCAAACAGCAGCCCCAATTTAGTTTCACCAATGCACCTAACCTGCATGTCTTTGGACTATGGGAGGAAACCCACACAGACACATAACAGACATGTAAACACCATGCAAGGAGGACCTGGGACACAAACCCAGGTCTCTTTACTGTGAAGCAGCAGCACCACCACCACTACTACGCCACCTCAGTCATCCAGACGGGCGAATAGCTCATACCTCTCAGCCCTGGAATCAGCCTAGTTGCTCTTCACTTGACTTTCTCTTGGACTCCTTTGTCTTTTTTGGAGCCCGGACATCAAAACTGCACGTAGCACTCCAGTGTAGGCCTCAGCAGTTCATTATAAAGCTTAAGCATAACCTCCCTTGACTTGTGCTCTACACATCAGGGCACTATATAACCAAATATCCTATTAGCTTTCTTATTGGCTTCTGTCCACTGTCTTGACGCGGATAGTAACCAGTCGATGATGACTCCTAGGTCGTCGTCGTCGTCATTATAAGGGTTACTTTCAAATTTTAGACATCCCCATGCCTCCCACAACATTTAGCATTTCTACTTCCAAAGTGTTAACACCTTAAATTTAGTTACATCAAATTTCTTGTGACTTTCTGGCAGGCTATTTCTAGACCTGTGCGTCTCTTATCAATGTTTAATGTTTTTTGTCCCACTCACGCTTTAGGTTTCATTTGTTGTTCTTGTTTCTACCTAAGCCTTAATAATCCCTTTAGCCTAATATGAGAAAATAAAAAAAAAATAACTGAGCACCAAGGTTATTATAGTTAACGAAAACTAAAATCAAAACAAACTATTATTAAAAAAACATTTTTGTAAACTGAAATAAAATAAATAACAAAACCAAAATGAAAAACTAAAACTAAATGAAACTATTAAAGTAGGTGGAAAGACTAATAATTTACAAAAAATATTTTTAGTTTCCATTTCTGAATGAATATTCTTGCCATTTGTCTTTAACATTTACAACTTTTAACTGTAAAACAGAAAGTAAGTCACCACGAGTCGTGCGCATGTATTCATTCACGAGTAATGTTTCAGTTTATTTATCAGGTGCCTGCGTTTTGTTGACAATAATTCACCTGCCACTTTGCACAGGAGAAATCCTTTTTGAAAATAAAACGGCACTGATCGAGGGACTGAATAGGTCATCATACAAGATCAGCATATTGTTGCTGACCAATCACTTTTGCTCTAAAAAAAAGCTGTTTAACAACGAAACGATACAAACCTTGTAGAAATTCCTGAGCTGGCAATGTCTCCACTGAACTACAGGTAGGTAGGTGAGGACAGTCTGCCAACTGGTGAAAAACTAAACCTACTAATGTTTAGGTATTTATTCATTTATCTTTAGTTTATATTCACAGCTCAAAATACCTGATATTATGAAAATAATCCAGTAGCAGAATTATGTTTTAAAATATCTGTCCCCCTTATTTCAATTTCTCTCTCTCTCAAAATAGACAACTGAAACATCATTCTTTTTATTCTTAACATCAGCCATATCATACATATTGCATACCAGGGATTTTTACTGCCTTGCATCCAAACCTGCTGGGGTAGGCTTCTCACTCCTATTAGCTGCTCATTATGGGTTTACTGTTCTTATGCATGGGCTATTCAAGTCTCACTTCCCCTAATTTTGACACTAAATGCGTGTTTTTCTTCAATACAGCTTAGGTGGGGTCTGCACACTGATTCAAGCCTAAGAGCTCTGTTCTTCCTAAGCCCCCTGATTTTCATGATCACACCTGTCAGAACACAGTAGACTCTATTTTCTGATATTTGATATCTTTTCAGGCCTACAGGTGGCAAAATTCTGTCTATAAATTGTATGTGCCCAAGACGGAATCAGAGATCAATAAGGCTGGTAGAAAGTAACAAAGCCCAGTGTGGGAGATTTTTGAATACAATATTGAAGACATTCATTATAAGCCCAGTGTGGGAGATTTTTGAATACAATATTGAAGACATTCATTATAAGCACCTTGTCTTGGAGTAGGGTATGTTGTATGCTGTAGAGTAAAAAAAAAAAAACCCTTAAACCTTAAAATTCACCTAAATTTCATTACAATTTGGCCCATTAATTAAAAAGAATTAAAAGAAAAAACAAAGTGTCAACAGTCAGCGTACATTTGTTCAGCACAAATGACATAGAAAATATTTAAAAATTATAAAATAGTATAAAATTGTTCATATTCAGTATCTGGTTTTGATTAAGCTTGTTTTTATCAGACTAAAACAAAACCAGATAGTAAACCATGTAATGTAGTAAGCTTCCACATACATTAAACTCATATCCAAACCTGTTAAGTGTACAGTTCTATCTGATTGTGACACAAAACTGAACTACATAGTAGCTCTTTAAACATACCAGAATTACTAACACTACAACTGAAACTAATAGATATAAAAATAAAATAGAAATGTCTTTGTGAAATATACCCTAAATTAAAACTAAAAATACACAATGAAGCAAAACTAAAACTAAATTTCCAAATAAGGTCCAAAAAATAAACAAAAATATAAAAAGGCAAAACTATAATAACCTTGCTGAGCACTTATATGTGCTGACAGGTTTCTATAATGTTAAGGTGAATACTTAAAGGCAGACAAAGGCAGGTTTGACCAGCATATCTAAGGATGTGTGTAATGCTGAGTGTCCAGTCACACCTGAAAGTACTAAATGTTGTACGCACACATTGAAGACATTCATTAAATAGTACAGCCAGCTCAGTGGCACCTCCATGAATAAGTAAGAAGAGCAAAACACTTCTGCATCTCTGAGCTTACTTCTCTTCTGTATGATGATGTTGTTCATGAAAATCAATCAATGATATAAGCAACCAGTATTACACATCCATATCAAACAAGGTGCAGCCTGCGACAGGCATCTTTCCCTTCTGTGCTCTTTTATGTTCTGGACTGATGAAAATGCAAATGTGCAAAAGCATCAGCATGTAGCCAAGCAAGACTTTCCACACTTGTGGCCTTCATTTTTACCATTACAGTTCCTATTTTGGTTGGATGTATACAACAAGGTCATTTTCACTTCTCTGTGGAGTAATTTCCTAAAGCAAATATGATTTGTGAAGTCTTATTTTATATCTGTGGAACACTCTTACTACCATTTGGTTAATATTTACAGAGTGCATATGTCAAGAGGAGTGCACAACTGTGGCAAAGATGAAGTAGGCCTTCAAGGAATCAACAAAGAAGATCTACCCCAGACAGTACTGATGGGCATGCATTTTAATCCACTTTACTGAATCTTTCAAATTTCTCATTTAACTGAATTGATTCAATTTGAGTCATGTGATTCATTAATACGAATTTAAGGCCAGCTCATATAGGAAGGATTATTTGCCTTCTGATGGCATCACAGAAATATGAATTTTAATAATTTATACATATATAGTTAATTATATATTTAACATGATGGTAATTAATGATATTGTCCTGTTTCTGAACACAAAGGACTCGACAGTTAAAATGTAAAATTAAAAAAAGGAAGTAACATTATAGAATATCAAATAAGAATGAGTGAAAACGCGGACTCTTAACACTCTTGGTTTGCACTTATTATGTAACTCTTCCTAATTGGGTCCTACCCATTACTTTTTTCATAACTGTTTTGCTCACCTTATACTTGTGTGGTACTCTCATTAACAATTCTACATCATTGTCATTCCAAACAGATCTGTTTTTTTTTTTTTCGTAGTTGCCATTGCTGATCAGCCTTTAGAGTTGAGCTGTCTGGTAGTGATAGGCAATTTGCTAACGATTCACTCTTTTCAGTGAATCGTACAAATCAGTTTTGTTCATTTTTACAGTGGAATTCAGTAGGAATGCTAAAGCCCATCCATGCATGTTCTACGTGATGTCCCTGGTAGATGTTCAAAGCACATGCGTGCAAGAACCGCCTGAATCATGCGTCTCGACTCATTCACTTCACTTATGATTCAATAGAATCATAAATAAATTAATAGCTGCAAATGAGAACTCTGTCACTGATGATTCTCTCATTTGTCTTGCAAGTACAATACAGTACCAACCCATTTATATTAGAACGTTGTAATTATTTTGTACAACTTGTTATTGTAAATGTTTTAAAAACTGAACATATGAACAATATTGCAACTAATTAGTCTGCTTCATCGCCTAGCAATCATCGGGCAGAAACTCATCTCGAAGATGATGGAAATAAACACTTCAGGCTCCTCCTTATAGATCAACAGCAATCATGTGGACAACGTTCAAGAGTTCGCTTAGTTTGGCAGCCTGCTTACCTGTGACACCACCACCACTTCGGCCGAAATCAAGACACCCATTGGCAAGGCAACTTCTACCATGAGGAGACAGAGGAAAATATGGGACAACAAGCAGCTCTCCATATACGCCAAGATGAAAGTATATAACAGTATTATCATTTCAATTCTTCTCTATGGAGCCGAGACATGGTCCCTCACAAAGGAACAACACACTAAACTGGATGGCTATGATTACATGCTGCCTATGCCGAATCATGCACATATGATGGCAAAAAGTGACCATTGCAGATAAGGTCCAGACAAAAGCTGCCTGGCAGTCTCAAACAATGGAAAAGATGCCTGTTTTGTTTCGGACATCTAATATGCATAGACAACAGCAGACAGGGCATGCAGTGGGCCCTTGCTGGAAAACGCCAACCAGGCACACCAAGGATGATCTGGCCGCAACATTAACAGAGACCTTCACTTTTTTAGACAGAAGCACAATCACTGGCACTTGGTACATTTGCTTGGTTTCATCATATTTCTGTCTTATATACCGCTGGGTACAAAAAGTCATAAGAAGAAGAAGAACTGCAACTAATACCTTTATATCTCTTTGTCCTTTTTATATTAAATACAGTAGTTGCACATAACTGAACTTTATAACAATATTATTCTGATTTTTAACAATTCCTTGCATGTAACTTTATTTTAGCGCACACTATTTTTTATTCCTTTTAAAGCTTATTGACTACACTGGGTATGTATCATTTACTGAATGAGGTTGAACTGAATCGTTACCCATGAATGAGTCACCCAATTCTTGCTAATCTGATTCATAAACTAATCATTCCCCTTGAACAAGTTGCAAGGCAGTATACAAGAAGGGTCGCAGTCACCTCTATTTACTGAGGAGGCTGAGATCATTCGGTGTATGTAGGCCTCTATCACAGGTTTTCTACCAGTCTATGGAGGCCGGTGTAATTTTCAATGCAGTAGTATGCTGGGGGAATGACATTAGGGGAAGGCAATGCCAACAGACTAATTTGATCAAAAAGGCTGGTTCAATCATAAGAGTCAGGCTGGGCATACCAGAGGAAGTGGTAGAACACAAGTCACTTAGGAAGCTGCTTACCAGCTTGGACAATGACTCTCATTCCTTGTAGGAGGTCTTGGCTAAGCACAGCACAACAATCAGTAACCAGCTGAGACAACTGCATTGCTCCAAGGGGTAGTACATGTGGTTGTTTCTACTCTCATCCATCAGGCTCTACAATGAATCACCCCTCAGCTGAGGTGGTCTTGCTCCCTGTGTGCTGAATGGTACTGTGATGGTCTTGCAGACATCTTAAGAGACAGTGACATTATGTACAACATACTGTGCTAGTGACTGGTGTCCTGTGTTATAAAATTGTGACTGGTAAGTATGTGCAATTCTAATCACTTTAGATTTAGTAATACCTAGACCTTGTTAATTAACTTATAGAAAATTCTTCTTATATGTGTATTTGTACCTTGTTAGTATATTTAACTCTTGTAGGGCAAATGTCGACTTTTGTCGACAGGAGAGGTTGTGGGCGCATGTCGACAAAAGTCGACATCTTGGGATAGAGGGCGACAATCAGCTGTAAATGGCGACAAAACTCACTATTACATTAAAGGCATTCCCTCTCTGCTTGGAGGAATGTTAGACTCATTGACTCAGCATCTAATCCTTGCATGCGTGTGAGTTACGAAATGTAAACAAAGGCAAGATGGCAGCGACATCTCATGAGGAAGCAAAGCGAGTACAGAAAACAAAATACTCAGCAGACGATGTTTTGTGCATTATCGCGGAGTCGGACTTTGATTGTTCAGAATCTGATTTTATTGAAAGTGATCAGGAGATCGAGCAAGAGAGTGAGGAACTGGTATCAGCTGAATGGACACCAGCCGATGCCGCCCCAGCTGATCGGCTGCCAGCTGATGCACCTACGGCAAGGTTTGTGTGGGAGGAATACCCAGACATTGATCCGTGGGAGCCAAACTGGCTACTGGACTTCACAAGATGGCATGGCTTGCTGTTGGACATGACAGATTACCAGCCGCTGGACTACTTCAGGCCGCTCTCTCTTGATGCTGCTTTTCAGCTACTGTCAGACGAGACAAACAGGTATTGCAGAGCAATTTTTTGAATCGTGGGCTGCGCTTGCACTGAATTCTTGTTTTTCAAAGTGGAAACCCACAACAAAAGACGAGATAGAGGACTTTGTGGCATTACAAATAGAGATGGGACTGGACTGGCGATACAACTTCAGGGAACATTGGTCCAAACATGCTTTGTCCCCTGGAGGCTTTGGACAGGTTATGCTGCATGATAGGTACGTTATCCTGCAAAGTTTTATTCACTTCTGTGATAACCAGAAGCAAATCCCAAGGGGTGAGCCAGGCCATAACTCCATGTATAAAGTTCAGCCCCTGCTTGATATTGTGGAACCAACATATAAACAATTTTATCAGCCTGGCCATGATTTGTCTGTGGATGAATCTATGACAAAATACAAAGGATGCCTTTTTTTCCCCCACCCGTATATGCCAGACAAGCCCACAAAGTATGGCATAAAGGATTTTGTACTGGCAGAAGCAAACACTGGTTTCTACCTGAAAGTAATCAGATGTACAGGAAAGTACTCCTTTCAAAGAGAATGTGGCAATGCATGCAATTGGCTGCTTTGAGCGATATTTTGCAGGACTTTACTGTGTAACATGTATAGGATATGTATGGGAAATCATAGTATGTGAAATCATATAGTATGCAGGCTCAAACAACATGCAAGACAGTAACATTTGTCAAAAATAAATATTTTTTGTTGATTTTATGTCTTAAACCATTGCTTTGTGTTCTTTTTTTTAAAAAAAAATTTAGTTTTTGGAAAAATATTCAGCCCTGGGAGAAAAGAAACAAAAAAAAAATCAGCCCTAAAAAAAGAGAGTTAAGGTTATTATAAATGTTAAATGCATATGTGTGCCCTTCCTTGTATGCTGTTATTACCCTTTTTGTGATTCACAAAGTTTCTATTTATCTATCTTGGGGATAACACCATTACCATGAAGAATTTGTTTTGTTTTTTTCTTTTCATGGATGATTTATCATCATTCTTATTGTAATATTCAAGGCATGGAAGTAAAACTAACCATGCTAAGAAACAATATCAGGGGACACACTTGTCTCTTACCTTCCTCGATCAGTGACAGAGAAAACCAGCAGGAAGCCCTCTCCTGTCCTCATGTACTGTTCTCGCATGGCTCCAAACTCTTCTTGGCCCGCTGTGTCTAGGACTGAAGGCAAAAGGAAACTCTGTTAGCTACAGTACATATAGCAAGATGATACTGGAGGATATGCAGAAATAAGTTTATGCATTTATTTCTAGAAATGACTAGTGCAATGCGTCATTCACTGGATGTTCAAATCATCCTACATGCAGATTTCAGTGAATTCAAAATATTGCTGCAAAAATCATTACAAGAACTAAAAAGTACAAGCACATAACCCCTGTCCTCAAGTCCTTATAATGGCTACCAGTTAAGCTTAGGGAAGATTTCAAAATCATCTTTATTAAATGTAAGGCCTTAAACGGCTGCCTAATTATATGAACTTACTACTACTTACAAACAGCACATTAGGTTCTGAAGATGCCAACATACTCCATATTCTAAGGAGTAATCAGTAACAGTACTGGTTCATGCTCTTTTTTTTTTTTTTTTGGGAAGTGGAAGAACTTGGCGGCACAGTGGCGTAGTGGGTAGCGCTGCTGCCTCGCAGTTAGGAGACCTGGGGACCCGGGTTCGCTTCCCGGGTCCTCCCTGCGTGGAGTTTGCATGTTCTCCCCGTGTCTGCGTGGGTTTCCTCCGGGCGCTCCGGTTTCCTCCCACAGTCCAAAGACATGCAGGTTAGGTGGATTGGCGATTCTAAATTGGCCCTAGTGTGTGCTTGGTGTGTGGGTATGTTTGTGTGTGTCCTGTGGTGGGTTGGCACCCTGCCCGGGATTGTTTCCTGCCTTGTGCCCTGTGTTGGCTGGGATTGGCTCCAGCAGACCCCCGTGACCCTGTGTTCGGATTCAGCGGGTTGGAAAATGGATGGATGGATGGAAGTGGAAGAACTTCCTGCTTAAATAAGAGATGCTTCTTAGGTCTCAGATTGAAGACTCAACTTTAGTAGAGCATTCCCTGACCAGAGCTGCTGATTGGCCGTGATCTCTGTCCGTTAGTCATTTGTACAAAAATAAGAGAGACATCCGATACACTGGGAGCACTGGAATCAGTGGACTGAAAATTAGACAGCCCAGAAAAGACCTGCATTGTAGCAGGGGGTAAGGCAGCCAGCTGGCCAAGTTTTCCACACCTCTGACTTTCTCTGTTCTAACTGACTTTGTACCCCCCACTGATTCTGCTGACTGGAGTTTTTGTTTTCCTCTACTCTGTTGTCAGCTGGCCATAGTTCAACAGTTAATTAATGGACAAAAATCGTTGGACTTCATTTATGCTAACCAGTTCTTTACTGCATTGTCTTCCTGTTTGTTTAAACAAACCTGTGTCATTATGTGAACTCATAATAAATGTAATTTGTGATTTGTAAAGTTTGTATCTACCTGTGAACTTGTTAGGGCTCGTTTATACTTCACGCTCAGAATGCGTACACGCACCCATCATGGCTGCCACGCGTTCCCAGTGTTCATTTGATGCGTCCTCTTAGCACGTTTTCAGAAATTAATGCGACGCATGTGCGAGTTGTAGTACCAGCAAAAAGTCGGAGGGCGCAGTGTGATAAAAGTCGGAACGGGACGTCACAGTCTCTGTTTACGATCAACATGTGACAGAAAGCTGCTTTAAGGATCCTCTGGGATTGATGTGTGCACTGTGATGTTTGATGAATGGTTCAATGTGGTTAAGCAAAATGCCGACATACAAATACATTTGTGGTGCTTTCATATTAACTCTTTTAGGGCGGATGTCGACTTTTGTCGACAGGAGGGGTTGAAGGCGGATGTCGACATCCAGGGATAGAGGGCGACAATCAGCTGTTAATGGCGACAAATCTCACTGTCACGTCACAGGCATTCCCTCTGTGCTTGGAGGAATGCTAGACTCGTTGACTCGGCAAATAAACATTGCGTGTGCGTGAGTTGCGAAATGTAAACAGGCAAGATGGCACCGACATGTGAAAAGGCAGCGAAGCAAGTGCAGAACAGAAAACACTTGCATTATGCGCATTTGCGCATTATCGCGGAGTCGGACTCTTGATTTTTCAGAATCGGACTTTATTGGCAGTGATCAGGAGATCGAGCAAGAGAGTTAGAAGCAGGCATCAGCTGATCAGACACCAGCCGATGCCGCGCCAGCGGATCTGCTGCCAGTTGCGTGCCTTCGCGCAGCCGATGCATCTACGGCAAGGTTCGCATGGGATAAATACACAGACATTGATCCGTTGAGAGCTGATCTGGCTACCGGAGTTTACAAGACGGCATGGCTTGCTGTTGGACACGACAGATCACCAGCTGCTGTACTTCAGGCTGCTCTCTCCTGATGCTGCTTTTCAGCTACTGTCAGACGAGACAAACAGGTAGGCAGAGATTTTTTTTGAATCGCGGGCTGCGTTTGCATCGCATTCTCGTTTTTCAAAGTGGAAACCCACAACGAAAGACGAGATGAAGCGCGCTGTGGCATTACAAATAGAGATGAGACAGAATTGGTGATATAACTTCAGGGAGCATTGGTCCAAACGTGTTTTGTCCCCTGGTGGCTTAGGTACGTGCTGCTGCAAAGTTTTATTCACTTCTGTAATAAACAGAAGCAAATCCCATGGGGTGAGCCAGGCTATAATGCCATACATAAAGTTCATAAAGTTTCAGAAGATGAAAAGAGGTGACAATACGGTTTTCATGCAGGCAGAAAACTTCGTGGCAGTGGCATGGCACGATGGCAAATGGGTGACTTGTCTCTCTACAGTACACACTAACAATATATGTGAGAAAGTGCAGCAACAGACAATTGAAAAATAGGCACCAAAGCAACACGTATTGTAAGGAGTGCAATGTGGCAATGACTGAAATTGGCTGCTTTGAGCGAGATCAGACTTTGCTGTGTAAAATGTATGTGATATGTCTGTGAAATCATAGAGTATGCAGGCTCATACAACATGCAAGACAGTAACATTTGTCAAAAGTAAATATTTTTTGTTGATTTGATATGTTAAACAATTGCTTTGTGTTCTTTTTTAAAAAAATGTTAGTTTTTGGAAAAATATTCAGCCCTGGGAGAAAAGAAACAAAAAAAAAATTAGCCCTAAAAGAGTTAAAGCATCGCATATTCCCCATCATAATGACACAATACATTTTAAAGGTCTCACATACCATCTTCTGTGCTGTCTCTGTTTTTTTTTTGCACAGCATCAGCATGTACGGCAGCATATTTGAGCCACAGAGAAAAAAAATTAAGGACACAGTGAAAAGGTGTATTTTGTGATTAAAGTGGATATTTCAGCTTTAATCTTGAAATGTCTACTTTAACCTCGTAGTTTACTTTATCATTAAAGTAGACCATCGTAAACGTCATCTTAAAACCGGCCCAGTTGGTAAACACTATGTGCTTCTGGGGCTTCCTCCTGATCTGACAGCAGGAATCGCCACATAGAACACATTACATTTATGATATTCTAGCTCTCTACACATTTAGAATCGTTAGATTCCTACTTGATATCACTGTCATGATGAAATGCATTAAATTATGTATGCTACATTTTACAGATAAGTCATTAACTTAAATACTGAACACTGATAATAATTACACATGTTGTGGTGGAGTTTGCATGTTTTCCTGGTGGGTTTCCACAGTGTGCTCTGGTTTCCTTCCAAAGACATGAAGGTTTGTGGATCTGGCGACGCTAGTGTATGTGTATGCTTGTGTTCAGCTTGCGATTAGCTGATGCCACATCCAGGGATTTTGTTTCTTTCTCGCGTCCGATGCTTGTAAGAATGGGTGCATCCCTAAATTAATGGATTTAATCATTAAACATCCTTTTCAGAGACACTGCGGCAAGGTGTTCTCGGAATTTACTGGGTGTTTCAGGCAATTCACAACACAGTGAAGACGAACCTGTTCTCACCGTGATGATATCTCGCACTGCCACCTGGTGGAATCTTCCAGATTTACGTAAAGTATGCGTGCAAGTATGAACAGTGCAACGCTTGCGTAACATTATTGTCCGCTGGAGCATGCGTCGCATCGCGTTAAGTATAAACCTAGCCTTACAGTAACGCTTTGTACAAAAATAATAGAACTGAATTGAACATCAGCGACCCAGAATTAGCCACATGTTGAATGTTGGGTCATGTTGATCTAGGTCTTTCCAGCTATCCATTGAGGGGGACAAACGTCCTTAGTTAGAGACATAATAATTCTTTGCATTTATATAGCGCTTTTCCATCCATCCATCCATCCATCCATTTTCCAACCCGCTGAATCCGAACACAGGGTCACGGGGGTCTGCTGGAGCCAATCCCAGCCAACACAGGGCACAAGGCAGGAACCAATCCCGGGCAGGGTGCCAATCCACCGCAGGACACACACAAACACATCCACACACCAAGCAAACACACACTAGGGCCAATTTAGAAGCGCCAATCTACCTAACCTGCATGTCTTTGGACTGTGGGAGGAAACCCACGCAGACACGGTGAGAACATGCAAACTCCACGCAGGGAGGACCCGGGAAGCAAACCCGGGTCTCCTAACTGCGAGGCAGCAGCGTTACCCACTGCGCCACCATGCTGCCCATCTGAGAAGTCATTTTGTGCAATTAGACAAATGACAAGAAAAGTCACTTTAATGAATTCAGACCTTTTTATTTTGTTTTGTTCTTTAAATTAAGCTTGAGTTTGGGCAGCAAGCTTGTTAAAATGCAGTAGCTTACACTTTTGATTGGTAAAAGAAAACAACAAATTTGAAATTTCTGATTAGTAAACAATAGGCTTTTTAAAAGATCTGTATGTGTTTATTTGTTACTGTGTGTGTGTCATACAGTATGAGTTTTGGTAAGAAAAAAGTACTGCATTATTAAAACGGTAATCCATATTTATAATGACACCTCAAGAATTATTAATGTCTAGCTGATACGCTGAAACAAAAAAACACCTGTATAATTATAGTAAAACATATATTTTAACAACAAAAAACTATAGTGCAATAAATGTCTTTGGACTGTGGGATGAAACCAGAGCGCCCGGAGGAAACCCACGCAGACACGGGGAGAACATGCAAAATTCACGCAGGGAGGACCTGGGAAGCAAACCCGGGTCTCCTAACTGCGAGGCAGCAGTGCTACCACTGCGCCACCATGCCGCCATATAGCGCTTTTCTCACTACTCAAAGCGCTTATTGCAGGTTAAGGGCCTTGCTCAAGGGCCCAACAGAGCAGAGTCCCTTTTGGCATTTTTACGGGATTCGATCCGGCAACCTTCCAATTGCCAGTGCAGATCCCTAGCCTCAGAGCTACCACTCCACCCTATGACATGACAAGACATGGGAACAGACACCAATTCAAACAAATATTACTCACTAGCCACATGTTGAATAATCTGTAGTTTACAGATGAATAATAATAATAAGTAATAATCTGTAATTTACAGGTGAATTTCACTTGATACATCTTAGCACCTTACTGCATACACCTGGAGTCTCAACTATACAAGAAAGCAGAGACAATGCTACTGATGAATAGCTAAAGGTGCACATGCTCATTTGAGTTCCTAGGCTTGTGTCATGATTTGGCTGGTAATTTTATATTTTTTTCTAACTGTTCCTTCATCTTAAATTTGTCAGACGAGACAAAATTGTTTCCAGGGTCCAAGACCAAGGAATCATTTGGTTATCTATTATTTATTTCAATGTGTTAGTAATGATGCTACGAGTTCCAGCAGCACCCTATTCTTTTCTCCCAGGGCTCCATTTTGAGACCGTTTGTTCATTGGTGCCACGCCATTAATAGGCAAGATGACTGAGACTGTGTGACACATGACGCCATCAGTGTGGAAGTTTAAAGGTCAGTGTCATGCACTTCCTCCTGATCATCTAGAATTACAAATCAGCAATCAATCTTGGTAGTGTATTCTGGTTATGAAAAATATCTTATGTTCCTTGTCTACAAATTTTAGCTCTGGCTACATGTCTCCCCTTTGGCTATGAGATCCTGTATTGTATCCGGACTTCGGTCTTTGCTCATTCATTCTCACTCCCTTAATGTTATGACCTTTTGCACGTTATTTTGACTTTTTTCAATTCCCTTTTCATTCCAGTCTGCTGCTGCCAGATTTCATGTGTCCACAGACACATGGAATACATTACCAAGTACTGTGGTGGAGAGCAGGACTTTTGATACCTTCAAATAGCAACTTGATGTTATTTCGGACAATCTAGTAGAATTGGATGGATGAGCTTATTGAGCTGAAAGGCCTATTCATGTAAAGATTTTTCTAATGTTCTACCCAATGTAGACATTACACCTTGAATCCAATACACAATGGGGAAAAAAAGTAAGGACTTACTGTCCAGACGTGCTGCTCGGTCATCTATCACACACTGCTTCGTGTAGGAATCTTCAATTGTTGGGTCATAGTCTGTAACAAAGTAGGACTGCAAAACAAAAGAAAAAAAAAAAACAGAGTTAGACGTGGAATCAAGACTCATTGGTCTGTTTATCACCAAGACTGGTGCTGAATACACATTCTATGGAAGACACAAGTGGGGGTATAAATGGGACCAATGGAAAGTCAAGTTCAACTGAGTAAGCCAACCTACTCACTGAGATCAACTTAAAAATAGAAAATATATTTGTGAATATACTTCAGTTTGGTTTTACTCATATGAATTATTTTGCTTTAATTAAAGATTTTTTAGTACTTTGAATGATGGCCCATTTTGCTTTTATTTATTAAATGTGCCACTGTACCCAGTGCAATCACAAATTGGTAAACGGACATCCAACCACTGACATAATGCTGTGATCATGTGCAATTGGACAGAAGGGAACTCAGTCACGAATTTTCTAACCCACTTTGTCTGGAACAGGGTCGCGGGGTGTGCTGGAGGCTATTGCACGTAGCACAGGGCGCAAGGCAAGAACAAACCCTGGACAGGGCCAGTCCACCGCAAAGCCAGAAGGAAAATCTGAGGTAGAAATTTCATGTGAATGCCCTATGAAGTTGAAAAAATGTGGAGAAAACAAAGCTGTTTGAATTCTCCTAGTTGTGATGCAATGCTGACCTTTCATCTCAGTCAATTAATTGCCTCTACATACATATGTAAAATGCTAAGGGTTGTGTCCACCTGTCATGCAATTAGTCACGAACCACCACCTTTGTCTCAAACTAAATAAGGAAAAATCGGAAATCTTAGTGATTAGCAAAAATAGATATAATGAGGGTATCAGAAATAAACTTGATCCATTAGGCTTAAAAGTCAAGACAGAGGTAAAGAAATTAGGGGTAATAATTGACTCTGACCTGAATTTTAAATCAAATATTAATCAGATTACTAGGACAGCATTTTTTACACTTAAATATAATAAAAGTTAGATCCCTTCTAACTTTGCAAGATGCTGAGAAATGAGTTCACGTTTTTGTTTTCAGTCGACTAGATTACTGTAACGCACTCCTCTCAGGACCACCCAAAAAAGACATCAATCAGTTACGACGAGTGCAGAATGCAGCTGCCAGAAACTTAACTAGAAAAAGAGAGCGCATCACACCAATCTTAGCATCACTACACTGGTTACCCGTGTCATTTAGAATTGACTTTAAAATCCTGCCTATGGTTTACAAATCCTTAAATAATCTGCTCCATCCTATATCTCTGAATGCCTGTCACCTTACACTCCAAATCGTAACCTTATATCTTCAAATGAGTGTCTTGCTTAGAATTCCAAGGGCTAAACTTAAAGTGGTGAGGCAGCCTTCTGCTGTTATGCACCTAAAATCTGGAATAGCTGACCAATAGAAATTTGGCAGGCTAATACGGCGGAGCACTTTAAAAAACTGCTAAAAACTCATTATTGTAACGTGGCTTTCTCATAGCTTCATTTTAGTGTAACTAAACAAAACACAAAAAGCTGTGAGAAACATAAGATAGAATAATCGCTATACAATCAAACCGCTGGCTGCCAAAACAAGGATATGTGACATCCCCCCGTGCGTACAGTAGTTCAGCAGTTCTTTATTGAACTGTAACTTTTTATAAAAACTTCAAATAAATCTGTGTGCTTATTTATGGTAGTAAACAACAAAAAAGAAATTACAAATACAAAAGTAATCCAACAAAATACTAAGCACAAAATGATAAATACAACACAATCTAGTTTCACAGAGGGTGATGATGGTGGTGTAGTTATGAAATGAAAGCCCCTATGAACGGCCTTCTGAAAGTTATGTGAAGTTTTGTCCTACCGTGATATCGATGTATTTCAAGACTTATAGAAGTTGGGAGAAGTCACCTGGCGAAATCACATGAAGAAGTGGGCACAGGACAACAGCATAAATCCAGAAAACTGTGATTCGATGGGTGTAACTGTCAGCCAAATGTTTAATGAAACATTGACTGGGATCCTGCTAGCTTGCTATGGTTCACTTTTAAAATTAGTGCCCGTATCTTTTGGCTTGTAACTCTGGTGGCAACCAAAGGACTCCTGGCCCAATGATACATTATTCTCAGGGATGCTGGGATTTGCAGTCCATTTAAATAGCAGGGCTACAGCATCATCTGTGGTTTTCTACAATAGGTTGCAAAACTCAAAATAATTTACATTTAATAGTCAATAACAAACCTGCGATCAGGCAGATCAGCAAATCGTAAACCTGCGAATTGTAAGAGCCAAAATGTATTCATGATTTTATGCAGCATGATATGTTTTCCTTCACTAGGTGGCAGCACAATACCGTCCCAAATGTTACTCGGGCTTAACACCGTAAATCGAATCATTACACGTCACCCCAAGTTTGACTTGGGAATAATTGTATTTACGTAGAATTCTGAACCCGAGTGACTCTCAGGGTTAGCGCCAAGAAGATTAATACTTTTTGTTTCCTTTGTTTCACAAAAAAAAAAAAAAAAAAAAACACTAGGCAGCTCTCTCTGCAATCACAGTATAAAACATGTTGGTCCTTTTAAAAAAAATGGAAGAATGACCAGTGAAAATTTCCCTGAATCTAAAACAGTCATATGCCAGGAACCTTTAACCCCTCCCCTGCTCAGGACTGATTCCTCCCCAGGGCACTAACTTAGATTACGTTATGACATGACATTCTCAAACCTATCATTAAAATGTAGAATGAGATTACTAGCAGGAAGTGAAAATAAGTCTGCATGACAACCAGGCAAAGGGATGAAGAGCAGTCTTGATGGCAGGCTCAGCCTGTGCTTACATGGTACCTGGTCAAAGTGCACTTTCATACAGCCAGGCCCTAAAGCCACGACTGGCAGGTCGGCTTCTGCCCTCACTGTCTGAGGAGCAGGCCACATAGTCAGGACACCATCTTAGGCCTTCAATCCACAACAACATTATGTGACATCCCCTGGGATGAGAGAGAAAGAGGAAAAAATATATATATATATATATATATATATATATATATATATATATATATAAAAATAAAGGACACTAAAGGAATCTGGAAACATGCCGGCAGAGATCCTCTCCAGAATCAGAAGGAAAAGGGCAGATGAAAATGGCAGAGCCCTTCTGAAAGGCACAGCAGGAGCCTGTGGCACAAACGTCAAGACAACTCAATGGCCTTTACAGTAGCAGCAGCAGGTGTTCCTCTCTGGTCGCAAGACAAGCTCTGAGCCCAGCAGCCAACAATCTGTGTCAAAGTCCTGACCTCCAGTCTTTCAACCTTCTCAGATGGCCACATCAAACGGCTGGCTCGCCTGCTGGGCTTTTAGATCCTTTCATTTGTAGTTTCAGGTACAAGATCCAAACAGAAACCTTCCATTGAGTTCTTGGGGCCTTTCAGCTGGATGTCTGTTTGTTTGGTTTTTTTTTTTCTCTCCAGTAAAAAGTGTGAATTTTGGTTTCTATGCCTAATAGAAATGTGGACCTATGGGACATGGGACTGTGAAGAAGCTGTAGACTGACAGACTGAGCAACATGCAGAATGAACTGAAAGATCACCTGTTTGGGTTGGGGGGTAGTGGGTGGTGGTGGGGAATCAGCATCCTGGTTCACTGCTCTTTCAATTTTTAAGTAACCTTGTTTCTCAAATAATCTACTTGCCCAAATACTCCTCTATCCTTCACAGCCTTAAGTCTCCAGATTTCAAGCTTAGAGAAGGCCATCAGTACTTTTTTAACAAGAACTTGCAATCAATGTCTGGTTGTTCTGTTCTTCTCTATAACAGATGTTTTATGTTTGCAGTTTTGGCTGTGATCCTTAAGAGATGCCTGGCCATACATGAGTAGCACTCAAATGGACCACTGGGTACATTTAGAAATGCGGCACTTTAAGGCTCATCACATTTATAAACGTTTCTATCAATTTTCAGCCATAGCCTTCATTTACATGATCTTAGCAAGTCAGAGGCAATCAGTGGGGCGCTCCCATGAAATCCGGTTGCGTAATGTGACATACCCTGTGACTCACTCTAACAAGATCCAGACTCTCTTCACATGTAGCTCCTAGATTGTGGCACGAGCTGCCCACCCCTCCATCTGAACTGCCGACTCCATCAATGTGTTTAAGAAGCGATTGAAAACCCTGTTTTGTGAAAATCTGAATGGTTAACAAAAAACTTTTGTTCTATTGATGTCTGTCATATTTTTATTTAGCAATTTTTTGTTACGCTAGCTTTAAAAATCTTCACTTGTGGTGATCATCAGGTTGCACAATGGTAGTGCTGCTGCTTTGCAGTAAGGAGACTGTGGAAGATTGTGGGTTCGCTTCCCGGTTCCTCCCTGTGTGGATAGCGCTTTGAGTACTGAGAAAAGCGCTATATAACTGTAACGAATTATTATTATTATTATTATCAACATTTGTAAGCTGTCCTGCTACACTTGTTCAAAACAGTCCACAGACTGATGCCACTCGATTATGTTGACCTCTTTGTAAATCGTTTTGGATAAAAGCATCTGTTAAACAAATAAATGTATTTATAACGTGCAGGTGGCCGTAGACTGTGTGAAATAACAAAGGATTGGAAATTAAGTGCCATTTATGAAAAAAAACGTAATCGCATGATTTGAGCACACATCTGTGCGTCGTCACAAGCATCCCTCAGGACTCAGGAGCACTTCAATCGAAAACCTTTGATACTTCAAAGTGGACGCATTTGGTAAATTTGAAGGCCCCCCCACCCCCCCATTGGGACCCCCAGTACCAACACCTCCACAAGTATCTTTTTAAAAACATATAAAACATGCCTCAATTTTAAAACACTATTTCACCTAATTAATTAATAAGTACAATGACCTGTAAAATACCAAACTTACCCTTTAGCCACCATAAACCTGAACACAGTGTCTATCCACACCTCCTCAACTGTGGATTCTTCATTCATGGTTTCAATTACCCACTATTTGAAAATATGAAATTAAAAAAAAAATCCATAAATTAAAAAAAAAAAAATTATAAAATTGAATTAATAGGAGTATAGGAACCTAATCAAGGACTTTGTTAAATTGTGTGATTCAAACCACCTACAACTGAACACCAGCAAAACCAAAGAGCTGGTGGTGGATTTTAGGAGGCCCAGACCCCTCACGGACCCAGTGATCATCAGGGGTGACTGTGTGCAGAGGGTGCAGACCTATAAATACCTGGGAGTGCAGCTGGATGATAAATTGGACTGGACTGCCAATACTGATGCTCTGTGCAAGACAGGACAGAGCCGGCTATACTTCAGTTAGAAGGCTGGCGTTCTTCAACACCTGCAATAAGATGTTGCAGATGTTCTATCAGACGGTTGTGGCATGCGCCCTCTTCTACGCAGTGGTGTGCTGGGGAGGCAACATAAAGAAGAGGGATGCCTCACGCCTGGACAAACTGGTGAGGAAGGCAGGCTCTATTGTAGGCACGGAGCTGGACAGTGTGACATCCGTGGCAGAGTGACGGGTGCTGAGCAAGCTCCTGTCAATCATGGAGAATCCACTGAACAGGATCATCTCCAGATAGAGAAGCAGCTTCAGCGACAGACTGCTGTCACCGTCCTGCTCCACTGACAGACTGAGGAGATCATTCCTCCATCACACTATGCGACTCTTCAATTCCACCGGTGGTGGTAAACGTTAACATTATACAAAGTTAGTGTCTGTTATACCTTCCTGGCACTTTTTAATTAATATTGTTTTTTATTAGTATGCTGCTGCTGCAGTATGTGAATTTCCCCTTGGGGATTAATAAAGTGTCTATCTATCTATCTATCTATCTATCCATCCATCCATCCGCCTGTTGAACAGCATCCAGCATCAATGATCCCGTTTGTCCATAGTTTTTGACATCATCCTCTCCATCCATCCTCTCTTCAATGTCAGTAACACTACAGCATTCACAGTGTAAAAGTTACTCAGCCTCATGGTATCATTATAAATATAACTTTTATTCTGCAGAATTATCCACGCTATAAATATAACATGTATTTTGCATAATCTGAGTAGACTTCTCACTTTCTGGGTGATGTGAATTACCGGTTAGTGTAGTTTTGACACTGACAAAGCAAAGCATTTTCTGGTTGCAAGTCATGCTTTGTCATATGGTAGTTGCGGGGGGGTCTTAAATCCCCAGCTCCCCATTGCTGCTTGTCCATTTATACGCTATGCATCAGAACAGCAGATGATTTATAGGACTTGGTTTAGCAGGGAGAGGTTTGGCCAGGGAGGCAGAAGAACACATTGCCTTTTCATATGGGGTGACATGTTTTAGCTTCAGATACTGTACTGCTTGAACTGTCATCCTGGGAAAATCAAACCAATTGCAAACAGCAGTGCTAACCCTACCTCTTCTAAATGCTTCCTCTTCTGATCCTCCTCCATTATTTTTCATAGTCTACACTGTCAGGCTTTGTGTGCGCTGTCAATGTAGACATACTTACTGGAGATTCTGTGGAAATTGCGGATCATTGCATGTCACCCCAAGTTTGACTTGGGAATAATTGTATTTACATTGAATTCTGAACCTGAGTGACTCTCAGGGTTGACTCCAAGAAGGTTAAAACTTCTTCCTTTTTTTCACAAAAAAAAACTAGGCCACACTCTCTGCAATCACGGCAGAACACATGATTTGTTAAAATGCTTCCAAAACAAAAATCCACGTTGGTCCTTTCAAAAAAATGGCAGAATGGCCAGTGAAAATTTCCCTGAATCTAAAACAGTCATATGCCAGTTACACTACAGCATTTGTAGTGTAAAAGTTACTCAGGCTCGTGGTATCATTATAAATATAACTTTTATTCTGCAGGTGTATCCACGCTCGCAGTATCGCTATAAATATAACATGTATTTTGCATAATCTGCGAGGACGTTCCCTCTTCAATCCTCCTTTTTAGTTCAGCAATGGTTGCATGATGTGTGCGGTACACTTGGCTTTTAACAGGTCCCCACAGAGAAAAGAAAAAAAAAATTGCAAGATCTGAGGATCTCAGGGGCCATGGAACATCACCGTTGTGCGAAATGACGTGCCTTCCAAACAATTGTCGAATAGCTGCCATTGATTGTCGGCCAGTATGCGAAGTGGCTCCACCTGGGGACTTCTTGCTTTTAAGGCTGAACCCATTTCTTCGAAATTATGCAACCATGTTGTAATTGCATGAGCAGATGGGACACGATCATGACGTCCTACGTGATAATGACACCGAAATTCCCTTTGCGGAGCAGTCACACTATCACCATTCTTATAAAAGGCTTTCCCAGCGAACGCTTGTTGCGCACCACTCCACTGCTCCATTATAACTAATGGCAACGGGTTAAAAATGAGGTCGCGTTAGTCCCAAACAACTGACGACACCCCCTGGGTCGCCAACACCTAGTTAAAAAATTTCCTGTTACCCTGTACAAAACTATCAGAAATCACATAAAAAATGACATAAATAAAATAAGAACTGAATATTAACAAAAGTAATAGTAAAACTTAGAAAAATTAAAGGGAGTTAATCCCTGGCAACCGATGCACATTGTTTTGGTAACTTCCGTACTATCTACTAAACCCCTCACAGTCTTCCAAAAGGCCTCAAGAAACTCTCCACCCGACACAATTGGATCCCAAACAAGGCGGAAATCAGCCTGCTGACTTATTACACTTTCAGCATGCCCCTGCCAAACTCCATGTAGCTTGAAGAATGCCGTGTCATCCCCCACATTCCACTCATTCCCAGAAAAAAATTTTTTAAAAACCAATGAGAAACACAACAAGTAGAACGCTTCATCTGATGTGCTCACTGTGCCATCTGGCTGCCATAGGACAAGTGGCCTTGCCATTGCTCAGTATCATCAGGCATGGATGGCATAAGTGCCTTCAGCACGGGAAAGGTACTATATAAATAAAATGTATCATTACTATTATTATTATTATGGAGACATGTGACGCACTATGTACGACTCCTGGCTCTCCGGTTAAAAACCTAAGTATACCCACCCAGACACCACTAGTATTGACCAAGGCTGCAAAAATACTAAATGAGGGGCAGACAATCAAGGGGTACAATGTATAGAATGCACCCACAAGGAATAAGGAGTGCAAGTGTTTTGACCTGCACAAACTGAAGAGAGGCTCGTCTGTCTGACTTCTCATGTTCGTTGTGCCAAAGATTGAAGTCAAACTTGTGATACCAAGAAAGCTTTTGTACCGGCACCGGCGTTGTCGCACAATGTGTTGATCGGCCGTCTGCATGTGGATTCTTTGAAAATTTGAAATTTCATCATGGACTCACAGTTCCTAGCTGTGTAATCTGTCATCCTCGAGGCGACAAAAATCAGTGACTGTGCAGTTTGTCTCCTCAATTCTGGCAAAGTTAAGAGTAGTTTCTTAACCTTCACTGCATTAGACCAGAGTGTTACTCAGGCTATATAAAAAACAATAAAAATGCTAAAAGTGTTAATCTTGAGTGTCACTTGGGCACTGGTATAGACGTATCTCATATAAAACATAAGGATTACTCAGGCCATAAAAGTGCCAACAGCGCTAGTGCCGAGTGTTACTCGGGCAGCGGTATAGGCATGTCTTGTGTAAGCGTCAGGCCCGAGTGATACCCAGGGCAAGGGTGTAGTTGCATCTTCTCCTGGCCTCATAATGGCATCTCATAAGAAACTTCTCTCATCAGCAGTGATGAAGAAGTGCATCTGCTTTCAGGCAGTGAAACTGAAATGGACAGTAAAACCAAAAGTGATTCTGGTAAATCTGAAAGTGACGCTGGCATCACTTGCAGAGTGTGCTGTTCATATTATTATCATTTGTTTGAGTATTATATTTTTCAACAGTTCATACATTGTACTTTTATTGTTTGCACGTTTTACAGTAGAAAGAGGGTATTTAATAAAAACTAGTGTGCTTTACCCCATGCTCGCTTCGCTCTAAACCCCCCCAACGGCCTGCTCCTCCAAAACCTCCCGGTGATACAACGGGAAACAAATACAGGTTTTCCTCCTCCTCCGGCACACTTCTGTCACGTTCATATATTCAAACTCTTTTCGCTTTTACCTTTTTGTTAATATCGCATTGAATTTTGATTCCATGTTTGGAATTACATCGTGACAATGCAACATATAACTGCCGTGAGTGAATATCGTTTCTTTCTCTCCACAAGAAATGTGTCTGACAATAGCATTCACACAAATGAGAAATGATTTCTCTCACGGGATTTCACTTTCACCAAACAACAAATCTTTTAATTCTCGTGGATACGCCTCTTCATTGGTAAGAAACACTACTTTTTTTTTCCCTGATGGCAACACGGATTATACGATCTACAAGTCTCCGACTTAAAGTTTAAATCCGAACAATATATTCGTTCTCTATTTCATCGAGTAATAATTACTGTTTGTTTGCGCTAATGCGATTTTTACTATCTTTTTTTTGAGACTTTCGAATTTTCGTACTTCCACTTTCATAACCTGCTCTGCATGTGTATCACGCCAACGTTTTTTGAATTATTTACGATGTTCTACTTTGTCATCTGCTCTTGGTTTAATTACTGGCCCCGGGCCTGGTTAAATCTCTTGGCACAAAGACTCGTCTCGCAGGACATGAAAGTGTCTCTCTCAGAAAATCACGTCTCGTCTCCTTCCAACCTTCCAAGATTTTTTTTTTTTTTTTTTAATAATAGAGAGATGTCATTTTTCAAGCCAAAAAAAAAAAAAAGGCAATGTTTTTCTAATGAGGTTACATTAGGAGAATCGATAAAATTTCACTTCTTCTCGTAAAGCCCTATTCGATGGTTATTAGTTTTACTCCAGGAGTTGGGGCAAAGTAAATTTTACTGGAGGACCTCTATCATTTAAGTCCCGTCTGAATCGCACGCATCTGTAACTTTCACGGACTGTGCACTCACATCTTAGGAAAAATGGAGACTTTTAACTCCCGTAAAAAAAGTCTACAAAAATAACTGCTGGTTTGATTTATTCTGCGTGATTCAACAGAAAAATAACCGCCGGTTAAACTAGTCCTGCACCAATCAATATGTCGGTGAAATTCTGTCATTTTGATGATTTCAAAGGGACTAAAGTTACAGAGGTCCTCTGGTACCCAGTGCCTTAAGTGGAACATTCTGTACGCTAAATAACAGGCGGGTGTTATATCCTCTCAGGGGTCCATTGGCAGAGATATACCTAATTTATAGAGAAAAACAAGTGGGTAAGTGGCAGTCCTCCTTGGAGGTGTGAAGAGACGCATCATTCTCATAAATAAGGGTTGCTAATGTGCTCTGAACTAACGGTACACATACATTTACTGCAGGTGAATCACTGACTTTATGCCAACTCCAGGTGTAAAAATGAATGCCACTGAACCAGGCTTTAGATTAGGACTAAATTTGTGTCCCTTGGACATTTTCAAGCCACTTAGGACCATTTTGCTACTCTGAGACGCTTGATGAATGCGAGTACTGAATGAAATCCTTTGAGTTGAGCTTAAATCTGCTACTGTGACAAGGAAACATGCAAGAGCAGATGAGACGTCTGCAATGGAGTTGGAGAAAAGACCAGCAGGGAGGTGCAAGAAGCTTCAAGATGGCTGTAGGACATCATCATTGCCAAAGGCTCCATAACCAAGTGTGTGTGTGGGGGGGGGGGGGGTTCGGGGTTTGTGGCTTTAATAATGTCCAGTCTTATTTTTTTATTTTTTTCCTGTTAAACACAGTGCCTGTTTAGTTTCCTTATCACTTTGACCATCCCGTTAAAATATAACCAAAACTTGGCACATTTACAAAGATATTTGACATGGACTGCCTTGAAATGTCAAAGGTGTCAATAAAACTGACCACAACTTGCCTTTGGGATATCCAGAAAAAGTTCACCATACAGACAGGAGAACATTCAGACTCCACAAAGACAACAACCAGGCCTAGGTCTCAACAAAGGTCCCTGGCGTGGTGAGGCAGTTTGCCTATCAATAAGCCCTCATGTTCAACCAGCATGAGGACTTTGGGCAAATGGAGAGCTTTTCAATACTTTGCTGTGTTTTAAGACCACTTGTTTTGAGAAAGACATGTGCCCTGCAGGCCTGATTTGCCAACATTAAGTATCACTTTTATGTGGCAAAACTTGAAAAGAGTGAAAGTTCAGCCACCTCTCACAAGCTTTCCTTTTTTTTTTTTCCTTTCCCTCTACGCTGGCACACATGCAGAGCAGCTGACAGAAGTGCTTCCTAGCCTACATTTACAAATCTAGAATTGTTGAGCCCTGTATGTTTAGGTTTAGGTTTAGGTTTATTTGTCATATATAGGTTAACACAGGGTCAACATACAATGAAATGTGTATGACGAGAAAAACAAGTCACTCAGCCTAGATCCAATAAAGCTTAAAAAAAAGATTACAAGTTAAAAATAGACAAGCCATATAAAATAAAATGTGTATGTTTTAAAAGAAGTTATAAGTTATAAAGTGCAGATGCATGTTCCAGTCAGTATTCAGAGTGTGTGCAGGTACAGTGTGTGTGTGAGTAGTGCAATGTAGATGTAATGCAATGTAGATGTAATGTAAGTGAATGTAAGTGTTCAGGTGTTGCTGTTGAGGAGTCGAATGGCCTGGTGGTAAAAGCTGTTCTTAAGTCTTGTAGTCCGAGCAGCCAGACTCCTGTATCGTCTGCCAGATGGTAACAAGGAGAACAGCTGGCGTGCTGGATGGCTGTGGTCCTTTATGATGCTGCTTGTCTTACGCAAGCACCGATGGAGGTAAATGTCTTCAATGGCAGGAAGACTCTTGCCCGTGATGTGCTCTGCTGCCTTCACCACTCTCTGTAGTGATTTCCGGCTGCTGGCAGAGCAGCTCCCATACCAGACGGTAATGCAGCCCGTCAGCAGACTCTCGACCACACTCCTGTAAAAGTTTGAGGTGATTTTGGCATTCATGCCAAACTTCCTCAGCCTCCTCAGGAAATAGAGCCGCTGGCGAGCTTTCTTGACCACAGTGTCTATGTGAAGGGTCCACGAGAGATCCTTGGTGATGTTTACTCCGAGGAACTTGAAGCTGTTAACCCTTTCAACTTCTATGCCGCTGATGTAGATGGCCTGGTGTTCTCTGCCTTGTTGTTTTCGATAGTCCACAATCATCTCCTTGGTTTTGCTGACGTTAAGAGACAAGTTGTTATCTAGGCACCAATTACTCAATGCCAGCACCTCCTCTCTGTAGGCCGTCTCATCGTTGTCAGTGATAAGGCCTATGATGGTTGTGTCGTCTGCAAACTTGATGATGGTGTTTGTGCCGTGTTTTTCAACGCAGTCGTGGGTGAACAAGGAACACAAGAGGGGGCTAAGCACACAGCCCTGCGGCGCTCCTGTGTTTAAAATGAGTGATGAGGATGTGTGTTTGCCGACTCTCACCACCTGGGGCCTGTTTGTGAGGAAAGAGAAAATCCATCTGCAGATGGTCGTCCCCAACCCAAGGTCGTCAAGCTTCAAGACGAGTTTTGAGGGGATGATGGTGTTGAATGCTGAGCTGTAATCTATGAACAGCATTCTTACATATGTATTTCCTCTTTCCAGGTGGGTGAGGGCAGTGTTTATTGTTAGCGCAACGGCATCCTCTGTAGATCTGTTTGCTCTGTAAGCAAATTGGAGAGGATCCAGCGTGTCAGGGAGGGAGGAGCAGATGTGACCTTTGACTAGTTGCTCGAAACACTTCATAATGACCGATGTCAGTGCAACCGGCCGATAGTCATTCAGACAGGAGACCACCGGTTTCTTTGGGACAGGAATGATGGTGGATGCCTTGAAGGAAGTGGGGACCACTGACTGCCTCAGGGAGAGATTGAAAATGTTGGTGAACACACCTGCTAGCTGGTCAGCACACGCCCTGAGGGCACGGCCTGGGATGCCATCTGGTCCCGGAGCTTTGCGAGGATTGACCTTTTCGAAGGACCTTCTCACATCAGACGTTTCAAGGATCAGAGTGACAGACTCACTGCCCCCTTGAGGATATAGCACCTGTTCTTTGTTGGCTGCATCAAAACGAGCATAGAAAGTATTGAGCTTGTCTGCAAGACATGCAGTGGGCTGAACACTGACTGTGTTTTTCTTTTTATAGTCAGTGATGCAGCACAGTCTATTCCACAGGCGCTTGGTGTCAGAGCTGTGGTAGCTTGACTCCACTTTGTCCCTGTAGTCCCGTTTGGCCTTCTTGATGGACCTCCGGAGTTCGTATCTGGCTGCTTTGTATGCATCAGAGTCCCCTGAGCCAAAGGCAGAGGTCCGCGCCTTGAGCTTAGCCCAGATCTCCCTATTTACCCAGGGTTTCTGGTTAGGATATATGCAAACGGTGGTTTTAGTGACAACATCGTCAATGCACTTGCTGATATATCCTGTGACAGAGTCTGTGAATTCATTGATGTTGCCATCAGCTGCATCCTCAAACATCTCCCAATCAGTTGTTTCAAAGCAGTCCTGTAAGACCCCCTCAGCTTCACTGTCCCATTTGTAGATGTCCCTGTAAACCGGTTTTTCCTGTTTAAGTCTTTGTTTATATGCAGGCAGCAGCAATACAGAGCAATGGTCTGCTTTTCCAAAAGCTGGTCGAGGGAGAGATTTGTAGGAGTCCTTGAATAAGGTGTAACAATGATCCAGTGTTTGATCACCTCTTGTGGGGGGAGAGATGTGCTGATAGTATCTAGGGAGAACTTTCTTCATGTTTGCTCTGTTAAAGTCTCCCAACACAATAAATGCTGCTTCTGAGTTAGCGTTCTCTAGTCCACTGATAACATCATACAGTTCATCCATAGCCGAAGCTTTATCAGCTTGTGGGGGGATGTAAACAACTGAAAGGAGAACTGAACTGAACTCCCTCGGGAGGTAAAAGGGTCTAACTTTAATGGTCAGCAGCTCAAGAACCGGTGAGCAGTGTGTTTTTAAGACACACACATCCGTAGCCCACGAAGAGTTAACCATAAAGCACACACCCCCTCCCCTTGACTTGCCTGAGTCCTTCGTTCTGTCTCCCCGATAAACTGTGAACCTGTCTGGTGTGACTGCGCAGTCACGTACGCTGGGCTCTAACCACGTCTCTGTGAACGCCAAAACGCAGCAGTTCGTGATGTCTTTCTGGTGCTTTATCCGTGCGTGCAGCTCATCTAATTTGTTGTCCAGAGACTGAACATTAGCGAGCAGGATGCTAGGCAGAGGAGGCTTGTTATTTCTCTGTCGGGTTCGGCACAGAACTCCGGCGCGTTTCCCCCTCTTTGTTTTCCTTCGGCGTCGCGTGAGTAAGCAAAAGGCTCCAGGCAGTACAGTGTCCGCGATATCAAAAACTGTTGTAAAATCCGAACTGGCTGATGAACGTAATTCCAATAGTGTTTGCCGGTCATACTGAAAGTGTGATAAAGTAGAACGCACAAAAAGAGTGAGTAGTAAGAAAATAAATAATAACTTTTTGCTGAGATGACTCGGAGCTCTCGTCGGTGCAGCCATCTTACGGCGCAGCCCAGCCAACTATGTTCTTATGACCTTTTCACGCTCAACATGTTAGGAAGTTTTTCCTTCACTCAGAGAACCACACACACATGGGCTATGTGATAAAGTGGTGTGGTAGACAGTAGCACTTTAGGGACCTTCAAAACATGACTTGATGCTGTTTTGGAGGATAGGACTGGTAGGCCTTGTCGGGCCGAATGGCCTGTTCTCATTCAGATTGTTCTAATGTTCCATCAAATCAATATACAGTACATTTAGAAGTTTAGAAGTGTCCTCCAGCATATCCAAAGACACCCCACCTTTCCCTGGATGTGTGTGCCAATCTGTGCCTGAATGCCATCTTCTGGCAGAATCTAGCAACATAGCACAACTCAAGGGCTCTCCAAAATCCTGGAGAAGTCAGGCGTAGTTTTCTCAGATTATGAAAACTGATACAATGCTACTAGTCCCTCTCCTAAGGAGTGAATCACTGAGATTCTTGAGCCAGTTAGGACCTACTCTTTTCCTACTCTGAGACACTTGACAAATGCAGGCCCAGATCACATTATAGGAGCAGTTAATGCCGAAAACCAGGTAAGTCCATGCCGTGCACATACTTCTTTGCCACTGTCATAGACAGAGGGATGACACAGTAGCACAGTGGTTCGATTTGTTACCTCCCAGCTCCAGTGGCCTAGGTTCAAACGCAACGTGTACATAGAGGTTCCATAATTTGAGGGTTATCTGATCTTTTGTCTCTGTGCTTTAGTTTGCTGTTTCTTGTGATTCATGAATGAGTGCAGCTGTTTCACTTCTCCAGGGACCTGGAATTGATTTCCTAGCTGGTCACTGTCGGTGTGGGAGACAAGTAACAGGATTTATTATTAAAATCAACGGCTAAACATAAACACATAAGAGTAAATTCTACTAAGTCTGATGGCATGAGTATAACATGTGTGAAGTCCTGACCAAAAGTTTGGAGAATGACCCAAGTGTTGGTTTTCATAAAGTTTGCTGCTTTGGGGTTTTTAGATCTTTTTGTCAGATGTTTCTCTGGTATACTGAAGTAGAATTACGAGCATTTCAGAGGTTTCAGAGGCTTTTATTGACAATGACATGAAGTTTATGCAAAGAGTCCATATTTGCAGTGTTGGTCCTTCTTTCTTTTTCAAGACCTCTGCAATTCGCCCTGGCATGCTGTCTGGCAATCAACTTCTGTGCCAAATCCTCACTGATGGCAGCCCATTCTTGCATAATCAATGCTTGGAGTTTATCAGAATTTGTGGGTTTTTGTTTGTCCACCCGCTGCCTCTTGACCACAAGTTCTCAATGGGATTAAAGGTCTGGGGAGTTTCCTGGCCATGGACCCCAAATTTCAATGTTTTGTTCCCCGAGGCACTTAGTTCTCACTTTTGATTTATGCCCTGGTGCTCCATCATTATTGGTCACCAAACTGTATTCTTGGATGGTTGGGAGAAGTTGCTCTCGGAGGATGTTTTGGTCCCATTTTTTATTTGTGGCTCAGGATCGGAGCACCACCAGTGCAGAGCTTGCTCAGGAATGGCAGCAGGCAGGTTTTGGCCCAGAAGTTGATGGACAGCCTGCCAGGGTGAATCGCTGTGGTCTTGAAAAAGAAAGAAGGACCAACACTGCAAATATTGACTCTTTGCATAAACTTAATGTAATTGTCAATAAAAGCTTTTGAAACTTATGAAATGCTTGTAATTATACTTCAGTATACCATAGAGAAACATGTCAAAAAGATTTAAAAAACGAAACAGCAAACTTGGTGAAAACCAACACTTGGGTCAATTCTCAACCCTTTTGGCCACGACTGTACAGCAGAGGCACAGACATCAAGGAGCAGATGACTCAGACTGGGCCTGAAACAGTTAACGCTGTCCATTGTCATTAGGGCAGCCAGTTGGCTCGACAGCACAGGTCAGCTACAAATTCCTCTTAATTGTAACTGAGACGGCCATTGTGATGCTGAAGTGGCTCACCAGCCCAAGGAGGGCCTGCCTTTCCTAATCTGGAAGAGGCCTGTGTTTCTTGCTACCACTTTGAACAAATCTGGAGATCCTGCCGAGGGGCCCAAAGTGTGCACGGTGTTCAATTACACAAATGAGCGCCTAGCACAGTTAAAGGTCAAACTTGTGGAAATCATCTGACAAAATGAATGAATTTGACGCACGAGGACAGTTTATGGTTGGAATCCGATATGCTGGCTAAAAAAAAAAAAAAAAACTTATGAAATCAGGCGAAATCTCACAGCTGCTTGTGACAAATGCCTGTCGTGGGGCAAGAGGCAGATTTTCAGTGTTGAAATATCCAGTCATTTCTTCCTGACTGTCTCCAGGGCGAGGGAGATACAAAGAAAGACTAACTAACTGGCTGGGATTTGCTGTGACAAAACATGACAATCCTCGAAAAGCAAATGAGTGGAATCAGAAAATAAGACAAAGGTGAGGCGGGCCTGCATTTTGGCTGGAATGACGATCCCTTCCAGTGAGGACACAGGCTGGACTTCCTGAAAAGAGGTGGTAGGGGGAAATACCCCACACTATTCTACACTTTCACCTAATTACTGCCAAAAATAAAAGAAATCTTGAAACGAGCAACACAAGTCCATGGCTAACAGAAATGAAAGTCGCCCTCCAGAGGGCCAGCATCGGGTCATCTACAAATGATTTAGCACCACGTTTCCCATGAACACACGGTGCAGAAGAGCAAGGAGGTGCAGCTGCTCCCCCAGCCTGCTTCCCAACCCCGTCTTCAGTCCTATTCAGACGGGATTCATTTTATTTTGGCCAAGAGGTGGCATAATGTAACATTTAAACTCTATTTGGAGGAGATTAGTTTTTAAAGTTGGTGATTTACTAGCAGTGCTTTACTGTGAAGCTGCATTTCCCAGTTACCTTTAGTTAACGTATGCGTACTGTCAGTTGGGACCACATTAGCAGCCCTTATTTATAAGAACAATGAGTCCATTCACACGCATGATGCAAGGAAATGGCCCTGCATCTGCTCACTTTCCTACATAAATTGTGTTTCTCAGCACAACAGACCTTCAAGGGGACATAACACCCCCAGTTATTCCGTGTGTGCACAACAAGACGTATACCGATAGTTCTTTTTCCATTTCAGGCACTGGGTTTCATTATTACTGGTGGACCAATAACTTTGGTCCCATCCGAATCACTCAAATAACTGAATTTTACTGACGTGTTGATTAGCACAGGACTAGTTTTAGCATGAGACATGGGATGCCAGATACATCAATGAAAGGAATCGGTTCCAATCTGGAAGCAAGTAATGCAAATCCACGTCTAATGGGAATGAAAACAATGACCCAGGGGCCCAGAATCAGGTCAACTACAAATGATTTAGCACCAAGTTTCTCACAAATGTGCAGTACAGAACATCTACAGGTGGCTCATCAGACCCATTCCACCTGAAACAGTTCTCTAGGACCTCTGGCTTCTCACCTACTGAAGGTTTGCAGGCCTAGGGTTCTCATCACTTTTAGAAGCAATTCGGGCTTAGAAAATCTCATTGAGTAGAATGGCTATTGTGACAACATATTCAGTACGGTAAAGTCATCCTATTTCATGAGAGTCTAATCCTAGCTCACGTTCCCCACAAGTGGGTGAACATGCCAACATTTGTTAAATCCCACTTCCCCAATGATAGTGGCCATCGAAGGATCAAAAAGTGATGTCACTAGGAACGTTTGGCCAGTATAAGCCATTGATCCCTGATGTAACTTTTCTTATACCTCCTGCTTGAAACCCAAACAGCTAGGAAAATCATGGCACCCCATTATCATGGTCTGTTCTCATCCTTCATTGTTTCTGTTCCAAAGAAGAACAGACCAGTGGCACTTGCGTCTCACATCATGAAGACCTTTGACGGGCTTGTCCTGGACTATACAAGTAGACCTCCAGGATCCACAGCAAGACTGGATCTGTTCCACAAGGCTTATTCTCACCTGGGCAAAGCTGGCAGCACTGTGAGGACTGTGCTTTCTAATTTCTCCAGTGCCTTCAATACCATCCAGCCATCCCTGTTAAGGAGTAAGTGGAGGTGGATGTGCCTTTGGTGTCCTGGATAATGGATTATGTGTTGGGAAGGCCACAGTTTGTGAGACACTGGAGCACCACAAGGAACAGGCCTGTCCGCTTTTCTCTTCACTCTGTACACCCCCGGCTATATATAACAGCAGGTCATGTCATTTGTAGAAAGTTTTGGTGTGCACAAATAAGGGGGGGTGTGACAGCGGAAAGAAGTCAGGGGGAGAACTTTGTTTCTTGGTGTAGAAAGTATCATCTGCAACCTTACACCAGCAAAATCAAGGAGCTGCTTATTGACCTTCACCACACCAAAAAGCCACTATGCCTGGTCACTATTCAGGGGGTGGATGTAGAGGTGGTCCACTCATGGTCCACTCCTACAAGTACTTGAGGGACCACATTAATGATAGGTTGGATTAGTCTCATAACACACAGGAACTATATAAGAAAAGGCAGAGCAGACACTTTTTTCCTTAGAAGACTGTGTTCATTTAATGTGGGTAATGACATCCTTCACATCTTCTACAACTCTTGTGATGGCCAGTGCACTTTTCTAAGATGTGGTGTGCTGGAATCAACAAGCTTGAATCCTAAATTAACAAGCTAGTTAAAAGGGGAGGCTCAGTTATGGGACACACTCTGGACCCCCTGGGTGTTGTAGCAAAGAGAATGAAAACAAAACTGAGTGCCATTATGAACAATGCTGCATGTCCTCTTTCTGAAACACTTAACACTGAGGACTTCCAGGCAACAAATTATTCAGCAGAGGTGTGTCAAGAAACTACTGGGGCTTTTTTAGGCCAACAGTAATAAGCCTGCATTGCACCTCGTTGGGTCTGGGACTGCCAAGTCAGATGTTTTCTTTCTAGTTAGTCTCTCTCTCTCTCTATTATATACCTGTATATGTCTATATCTATATATATTGTTTTTAAATATCTTCTGTAAAAAGCCATATTTCACCCTTGGTTGTCACTGAAAACCAAGATCAATTGAGCTTTTGCCTGTCTGCTCCACAGGTGGTTTCTGACCTTCCTGAGCTCACCTTAGAATACCAGCCACCCCAGTCAAACTGGAATGTCCTGCAGCATTGCACATTGTCACCTAAACACCAAGATGAAAAACAAAAAAAAAAAAAAGTCAGTTGTGATCTGACCCATGGCTAACAGAAATGAAAACCACACCCCAGAGGAAATGAATTAGGCCATCGATGAATGTGCCATGCAGAAGAGGAAGAGGGAATGGCTGCTCATTAAGCCTGATCCCCAGCTCCATCTCTAATGGTTGTCTGTGGTCTCTAGCCCATCAAATCTCTATGGCACTAGGATATGCTCTCCACCACCCGATCAAAGCACCGTGCCGTCTCTCTGCATTGATGGATTGAAGGCCAGAGGTCCACATAACCACCATCATCAAGTTCTTCCATGTGAAGCCTGAAAACCATGAAGACTGATTGAGATCATTTATGTTAGGTAGAATGCCTAGAGGCGGAGTGGTGGCTCTGAGGCTAGGGATCTGCACTGGCCATCGGAAAGTTGTCGGTTCGAATCCCGTAAATGCCAATAGGGACTCTGCTCTGTTGGGCCCTTGAGCAAGGCCCATAACCTGCAATTGCTGAGCGCTTTGAGTAGTGAGAAAAGCGCTATATAAATGCAAAGAATTATTATTATTATTACGGGGCTGGGCGGTCTCGTGGCCTTGGAACCCCTGCAGATTTTGTTTTTTATTGAATTTTTTTCTGTCCTCCCAGGCCATCGGACCTTGCTTTTATTTCATGTTAATTAGTACGGACTAATTTTATTTTTATATTTTGTCTTTTTTCTCATTCTTCATCCTGTAAAAGCACTTTGAGCTACATCATTTGTATGAAAATGTGCTATAGAAATAAATGCTGTTGTTGTTTTAGGAGGGATTCTGCCATGGCGAATTTCAATCACAATCCCACATTATCCCCTCTAGTCAGCACTTCCCCCAGTTTGCAGCACCAACAGAGAAACAGGCAGAGTTTCAAATCTCTTTCATTGTATGGATGCTTATTTGAAACATCAACAAACCGCAGAAAATGGCCATATTTGCAACGCGGGTAACATCTGAAATGTTGGCATCTTCTGAAGACTGGCGAGTGGTGGTAAACACAGGTGCTCCCAGGGCTGTTTGATGACACTTTCAGCTGGGCTCTTCAGAAGAATGTTAACTTCTTCCTTATTAAACATCACCCAGTGGATTCTTTCGCCTGGCACTCTGTTTTTGAAAGGTACATCTTCCTGAAGTAAGTCTGCATAAACAGGATGCCACAACCAAGCGGAAGCTTTTTGACAGACCACACGCTAACCTACAAAAAATCAGCACCTCAAGGCGCGAGAGGCCACCCAGGCAGTCGCTAGCAGGGCACCACAAAGAGCCAAATGCATCTACAAAACAACTTGGTTCAAAACTATTGTCCGTTGTGAAAAAGTATTTGCCCCTTCCTGACATCTTCTTTATTGTATGTATTTGTCACTATGAATGTCGTCAAAATGTAATATTAGAAAAAGGGAATCACAATACACATTACATTTGTGACTTGCTACTTAATATTGTTAGAACATTAGAAAGATTTACAGTTGCACTCAAAATTTCTCAACCCCCATTGTAAATTAGATTTATTGGCAAAAATGTACAAACTTTCAGCTGCCTGCAATAAACAAGTCAAACAAGAACAATTTAAATATCTCGACACGACTAAGATTACAAGTGGCTTCTCCATATTCAACACAACATTCCATTTTTAATGACTACTGCAGTCTCAAAACTATTCAACCCCTTCATGACAAGCATCTTTAGTCCTTAGTAGAGCACCCTTTTGCTGTATTGACCTGCTGTAAACGTGCCAGCTTCTGGGAGTGTCACCAAGGAATCTTTGCCTATTCCTCATGGACGATGTCCTCCAGCTCATTAATATTCTTGGGTTTGTGTGCTGCAACCACCTTCTTCAAACCCCATCAGAGATTTTCTATGGGGTTCAAGTCAGGCGACTGTCTCAGCCTCTCTAGAATCTTCCAGAACTTTTATTCTGAAGCCTCTGAGGTATGCTTGGGATGTTGGAAGGTCCAGTGACGCCTACGCTTCAGCTTCCTCACAGACAGCATGATGTTTTCTCCTAGGAATTCTTGTTACTCTGTTGCTCTCCACACATTTCAGGTTTCCAGTACTTGAAGGAACCAAAGTAGCCCCAGAGCATCAGTGAGCCACCGCCATGCTTCACTATAGGCAGGATGTTCTCTTCAGCATATGCTTCATTCTTCCTCCTCCAAGCATAACGCTGATCAAAATAGGACCAAAAAGCTCCAGTTTTGTTTCATTCACTCAAAAGAACAGAATCCCATAACTTTTGTGGCTTATTCGAGCATATTGGAGCAGACTTTTCTTGTGCCTTTGGGTCAGTAGTGGTGTACACCTTGGGATTTTGGCATGGAGACCTTCAGCGTTTAGTATGCACCTTACTGTGGAAACTGAAACCTCAGTGCCATGCTGCCACCAAGTCCTTTTGCAGTCACTCGAGGGTTTTTGGCCAACTGCCACCTCAGATATCTGGTGACAACTGTTGATCGCGTCCTCTTTTCTGTCACGTTCAGGTAGTGCAGCCAGTGCTCCTTTAAATGTGAACTTGCGAACTATGCTTCCAAAGGTATCTCTAGGAGCACTCATTGCCTTTGGTGTCTTTTTGTATCTGTTTCCTTGTTTGTGTGATGCACTAATCTCTTCTTATAGGTTTTGGACAATTCTGTTGACTTACCCATTTTTCTAAAATGCAATTAAACCTCACTGTGACCACATGCATAGCCAGTCCAGACATTTGATTTCCCTGCTGTTCTTTTTCTGGTTTTCTGTGGTGTTGATCTGCGCCACCAGCATCTGATTAGACAGACAGACACTATTAGACAGACAGACAGACAGACATTATTAAATCCCAAGGGGAAATTCACATAGCAATAGATTAAATAGCATAGATTAAAGCACCGTGATTTCCCTACATTGATGGATTAAAGGCCAGAGGTCTACATGACCATCATCATCAAGTTCTTCCATGTGACCCTGAATACCATGAGGACTGATTGAGGTCATTTATGTTAGGTAGAATGCCTAGAGGGGGCTGGGTGGTCTCAGAACACCTGCAGTTTTTTTTTTTCTCTAGCCGTCTGGGTTTTTGTTTTTTCTGTCCTCCTGGCCATCTGACCTTACTTTTATTCTATGTTAATTAGTATTACCTAATTTCATTTTTTATATTTGCTCTTTTTTCTCTTTCTTCATCCTGTAAAGCACTCTGAGCTCCATCATTTGCATGAAAATGTGCTGTAAAAATAAATGTCACTGTTATTGTTGATCTCAAGCACAACTGAGAGGCCCTTCATTAGTCGCGTTGGGTGTGCTTGAGAAAACACTTGATTTTGCAAATGTGGGCTCTTATGGGGGATTCTGTTTAGGGGTTGAATAATGTTGAGACTGCAGTAGCCATTAAAAGTGGCATTTTGTGTTGAATGTGGGGAAACCACTTAGTAATATTAGTTGTGTTGAGCTATGTAAATTGTTCTTGTTTGATTTATTTACTGTAAAGCACTTTGAGCTACATCATTTGAATGAAAATGTGCTAAATAAATAAATGTTGTTGTAAATTTTGCCAATAAACCTAATTTGCCATGAGGGTTGAATAATTTTAAGTGCAACTGTAGATGAGAACAGGCCAGGCTAGCCAGTCCTATCCACTTAAAACCTTCAAAATAACAACATGTTGAGCTCTGAAGGTCCTTGAAGTCCTACTGTCTATCACACTATGTTGTAGCTTATTCCATGGGTCTGTGGTTCTCGGAGTGAAGAAAAACTTCCTAATGATCCTTCTGCTGATACCAGCATAGGAGAGAGTTTCCCCCCACCAACAATTACAGCAGCCCAGTCCCAAAGGTATCACGTCCTAGTGAGCTGAATGACTTCTGGCCTGTCGCTCTGACGTCACATGTGATGAAGACCATGGAGTGGCTGCGGCTTCACCACCTGAGGCCACAGGTCCGTCACGCCCTCAACCCTCTGCAGTTCGCATACCAGGAGAAGGTGGGAGCGGAGGATGCCATCATCTACATGCTACACCAATCACTCTCCCACTTGGACAGAGGCAGTGGTGCTGTAAGAATTATGTTTCTGGACTTCTCTAGTGCCTTCAACACCATCCAACCTCTGCTCCTTAGGGACAAGCCGACAGAGATGGGAGTAGATTCATACCTGGTGGCATGGATCGTGGACTATCTTAAAGACAGACTTCAGTATGTGCATCTTGGGAACTGCACGTCTGACATTGTGGTCAGCAACACAGGAACGCCGCAGTGGACTGTACTTTCGCTGGTCCTGTTCAGCCTATATACATCGGACTTCCAATACAACTCGGAGTCCTGCCACATGAAAAAGTTCACTGACGACACTGCTTTCGTGGGCTGCATCAGGAGTGGGCAGGAGGAGGAGTATAGGGACCTAATCAAGGACTTTGTTAAATGGTGCGACTCAAACCACCTACACCTGAACACCAGCAAAACCAAGGAGCTGGTGGTGGATTTTAGGAGGCCCAGACCCCTCATGGACCCCGTGATCATCAGAGGTGACTGTGTGCTGAGGGTGCAGACCTATAAATACCTGAGAGTGCAGCTGGATGATAAACTGGACTGGACTGCCAATACTGATGATCTGTGCAAGAGAGGACAGAGCCGACTATACTTCCTTAGAAGGCTGGAGTCCTTCAACATCTGCAATAAGATGCTGCAGATGTTCTATCAGACGGCTATGGCGAGCGCCCTCTTCTACGCAGTGGTGTGCTAGGGAGGCAGCATAAAGAAGAAGGACGCCTCACATCTGGACAAACTGGTGAGGAAGGCAGGCTCTATTGTAGACACGGAGCTGGACAGTCTGACATCTGTGGCAGAGCGACGGGCGCTGAGTAGACTCCTGTCAATCATGGAGAATCCACCGCATCCACTGAACAGGATCATCTCCAGACAGAGGAGCAGCTTCAGCGACAGACTGCTGTCACCGTCCTGCTCCACTGATAGACTGAGGAGATCGTTCCTCCACCACACTATGCGACTCTTCACTTCCACCCGGGGGGTAAACGTTAACATTATACAAAGTTATTGTCTGTCTGTTATACCTGCCTCACACTCTCCATCTTGCACTTTTTAACTTGCAGTGTGCTTTTTATCACTCTTTAATTAATATTGTTTTTAACAGTATGCTGCTGCTGGAGTATGGGAATTTCCCCTTGGGATTAATAAAGTATCTATCTATCTATCTATCTATGTAATGCTTGTGTGAAATTTACCCTTAAGCTTCCAACTGCATCCCCTGTGTTCTCGTTAAACTCATTTTAACCGTCTTGATCCACTGGACTAATTCCCTTCATTATTTTAAACACTTCACTCAGGTCTCCTCTTAATCTTCTTTTGCTTAAACTGAATAGGCTCAACTCTTTAAATCTATTTTAATCTATTGTAGTCCTGGAATCTGCCTTGTCACTCTTCTCTGGACTTAAATTAAGAAGTAAAAGTTATCTAACACCTGTGCTGCCAGTGTGAAAAAGTAACTGCCGGCCAGCAGTTACTCCCTAAAACACCTTGCTAAAGTTCATTGATAATTTGACTCAGATGAGTGAGCACGGCAGGCCCTGTGGAACCTAAATTTCACCATCTGCTGACCTCACCGTACAAGTGAAGTCATCACCACAAGGTTTCTAGAAGAATGCAAGGCCTCGATCAAAGGAAACTCAGAAGAGATGAGGAAACAAGCCTTAAAAACTTACCACTCAGGAAAGGGTGACAAAGCGATTTCTAAAACTCCGGGACTCCAGCACACCACAGTAAGTGCCATTATCACCAGATGCAGAACATTTGTAACAGGGGTGGGGATTTTCGCAGGCCTGTCTGCCTCTCAAAATGACCCCATTGGCACAGCAAGGACTCATTCAAGAAGTCACAGGGCACTGTTTCTCAACCACTGAATGAGTCGCAGGCAGCAATTATTGGGTTGTTGTGGATTGCCTAAACCTAATGTAATATTACGCTAGTTTTTATCGTGGGGCATGTCAGATTCACCAATCGCAGTCGCTGATGTCACTGCTGTACCGTGTCAAATTACATGACTGACCATCACAGACCATGCCACTTTTACCGACCAGAAAAGTCGTGTTCACCCCTTTTTCTAACCGCCAATGGCATATTGCCTGACAGGGCTGCGATTTCTGAAGTGTTACCAGCTGCAGAGAGTTTAACAGCAATTTCTACCCTTTAATTCTTTTCTCCATTCTGTTATGATATGTAAAATACAAGTCATCAGACGGACAAGTTTCTCTTTTGCTTGTGTGGCTGAAGAGACGCGTGTTCCTTATTCATTGTCACCACATTCTATGCATTGTACTTCTGGATGAGCACTCATTGGTTTGTCGAGTTATCAGCTCTTCTGCATAAACACCCGCCCCTCCGACTAATGTGAAAAGTCAAACCTGTATGATGGGCCAAAAAGGCTTCAATGACTAGGCCTAGCCTTCTTTACATTCCTGCAAAGGATCTCACTCTAAAGGGCTTAATCAGAACTCACAGTCCCAAAAAGGATTTAAACCTTAAAAATAAACTTAAAATGTTGTAAACATATCACAGAAGCCTACAAGAGGAGGGATGACTGTAAACCCTTAGACCTTTCCCCAGAAAGGGCCTCACCCTAATGGGCTTCAGTAGACTTCACAGTCCCAAAAGGGATTTAAACCTCAAAAATAAACATATCACAAAATCCTTAGAAGAGGAAGGATGACTGCAAACCCTCAACTTGTATAAAAAGGGCAAACAAATCTTCCCAATTTAAAGATTCCTTAACGCACTTAGTAACACACAATGAAATGATTGGCCTAGAAAGGCAACCCACAGCCAGTAAACACCAATACAGAGTCCAGAAGAGTAATCCAAGAACAGAGTAGAAAAAGAATCGAGAATCCATTTTGGACTGACCAGGGCTGTAGAGTCAGTAGATAAATCCTTCGACTCCGACTCCTTAGTTTCCGGTACTTCTGACTCCGACTCCCCAACTCTGACTCCTCTGTATTTAATATGCTAATGTATTTTCCATGTTGATTGAAAGAAGGCAACATACACGTCATTTAACCACAGAACTACTGGCTAGGAAACTGACTTTCTACCGTATTGGCCAGTTTAAACAAAAGACAAGAACCCGTGAACACACATCAGGCCATAGTACACACCTCCATCTCCACCTACATATTATATCTGAAATAAACTGAAAACACTTTTTGTAATGTACCATAATCCAGATTACAATATGTGAATGTCAGGTTGTATAATAGCTCAGCTGAACTTCACACTAGTAGTAACACAACTATGCACTGGGCTTTATTCTTACATCAGAGAAGTACTTAATTATGACTATTGTTTGTGAAATTGGACCTTGCTGTATTTTTTTTTCATTACAATTTAAATTTATTAGGAGTCAGAGTCTGTATATTTTTTGACAACTCCAACTTCAGGTACACAAAATTGACTCAGACTCCTCGACTCCGACTTCACAGCCCTGGGATTGACGTCATGATCTGAAGTCACACAAACTCGGACTTGACAGACTAACCCCAAGTTTCTGAGTAGGAAATTTGACTTGTTGGGGAGGCATGGGGGTTATGGGTGTGGCTTGGGGGGTTCCAGTTGAAAATTCAGACTAGGAAATTGGAAATTCCAACTTCCCACTGCAAATGGAACTCAGGATAAGCAGTGGTGACATCAGAGTGGCCCTGCCCCCTGGGGTTCCACCCATAAATCACACAGAGCATAAAACACATTTAAAAAGGTTAGTGCACAATTACAGAATTACAAATTAAACCAAGAGAAGCAACATTAAGGCATTAAAATTATAGCTCAAAATTAACAAAAACAGCAAAACATAGAACACACATAAATTAACACTGAGACATAACATTTTGTACTCTAAAGTTAATAAACCAACCCATATCTAATTGCGACTTTCACCATCTAACCCCATACTAGCTAGGCTATCCCTGGGAACAACATTTTCTCTGTGTTTCTCCTGTAGCGACCATATTTTTTTTTCCTCCACAGACTGATACAGCATAATAGTGAAACAAAAAGCAAAAATGTGTAATAGAAAAGAACAACAAGCAATGTAACATAATAAGTAGAAATAGTGCATGAAACAATGATATTTCATAAGTAGGTTATACTCATAAAGAGTTTACAGAATATACAGACCAAAGTGACACATTTAATATTGGCTGAACTTCAAGGCTGCCTACTCATGCCAGCCATGTGCCACAATCCTTGGTCGACAACATTTGCTTTAATCGGCAAGCCTCACAGGGGCCGCCTGTCACATCACTGATGCACAACTTCAAGGAAGGCAGCCTCCTAGTGAGACGGCACGGAGTTAGTCATGGAGTACAAAGCAGTCTTTGATTTAAGAAGCACCATGGGTAAATGTGAAAACAGATGCACATCTGCAACACCCAGGACCCATTAAAGAGCTTGCAAACCCGCTAATAAACTTAGAATTAAAAAAAAAAAAAATGAAAGGAGCAAACTAGAGTGACGGTGAAGAAGAAGAAGCAGCAGCATGTGCTGCAAGTGCCAATGGGGACCAAAAGATGCCGCTAAACACGACATACCAACATTACGGTAGAGAGGCTTTGGGATTCCATTCTCTAAGAGTGTCACAAATACAGGACACTAGTGGTTTCAGATGACACCAAAATTAAGGTTTGATTATTTATATTAAAAAAAAAGTTGAGGCAAGTTACAGTAGTGCGATGGTCTGAGATGGCTGCAGCAGCGTGAAAACTTGCAACTGTGACCTGGACGAGCCGTGCAATGAGGACACTTACAAGTCAACAGTGAAGTGCAAAGTAGTTTTGTGCTTTAATTCTTATTTTGGCTTCGCTTTGGCCAACCTAACCACCTCCTGGCCTGCACTAAGCGCCAGGCACCTCATATCTATGCTGCTCGCGTATGTGGATTTCACTTTCACCAAGCAGCAAATCTTTTAATCCTCACGGATACTCCTCTTCATTGGGAACAGACACTACTTTTCCCTGATGGCAACATGAATTAGATGATCTACAAGTTTCCAACTTAAAGTTTAAATACGAACAATATTTTTGATCTCTTTTCGCTGTTCCATTATTACACTGAGTAATAATTTCCATTTGTTTGCGCTAATGTGAACTTTACTATCATTTTTTGAGACACTGGAATGTTAGTACTTTCATAATCACTAACCTGCTCTGCATGTGTATTGCGCCAATGTCTTTGAATTCTTTATGATGTTGTACTTTGTCATCTACTCTTTGTCTTTTATTTCCGGCCCCAGGAGTGGTTAAATCTCTTGGCACAAAGTCTCATCTCGTGGGACGTGAAAATATCTCTCTGAAAAAGTCATGTCTCGTCCAAGGATCTTTTTTTATTATAATTATATATATATATATATATATATATATATATATATATATATATATATATATCCTCTTTAATAACATCCCTGTGTTAGTGCTGAGCGGTATACTGGTTCATACCGAAAACCGTTTTTTTTTTTTTTATGATATGGATTTTTCTTATACCGCAACACCGGTTTAAATTACCTAACCGACGTTCGGAACGTGGCGCAGCGGGAAACTGTTCAAGTGGGGACATTTTTCACTGCTACACCGCTAAACACAGATTTGTTGCACTAGGGCTCTTTTTCGCTGCTACACCACCAAATAGTGGGCGGTAGCATAGGTATGCCGCGCGTCTGTCGCCTGGAGATGCTTAGTTTTAAAAGGTCAGATGTGTAAATACTGTTTCTATACTACTGGATAATAAAACAAGTACAACTTGGCTTGCAGTATTTGTTTTCAATACAGTGTAATGTACCTGGGTACTGTGTAATATTGTGACGACATGTTGACTTTATTCTCGTACTTTGTCATTAAAGTAGAACATCGTAAACTAAACTTCATCGTAAAATGAATATTTAATTTACTAGATTTTCTCAAACCCCATCATAAGTTATATAGCACATTAAATGCTTTGTGTTAAGTGTTCCCCGAGCTTCTTAAACTGACTTCCTCTGCACTAAGAGGAGGCACCGGCACCGGCAGCGAACGCCGCACAGAATCCATTCACATGATATTTAGGCTCTCTGAACATTTAGAATGCCAAGATAAATACTTGATATAAATAAATACTTGATATAAATTCTAAATTTTCAGAGAGCAGGAATATCATACAGTGAATGGATTCTGTATGGTGATCGCTGTCTCCTATTAGTGCGGAGGAAGTCAGTTTAAGAAGCATAGTGATTAACAACTGGGTCGGGGAACACAACACAAAGCATTTAATGTGCTACATTAACTTATGACGGGGTTTGAGAAAATCTAGTAAATTAAACAATGATTTTAGGATGAAGTTTAGTTTACGACATTCTACTTTAACTATAAAGTAAACTATGAGAATAGAGTGGAAATGTCGACTTTATTCTCGACGTATAGTTTTTTTTTTTTTCTTCCCTGTGTCCGTATTTTTTTTCTTCACTGTGGCCCTAATACGATTCCGTAGGGCTATACCACAAATACAATTATAAATGCAAGTTGCAGTTGTATTATTTATGTATACAGCTTAGCTTGAAGCAAGGTCCATATTAATGCAGTTTGCCTAAATGATAGTTCAGTTGGTAAAGATGTCATCACCAAGATTGCACTTGTTTTATTTTATTTTAATTTGGTGAATACTGTGTAATGCACCTGGGCTTTTGAAGCCTTGAAGTAATAGTGCAACTATCAGTAATAATACAATTATTTATTTTATTGTTATTATTTATTAGTTTAAATATGATGCAGTTTAATGATGGTAAAGTTGTTTAAAAAGTCACTTTAACGTGTCAGTGGACAGAGATTGTTAACATTAACAGAAAGTGTAGTTGTTTTACAAAAAATATTTATTCCTTTTCTAAGACATGTTCAGTGCAATACAACTTTTGACAAGCACTTCTGGATATTTTCCTAAGTCTAAATACCTCTTTGGATGGTTGAAAATATGTTGTCAAAATTATAATTTAAGTTTTTGCAAAATTTGTTAAATAAAAAGGTTCTATATTTTGACTGCATCTGTCATGCAATGTGATTTCCTTCTCTTCATTAGTGCCACCCCCTTGAAAAGTATCACTTTATGGGGCAATGCAAACCTGTATTAATACTTGTGTGCACATTAAAATGTTTTTTTTGTACAATGTACAATGCTCTTGACAGTGGAATAGGTTATTCTTAGCCAGTAATTGCAGTGGAAAATGTGTTTAACATCCACTCATGCATGGGAAAAAAATACCGTGAAACCGGGATAATTTAGAAAAATACTGCAATATAGAATTTTGGTCATACCGCCCACCCCTACCCTGTGTGCGTGTCTTCCGGTGAAGTGCGCATGCGCGGGGCACGGTGCAATGCACGATATTACTGTCAGAGAAAGTTACAGGCGTTTTACAGAAATATAAACCAGTATTACTGCGAGAGGAAATTAAAGGTACACAATATAGTTGACTCATATTACAGCCACATACAAGCCAGTATTACTGTCAGAGGAGATTAAAGGCATATTACCGACGTGCATGCCTGTATTACCGGCAGAGAAAATTAAAGGTATATTACGGACGTACAAGCCAGTGGACGTACAAGACAGTATTACTATCACAGAAAATTAAAGACACACAATACACGGCGGCAGCCTGCGAAGAACGGTCAGCTCAGCAAGTAAACAACAACAAAAGAAAGGGTGAAAGACAAAGAAAAATACGACCAACAAACAAAATGAGATCAAGGTCCCTTGCCATTTAATATAGACTGTTCCTACTAATGTTTATGCACTACTGTTCTAGCACCCATTATTGTAACGGGCTAAATGACTAGTATATATATAAAATCCAACATCTGTTTATATGTATGTCTGTCCGCTTTTTTTTGTTTTCATCAAGTTCTTCCATGTGACCCTGAATACCATGAGGACTGATTGAGGTCATTTATGTTAGGTAGAATGCCTAGAAGGTGCTAGGTGGTCTCATGGCCTCAGACCCCCTGCAGATTTTATTTTTTTTCTACAGCCGTCTGTAGTTTTTTTTTTTTGTTTTTTTCTGTCCTCCCTGGCCATTTGACCTTACTTTTATTCTATGCTAATAAGTGTTCCCTAATTTTAATTATTTATTTTATCTTTTTTCTCTTTCTTCATCATGTAAAGCACTTTGAGCTACATTGTTTGTATGAAAATGTGCTATAGAAATAAATGTTTTTATGTGAGAACTACTTAACGGATTTAGATCGAAATTTTTTTCTAGAATTTGCTTGAACATTTTGGTTGATTTTGCGACTTCTCCCATTGCGCTAAGTATCATAGTTCTCTTGCAGTACAGATGTATTTGCACCAATCCGAGAGGCTGCAGGCCGAGGGTAAGAAGGGCAGGGCCCTCCTCAGTCACGCGTCAGCCTCTGTTCGAGTCGGTCTACCTCTCGCCATGTGTTGGAGCATAACTTGCCTCCGCTTAGCTAGTGATAATGTCTGCTAAACAAACAGGTAACATCTACAGATTGTTAAGGAGTAACATTTCACGTTTTTAAGAGAGAGATCAGAGCTACGTGTGTTTTAGAAGGTCGCTGCTTATTGGAAGAGATATCACGGCCATATGCTCTTTTCCCCACGCAGGAGATGCTCTCCTGTCTGAGCTGAACACGATTAGATACAGTGCCAATGTTTGACGTTGGAGCCTACCTACCTTCCACTTGGCCAAAATTACATATTTTTTTTTGATTTTTATAGATAGTCCTGTTTCACTACTACATGGGCAGAGCTGCGGTGACAGCTAGTACACAATAAATATTAAGTTCTGTTTGTTTGGAACACTAAAGTCAATAAATAATCCACAATAAAAACTATACCTTGAGTGGAAGTTAAATATCCATAAATAATACAATAATAGGTTAAAAAGCCAAGGGTAAAACACAGTCAGGATCTTCTCTTTCAAATCCAACACTGAACTTCAAGGCGTCCATTTAAAAACCACATCTCTGCTGCTAACCTAACTAGGTCGTCTCAGCTAGATGAGGCACTCACTGACAAGTACAGTCCACCTTCAAGGTGGCATACACCCTAGCCATCTCACTTGACCACCGCTGGGGCACTCCAAGCCTGGCTCGTGTCCTCACCAACATCCCTCGATGTCTGTGTGAGCCCGCTTGGAGCAGCTGGTCACTCCTGCTACTGGAGTGCTCAGCAGGAGTGACCCTACCTCAAAACAGCCATCCCGACCACTTGCCTCCACACTTTCACACCCACTCCGTCTTGATCCTGGCCCTTAGTCTTCCCTTATTTCAATCTTTTCCTTTAACCTCCATCTCTCTCTCTCATTCCTTCTTCCTTTTTTCCTGTCTCAATCAGGTTTTCCTTTATAGTTCCATGGGTATGGTTTCCTGATTACGATCTGTGGAGAGCCAATGAGGAAACTGATTATATATATATATATATATATATATATATTATATATATATATATACACACACACACATATATACATATACACTAGTTGATTACCCAGTGGCTTTGCTTACTGAGTGCAAGGGAAAAAAATAAAATGTAGTCTATAAGTTATTAAACAGTAAAACATTAACATTTTAAGAAGTAAAGATACATTGAGCACTACTGGAGTGGTTTCGGGTAAACTACATTTTAAAGGCGGTATAACACAACAGCTAAGTATTACTAACAGCAGCTAAAATGTATTTGGATCATCTGTCGGTAGTAGATCCCTTTTGAAAGGCGCTACATGACCGCTGTGGTACAAAAATTACATTTTCTATGTGATCGTCCAAATTTCTGTCTGACAACCTTGCACTATGTGCCTGAGAAAAATAATTCTGATAAATGTGGACGTTGAACCTTTTGAGCTTAACGGGCAGAAGGTCCAAACAATTCCCAAGTCCAACACTTTACATGAAGAGGTCTGTACATATTATTATATTTAAACTCTCCATCTTCTTAAAATAATTGATCACAACAGCAACCTTGAATGTTGCAGGGTTTTAGTGACCCAAACTCACCTTAAGGGACAAACAGAGTCCTGCTTTGATGGCGCCAATTACACTCATTCACAAAGATTTCCACTCTCCCAGGAGCCGAAAGGGCACTTGAAGTGTCACAAACAGTGCGAGAAGAGAGGACGCTGCCCGACCGGTTATTTACAGCTCTGCACAGTTAAAAAGTAGAAAGATGCAAAGCTGTTTTCCTCATCTCTTCTACTATCAAGTACTGCCAACTAAAAAAAGGTTACAATGTGGCAGTTTCCGAGACAGTCACATGGACGAATAAAATAAAACTTCTCGGAGTGTTTGTGTTTACTTCTTTTTAATATCAGTAAAATAACTCTCACACAAATAATAACAATTTGTAATGGCGATATAAAAATGGCATCCATAAACAAAGTGATTAGTTCCTGTATTATAATATGTTCTGTGGTCATACGTAATTTCCATATCGCATGGTCACACGTAATTTCCGTTTCAAACGCGAAAAGAATTATATATATAAAAATAAAAAAATTCACACTCCCACATATTTATATTTATTTCATTAGCAGATGCTTTTATCCAAAGTGACTTACTAAAGATGTCAATGTAATCAGGTAACATCACCTGAGGACTGTTTAGGAAGAAGTGTTACAGGAGGTCCGTTTTTTTATGTGGACCACTCATTCTGGGACCTAACTCCAAGAGAGATAGAACTCCAGTACTGTAATGAACAAGGCACACTCTGAACCACTGCACTGGCCATTTACAGAATTAGTCTGCGGTTAACACGGTTTTACCCCCCAAACCCCAGAACTGTTGTACTTCTCAGTGTATTGTAACAGACACTATTGAATGTAATGAAAAACCCTCCAGTCCCTTGGTGTGCACCAGTCAACACTTTACCTTGCACACATATCTCTCTATGAGGGGAGAGTCTCAGAGAATTAAGATCTGGGTTCCAGCTGCTCAAGTCAGACAGAAAGGATAACAAACAGAGTGACTATGGAGATGTTGGTGTAAACTGAGCTAATGGGGCCTTGCAAATTATAAAGAAAAGGCCAAACTCAAAGCAAGTGGTTTACATGGTCAAGCAAAGATGCAGGAGACACTGGCACAGATTTTTTTTTTTTTAAAAAGTCTTTACAAAAAGCCTCTTCCCTTTGATCACCTTACGGGAAGTTAACTGTTCAACGGTTACAGTAAGGAAGCTACCAACTTTATTTTTACACATTTCAGCAACACTTCTTCCTTTATCAAGCCTTTGATATTTATTCATAAGCTGTATACAAGAATGAAGTGGCAAGTTTTAAGGGGGAAATCACACATACAGAGTACAGTGAAACTCTTACTTGCATGTGGTATAGTCTACAAAGACAGGTTGTCATCACAGCCTTGCCCAAAACTCCAACGAGACACTAGATGAAGACCAAAGAGCATGGCTGCAATGTATTAAGAGCTTCATGTGGCCTTGGACTGCAACATAATATGGAGTACATGAGGGAATGTGAATACTCATGAATGAGGAACCAAGAAGAGCATCTGCTCCGAGGGGCACAAACAAGATTATTTACCTCAATTCAGAAAAAGCTTTTGACTCAGTGCCACATGAAAGGCCAGAGATCAAAGTGAAGTGAGGTGGGAGTTTATGGCACACGTTGCGGCAGGTGCAGAGCTGGGTTAAAGGCAGACGAGAAAATGGGTGTTAAAAGTGTTGGTGCACCAACTGCTGCTCTATTAGAGAGAAAGAAAAAAAAATTTATTTATATATATATATATATATATATATATATATATATATATATATATATACACACACATACACACACACACACACACACATATATACACATACACATACACATATATACACATACACACACACATAACACACCAGTAACGGCGCACTGCATGATAACATGCAGTGAAGCCACTTAACTTGAGCATTCCTGGTTTTCCACCTCTTTCTCTGTACGTTTATATTTAATTTGCTCAGAGGTTGATGCGCTTGCTGCTTCCTGAGCAGCTCTTCTTTTCTCCACCCTAGCGGCCCGCTTCTTCTCTTCTTTCGTCTGCATCTTTTTGCGTTAAAACTGAAAACTAAAAAGCTGCAATTACATAGTAGGTTTTCTTTCATTTTTCATTTAAGCTGGCACTTATGTCTTCAATCTGCCTCAAGAATGATGTAAGATATGAAGAGGTAGGGGAAGTGACAGTGAAGGTGGTAGGGATGAGAACGGTGCCCATATGCATGTGCCACACGGCCGCCCTGCTGGCTGCTGCCAAGAGTTGATGCTACAATAAAATAAAATAAAAATAAAAAGAGGGATAACCTTGGAGGTCTATCATCGCCCCAAAAGTGGATAGTAGACGTCACGTAGTATATGTGTACCAAATTTCAGGTCAATAGGTCAAACGGTTTGTGAGCTACAGGTGATTTAAAATCCTAGACAGACAAACAGCCAGCCACGGTAGCGTATTATATAAGATATATACAGGGTAGGCCATAAGTTTCCATATATAGGAAAATAAACTTTTTATGAAAAAACATTTTTAGTTGTATAAAATGCTCTACATGACTGCCATTGTTTTGAAAACACATTTCAATACATGTCCGCCACTGCTGATGAACACATATCAGTACAGCTGGAGTTATGCTTGTAATGGTGTTGGCGATACATTCCCTAAGATGATTTATGTTGGTATCTTTTCCTGATGTGGCGCAGTGGTAGTGCTGCTGCTTTGCAGTAAGGAGACTGTGGAAGATTGTGGGCTCGCTTCTCGGTTCCTCCCTGTGTGGATAGCGCTTTGAGTACTGAGAAAAGCGTTATATAAATGTAATGAATTATTATTACTACATTAAATCATTTGATGCAGGATTAACAAAAACCCAAACGCGATTGAGCGTCACTGTGATAAGCTGCCCGGACACAGACAGACGGACACCATATTCAAGTCCACCACACGTTTATTGTACATAATAATAAGTCCAATAAAGTGCACAAACCCAGTGCCTCCAGCACCAATCTCCCCCAAAGTCCAGGCTCTCACTCTCTCTGCCTGCTCTCAGGCCGCCTCCTCTCTCCTGCCTCCAAAACCTTGTCCACTCCTCACCCGACTCCAGTCCTTCTTTGCAGGGAGGCGGCCCCTTTTGTAAGTACCCGGATGGGCTCCAGGTGATCCCCGACACTCCCTAGACACTCCCCTGTGTGGCGGAAGTGCCGGCTGTGTTCCCGGAAGCCCTCTGGGTGTTCCCAGTCTTCTTCCCCCCGGCACTTCCTGGTGTGGCGGAAGTGTTGGGGTTCTGGGTTCTTCAGGCATGGGGGCGGAGACCACGGGCCCCTACAGGGTGGGGCTTCCAAGCCCTGTACCCGTGGCCCCTAATGGAACCAGGGCGGTCGCCCTCTCATGTTCTGGAGGAGGCATAAACCCTTCTCCTGTCTTCCTGGGCGTCCCAGCTGGGGGTGGCACCCAGCCGTCTGCCACAGTCACTTTCACATTCTTCAGAATCACTGAAGTCAGATTCACTTCGTCATCACTGCTGGTGAGAGGCTCCTCAACATCACTGCTCGTATCAGCATTCAACACCTGGGCTGCTGAAAAACACTTCTTATGAGACACCATTATGAAGCTAGGAGAAGAGGCGTCTACACCATTGCCTGGGTAACGCTCAGGGCTAACACTGTTAGCACTTTTACAGCTCGAGTAATCCTTGGGTCCAACACCTATACGAGATGCATCTATACAGTTGCCCGAGAGACACTCAGGACTAACACTTTCAGCACTGTTTTCATAGCCCAAGTGACGCTCATATCTAATGCTAGGGAAGTTAATGTTCTAATAAATAAATGAACAAATGGAATTAAAAAATTGGCATCACCCTGAATAGCTGCATCATCTTACAGTAACACTATCACACAATATGGAAAAGTTAGAAGTTGCAGAGACAACTGCTCAGGAGTCTAAGGCCGGGTTTATACTTCACGCAACGTGTGCACCTATGGACGCTAATGCTACGCAAGCGTTGTACTGTTTATACTTCTGCACGTACTTTATGTATATCTGGAAGATTCCAACAGGTGGCAGTGTGAGATGATATCACGGTGAGAAAACGTTCGGCTTTGCTGTGTTATGAATTGCCTGAAACATCCATTAAATTCTGAGGACACCTTGCCACAATATATCTGAAAAGGATTGATGTTTAATTATTACATCCATCAGCCCAGGGATGTGTCCACTCCAGCTAGCATTGGGCACGAGGCAAAAGCAATCCCTGGATGGGACATCAGCTCATTGCAAGGTGAATGCTAGCATACACATACACTAGCGTCATTTTGCAGAGCACAGTGTGGAAACCCACCAGGAAAAAGTGCGAACACCAGGGATGAGACTCTGCCACCGTGCCGCCCCCACATATGCAATTATTAACAGTATTCATTACTTAAATGAAGTTAACCATTTATCTGTAAAATGTAATATACCTACTTTAATGCATTTCATCATGAAAGTGATATCAAGTAGAAATCTAAGGATTCTAAATGTGCAGAGAGCTGGAATATCAGAAATGTTATGTGTTCTGTGTGGAGATTGCTGCTGTCAGTTCAAGAGGAAGCCCCAGAAGCACGTAGCGATTAACAGGGTCGGTTTCAAGATGATGTTTACGACGGTCTAAACTGGCACCTTTCACTGCACCACCATACCGCCCGCATACAAACATAAAAGGTTTAAATAAAACAGAAATATATACCTTTATTTTTACTTCCTTAAACTTGTGGAGGGTGTATCCTGTAGCAAAGCCCTAACTTTTTTCATGAAAGCCCCTTTCAGTCAATAAGCCTTAAAAACAGGTGTAAAGCTAAACTTGCAGCACCGCTATTCAATTACACTTGCCTAACGCCTCTCCTAAGGGGAGATACTGTGGGATCTGGGCATCCGTCAAAGCACCAATCACAGGCCCGATTAGAAAGCGGGAAGCTGTGATTTGTCGTCTCCCTCCCATGTAACAATCACAGCCCGTGTTACAATGCACTATGTATGTATATATATGTATATGTAGATATGTGTATATGTAGATATGTATATATATGTTTACATAACCTCTTTAACACACTACTTCTCCGCTGCGAAGCACGGGTATTTTGCTAGTCTATACTAATAAAAGGCAAAGCCCTCACTGACTCACTCATCACTAATTCTCCAACTTCCCGTGTAGGTAGAAGGCTGAAATTCGGCAGGCTCATTCCTTACAGCTTACTTACATAAGTTATGCAGGTTTCATTTTGAAATTCTACGCGTAATGGTCATAACGGTCGACAACGTCCACCATGTTAAACTTTCTTATTTATGGCCCCATCTTCACGAAATTTGGAAGGCGGCTTCCCTGCGCTAACCGAAACTGATGTAATACTTATTTCAGTGGTATGACGCCATTGTCGGCCACCATATTCAACTTTCCAATGGTCTTTGTTAATTATGAGCCCATCTTCAAGAAATTTGGTATGTGGGTTCCCAACGCTAACTGAATCCTACTTACATACATATATACGTCCATAGCCTGCGGCTCGGTCGCCATGTGAAGCGGTGTTGGGACCCCATTCCCCTAATTCTACTACACACGAGCACTAGAAGAGTGAAATGCTTAAGCCCTTCACCTATGGTTCTGCATGTGAGTTGATGGCTGCTGCTGAATTGTTCGGTAGTCGCTTTCAAGTGTACCGAAATGGCCAAATGTTTTACACCTTTGGACAACCGCCAATGCCTCTTAAACATCTTAGATTCACAGGTTACGATTTGAGTAGTGGACACTTTGATGTTTATGAATGTTTCAACTCTCAAAAGCTGGATGCGAAGTTATCAATGAAACCCATTTCGATTCAAATGCCTCCAATTTCCAGTAAGTCTCAGGGACAGACCCAACAAAAGGTTGGCATTGCTTTGAGGAAAGATCGCTTTTCACATGGTCAACTATACGTTGCATGCTCAAGAGTAAGCTCAGCGCACAGCTTGGTCATATTACAACCGGAGGGCCGAACTGGCAACATGGTATACAAAGAGATCCTTACCAAATAATTATCGGTATATTTTCCCTCAGTTCAAAGGTTTACTTTTCTTCTTAATAAAAATTTTAAAGCAGTACTTCGCCGCTGCGAAGCGCGGGTATTTTGCTAGTGATAAAATAAACTATGAGGTTAAAGTGGACATTTTGAGATTAAAGCCGAGATTCCTCTGGTTTCCCATTGAAGAAAAACAAGCAATCCCAAGTAGATTTTAATATCGACTTTAAAAATATGTTTGTGAACATGACAAAAAATGATATAAAGACAAACCAAAGAAAATGACCATCTACACTGACTAAATACTGCCTCAGCAGAGGCTTTCAAGGCAAGGCCTACAATACAGGCTACTAAAGAAAACTTTCAAACTACTGAAATTAAGAGATCTGGAGAGCATCCTTTTCAATTTTCAAAAGCCTGTTTTTACAGAAATTGATGATGGTGGACAGTGTTTTTTTTTTTTTGTTTTTGAAGATATTCTAATGAACAAATACCCTTATTTGTACCAGACCAAATATCTTCCAATCCATCGCTTTATAATCTCAAAGACAAAGCATTTTAACATACACGGATCTAAAGATGTCAAAATGATGCTTCTTGTTGCCAATTTATAACTTTATATAAAAGTTTTCTCCTACTTTTATAAAACCTGCATTGTCCCCTTTCCCTTTGAGCCCTAAGCATGCGTTTTTTTTTTTTCGTTTAACGGTGCAGGGCTACTATGTTATTATTATTGCCTTACTCTGTGGAAAGTATCTGCATCCAAAAATGAAATCACAATACACATTTTTATTCTGTTGGCAGAACAGAATAACTCATTGGTTTTGGAGTAGTTTACACGTAAATTTTTTGTTTTAGCTGCTCAGTTATTTAATGTTTGTAAAATGCATGAGTGTGCATTCTATAGAAGGCATGCTGATAGTACAATAACTGCAAAGGTTTGAACCGACCCCTTCAAAAACACTGGTCTACAAAAAAAATATTTTTTGTTTGCTTCTGGGAACTTCAGAGCATCTCTTTATGAAGTTTCTAACACTGATTTCATATATGATATCGGAATTAAGCTAGCACGTCAGGTTTTTGAAATACACATCATTGCCGTTTTGACACTTTGAATATCAATATAATAGTCCAAACTCCAGATACCGTGTTGATATATGCCCCACCAAAATTGTTTTGATGCGTTTATTCTGAAAACAAACCAGAAGACAATACCAGAGACACGTTAAAGTATATTCATGTCAATTTACCTCAATATAAATGTGAGGTCAGTGTGCCCAAAAATGTTGGAGGCACTCGATTTTGCGCTTGTACTACACATCCGTCTCTCTTTGAAAGAACCAACAGTAGTCATCCATCATGCTCGGAGTGAATTTTTCCCCGATATCAGTTTTCCATCACCTTGATATCTTGATGAAATCTTTCCCCATGCTCATCTCTGACATTGCTTAGATTTGGTGGAAAAAAGTCGAGACGAGAATGTAAAAAATGCATCTTCAGTGTCATTCTGGCTCCCGTAAGCTACTATACTTTCAGCATATTCTCCACAAGCTCAGTATAATTCTCTGCTCTGTGACTGTCAAGAAAATTCTGGACAACCTGCACGAATGAGGGTGCTGATTTAGTTGGCTTCAGTTTCCTTTTCAACTCATCGTCAAACATCAGTTCACGTATTTCAGGGCCAACAAAAAAACCTTCCTTCATTTTGGCTTCACTTTTCTCGAGACCAAACTTATTTCTTAAATGATGAAACGCATCGCCTTTACTGTCCAGTCACTCTAGTTGTCCAAGACCTGGAACATCATAACTAAAAAATGGGACGTGCTGGACGAAAACGGTTTTCAGATTCGGAGTCAGCAAGTGAAATTTGTTAAAGTACAGGTGAAAGAATCCCAGTAGCAAAATGCTTGTTGACCAGTGAAATCAATAGTTTTAAAGTTTTGACAAGGAATAAAAAAAAAAAAAAAAAGTCACACAGCATACAAAATATAATGTAACAACCCGGGTATGATGGAGGAAAGACTGACACAAAGATACAATCATCTGTTCAACAGTCCCAGAGAGGACTGTATATCATCCCGGATCAACTCTAACTCTAATTTCTTTGTTAGTTGTGGTAATTACAACTCAAAGACACATGATATCCTATACGGTGTTCCACAAGGCTCTATCCTGGGTCTGCTGCTCTTCTCAATCTATATGATTCCGTTAGGTCAGATTATCTCAGGGCACAACGTGAGCTACCACAGCTATGCTGATGACACACAGCTGTACTTATCAATGACACCTGATGACCCCAATTCTCTTGACTCACTAACACAATGTCTTACTTGAATTTCTGAATGGATGAATAGTCATTTTCTCAAGCTAAATAAAGAGAAAACTGAAATTTTAGTGATTGGCAATAATGGATACAATGAGGTTATCAGAAATAAACTTGATGCATTAGGATTAAAAGTCAAGACGGAGGTAAAAAGCTTGGGGTAACTGTTGACTGTAACCTGAATTTTAAATCGCATATTCATCAGACCACTAGGACAGCATTTTTTCCACTTAAGAAACATAGCAAAAGTTAGACCTCGTATCATTGAAAGATGCTAAGAAATTAGTTCACACGTTTGTTTTCAGCCGACTAGATTACTGTAATGCACTCCTCTCAGGACTACTCAAAAAAGACATAAATCGTTTGCAACTAGTGCTGAATGCAGCTGCTAGAATCCTAACTAGGAAAAGAAAATCCGAGCACATCTCTCCAGTTTTGATGGCACTACACTGGTTACCTGTGTCATTCAGAATTGACTTTAAAATTCTGCTTATGGTTTATAAAGTCTTAAATAATCTCGCCCCATTTTATATTTCAGAATGTCTGACGCCCTATATTTTGAAATCGTAACCTTAGATCCTCAAATGAGTGTCTCCTTAGAATTCCAAGAGAAAAACTTAAAAGAAGTGGTGAGGAGGCCTTCTGCTGTTATGCACCTAAAATCTGAAATAGCCTGCCAACAGGAATTCGCCAGGCTAATACAGTGGAGCACTTTAAAAACTGCTGAAAACACATTATTTTAACATGGCCTTCTCATAACTTCACTTTAATTGATATTATAATGTATTGAATATACAGAGTAACTATTCATGGTGGCTCTAAAATCCGTACTAACCCCTACTCTCTCTTCTGTTTCTTTTTCCGGTATCTTTGTGGTGGTGGCGCTCAAAGCACCGTGAGGTTCCAACATTGATGGATTAAAAGCCAGAAGTCTGCATGACCAACATCATCAAGTCCTTCCATGAGAACCCTAAATACAAAGATGACTATTTCATTTATGTTAGGTAGAATGTCCAGAGGGGACTGGGTGGTCTTGTGGCCTGGAACCCCTGCAGATTTTATTTTTTTCTCCAGCAGTCTGGAGTTTTATTTTTTTTTTCTGTCCTCCCTGGCCATCGGACCTTACTCTTATTCTGTGTTAATTAATGTTGTCTTATTTTAATTTCTTACTTTGTCTTTTATGTTTCTTTTCTTCATTATGTAAAGCACTTTGAGCTACTTTTTTTGTATGAAAATGTGCTATATAAATAAATGTTGTTGTAACACCATTAGTCTCGGAAGACGCTGCTCTTCCACTTCAAAAGAGATCACCGTCTTCATGATCAATAGATAGATGTGAAAGGCACTACAGTGATCCCTCGCTATATCGCGATTCGCCTTTTCGCGGCTTCACTCCATCACGGATTTTATATGTAAGCATATTTAAATATATATCGCAGATTTTTTGTTGGTTCGCGGATTTCTGCGGACAATGGGTCTTTTAATTTCTGGTACATGCTTCCTCAGTTGGTTTGCCCAGTTGATTTCATACAAGGGACGCTATTGGCAGATGGCTGAGAAGCTAGATTGCTAACTTTTCTCTATCTCTCTCTTGCGCAGACTTTCTCTGATCCTGACGTATGGGGATTGAGCAGGGGGGCTGTTCGCACACCTAGACGATACGGACGCTCGTCTAAAAATGCTGAAAGATTATCTTCACATTGCTATCTTTTGTGCAGCTGCTTCCTGAAACGACATGCTGCACGGTGCTTCGCATACTTAAAAGCTCGAAGGGCACGTATTGATTTTTGACTGAAAAACAAACTCTGTCTCTCTGTCACTCTCTATCTCTCTCTCCCTGCTCCTGACGGAGGGGGTGTGAGCTGCCGCCTTCAACAGCTTTGTGCCGCGATGCTTCGCATACTTAAAAGCCAAACATCCCTATTGATTTGTTTGCTAGAGATTGTTTTCTCTATCTATGTGACATTCTGTGCTCCTGACACGCACTCCTTTGAAGAGGAAGATATGTTTGCATTCTTTTAATTGTGAGACAGAACTGTCATCTCTGTCTGGTCATGGAGCACAGTTTAAACTTTTGAAAAAGAGACAAATGTTTGTTTGCAGTGTTTGAATAACGTTCCTGTCTCTCTACAACCTCCTGTATTTCTGCGCAAATCTGTGACCCAAGCATGACAATATAAAAATAACCATATAAACATATGGTTTCTACTTCGCGGATTTTCTTATTTCGCGGGTGGCTCTGGAACGCAACCCCCGCGATGGAGGAGGGATTACTGTACATGAGATAGATCGACAGACAATACTTAATTTGTCACCAAGGGGAAATAAAAATTTTAAGAGAGGCTCCAACAAATAAATAAACCAAACAACCACACCCATACACACTATAAAACCTTCTGGCTTGCATAACTCAGAGCTGCTGCTGTCAATAATAGGTTTTTAGGTGGCAGTAAGATGAGGTCAGACACTGCTCAGATTGTAACACAGGTTTATAAATAAAGCCACCAATATTTGGATTTAGTAGCTTCAGCTTGTAGAGTCCACGATTGGAAAAGGCGTAATAAACACTTGATACCTTCTTTGAAGTTACTAGCATTCAGAATGATTCATCATTAAGATGATGGTACAGAGTGAATCATTTCTGCTGCTGAGTCAGCCAGGATGGTGTCACTTAGTTTCCTGGGCAGTGATGTGGACAAATTCAGTCCGCACTTCAACGCCTTGATCTTATATTTTAGTTTTATTTGTACTGTGGTCCCTTTTTTACCATTGCATATTCACAAAAAAAAAAAAAAAATCTCCAGTCCCCTCCTGCTTTTCATTCTCAGCCTGATGAAACCAGTCCACCATTAAACAGTGTCTGAAATAAGAGGTATAAGCCAGTCCCTGGCAGCACCCAAATTGCCACATTACCTGAACTTGCTGTAACTCGCTATGAGATTTAAGAGGTCAAACAACTTATATGAAAGCAATAGAACATTTCTCATTATTTGAGGTCAGGCCAGGTCTGAATCCTTTCCACCTTACTTTTATCCTCGCTCTGGATCTTTGCCTCTTCCATGTCCACATGAGCTTGTGACTTTCGCCCTATTCATTTTTCGGACGAGCAGTTCTTCTGACAGGGTGAAACGGGGCTCTTTAGGCAGCGGTGATCGCAGTGCTACCAGGTGAACATGAAGCGCCTTCAGCGCGTGCACAGCTTTGTCCCCCAACCCTACAGAGACTCACCAGCCCGTTGCCTGATAGGTTGAGTTGCTATAATAACAACTCAAAATTAAAATTTTAACAAAAGCAGCAGGAGCTCTACTGCCATCTGATTCTGCCATCAAAGACAATTATTATAGCGTGCATTTTCTGCAATAGACACGTGTTTAAATAAATTCAATCACACAATCAGATTTAGGGCATGTGTGTTAAATGCTACTTAATCGTTTGTCAAAATTCAAATTTAGCTATAGCAAGTGAAAGCCTTCATGTTCTTTCATCTCCACTGTTGTACCAGCATACAGCGGGAAAAATAAGTATTGAACATGTCAACGTTTTTATCAATAAATATATTTCTAATAGGGCTATTGACATGAAATTTTTACCAGATGTCGTTAACAACCCAAGTAATCCACACAAAGCAATCAAAACAAATAATTCCATAAATAAAGTTACATATAATAAAGTGGAATGACACATGGAATAAGTATTGAACAAGCGTACTGAAATTTATTTGATACTTTGTAAAGACAGCTTCAAGACGTTTCCTGTATTGGTGAACAAGACACATGCATTGCTCAGGTGTGATTTTGGCCCATTCTTCCACACAAACTCTTCAAATCTTGAAGGTTCCGAGAGCCTCTTCTATAAACTCTGATCTTCAGTTCTTTCCTTCAGATTTTTCAATTGCATTCAAGTCCGGTGATTGACTGGGCCATTCTAGCAGCTTTGCTTTCTTGGCTGTGTATTTGGAATCCTTGTCTTGCTGAAATGTCACCCCTCGTTTCCTGGTAGATGTAGCAGGACATTCTTGATAAGAATCTGCTGCCATTTCTCCATTCATCCTCCCTTCCGGTTAGACGTACCCAGAACACCTCACTAGGGAAGCATCCAGGAAGCATCCTGATCAGATGCCCGAGCCACCTCATCTGACTCCTCTCGATGTGGAGGAGCAGTGGCTCTACTCTGACCTCCTCCCAGATGACCGAGCTTCTCACCCTATCATTAAGGGAAAGCCCAGAGGAAACTCATTTCAGCCGATGCATTCGCGATCTCGTTCTTTCGGTCATTACCCATAGCTCATGACCATAGGTGAGGGTAGGAATAGATCGACTGGTAAATTGAGAGCTTTGCCTTATGGCTCAGCTCCTTTTTCACCACAACAGACTGAAGCAGAGCTCGCATCACTGCGGACGCCACACTGATCCGCCTGTCGATCTCACGCTCCATTCTTCCCTCACTCGTGAACAAGACCCCGAGATACTTGAACTCCTACACTTGGGGCAGGATCTCGCCCCCAACCCTGAGAGGGCACTCCACCCTTTTCCGGCTGAGGACCATGGTCTCGGATTTGGAGGTGCTGATTCCCATCCCAGCCGCTTCACAATCAGCTGCGAACTGATCCAGAGAGAGCTGAAGATCACGGCCCGATAAAGCAAACAGTATGTTTTGCAGCAATAAGGTCGTGAAGGTCTTGAGAGAGCTCATTGCTTTTACTACTTTTACTGCATCATGAGATGCTTCTTGTGTGACATCTTTGTAATGAGAAACCTTTTTATAGGCCATCAATTATTGATATTCATTTGCACTGATAGGGGGCTATCAGGTTTGCTTTCTAAATACTGATAGATGTCAGTTGGTTTCTTGGCTTTCCATGCCTTTTTGGAACTCCTTTTCTTCATGTGTTCAATACATATTCCCTGTGTCATTCCATTTTATTACACATAACTTATGAACTTTTGATTTCTTTGCATGTGTGGATTACATGGGTTGTTTCTGACATCTGTTAACATTTTCATGTCAATAGCCCCATTACAAATATATTTACCAAGAAAAACGTTGACGTGTTCAAAACTTATTTCCCCGCTGTATGCTGCTCTGCATCAGAAGTAACAAAGGGGGCTTCCTGATCTGCTCAACCACAGTAGATATGATACACAAAAATTTCTACCAGTTGACCGCCCCACTCCTAGTGCCTAGGATGCATCTTTTTACAATAAAACCTAGAGAGGATAACACCCTATTAGCTTTAAAATCAAATCAACCAGGCATACACTCTGCAGAGGACTTATTCACTCCTGAAGCAGTCAGCTAAACAGGATGGATGAGCCTGTTGGGCTGAATGGCCAGTTCTTGACAAAACGGTTCTAAAAATCAAAGCCAAGGCCAGTGGACTTTTACATCTGGGTGGCCCAAACTCACAGCTGAGCAACGCAAACTGTCAAACTTCTCCTTCTAGGTCACACCACTGAGATACCCAAGAGAGGGGAACAAAATTGCAATAACCCCTGGTATAACCAACAAAACAAGCTTGCACGATTACCTGTACCCACAATTCAATTTACAAAGACTTCCATCAAGTGCAAAGTAAAAAAACAAAACGCACAGATCAGTCCAAACACAAGTAGCTCCCCACTTTGTAAATATGTGCAAAGGTGTAACGTTTAGCAAACCACACTTTTGACTCTTCTGTCAAATACAAAAGAGCGAAAAACATGTATTTCCCGGAAAAACGGGCAGGTACAACGAAAATACTTTTCTGATCTCTGCCAAACCACACCCAGCTACACCATCCATGTTATTTTACTGTCGGTAAACACGTCTCTCTCGTTTTCAAGCTTCTTTTTTTAAGACGACGGCACGAGTGAAGTGCATGCAGCTGGGACGCTTCACCACACGCACTCTCACTTCAAGGTCTCTGCAGGCTGTACTTCACTTCATTTCACTTATGCACGTGACCCCCAGGAAGAAAACACAATTGTTTTTTTGTGGTTATTTCTAAACCGTAAGAGCTTCAAGTGTCGACTATGAGAATGGCAAACTGATCTGACAGATTAGATGGCTGTGGGGCATGGGGTGTGAACAGATACCGAGTAACATGCATTACATCTTCAAGTCAGTTTGGAGTTAATCATTTACATTGAATAATATTTGGTCATTTAGTTGATAGCTACTAAATATGTCTAACTCTGCTTTAATTCCTCGCAGTTCCAGTCACAATTTGTATACTTTTAAGAAGGCAGTATGGTGGCACAATGGCTACTGCAGGCCTTTGCATGGGTGAATGCTGATAACATTTTAGATGAGATACAAGTTATAAGGGATCTATTAATCAGATACTATTATGTAATGAGACATTACAGAAGTCTTTTTGTCATCGGATTAACATTTAAAAGTATTTGTGATGTGGTAATCACAGTGCCTTGTAAGTGTCAGAGAGGAAGGACAGGCAACCTGGTCGGGATAACAGGATTCATGCCTGGCCAGGAGGCCATAATGGAAGGAGCAGGCAAACTGACTCACTGAGAGCAGATCATTCCCCCACACCACAAGTGGCTGTGTCCCTCCGAGCTAAACCCAATCAGGAGACCTGCAGGGTGGCATAGCAGTTGTAATCCAGAAATGCAGCCCTGTCAGGGTCTTTGGGGACCACCAGAGGGAGCTGCTGGTGGAGGACTGCCTTGGTTTTTACATAAACCAGAAATGCTCTGGACAACATGGACAGGAGACCAGAAGCAGTTCCTGGGTCTGGTTTAAAAGGAGTGGCAATGGGCTACACTCTTGGAGGAGGAGAAGGAGGAGGAAGAATCGCAATACATTTGAGTATTCTGACATGTCTTTGGAAGGGGGATCATTGGAAAGGTGCTTTGTTTGAATAAATATCTTATCTGAACTGGGAATTGTGTGAGGTATTACTGTGTCTGTGGTTTGAAGCTCTCTGGCACCCCCTTGTGGTTACAGCCTATAAAAACTATTCACCGCTTGGAAGTTTCTACATTTACATTCTACAACTTAGAATAACAGTGGACTAAATTTGGATTCAGATGGGAGTTTGATGTAGAAGTGAAAGCAGATCTCTGCTAAAATTCTAAACTAATTACAACTATAAAACATAAAATAACTGATCTGATAAGCATTCACCAGCTTTAATAGGACACCCCTAAATCATCACTGGGGCAGTCCAGTTGGCTTTAGAAGTCCCATCATTAGGTCAGTGAGGGCCACCTGTCTGGGGTTTCAATTGACTGTATTGAATTTCCAACTTGTGATCAGTTAGTACGGTGGACTGACCCACGCAGTAAAGATAAAACAACACGACAACCAGCTCCATGAAAAGCACAAGGCAGGGGATGCAGAGAAGAAAATTTAAAATCTCAGAATATCCAGTTAAGTGGAAAGAGTATGACAGAGCTGGAATCTGCTGGTCACATTGGTTACAATGACTTATGGGCAATTTGAATACGCACAGCGCAGCGCTCTGCTGTTAGTCTGGGTTGAAGCCAAGGTGAAAAGAACATGGATGCTCTGCTGTGGGATTGTGCCATTGTCATACAACACACCATAGTGACATTTCTTTGGGCTGAAATTCACCAAAGAATGCTGGCGCAGTACCAAAGTGAAAACAGTAACAAAAAGTTTATGAATGGGTAGGAAGAACAACAACAACAGACAATCTGGTCAGCCATCAACATCGCACACACAAGCCCACATCGACATGGCGAACGCCTTCATCAGAGAAGACTGACCGATAACATTGTCTGCTGTTACTGCACAATTGGGTATCAGCATGTGCATAGTGCATGGTGACTTGGGGACAGCAGGTTTTACTCCAACTGCCCACAGAAATGCCACTATAAACACGTTGTTCAACGAACAACCCTCGTAGTATTGTTCTTGTTCTTTTGTATTTTTCTTAAAGGCATTCTTGATGTTTAGCAAATAAGCATTTTACTATGTATTGTACTGCATGTATAATTTGTATGTGACAAATAAAATTTGACAACAATTCCAAATATAAAGCCAAAGCTACACAGGAATGGCTTCAAAACAACAACGTGAATGTCCCCTGGAGTGGCCGAGTCAGAGTTGAAATCTCAATTTAATGGAAAGTGTGTGGCTGGACTTGACAAAGGCTCTTCACTCAGACACTCCACTTTGGAATGGTCTGAGGTGGCTTAAGTAGAACAGAATAAATCTCTTAATATTTGTTTACTTCAGTACACGGCTTGTGAGTCTGTAATGCTTAAAGGATAAATTCGGGTATTTTGGGCCGATGAGAGCTTCTTTTAGTCTCATTAATGGATAACTTAATATTTTTCATGTCAAAGTTATTTCTTCACCAACATTGTATTTGCCATGCAACATGGTGTTCTACAGTCAAGCGTTTTCTATAAGTTTCAAAGAGTATCTTGCTTGCCCTGGAATTTTATAATGGGGAACGGTGCACCACCAGAAAATAAAGACATAAAAACTTCCTGAATACGTCTACTTTGAAGAAGCAAACATTTCGATAAAAGAAAAATCAGGAGTGGTCTCCCCATGACTTTCTCGTATACTCAGATGTGGGGATGGATATTTGAGGAGTAAACCGCAAGACAAGGATTATACTTTTACTAGTAACACCGCACTGCTATAACGATAATGTTCAGTGAATACACTCGACTTGAGCATTCCTAATTTTCAGACTCTTTCTCTGTACGTTTATACCATTTGTTTGCTCAGAGGTTGATGTTCTTGCTCTTCCCGAGCAGCTCGTTTTCTCCACCCTAGCGGCCCGCTTCTTCTCTTCTTTTGTCAACATCTTTTTGTGTTAAAACTGGATTAAGTCAGTGTCTGTGTTGCAATTACTTAGTACGTTTTCCTTAATTTTTCACTTAAGCTGGCACTTAAGTCTTCAATCTACCTCAAGAATGATTTAAGGTATGAAGAGGAAGTGACGGCGAAAGTGGTAGGGATGAGAACGGCACCCATATGCAGGCGCCACACGACCCGCCCTGCTGGTTGATTCTACAATAAAATAAAATAAAAATAAAAAAAGGAATAACCTTGGAGGTCAATCACCACCCCGAAAGCAGACAGTAGACGTCACATAGTATATGTGTACCAAATTTCAGGTCAATCGGTCAAACAGTTTGCGAGCTACAGGTGATTTAAAATCCTGGACAGACAAACGGACATCTACGATGGCGTATTATATAAGAAGATATTCTGTACATTAAAGAACCATCGACAACAAATCAAATCAAATGAATAATATATTGAACAATTATTATAAAAGCAAAATTGAATAAGTCAGACTCCGCAGCTACATAATTAAAAAAGTACCACTTCTGGTTAGTGGAAATAGATCAAAAGTGGATAGAAATCTATGTTTTGTACCTAATACTTGCAAGCAGTGAATTTGATTGACCTAAGTGAAAGTTATCGTGTTTACACACACAGACAGACACACACCAACATAATTCCAAAAATGGTATTTTCAGACTCAGGAAGGTCTAAAACTTCGAGATTCATCAAAATCTAAATTTTTGAATGATTACAATACTTTCCCTGTGAGAAGGTAAAATCGGACTCAAGGAGGTCTAAAACCTCGTCAAATTTTTTTGGCGATTACAATACTTTCCCTATACTTCATATGGGAAAGTAAAAAAATGTTTTTTTGTATTTCCAACACACGTTTGTGACAACACAAGGAGACCTAAAAATAATCATTTTGTCACATATTTGTGGTACTATTTTTGAGGTAAGGATGAGCTTTCAATTTCTTTGTGTGATAGCAGGGAACTTTGTGGGAGGAATTCTGATGCAAATACAGGAAGTAAATCAATGCAGCATGAAAAGTTTGTGATTTGGTCTTTTGCAAGGAAATCACAAACCGGGGGTGAAAGGTTCTTGTGGAGGAAGACAAGCTCTGAGGTAGCGTGCATAGCGAGTCCTCTTTTAAAATGGCTGTTTTTTTTTTTGTTTTGTTTGAAAATAACATGTACAACACCGGTCAAAAGTTTTAGAACACCTCAGTTTTATTCAGTTTTTATGGAAATTCACGCAGTTTAATGTCTTAATGTTTCATGAAATCAAGCCATAGAACAAATAAACAATGGCAAGTAGAAAAACAAGTCAAGGAATCATTAAGTGTACAAAAAGTTTATTCAAATTGTTGATTCATCAAAGTAGCCCCCTTTTGCTGTGGTAACCCTTTCGATTCAGAATGACATTCACTCTGTGCAAGTCACCAACACTGCCTCCAGCAAAAGGACCCCAGACCACCACACTTCCTCCTCCATGTTTGACCGTTGGTGTCAAACCCTGAGGAGCCCTCCCTTCACCAACTCGATGGCCTACAAACACCCTGCATGATGAACTAAAAATTCAAATATGGATTCATGGGTCCCATAAGACTTTCTTCCAGTCTGCAGTAGTCCACAGCAGGGGATTCAAGGCCCTACTTTGTCCTTTAAGGAATGGCATTCTTACTGTCACTCAGCCAGTAGCACAAACTCTCCTCATCACGGTACAAACTGACATTTGCTTGTTTCGACCTGCACTGTTAAGCTGTGCTTGAAGCTGTTGTGCTGTGAGGCGCTGGTGATCACTCCAGCTGGTAAACCTCAGAAACTTGTCTTCTGATTGGCTTGTGACTTACACTCTGCCAGATCACTATCAGAGTTTCTTCCAGTTTCCAATTTCTTTTGAATTGTGTAGAACACCACTGGACTCACAGACACTGATTTTTTTTTTTTTTTTTAAATGTCTCTCAATGAAAGGCCTTCCAAGAGTAATACTGCTCTGTCTCGTCTCATTTCATTTGTTAATTGCCATTTTCCTGCCATTATCACTGCAATATTGTCCAAGTAGTACTTCAGTGGCTGTTGTAACACAGTCTGTTCCAAACTCTGCTTTTAACACACATAGAGGATTTTGAAGTAATCAACACAAGTTGGGACACCTGTGCAAATTGTTTGCTTCAACTTGCAAGGCTTCATTTCCGTTAATTACTGCAAAACATTTGTAGGTTGTAACCTATAGGGTGGTCCAGATCTAATTATGCAATTTTCATTACGCTATACACAGAAAATCACAAAAAATCCTGGACCATCGAGAAGTGTGCGAACTGACGACATGAAGAATTGTCTTTGCGCCGAACTGGAATCGTCTCTGCATAAATCAAAGTCATCCAGACGATCTGGATCTGCATAATTAGATCTGCATTAGTTGTTACCTGAAGAAGGCCCATTTGTAACATTCTGATATTTCCTTTTATTATCAGTGTTTGCTAATCTCTTAAACTTTAAATTTAAACCTCTGTCGGTTTACTGCTTACTTTTTCACCATTTTAGGTCATTCACTGTATTTAAACTAATTATATTTAAAGAAAAGCTGCAAAAAATGTGGTGTTCTAAAATGTTTTACCGGTATTGTTTAAGTACCGTATATACTCCCGTTTAAGTTCTCCCGTGGATAAGTCGGGGCTTGATTTTACCGTATAATTTCCAGTATTTTATAATGTCGGTCATATACGTCTAATGCAGAAAATGGACGCTATTGGTCCAAGAGATTATGATACGGTAACGCCCACCTGAAAGAGTAACCTATGTATTGTGCCTACATGACCACATGGTAATACCCGAACTACTCCAAAGCGAAATTGCACTGTTTTGTGTTATTTGCATCTCACACCCTCATACACCTTTATCATAAGAGCATCCCTTATCTACGATGGAGCATTAAAACAGAAGAAAATATGAAGCTGATTTTAAATTAAAAGTTGTTGAAGTGGCAAAAGAAATTGGTAACTGCGCTGCTGCAACAAAAGTCGATGTGTCTGAGAAACTGGTACGAGATTGGAGGAAGCAAGAAGATGTAAAAAAAAATAAAAATAAAAAAATGAAGTGTCGTATTTTTGAATGGGTGTATATGTCTGGGTCTGATTTTACAATCAATTTTTTTTGGTTTCAAGGCCCAACTTATATGCGAGTATATACGGTAATTTTAGAAGGTTTGTGATCACTTCAAAAGAGATTCACCAAATCAACAATCTAATTAAAAGGGCAGGCTCAGTTTTCAGATGCACTTTGGACCCCCTGAAGGTAGAAGAGATGGAAAGATTTAAAACAAAACCAAGTGCCATTATGGACAAAACTGCACATCTGCTCTCTGACACAACAACACTGGGAACTTTCAGCCAAATTCTTCAGAAGAAGTGTGTCAAGAGATGCAACTGGGGGTCCTTTATACTAACGGCAATACGCCTGTATAGCGTCTCACAGTAGTTTTCTTTCTTTTTAGTCATTCTGGTGTGTGTTCTGACCATAGTGTTTATGTATTTACCTATGTATTAATTTATGTAATACGCTTTTGTAAAAAGCCAAACTTCCCCGTGGGAACAAATTGTAGCGGGGCTACATAGTAGTAATAGTGTTGTCAGTGTTAGTTCTAAGTGCGTCTTGTTTCCATCGTCCCGTTTGCTGTTTATGTACGGGTCAGTGAATGTCGTCCCCGTAAAGGGGGACGGATGATCGAAAGAAACCGCAGCCCCAAATTGGAAAACACCTGTTAACTATCAATCAATTACATCCGGCACAGGACTATTTAAGCAATCAGGAGGAAACGAGGAGGAGAGGGGAGAAAGAAGGAGACCATTTTTCACCACCACAAACCAACTTACTTGCTGTTTTCCACATCGCGCTTTTGCACTAGTTTGTTTTCATTCCGCCGGACTGTCTTCCATCCCTCATCACCAGAGACCCGGGGTCGGATTACATCATCCACCACGCACCAGGATTCACGGTGAGGTTGCTCCATTTTCCGGGAAATTCAAGCAAATCACTTCTCTCTCATACAGTCATCCGTATTCAGGACACTTTTTATACCCGGACTCTAATTCACAATCATCAGCATTTCCGTATCCATTTACTTGTATTCGTGTTGTTATATGTTACTGGGACAAGGGAGGGTTTTGTTATTTTACATTATATTATATATATATATATATATATATATACATATATATATATATATATATATATATATATATTATATATATAATTATATATATGGTGTTGGCACTTTATTAGTTTGGTGGTGGACATCCATAGTTATATATATGTAATGTTTGTATGAAATTTGTATTTTTGTTATTTCATTTAATATAATTAATCATTTTAATTTTACATATCTGCTTTCGTGTGCCTATGTTTAATCCGTCGATTGGGGGAAAAAAATTGTGTTAGAGGTACGGCTTGATATTTATTTTATTCTTGGAGGTGTAGCTTTCGGCTGGGTAAGGGGTCGGCCGTTACAAAATAAAGTTCTGTCTGTCTATCTATCTATATCTATTAATCTCGGGATGTGCTTGCTAACATTGTTGACTTGAGCAAAACAAAAAAAAAACCCACATTTTTGGTAAGTGTTTAACTTTTTATTTCTCAGTAGTGCTCTGGGCTCCATGGCTTGCATTATAAAATGTTAGGACAGGGCATGAATTTTCAAAAGGTTTACAAAAAACGTTAACTTTAGAACACAATTTCATATGGCAAATGTAAATATACCATGTTTGTGAAGAAATAACGGACTTAAAAAATACCAAACTTCTCCTTTAAAGTAAGACCAAAGGAAGATCTCATATTCCCAAGTAATATTACTGGTGTAAGAACGCTTGAGGGTGCTGTTGCCCCGTGAAACCCAGACAGACAGACGTAGACACAGGGTGAAAGCAATAAGATCTTTTAATTCTTCTTCTTCCAATGTGCCTCTTAAGCACCACAGTCACCATACACAAATAACAAATCAATACAATTTTCTCCTACACACCTCCCAGCAAGCTCTGTCACACTCCCTCCCAACTCCGGCTCGTTGCTGGGTTTCCCATCAGTCCTTTATATAGTTCATAATTGACAATTTAATGGCTGTCCTTTTTAATTAAACTTTGCAGGCTCTTCTTTATTGTCTGGGTTTAAACTAAAAGGAGTCTAAACTGCAGGTGTTTTGAAATAATATCCTTCTTTAGTGTCACTCCTTTTTATTATTCTTACCTAAGGTCATTAAAACGGCAGCATCTCTATCCCTTAAAAGGTACTGAAACTGTGTTTATAGGCCAGACACTGTCTGTTGTCCATTCAGGCAACACCTAAGGGTTGTAGCATCCATTATATGCATGATTTCTAAATTAATATTTTGCAGGGTGCTCTCGTTCATTGATGAAATTTTGGCATCCAAAAATGGAGAAGTTTGGTTTGTGTCACCAGGGTATGCCAGTTCACCGTCTAACATCACAGACCTTATGAGGAGGACTCACACCTGTTAAAGCAGAGAAACTGATTTGTGCCTCTGTATTTCAAGAGACACGCACTAAACACAAACTTCACCTTCAGCTGACATGACCTCATGTTTTACGAGTCTGCACCACGGTGTAATTACGTAAGTATCGCCCTGCAGCCATTGTGCAGAAGTAGGTCTACTTCTCAGAAATGTTCCATTAATAAAACTTGGGATGTGCAAAACAAATGACGGCTTTCCGCTTGTTGTAGCAAGCCTTGCAATTCTCACAAACACTTCCCCTTAAACAAGGGATTACAAAACTAATGGGAAGTTAAGGCCATAATGGTGGATGCCAGATTTATGCGGTGAATAACCTGAGCGGCTGTAATATGAAGCTCTGCCTTTTATTTTAAATGTGTCAGGTAATTATGAGGCTGGAAACCACGGAACTTAGAGATGTGATAAAATGTGGTCAGAGCAGAGACCTAAGAGTGTTACTTCAATGGCCAGTACTGCGTGGTGTTCTCGGCTGACTATATGGGGCAGAAGCAGAAGTATGGTATAAAAGGAATCTGGAGATGAATCGAAACTAAAGCAACACGCAACGGGACTAAGGGCTGGGCAATGTATCAAATTTTACAGTTGATATTTGATAAACAACATTATGCAAAGGCCAATATAACCACGTTCAGCGCTTTTATATTGATTTTCCAGAATTTCATCTGAATAGTAAATAAAATCTGCAGAGTTTCCAATGTTGTTTATAAGCAAGTTGCCATCAACTTCACCCATGTTGCCTGGTGGGGATGAAAAGGAAACAAAAAAGAGAGAGGCCCACAAGAAACCGCTTTTCGAACAGGCAGGGGTTGGGTCTCCTGATTGCAAATGGTTTGGTTTAATCCGGGATGAGAGTTCAAGCAGCACAACACACAAAGTTCATAAGAGCAGGTCCATAAGACTTTCTTCCAGTCTGCAGTAGTCCACAGCTGCTAGTTCAAGGCCCTATTTTGTCCTTTAAGGAATGGCTTTCCAACTGCCACTCACCCTGTCAAACCTGCAGTACAAATTCTCTTCATTGCTTTTACTGGAGAGGTGGAGATATGAGAGGAGAGGAATGAAGGTCATTAGGACCACCAAGACAGAATACATGTGTGTGAATGAGAGGGAGGTCAGTGGAATGGTGAGGATGCAGGGAGTAGAGTTGGTGAAGGTGGATGAGTTTAAATACTTGGGATCAACAGTACAGAGTAATGGGGATTGTGGAAGAGAAGTGAAGAAGAGAGTGCAGGCAGGGTTGAGAAGAGCGTCAGGAGTAATTTGTGACAGACGGGTATCAGCAAGAGTGAAAGGGAAGGTCTACAGGACGGTAGTGAGACCAGCTATGTTATATGGGCTGGAGACGGTGGCACTGACCAGAAAGCAGGAGACAGAGCTGAAGGTGACAGAGTTAAAGATGCCAAGATTTGCATTGGGTGTGACGAGGATGGATAGGATTAGAAATGAGAGGGTCAGCTCAAGTTGGACGGTTTGAGAGACAAAGTCAGAGAGGCGAGAGTGCGTTGGTTTGGACATATGCAGAGGAGAGATGCTGGGTAAATTGGGAGAAGGATACTAAGGATAGAGCTGCCAGGGAAGAGGAAAAGAGGAAGGCCTAAGAGAAGGTTTATGGATGTGGTGAGAGAGGGCATGCAGGTGATGGGTGTAACAGAACAAGATGCAGACAACAGAAAGATATGGAAGAAGATGATCCACTGTGGCAACCCCTAACGGGAGCAGCTGAAAGAAGAAGAAGGAGGAGAGTCATATTTCATTTTTGTTAAGCTCGAGGCAAAATCACCAATATTGGGTAACTTGGAAAGATAGAGCAGGAAGAGAATGACGTACAGAAACTACCCGAGGACAAAGAAGGGGGAACAAGGAGAACAGCTGTTGTTTGAAGGCCAGGAAGCAAGGAATGATACGAATGACGAAATGCAGAATATGTTGATGGCCATGAAAGGCCTGTGAGAAGCCAGCTGGAGTAGTGAGTCAGAATAGACAGCAAAGGCTTTGTTTCAAGCGAGGTCAAGATAATAAGAAATGATTACATAAACTGTGATTTTTGGCCTGTTCAGGGCTCAGATCAGTTTGGCCTAATTGGGTCGAGTCCGTGTTATTGTTTATTACAATAAATCTAGTTATTCTGTTTGCCTATCGTTCGACTCCTAGAGCCTTCATTTAAAGTGAGAATTTTCAGCACCTTTTTCGCTTCCACAGTTACAGGTCAGGTTCAGGTTCGGGAGCATGCACCGGTACAGTGCACACACAACAAAACAGCTTGGGATCCCAGTTGGCAACCCCCTCCCAGGCAGACACGCGGTCCAGTGACCCTCTATCAGCCGCAGCCAGGTGTTATGTGGGCGACCCGTTGCCCTGGTCCAGCCACTCGGGTCCCCAACAATGAGGATCCTGTGAGCTGGATTACTCTCAGGGAATTGTGCCACGTGGCCGTAGTGCCGTAACGCATGCTCCCTCACAATGCAGGTGATGTGCCTCATTTGGGACTCCAAAGTCAAACCAGCGGTACCCAAGGATTCTCTGGAGAGATACAGTACCAAAGGAGTCCAGTCTTCATCTCAGGTCACTGGATAGCATCCATGTCACGCAACCATATAGCAAGACAGGAAGCACCAGGATTCTAGAGACTTGGAACTTCATCCTTTTGCAGATATCTGGAGCACCACACAAACCTTTCCAGTGACCTCATGACCCCCCCCCCCCCCCCAATTATCTCCCAATCCATCTACTGACTTCATAGGAAGGGTCACCATAGACGTGAATGTCACTGTCAAGGTAAGTAAACCTGTCAATGAGGTCAACACTCACTCCACAGACAGACACACTGCTGATGGCCGTGCCTAAGAGGTCATTAAAGACCTGGATCTTTGGCTTTTATCAGGACCCTCACAAGACCAGACACTCAGACCCCTCAGACCCAGACACCACAATAAAATTAATGTTTCAATGCTTCAAAGTAAAAAACCCATCTCACTACTAATACGACACGTACTGTGTTAACAGAAATGCAAAATCGCCAAGGCATGTTAGTAGCCCACTTCATTGCTAAATATGAAAAAGCCAAACCTGTGCCATCAATTTGGTTTCTGAAGACTAACTGATGTTTGGCAAACAGACATGTCATATTTGAATAGTTACAATGAATTGACCCCAGGTAATGTCAGTCCAGTTCATCTTGTAACTCTGCATTTGCACACAGGCTAATCAAAAACAAAGTCGGATCACTCATGCCGGACACTTTGATAGTGGCCCAACAAAGGAGCTCTGAAATAATGGATGAATGTGAAAGGGACAAGTCTGATGTCACAAAGGAAACCTTAAAGTTTAGACAAATGTAAAAAAATAAATAAATAAAAGTCAGGGACAGATTTGGACAATTAAAGTACCAGGAGTTTGTGACATTTGAATTATTTTGATGAATCTGTTAAATATTACTCTTTTAGGAGGTTCTAAAGATGCAGATATAAATCTTACAATAGGAAATGATGCAAAATTAAAAGAGGAATTAACACAAAGTAGATTTTAAAAGCATGTCGCTAGAAAAACAGCTTTAAAGATTTTAAGGTTAAAATATTTTCAATTATCTTCACAAATTCAACAATTTAGAACTAATAAAGCGTGACTTGTTATTTTTAGTATTAGTTTTAAGAAGTATTTTTCAGTTAGGTTTGAACTTAGAATGTGCACATGGGAAGATAAATCAGGTAGTCCATAGTGATGATGATATTTTTCATAAACCTGAGGCTGAACTGACCCGTAAATGATTTTACCACCATCACCACTCCATGTCTTGTTACACTGGGGGAATCTCCACGTCTACCACACTAAAATTTAAGCCCTGCATTGTACTTTGATATTTATGCAGACAAACACTAGTTTACCCGAATGGCAACTGGATAACTACTTGACAGACGTGCTACTATTTCAAAGCTGGTGTTACTTTTACCATTTATACATTTTATATTCAATTGCAGAAAATATAATAATGGAGGTACTTTTAACCAAAAGCCACTGAATGGGATTTATGTTTTGTCACGGTATCGAGCAGGGCTGTGGAGTCGATACACACAACCTTCACTTCTGTTCACCTATTGAATAGTTAAAGTGCCAGCTTACTCGTACTCTTAACTTTTTCCACAATACTATTAGGTTGTGCTGTCAAACTCAAAATGATAAAAGTGAATAATAAAGCTCGATGCTCATCTATTTAGACTGGGGGCGACTGCTACATTGTCCTTGAATTTTATGCTGTTTTGATATTTCATTTCATTGTGCACTTTGTGACTTTTGCCTATGATTGGGGTTTATAAAACTAGGGGGCATCACCCCCTGCGCATCTCTGCCACTTGCGTTGTGAAGATGGTGGCTGAACGCACCCCAAGGAGTCGCGATCGCTCCTCTGACACCCCTTCTTAAATGGTGATACATTGGGAAACATTATACATTTTTTTTTACCTCCTCTTTGCTCGATCAGCTGCTGCTGTGCCGCGTGATCTGCATTTTGTGAGGCGCACTTTGGTCATGTCACCAATGTTCATATATTCGATCTCTTTTCGCTTTTACCTTTTCATCAATATCGCATTAAATTTTGATTCCGGGTTTGGAATTACATCGTGACAACACAACGTACAACTACCCTTAATATCATTTCTTTCTCTCAACAAGAAACGTGTCTGACATAACAACACAGGACTTTTCCAAATCTCTTTGCATAAGCTCTTGTCTCGTGGGGCTTCCAGCCCCGGCAGTGATTACATTGCTTGGCACAAAGAGTCGTCTCAAGGGACGTGAAAGTGTCTCCTTCCAAGATTTTTTATAATAGAGAGATACATTTTTTACTTACTTACTGAGACCTTCACCTTTCTTCATTTTCAGATATTCGATGATGGATACCAGTTAGCTGGACATGTGTTGGCTCACTTTGTATTTCAGTTTTGTTTGACTGCTAATTAAGGAAAAATTAAGGGGTCTCAGTCTTAAAAAGCAAGTCAATGCAAATTAAGGCAACAGAAGTCAATTAGCAGCAAAAACATAGTCACTAATTAAGAAAATGGTTGGAATGAATACCTGCAGCCAACATGGCCCTCCAGGATCAGCGTTGAATACAATATGTGAGTGGTTTTGCAATGTGGTGAACTGCAGCAGTCAGCTGTATTTTTGAACCAAACTACTGTGAACAGCTCTAGTCATTCATTTTGACATTTTTTACTCCAACACTTACAAATATTCAAACAGCTATTGTGGGTTCTGTCAGCACCTAGCTTGTTGAGAATGTGAGCTGGCACACGTTCATGACTTCCATGTCTTTTCCTGATGAAGCCATAGCAGGCACACCAAAAAAAAAAAAGGAAGAAGTGTTGAAGAAAATGTCATTTCTACTAAGTAGGAGATCTCAAAAGACAGAAAAGCCTCAGCACCCATTTATTTGACTCCTGTGCCTACTTGTTCCAGCACAGGGTTGTAGTTGTCAGGGGCGATGCCAGTCCACCAAAGGTCACATTCACAGACACTCGCATCTAAGTAATTAACCGAACATGCATATTAGTGGGATGTGAAGACATTCCAGTGCACACAGAGATACATGGAGTAGACCGCACAGACAGCAGGGATCAAACGCGGGTTCCTGGAGCTAAAAGAAAGCAGCATTTAAACCATTGTGGCATACACAGCACCATTCACTTTACACATTCAACACACTAACCTAATGTGGTGTATACACGAACAGAAGAAGGGACTTCAAATCAAAATCTTTATTGTCATTGTAGCAATGAGACATTGTACAATGAAATTTTAGGTGCAATTTTCCAGTGCAAAAAAAAAAAAAATAATAATAATTACTCAAGTTAAAACTAAAATAAAAAGGGAATAAAATAAGTACCACAATAGTCCATAACAGCAGAATAATGTTTTCCACTCATACATATGTCATATTGCACTTGTCCCTTATCCAATGTTAACCTACAGCTGTATTGTAAACATGAAGGTGCACTCGGTCAGATTGACCACTTAGCAGCATTCAGCATGGTGATGGCTGAAGGATATAAACTGTTTCTCAGTCTATTTGTCTTAGTCTTTATGGATCGGAAACATCTGCCTGAAGGCAGGCGTTCAAATAATGCATGTCCTGGGTGTGATGGGTCCTGAAGAATTTTCTTGACGTTCCTGAGGCAACAAGAACCATGTAGTTCTTCTAGTGAGGGGAGAGGACAGCCGACTATCCGCTGGGCAACCTTAATGACCCTGTGGTGCTCTTTCTTCTGTGCTACTGTGCAGCTGGAGAGCCCCACACAGAGGTAGTAGACCAGGATGCTCTCTTCTGTGCAGCGGTAAAAGGACACCAGCAGTTTCTCAGAGATGTTGTTCTTCCCGAGCACCCTCAGGTGGAAGAGTCTCTTTTGGGCCTTCTTCACTACCTCAGCAGTTTGTGTTTGTCCCAGGTCAAGTCCTCCCTAATGGTGACTCCCAAGAGGTGGAAGTCTGAGACCCTCTCCACACAGTCCCCACTGATGATGAGTGGCTGGATGTTGTTAGCCTTCTTCCTGAAGTCCACAATGAGCTCCTTGGTCTTGGCTATATTTAGGAGCAGGTTGTTATTCCTACACCACGTTTCCAGCAGCTCCACCTCATCCCTGTAGGTGGACTAATCCCCCCTTAGAGATGAGCCCTACTACCGTGGTATCGTTAGCGAACTTAACAATGGTGTTACTGTAGTGGGCAGGAATGCAATCATGGGTGTAGAGGGTATAAAGCAGGGGGCTCAGCACAGCTCCTGTGGGAAGCCAGTGCTGAGGCTGATGGGTGTGGAGAAGTAGGGGCCCACTCTAACCCTCTGAGTGCGATCACTCAGGAAGTCCTTGATCCAAAGGCAAGTGGAGTGTGGAAGTCCTATGTCTGACAGTTTGGTCACCAGTCTGTGGGGTAAGATGGTATTAAAGGCAGAGCTGAAGTCTATGAAGTGCAGCCATGCATAGCTCCCCTGCTGCTCCAGATGGGACAGAACAGCATGGAGAACAGTGGCCACAGCGTCCTCCATAGACCTGTTTGCTCTGTAGGCAAACTGGTACGGATCAAGCATGGGAGGAATGAATGGCATGATGTGGATCCTGATGAGCTTCTCAAAGCACTTCATAACCACAGGGGTCAGTGCAACTAGCATGTAGTTATTAAGACTGGTTGAATATTCTGGTGAAGACCCCAGCCAGTTGGTCTGCACATTCTTTCAGCATGCGTCCTGAGATGCCGTCAGGTCCAGCTGCCTTCCATGGGTTGACAGCCCGCAGTGTGCGTCTCACCTCGTGCTCCCCCACAGTGAAGATGGGGTCTGGCTGTCTCTGGTGGTAAATCACCTCCCACAGCTCCGGGACTGGTCCTGTAGTTGATCATACGCTGGACACCCATCCACACTTGCCTGCTGTTGTTGCTATCCTGGTGTTCCTCGATCTTCATTTTATAGTCTGACTTGGCCTCTCAGATGCCCCTCTTTAGGCTGGCATGGGCTGTGCTGTAGAGGGCCTTGTCACCAGACCTGAAGGCAGTTTTCCTCTCTTTCAGCAGCCTCCAGACTTCCCTGGTTATCCAGGGCTTCTGATTGGGGTAGACTTGGATACGTTTATCCACTGCGATAGTGTCTGTGTAGTTCTTAATATGACACAGTATGCTGTCACTAAACACTTCAAGGTCTGGGTGTTCAAAGATGTCCCAGTTGGTCCTACTGAAACAGTCCTGCAGCTGCTGAGAGGCTCCATCTGGCCAAGTTTTAACTGTCCTTGTGCTGTGAGGGGCAGTTTTCCTGAGTGGGATGTATGCCGGAATTAAAAACAGTGATGTGTGGTCAGAGTGGCCCAGGTGAGGTAGTGGTGTAGCCCTGTTTAATGTTTATGTAGACTTTATCCAATGTGTTAGCTCCTCTGGTGGCACCCTTGACGTGCTGATGGAAATTTAGGGAGCACAGGTTTTAAATCCACATGGTTACAGTCCCCAGCAACGATATACACAGCATCAGGGTGCTTGGTCAGCTGACTGCTAATACTGTGGTGTAAAAGTTCAATAGCTGAGTTTGCATTAGCATCTGGTGCTATGTAAACAGCGGTAATCAAGACCGCAGTAAACTCTCTAAGGAGATATATGGGTCTGCATCTAACAGTCACATACTCCAGGTTCAGGGAGCAGTGACTGGAGGAGGAGGAAAAGGGAAGAACCACCATAGATACCAAAGAAGTGTGTCAAACAAACAAGAAACCACTCAGCATTTACTTCAAACTAGCAGCCATAAAACAGATGCTCGGCAAACATTTCACTTCAGGTTAGGGCTGCACAATAACAGAAAAAATGATTATCACGATTATTTTGCTCAAAATTTTTATCACAATTAATAATGACAATTATTCCTTTGGTAAATGAAGTCTGTGACCAAAGCAGTGTAGCCTCGGCCAGTTATTCACAGATGCTGCCCTAATCATATTAGCTGCATTGTCCGTTGTGATGCACACAAGTCTTTCTTCCACCAAGCCCCAAGCGGACATCGCTTCTTTGAGGCCCACTGCAATAAACTCCGCAGTATGGTCTTGTGGGAAAAACGAAGTTTGCAAAAGCTTGCTTTTCATCTCAAACTCGCTGTCAATAAAATGAACTGTCAAGCTCAAATACGGTTCCGCAGTTCTGCTTGACCATAAGTCGGTCGTGGCAGCAAAATATTCAAGGCTGAGCCTGACAATTTCTCTTTCTATTTCTTTTCGGCATTTCGCATACAGCGAGGGCAGCGCAACATTGGAAAAATGGTTGCGTGAGGGAATGCTATATCTTTTATCAAGTGTTGTGATCATTTTGTTAAACCCCTCACTGCTCACGGTGGTTATTGGACACATATCCTTGGCTATATGGTACGCGATCGCCTCTGTTATTTCCAGGTGTCTTTGCGAGCTAGGCAGATATGGTATTGCGTTGAACAATGTCCCTGATATTGTTGTCTGTGTTGTGGATGGCTGGTAATTTTTTGTTGTTGCTGTTTGTGCCTTCAGTCGTTGAAATTCTTGATAGTGTACTTTGTGGTGGCTTTTAAGGTGGTTGATGAGGTTTGTTGTGTTACCTTGGGACGTTTGGACGGAACAGGAGCAAAGTTTGCACAAGACTCGTACCTGATCAACATCACATTCCTCGAAATCGAAATAGTTCCAGACAACTGAGTATGACCCCTTTTTAGGAACTAACGATCGCACTTCCGCACGTTGCTCCGCCATCATATGTTTATTCTGACTGACTGTTATTGCTGCTATCGACTTCTACTGCTTCAGAAAGCGCTTGCAATCTAGACGCAGTAACGTCATAGTGACGCAGTCCAATCCGTAAACTCAGCCCATAAAAAACAGTTTGGTCTTTATACTGTAAAATCGTGACGATATTTATTAACTGATCGTGGGTCATAAATATCGTTATCATGAGAAAAAAAAGATTAATCGTGCAGCCCTACTTCAGGTAATTCAGTCGCACCATTCATTAGGCACAGCAGAGCAGGGTAGGATTCTGGGAAGTCACAGACAAAAACGATTCCAGTCTTGGGGCAGCTCAAAGTAAGACAAGCTCATTAAATCAATTAACGGCAAGCAAGATGGACCAAACATTTACTTACAAGGCTTCACTGTTCAGAACTAGATATGATTAGCTCCACACTCCAGCCAGCAAAGACCCAGGCAGAGGTTTCATTTAGGATACACACCATCATCAATTGCAACATTGGACTGCAGTAGACCCCCCGCGAAGATGCGGCTCAGGGTTCGCAGATTTTTCCTTAGAACCTAACTAATAATTGTTAGCGGAAACTGCAAATATCCTCCGCAATTTATGGCTTTTTTCATGGCAATACTGCACTGTAGAGAGAACAGGAAGCAAACGTAGAGGAAAACTATATAACTGGCTATAGTCGTTTCCCAGCATGTAGGAGCCGAGTATATGAGCGATGTACATTCATTGAACGTCGCAATCGTCTATTGTTGGTTCCCAGTGCAATTTACCAGCACGCCGGAGCTGATCAGTCAGTGTCGTACATTCGTTGAGCAGCCAGCTCAGGACCACTGCTGGCCCCTGCGGCCTCACTGTCCCTGGGATTGACCCGCTGCACTAGACTGGCATGCCAACATCAGCGTTGGCCTCTGTGTGCTTGCGTGCAGCCAGTTCAAGTGCAATTGGCTCAGTAATTTACTGAATTTCATCAATGGCATCAGTTGCACATATTGTTCCAGTAGTTTTTTAAATAGTTTTTACAGTTCATTGGCAGTGTGTAAAATTATCAGTGTTGCAGTAATTGTGATGCTCTTTGCATGAAAAAATGTGTATCATTAAAATTTCATTTTTTCTTTATGAATTGTTTACTTAAAGTGCAGCAAAAAAGTATTTGGCGTCCAGGGATGCATTAACCCCCAAGTATGTGGCAATTTAAGGGTTAAAGCCCCAAGATGCAGTCGAAACGCCCGGCACCGTCTAAGGCTTCTGGCAAATGGCAATGAAAACGCGCTTGCATGAACTATAGTACATATAGTGGTAACATCTGTATTTTATATTCTAGCACTGCAGGTGACATCAGTACAGTACTGTGCAGTATACGGGTTTACCTTTACATTCTTTTTTTTTTTAGGTAATGTGTTAAGCTGAGGTTGAAATGAAATTGAAGTGTTTTGGGGGCATATTTAGGGTTTAAACTATAAAGATAGGCATTTTTTTAACCACATCCCTAATTTGTGGTTTTTCACAATTCGCAGGTGCTCTAGGAACGTAACCCCCGCAAATGTCAAGGGTGTACTGTATTGGGTAAAAGGAGTGGCAGTGACTGCAACCAATACTAAAGTTACTTTAACCGAGTGGGGTAATCAATCCAACAAATAGAAAATCCTCTTAACTTTATTTTAAGGTCACCGGGATCCAAAGCCTATCCATTTTCAATACCAGGCTCAAGACAAGACCCCAGTTTATCCTAGGAAGTAAGCTGTTCATACTGTAGCACTGTGCGGTTCTTGCTGCTGCTGACCCAATGGATTTTTGTTCATCTCAGACTTCTGTGGGCAGCTTGGATTTCTCAAAAACTTCTACAGGTGCTGAGTAGAGTCCATTCTTACTGGATACATCAAATCCTGCTAGAGCACCTGCTCAGTCCAGGGCCATGGGGCACTACAGAGGACTGCAAATATATCATATATTAGTGACACCCAGCTCACTTCTGTTCATGACATACACAACATTTGCTGTCTTAGAAAAGAAAACAGGATTACCAACGACTTCAGGCATCCTGCACTCGCTCTTCTCGCTCCTACTGGTACATGGTCACAGGCATGCACACCTGTAGATTCAAGGACAGTTTCTACCCACTGGTCATAAAATGACTGAATAGTGACCAATGAGAACCAAAATTGAAAGATGACAGTGTGTGTACATACAGTACTGGGAGTACTAATCATGCTTTATTACATTATGACACACAGCTTTACCTTTCTGTACACCCAATGACCCTGATGCTCTGGGGCTCTCTGACCCAATGTGTTAATAGTGTTTCTAAATGGATGAGTAGTGATTTTCTCAAGGTAAATAAGGAAAAAAAATGAGGGTATTACAAATAAACTTGATCCCTTAGAATTATAAGTCAAGGCAGAAGCAAAGAATTGGGCTGTGATCATGGACTCTGACCTAAATTTTAAATCACATATTAAACAGGAGTACGAAGATTGCATTATTCCATTGTAAGGAACACTTCAAAAGTTAGATCACTTATAAAACTGCAAGATGCAGATAAATTAATTCACACTTTTGTTTTTAGTCAGTTAGATAACTCTAATGCACTCCCTAACAGGATAACCGAAGGAAGACATCAATCAGTTGCAGTTCTGAAGGCAGCAGCGATAAACCTGAAAATAAAAATCTGAGCACATCACACCAGTTTCAAATTCATTACACTGTTTACCACGATGTTTTAAATTTGATTTAATGGTATATAAAGCCTTAAACAATCTTGATCCTTCCTATATTTGGGAATACCTATCCCCCCGCATTCCAAGTTCTAAACTTTGTCTGCCTATTATGTCAAGAGCCAAGCATAAAAGAAGAGGTGAGGAAGCCTCAAGTGCCAAAAACCTAGAAACAAATAAGAGAGATGCCAGACGAACACTGTGGATCATTTTAAAAAAAACTCCTAAAATACAACTTGTATAATTTGTCTTTTTCATAGCTACATTTTAGTTGTACCCTTCATAAACTAGACATGCATAGTTATATAATATCTTTATATTTATATATTTATACTTTAAGTTGGAGACTTGTACATCTAATTCGTGTTGCCAGTGAGAATTAAAGAGACTCCAAAAACGTTGGCGCGGTATGAAGTCCTGTGAGACGGAGACTTTTAACTTAAGATTCTTTCAAGCCACACCTGACTTACAACTATTTTCAAACCAGACCGCTGTCATCTAACCTCAGTCGTGTGAATGCTTTTCGGTGGACACACTTCCTGCACGCTCAGCTCTTATAAATTTTATCAGGACAATAACTTTATACGTTCTAGATCAGTGTTTCCCAACCTCGGTCCTGGGGACCCACTGTGGCTGCAGGTTTTTGTTCCAACCAGATTCCTAATCAGTGAGAACACCTGATAGCACTGATCTCATTTAACTAGCTGCTATTATTTTTCTTTTATTCTACATTCAGAACAGCACAGCATGATTTTTACATTTATAAGACATTTAGAAATATTTCTGCTTTTTGCTATAGATTTAATTGCTTAACTCTCTTTTGTTGATTTCATTCTATTTTGCCCTTTCTCTATGCAGTTTTCCCCATTCGTTGTATCTCATTAATAATCAAAAATGAGCAGAGCAGACACAGCTGGCAAACAACACTGAATCATGAAAGGCCGCAAGTACTTTAACATCAGACCCACTAATTAGCAAATAAGGGATTAATTAAACAATTAGAACACCTAGAAAAGTAGAATGAAAATCAAGATGAAAATATTGTTAAAAAGAAAAAAATACATTACTCCCCATATAACTGCTTGGTACATTTTAAATTATTTTAGCAGGAGTACCCGGTGTTGCCCGGGAATCTATAAAAGGTCAGGATTCTGTCTGCTGTGGCATTTCAGATGCCCGTGAAATAGACTTTTTTCTGGCATCGGAAGTGGACCTTCCAATTCTATGCCTTTTATTCAGTGGCATGGGTATATTAGTGAAAAGCAGGACAATTATAATGTGTTACATGGTATAATGTACGGAATAAGCACCACAGTGAGACGAATTTACCTTATTAACAATACGTCGGAAAGCGAACAAATAGCACCAATCAGTCGGAAAGACCAGCACTGAAATTGTACTGTGTTGGCAGACAGCCTGCCTTCCCTTTCTTCAGATGTTTCATCCGCTCTTGCATCAGCAGCCCTTCTCCTGTTGGCAGACAGCCTGGTTTCCCTTTCGTCAGATGATTCACAGGGACCAAACGTGCTACAACACGGCATCGCCATTAACGTCTGTTGCAACGTGCGGCCATCTTGTCGATGTTAAGAACGGGGAGGTGTGCTGAACGTTGTGTCGGTGAAAAGGTGCCCTGCGCTTCACCATGAACATTTTCCCCAACCAAACATACCCCATGACCTCCTCCTGGTCACAAAGGAGCCCCATCCCCAGTTTTGGAGGTGATCGGACGCCCAGTGCAGATTTGTATGGCGGACAAACAAACATACATACATACACATATACATCAACTGTACTTTATATATTAGATATACTGTATATATTAGATATACTGTATATATATATATATTTTTTTTTACCAAACTTAATTTTCTACTTTCTATAGTGTTCCCAAAACATAGAACTTGGGAAATAAAACATCACTTAATTAGCCCAGGAGTTCAATAAAAAACAGAAGCTGGTTGGAACAAAAACCTGCAGCAACAGGGGGGCCACAGGACCGAGGTTGGGAAACACTGTTGTAGACGACAGGTCAACAACAAAGCGAACAAGAGACAGCATGGACAAACATTTGAAAAAGGCGTTTTATTTATTAGAGAGAAACGATATTCACTCACAGGCAGTTATATGTTGTGTTGTCACGATGTAAGTCCAAACACAGAATCAAAATTCAATGCAATCTTGAAGAAAAGTTAATTCCAAATATTGTTTTTACTAAAGTTTTAAAGTAAAAGTGAAAAAAATACATATGTAACAATTCCCATGAAAATAATCTCTTTAATAATAATAATAATAATTCATTACATTTACATAGCGCTTTTCTCAGTACTCAAAGCGCTATCCACACAGGGAGGAACCGAGAAGCGAACCCACAATCTTTGACAGTCTCCTTACTGCAAAGCAGCAGCGCTACCACCGCGCCACCTGTGAGGATAAAATTTTGTAATTGTGTATCTGGTTATTCAAACTCGGGCGTGGGCGAGCAAATCGAGCAGGGGGCAGAGCAGAAGCACACACACACACACATATTATATTCTCACACAATCAATTTATTAATATTCCCAATTAAACTATGCTTAAATGTAAATATACATTCACTTATATGTTTTAATCATTTTAAAGTCTTTAATTGCACTATAGTTTTTTGTTGTTAAAATATACATTTTACTATAATTATACAGGTGTTTTTTTGTTTCAGCGTATCAGCTAGACATTCATAATTCTTGAGGTGTCATTATAAATATGGATGACCGTTTTAATAATGCAGTACTTTTTTCTTACCAAAACTCATACTGTATGACACACAGCAACAAATGAACACATACAGATCTTTTTAAAAGCCTATTGTTTACTAATCAGAAATTTCAAATTTGTTGCTTTCTTTTACCAATCAAAAGTGTAAGCTACTGCATTTTAACAAGCTTGCTGCCCAAACTCAAGTTTAATTTAAAGAACAAAACGAAATAAAAAGGTCTGAATTCATTAAAGTGACTTTTCTTGTCATTTGTCTAATTGCCTCGCAGTAAAGAGACCCGTGTTTGCTTCCCGGGTCCTCCCTGCGTGGAGTTTGCATGTTCTCCCCATGTCTGTGTGGGTTTCCTCTCACAGATCAAAGACATGCAGGTTAGGTGCAATGGCAATTCTAAATTGTCCCTAGTGTGAACTTGGTGTGTGTGTGTGTGCGCCCTGTGGTGGGCTGGCACCCTGCCCGGGGTTTGTTTCCTGCCTTGAGCCCTGTGTTGGCTGGGATTGGCTCCGGCAGACCCCCCCCGTGACCCTGTAATTAGGATATAGTGGGTTGGATACTGGATGGATGGACATCTCATATTTTCCTTTTTTGCCCCCACTTTCTTTAATGTAAAGGCTAATATGCCAATCACCTCTCGCTCACTGATAAAGTACGCTTCCACTCGCTGCTCTTTGATTACACTGCAGGAAGTTTGTTGCAAAAGAAAGAGACACCCGCTGGCTCAACCAGCATAACACCTAGCGTAAAGGAGCACTGCAACTAAATTACTGTAAGCTCAGGAGAAAAAGGGCTTGTAAATATCTGTTTTTGTGATCTGCCTTTTTACTGATCACCAAATCAAGTCTTTTTTTGGTGAAAATCAGCCAATTTGGATCGGCAGCCGATCGATCGGAGTGTCCCCAATTCTGGTTTATTATGTTGTTTATTTTTGCTTGAGCTTCTGTAACTACGCAGTTCACTATAATTTGCACTTTAAGTATAATTGCTTCCAACAAATACAATTATTTTCTATCAACAGCACAATTGCATCTGAAGACTCCTCATCTCCTCCGAGAAAGTGACTTGACCTTAAAATCAAAATGTTGAACTAATATGTAAGTGTTCCACCTTCTTATTGGTTCAAAGAGTAGCGTTTTTTTACTCTTGCTGATCATGAGATAGATAGAGATATACTTTATCTATCTATCTCTTTAACTTTATGTTTATGATGTGGCTCAGTGGAAGTGCAGTCCTTTCTGTGTTTGAGCCACTAACAGCAGGGCAAGACCAATTAGAAAGCAGACAGAAGTGGGATTAAAAAGATCAGGGCCTCACTGGAAAATGCACATGAATCATCAACAATGTCAGATAATCATGTCAGAACGTAATCCGCACTTTCAGCCAAGCATCCAGTTCATGGCTGTTGCCAATTCCAAAGCGGCACATTGTGGTGGTGTACTGTATACCACTGGAGTGGAGCAGGAGACCGCCATGGCAAAAGGGAAGTGTGTGTACAGATGAGCGGAGGCTGAGCAACAGCTGAGTTTGAGGGGCAATTCAATAATCCAAGTGCACACAAACACACAAGGAAATTTCTAAATCATGAATGACATTACATGGCGGGTGTCACTGGTGCAGAGCAGTACCAGCAGCAGTAGATCACTCCAGTGGGACCTTGGCCCACTCACTTTGTTACATCTACACTTCTTTCTGTGTCAGTGTCAATTTTCACTGTTTTCCAGTTTCTTCCGTCACCTTAGAAATGAGCACTTTTAATAATAATAATTTATTTTATTTATTCATATGCGCCTTTCTAAACACTCAAGGACACCAAACAATAGATAAGAACTACATTATAAAGAAAAACTAAAAATACAAAGACCTATAAAAAAGTTAAAATCCAACAGAGCAATTGTCTCTCTATTATAAAAAAAAAAAATCTTGGAAGGAGATGAGACGTGACTTTCTCTGAGAGACACTTTCACGTCCTGCGCAACGAGACTTTGTGGCAAGAGATTTAACCACACCAGGGGCAAAAAATAAAAGACAAAAAGAGTAAAAGACAAAGTAGAACGTCGTAAAGAATTCAAAAACATTGACGCAATACAACATGCAGAGCAGATTAGAGATAATGTAAATATGAAAATTCAAAAATCTCAGAAAAATGATAGTAAAGATCGCATTAGCGCAAACAAATGGAAATTATTACTCGGTGAAATAATGGAACAGCGAAGAGAGACCGAATACATTGTTCGGATTTAAACTTTAAGTCAGAGACTTGTAGATCGTCTAATTCGTGTTGCCATCGGGGGGGGGGAAAAAAAGTTGTGTTTCTTCCCAATGAAGAGGCGTATCCATGAGAATTAAAAAGATTTGTTGTTTGGTGAAAGTGAAATCCCACAAGAGAAATCATTTCTCAGTTGTGTGAATGCTATTGTCAGACACAGAAACAATATTCACTCAAAGGCAGTTCTACGTTGCGTTGTCACGATGTAATTCCAAACACGGAACCAAAATTCAATGTGATATTGACGAAAAGGATAAAAGCGAAAAGAGATCAAATATATATGGTGTGGTGGATTGCCGGCTTTCGATTCCGGTTCTCACCCCCAGGCCGCCAGGAGGAGCTCTCCCAACAGCGTGAACGTCCCCCAAGTTCCAGCAGGGCCTCATGGACTATGTAGTTTTTATACGCAGCCCTGCTGGATACCTTGGGGGCCATCAGGAGTCGCTGTAGGAGGACTCAGAGGCTCTTATGTGCCCTATAACCCGGGAGGACGTCATGGTCATGTGACAGGAAGATACGATGTGCTCCCGGGTTGAAGAAAAGGACTGTTTACCCTGACCCGGAAGGGATAAGGAACTGTGGACGGATTGGACAGGAACACCTCCGGGTCAGGGTGTATAAAAGGATGATGGGAAATCCCAGACGTGGAGCTGAGCTGGGAGGAAGGGTGGCAAAGTGTCTGGGAGTGTGGAGGATTATTGATTGTTTATTGATTTATTATTTGAGTATTGTGGAGTGGAGGGTGCTTTGTGCACATTTATTATTATTATTACTAATAATAAACCATTATTTGGACTTTTATCTGGTGTCTGACGTCTGGTCTGAGGGTTCAAGGGGTCACGGAGACCTTAATCTGTCACAATGGACATAGGGGATATGACAGAAGTGCACCACGCAAGATGCAGATCATGCAGCACGGCAGCAGCTGATCGAGCAAAGAGGAGGAAAAAAAAAACCTGTTTGCCATTGTATCACCGTTTAAGAGGGGATTTCAGAGGAGAGACACGAAGTGGCTGGCGTTTAGCACAGGCCTTTTTTGGGGGTTGTTGAGTGAAGCCCCCTAGTAATCAAAGAGAAAAAACAGTCTTAAACAGATGAGTTTTAAGTTTAGATTTGAAAAGTGAAAATGAATCAATATTTCTAAGCTTGGATGGTAATGACTTCCACTGAATGCTCTGGTCCCCATAGTGGTAAGGCGGGTGAAGGGGACAGTCAAGTGGATGGAGGAAAAGGATCTAAGGGCGCGGGAGGGAACAGCAACATGGAGGAGGTCGGACAAATATGGAGGGGCAAGGGGTTGTGGATAACTTTGTTAACTAATGTTAACAGGAAAGTTTTGAAGATTTGGAGAATCTAAATAGGCCCAGCATGAGAATCTCATCCATTGTTGACAAATTAGCCTATGGCTACCTGTGATCAGGCTGTACAAATGAACGGGAGGATATTCCTTTAAGACCCTTTCGTTTGTGAACATGAGACACAAATGGGCACTTTACATTAGTCACAGCATAAAGACAAATGCCAACTCTGAAGTTTATTATTAAAAAAAAAAAAAGTTCTTACGACTCCTAGGGCAGAAAGCGAGGAGTGTCAGCACAGTCATAGATGGCATTTCTGAAATGCCAGTGCCTCTCACTCAGCCGATGGCGAGATTAGAGCCTCATTACTCAGCAGATGATGCCAGCTGCTCCGCCTCAAAGCCCAAACACAAGGCTCAGTGCCTCTAATGTGCTCTTTGTTGAGCACTAAGCTACAATGAAAAGCCCGAATGCCAACACTTTCAAATACGAGAAGACAAACAGACACAAAAACACCATGCGCTCAGATGGGAGGATTGTGTGTCGGTCCATGGTCAGCAGAGTTCATTTAGATGATAGTTGACAGCTCCAAACAAACAATAAGAGATCCTCAGTCGAGAGACCTAAGGTATGGTAAGCAGGGGCAGCTTGGAATAGAAGAGCTTCTACGAGTCATACGGAAACCACCAAAGAAGAAAGCTACTGACGCTTAAGCTGGCACAATTTGGCATGATAATTGCATTACTGTTTTGGGAAATCGCAGGCCAGCCATCACAAATGACAAAGCAACAACAAAGACTAACGGATGGGCAAACTGCAGAAGTGAAAGCAGGCAACACACCCATTTGCCCAAAACAAATAATGGCAAAGCCCAGTGCACCCAGACATTAAAAATGGAGGATGAAACAAGGGACACAACATGATGTTCCATTACTACTTCACATAGTGCCTTTAACCATTTCTTCTCAACAAGAACACCATGAATTACAGTTACAGGGGTGATTGAGACAAAGGGGGGGGGGGGAGTAACCCCAAAAGAGCACATGCCACCCCAGCCCAGGTACACCCTGGGAGCTCACTTTACCGCTCTCACTGATTCGAAGGCAAAGAGCACTTTCACAAGAACGATCAGACAGGCCGGGTTTGTTCCAAGCTTAAACAGAGCAGCAAGAGAAGTTTCATTTTCACTCAGCACTGCTGACACAATCAAAGGAACTTTGTAACACAGACACTAAACCTGCACCACGACTGTAAGATAAAAATATGTTCTTAATGACCAGGTTCACTTTTAGAGCATGTAACAGAGATGTAACACCCTGCTAGCTTTAAAATACCCCCGAACAGCCAGGCCTTTAGGTGGCTTACTCGTTCATGAAGCGAACGGCTCCACTTCAACAGCGCCCCCTGCTGAATAGGATGGACGAGCTTCTTAGGCAGAATGGCCTGTTCTCTTCACAACTGTTCTGATGTGCTGCTGGCACGTCAAGGTTCAACAATTGTTCAGCAACTCACAAAAGGTTTAATTATGGATTCTGCATGAACAGAAAAAGCATCCAGAGCAATGGCAACATCATTAGTTGAAATCATCCCAAGATGGGCAGCATGGTTTCTGGTGGACAGAAATTCTCACTTCCATGTTCAAGCAACAAGCAAAGTGCTGCTAACTGTCCTGCGCCATGATCAACTTCATTTAATGAAATAGAAAACACAAATTGGGTGCACAGCGATTAACACTGCTCCCTTGTGCCTCTGCAGACCAAAAAAAAAAAAAATCTACATGGGCCCAACTTGAATCTGCTGCTGCCACCTAGTGCTCTCGGGGAGGTAATGCTCTTGGCCACGCTTCCCCCCACCACCAGTTCCTGTCAGCCACAAAAGGAATAAAAAAAGGATGCTACACACATAATAAAAAGCCAAAAAAATAATAAAAGAAAGGTAACAATGTTCCTTCTCTAAATTTAGCTTATCTGGTCACACTTCAGAAATTAGGGTTAGGGTTGGGACCATTATTACTACTACTACTACTACTACTACCAATTAGGCCTTCATTTATAAAGAACAATCTGGATGAGAACAGGCAGTTCATCCCAACAAAGTTCACCAGTCCTATCCATTTAATTCTTCTAAAAAACATCAAGTCTAGCTTTCACGGTCCCTAAAGTCCTCCTGTCCATCACGCTACTTGGTCACTTATTCCACATGTCTCTGGTTCTTTGTGTGAAGAAAAACTTCTTAATGTTGGTACAAATTTTACTCTTCACAAGTTTTCAACTGTGTCCCCATGCCCTTGATGAACTCTTTTTAAAGTCACAGTCTTGATCCACTGGATTAATTCCCTTCATAGTTTAGACACTTCAATCATGTCACCTCATAATCTCTGCTGAAACTGTAAAGGCTTAGCTCTTTTAATCTTTCTTTAGAACTCATCTCCTGCAGTCCTGGAATCAGCCCAGTCGCTCTCCTTTGGACCTTTTTTTTTTTTAGCACTTCTGTGTCTTTATGGAAACCAAAACTTCACCCAGTACAGTGGAACCTCAGGTCACGAATGTCTCGGAAACACGTACAAATCGGGTTACGACCAAAAAGTTCGCCAAACTTTTGCATCTGTTCACAACCACACACTCGGGTGACGAACAAGCTAGTTTCCCTTCCGGTTCGTGCATGCAGATGATTTACGCACGTGTTCAGTCTCTCTCTGTACAGTACATTGTTCTCGGTCAGACGTACATCGTGCAGAGGGACTTTACCTCAAAACTGTAATCTCCTCTCCACCCAGCTTCCTGCTCACTTCCTTCATGCCAGAACTCGACTCATGCAAGGTTAGATTTCTTGGTTGTTTATGGTTAGTTTTTGTACAAATTAAGGATTTTTCAAATGTTCATTTTTTTCCCTGTGCTTAAAACAGCGAGCGGTTCGTAAAGCTATTAGCGTGAACTCTTGCAATGTTAGTTTTTTCTGTTCGAGGTTTTCTCAGTGTTATTCAATGTAATGTGTGGCGTGCAGCTGATAATCGTGGCTGTGGCGTCTCTCCAGCAAGTACTGTGCAGTTCCTCAGCAAGTATTTTAATCTGTGCTGGCGTGCAGCTGATTATTGTATGTGTGGCGTCTCACCAGCAACGGATTTTATGTGCGCAGCCGCGAGTACCCAATCAGCACTCTCCCCAGCAATGATGTCCTTTATTAAAGAGTGCCCCGCGCATGCGCACTTCACCAGAAGACACACACACACGGACACATAGACGCACACAGGGATTTTATTAAAGAGGATATATATATACACACACACAAACACACACACACCCAGGCGGGCGCTACGCACTAGTCACTTTGCGTATCTGCCGCTCGCATATGGGGAAGCTGATGTATAATTTAAACAGATTGTTATTTTCATGGGAATTGTTACATATGCATAATAGAACTATTTTACATTACAGTGAGTAATTAACCATTGTAAAAAATAATAAAATGAAATAAATTGAAAGAAAATTATGTTTCATGTTGCGTTAGAGGTATTTGTTGCGTTATATGTTTTCGTTCCGTTTGGCTTTGAAATTAACATGCAAATACTTTTTAGACATGTACTTTAACTGTAAAACTTCAATAAAAACAATTTTTTGAATTTTCATCAATATCACATTGAATTTTGAATCCATGTTTGGACTTACAGCGTGACAACGCAATGTATAAGTGCCCGTAAGTAAATATCGTTTTTTTCTTTCTAATAAATAATAACTTTTTCAAACGGTGTCTAATGTTATCCGCGGAAGCTGTACTACATTACCTTTCTTGTCACCTGTTAAAACTTTACATTTCATTGCTGTGTAACCGATCAACAATTTTTGCGTTAATTTGTTTGACTTCATCGTTTCTCCGTGCTAGGATTGCCCATGTACTCATTTCTTCTGTTGATAATCCTTCGGGATGAAATTCATCAACAAGATTTGGACAGAATATGTCTTCTTTTATTGGGAACTTAAAGTGAGGAAAACATTAAAATATATAAGAGCTGAGAGTGCAGGAACTGTGAAGACAAAAGCATTCACGAATGAGAGGCGAGAGGACTGTGGGTGTGGTTGAAAATGATTGAGAAGAGGGCGGGACTTGAGAAAATCTCATGGCCAAAGTCTCATCTCGCAGAACTTGAAAAAATCTCATCTGAAGATTTTTTTTATTATAGAGAGATATGAATAATACAAAACACACCTATATAAGTATAGTAAATGCATATTTTAACAGCAAAAGAGCTGTAGTGCAATTAATAATTAAAAATGATTCAAAACCAAATACATTCAAGGAGTGTTTAACTGCTAATATCACTATATCAATTAATTGATCCAATGCGCGAGTATATATACACATTTATATCACACAAATGGTGAAAACTATTTTTCTAATGAAGCTTTGTTTCAGATAAGTACATTACTGAAGAAATTAAACATGACAGCATGTACTTATGAGAAGCATTTTATTATCTTTTATGTCATATGTATTATGCATACATGGATATATATTTTATTAGTTAAAATATGTATTTTAAGGTAATTACATTTTTTTTAGTATTTTTAAAGTCACGATATGCCTACAGAATTTCATTTTGCCAATACAAAATGAACAGGTAACACCTGTGGTCTACAGTTTAATTATAAAAACTAGGGGGCTCCACCCCCTGCTCACTTTGCTTGCCCACCCCCGGGTTTGGTTTACTGGATATACAATTTAAAGAGATTGTTATTTTCATGGGAATTGTTACATATGCATTATTTTCACTTTTACTTTAAAACTTTTGCAAAAACAATTATTTGTCCTTTATTTTCGGCCCTGGGCGTGGTTACATCTCCTTCTCACAGGACGTATAACGCCGCTCGCGTTGTGAAGGGGTGGGGGGGGTGCTTAGAGTGGCTGAACACACACAAGAAGCAGCGGTCGGATCATCTACTAGGTTTCTTCTGCTGGCGAGCTGCGTGTTTTGCTTGTCGCTTGTCATCGTTTTAAGAGCTGGGAACACATGAAGCGTGTCTGCCAAAAGCAATCCAACAACTGCTAGGTTAGATGTCAGTGGACTTGTTTTAAATGATGTCTCACTGCCTTGTCTCCCGTGATGTTGTAAAAGCAATACTTGTCCTTTACTTCCGGCCCCGGGCATGGTTAAATCTCTCTCTCAGGATGTATAATGCTGCTCACGTTGTGAAGGGGGTGCGGCTGAATGCATTCTAAGGAGATGCTCTCGGATCATCTGCTGGCTTTCTGCTGCTGTCGTGCTTCCTGTCGATCATTTTAAAGCCTGTACAGCAGCTGTCCTTTTGCCACTTCATGTCTCTGCTGCTTGCGTTGTGAAGGGGGAGGGAGTTGGGGTGGCTGAACACACGCAAGGAGAAGCAGTCGGATCATCTGCTGGGTTTCTGCTGATGGTGAGCTGCGTGTTTTGCTTGTCGTTGTTTTAAGAGCTGGGAGCAAGTTAATGTGTCTCTCGTGGGACTTCAAATTGTCTTTCAAGAAGATCACGTCTCGTCTCCCTAGCCTCCTTCCCAATGATTTTTTTTTTTTTTATAATAGAGAGATACCAAAGTTAACACTTTAATATTGGACATAAGGCTTCTATGTGTCTGGTTAAACTACGGAATTGGCGAATTTGTGTAACATGAAATCAGTTAAACCTGATTGGAGGATCTCTAATGAATACCGATGGCTTTGGGCCTTAAACAGCTACAAGACAAAATCCATTCTGTACTCAGGGAGGGCAAGCAGTGTGGATAGAATAGGCGCCGTTGTGGATTAATATAGCTCCTTTCCACTGTAAATACCATCCCAGCTGAGTTATTATATAGCTGCATAAGACCATGCAGTGAAAAAGCACAGAGAATGAAACAGAGTCTAAAAGCCTGTGTGTGCCTCGTCTAATTGAGCCACACTACTCAACAACATCAAACAGCATGATGAGTCAGGAAGAATGACGTCAGTGACCAAGAAACCTGCTTACTCATCGGTGACAGCATAACTGTCCTCACCTACAGCCCCAAGAGTCCAGGGGAATAAGAATAACTACCGGCTGCTCAGAAGAAACACAAATATAGGAAATAAACCTGCTCAAGTCCTGGCACTGCAGCCTTACAACAAGAAAACTGGTCTCCCCGGGCTCATACGGGTTTCATCCCACATTCCAAACACTTGCAGGTTAGTTGAGTTAGCGTTATTAAATTGGTCCCAGTGTGTGCGTTTGTGTGTGAATGGCTTCACCATGCAATGGACTGGCATCCCATCTGCGGACTGGATCGTTCCCACCTTGCACTCTATGCTAACTGGGATAGGCATCTGCATCCCCACAACCTTACCCTTGTAAAGCGGATGGATGGATGGCAATAAACGTTTTGCTATTTTCATTCCTTACTTTTGTTACAGAATCATATGGTTGTCCCAACATTAAAATCACATCATTGGGCAGAAGTGTTCCTCTCAAAAACACTTTAAAAGATTCATGAAGACCCAAGACATCACCTGGACTCTGTACCCAGCTCTGAGTAAGTTGTGAGTATGTGTTCAAAAAAAAAAAAAAAAAAAAAAAAGACTCATGACCCTTGGCATGCTCTGCACTCACTGCTCATGGCACAGGCTAGAACTGTAAACACGACTGTATAATTTGATTAAGCAGGATGGATAAACAGATGAATTCATAAAAAAGGTCAGTTGTGAACGAGTGTCAATGTGTCACCACGTGTGACAGATGCCAGGTTTGTTTTTTTTTTTTTTTGCAAGATGTGATAGATGGCAGCACATCATTGACCCTATAATCGCATTAAGCAAGTACATTATGGTTGGATAAAACGTCCAGGTATACAGATGAGTGCAATGGTGTAGTTCTCAAGTTCATTCCCAGGGGGCCTAATATGGCTGCAAGTTTTCATCCAAAACAACTTCTGCTTTTAGCTGGGACTTCTCCCTTAAATTAAGCAAGCTGGTAATTCCAGGATTCTTTCTCTTTTTGGTGTCCATCCAGAAATTACAAAACTGGATTTGCAAAGTTGTTGTTTGAATAGAGCAAGCATTTATGAATGTTGCATCAAAATAATTGAGACACTATGTTATTTTTTAAGATCATTGTTGCTTTCATTACACTCTTCCAGGGGTTTAAGCCGTCATTTAGTAATGAGCAGCTTGTGGAAATGACACGGGAGCAGCCGGAGCCTTTCGGCACTTGGTGTCGTTTAACCATCCAGTGTGTCTACGCTGCTAATTGTCATTATTGGGATCCAATTACAATGGATTCACAAAGTACTCAGACACCTTCACCTTCTGCACACTTTATTGTGGTATAGATTAAATTGGAAATGGGTGCATTTGCCCTTTTGGAATGAATTTAGTATTTTACTCTGGTTTATTTTCTTTTATTCTATGTAATGCTTTGTATAACCTGCGTTTATCTGTTGTAGTGTTCTATGGAGAAAATATTTGTATCTAACGTTAGACACCCTGCTGTTTTTTTTTCTTTTTCTGAGAAGCACCTTGAGCATGGGAAAGGTGCCATATAAATAAAATTTATTATTATTACTGCCCATCAATCTATTTATTTAGTTGACACTTTCATTCCAGATGTTTTATAACATTTGAGATACAACTGGTTTTAGTTCTTTTGTCACACAAGCAGGTGACTTGCTCAAGGCCACACACAGTGTCAAAAGCAAGTTTTGAACTCATAACCTCGGAGTTTGAAGTCCGGAGTCCTTATCCACTACACCACATTGCCTCGCATGATGCGACTCCGCCACACATGCCCTATCCGGCAACCTGAATCCCGGGATGAGGAGCGTTGAAGTGCTCGATTAACCCCACAACACGTGCCATCAGGAAGACAATGAGACTCTGCACACTCATCGCGTTCCTCGAGCTCATTCTGTGCCCTCCAAATTAATTTCAGTGCCACCGTATTGGTCACCATCAATGGCAAAAAAAAAAAAAAAAAAAAAAAAACAGTTAAGAACACAAACAGATGCAGGTGAGGGCAGGTTCTCTGCACCAGGGACATGGGCTTGAAACCTGCTCCCCTAATTCAGGTGACTCCTGGGGTAGCGGTGAGTTTGTCACAGAGGGTGATCACCCAGTCAGCCCTGCCTGAAGATCATTATTACTTAGACTAATGTCTTTATCCAAGGTGACTTACAACATTTAAAGATACAAACTGGTCACACTTCTATTGTTTTTTCCAACTGGAGCACAGACAGGTGAAGTGACTTGCTCAGGGTCACACAGCATGAACAGCGGGATTTGAACCCACAACCTTAGGGTTTGAGGGCAAAAGGTTTAACCACTACGCCACACTGCACTATTGGTGATTATTATTTGTGAATTTCCCCCTGGGATTAATAAAGTATCTATCTATCTATCTATCTCTGGTTATCTACATTCAGTAATTTATCATGATAAAGGGAAGAAATGTCACCAGAATGGTTTAAAAATGTATTCAACATCCAACGCTTTTTTTTGAATGGATAACAACACAAAACAAACACCGGGTAATTAAATAATGGGCTCAATTAACAGGAAAGCAACTCACTGATCGTGAAACTGGTCTCAATAAAACGCTACTACCACAGCAGGACCCCCAGGACTGAACTTGAGAACGATTGTCATACATGACCCTGTAATTGGATTAGGCAAGTTCAAACAATGGATAGAGGGACAGTGGCAGCTGCCTAATTAGGAGCAGCACCCAAACCACTGCTGCTGTATAATCTGATGGAGGCTCCGTCAGGTTTTTTTTTTTTTTTAAATAGAGGACTAAAATGTTAAGGAATAAAGACGGAATGCTTCACGTAATTGTGAAATTCTCTTCTTCCTGACAGAATGACAGTCAAGGTACCGCTCAGGTCCAAAAGCTTTAACTTCACTTCTCAGAACTTCTCATAAAACTGCTGCATTGTAAAGAGTAATGCCAACTGAGGCACGAAACACAACACTAGGGGGACATTTAAAAGGTCCAGCGTTTGTGTGCCTCAGCACCTTAAGCTCATAATTAAAAAGTCCTTTTTAAGTAAACGGTACGTTAGTCCCTCGGAGACAGGAATGGTTTGCTGATCTCTCTCTCTCTCTCTCTCTCTCTCCTCCGGCATTCCCAAAGAAAAGGGCGTTCTGCCCTGTCGCATTTTTAAAGAGCACCATGTGAAAGAGGAAAAGGTGGCGCATTACTACAAAGGAGCGCGTTGAGAGCAAAGAAAAGTAAAAATTCTGTGGAGCGGAGCTGATGGGCGTGGAGTCCGTGTGACAGCTGAGCGAGGCTGCGGGTGCAACAGCTGGTCAAAAGGCGCAGCTGCCGTCGAGCTACAGAACGCACCACTGTTATTACAAAGTGACTCGGATTCATAAGAGCCCGAGGAGTGAACTGTCCTTTGTACCGGACAGGGTAGGAGTGCTGATCCGCTAAGCGGTGTGTTGTACTATGGACCCCCCCTACCCACCCCAAATACCATAAACGCGACAGAGCTACTCCCACTCGGGATCTCGGTGTGCTTCATGCGATCGGCGCGAATGACCTCGTATTAATCGGAAACTAAAATCAACTTCTTTAGAATAAACTGCAACAGATGACAAGTGACCATATGGAAAGAATACAAGTCGATGGGCCTGCGGCTTCCCTTCGCAGCCGGCCTCGCACCCCAAATCATTTTCGTTTCCCTCCTCTAATTTCCAGCGGACTTTCCTGCACACTCTCACCGCTTACATCCGCGGCTTGTCGGCTTTCCGTTCAACTCCACTTGGTCCTTAATGGACTCTGCCTCTGGACAATCCTGTCCAGACCAACCGGCACAATCCCCACCCAGGGCTGCGTTTTCCTCGGGAAAAAAATAGATAAGATCGAGGAAAAATTCGGTTCACATCTGGCTGCCTCGCTTCTGTAATTAACAAAGGGGCGGCACTCAAAAAAAAGAGTATGGGGTGCGAAGCCGGAAAAAAAAAAACAAAAAAACCCAAAAAACTTTCCGATCGCTCAAAGCGGAGGCGCCCACCCGACCGACCCAACACCGTCCGGATCGCGGCCCTCCGAGCGGCGGCTGTGGCCTGCGTGGGCGCGACAACTCGGGCGAGCCGTGATTTGTGCAACGAATAAGCCGCCCGAGTTGGCGTCCTGCAGGGTCGACCAACTTCACGCCGCCGCCTCACCGGTGCCAAGCTCGAGCGAAGAAATCTAAGAGTCCCTCGGCGCACCGCGCAAATAAAAAAAAAGAAAACTTTGATCCACCCCGACGCCCCGAACACGTCCACGGACGATCCCCTTCGCCTTAGGCCCAAACGTACCCCACCCCTTCCCGCCCCCGTGCCTGCGACCGCCCGCCGCCTGCTCCTCCGCTGGCTTGGGCGACGGTCCCGACTCAGCCCAGGTCCCGCAAAACACTTACCTGAATGAACTGAATGGTGAGAGCCGACTTTCCGACGCCACCACCTCCCACCACGACCAGCCGGTACTTCTCCTGTACTGAACCGTCCTTCCAGCCTGCCATCGGAGACTCGATAGGAAGGAGCGGAGCGACGCGACGCAGCTTCTCAACACCCCGAGTGAGACAGGGCCGTCCGGGGCGCGCAAACAAAACGGCGTGTGGGTGAAGCGAGTCCGCCACAGCGTAGCCCTCTCTGTCCGATGCCTCCAATGCAACAACTGCAGCTCAGCTCGTCTTGTGTGAGGAGAAATGTTGCCCGACAGTGCCATTTCTGGCCACTAGGGGGGCGGAGAAGCAACGCTAAACGCCTGCTGAATATTCATGAGCGAGAGGCTGGGTTCGCCCGCTTGCTTCCCGCCCTCGTTCCGCGCGCTCTTTTACGATGAATCCGTCATGGCACGCGCAGCGTCTGCCGTCGGACGTTCTAAAAAGGCTCCTCGCCGTAAGAAACCTTCTTAAATGAAGCCAGCGGTGGGGTGTGAAAGGTAAGCTTACTCGTCCAGCTTTGTCTGGAACCCTTACACTGCTACCGGAGTCACGACTATGTTCTTCTTCCTCCTCTTCATCTTTTACCGCTACTAAGCGATTCTGGGGACTCTGGAGGGCCCTCGGCAAAAAAAAAACAAAAGTCCATGGGGTCTTCATCTCCCCGACACGGTACATCTTATAATCAATATTTTAGGGCAATGTCTAATTTATTTAAGATCAACGGGGAGAATTTAATAAACGCAATTACTTTTTTTCAATTTTGTGAACATAAATGTAAATAAAACCCTGCGATAAATACATTTGTGTAGAAAATAGCAACACAACAATAATAGAATAAAGTTAATTTTAATAATCTGTCATACCATTTACTAAGGCCACTTAATGCTGATCAGCGTCATGGGGGTCTGGAGCCAGTGGTGGACCAACATTTATGGGGGGCTTGTTATGGGTACCCTTTCACCCCCCCCCCCAATGTAGTTAGAATGAAACATCCTTAATTTGAATGTTTTTTTTATTACCAGCATACATGATACTTAAATAACTTTTTCATTTTCCTTTTAACTGTTATTTTGGATTGAATTACACATCTGCAGCTACAGTTGTGCTTGAAAGTTTGTGAACCCTTTAGAATTTTCTATATTTCTGCATAAATCTTTATTACTAAACCACAGTTAAATTATGCGCAGCGGACGCATTGAAGCGCATGCGCACTGCGGCACGGTGCCCCAGAGTCAAACGCAGCGTCTTCCCAGAGTCAGTAGGTGGCGCCCACACAACACAACCTGTAAAATACACTTGCTCTACTCCACTGTGCCAGGAGGCTCCCACAACGCGCTTCACGCACACCAGAAGCAAAGACATCACAGCTCCACAATGAAAGAGCTCAACTAACGGAAATACAAAACGAGCCCGTATGGATAAACACAATGAACGAGCGCACCCACAACGCGCTTTTGACACAGCACAGGCAGGGCCGGATTTATATGAAAAGAGGCCCTAGGCTATTCCACTTATGAGGCCCTTTCACCTTCCATTTTTAAGTTTGTAAATTACATGAGAGATAATAAAATACGTAATACGCGCTGATCTTAACCAATACATTTTTATGTTTGTTTATTAGTCATATGCGTAGAATTTCTCCTTATTAGTGTAATTTTAATTTTGCTAACAATTTGAATGTAGGCCCCTCTTGATCTTGAGGCCCTAGGCTGAAGCCTAGTTAGCCTATACGAAAATCCGGCCCTGAGTACAGGCAAAGGAGGCATGTATCCAAATGGAGGGAGCTCAACGATTACCGCATATACCCTCCATGATATTTCATCACGCAGCGGCTTCCCACCGAGGCACATATTGCGCCGTGGCGCACGCCCCAGAGTCAAACGCAGCGGCCTCCCAGAGTCAGTAGGTGGCGCCCCAACAACACAACCTGTTCACTACACTTGCTCTAATCCACTGTGCCAGTAATATAGATCACATAACGGTCACAGACTCAAACCCAGCGGCTTCCCCGACTCAGTGGCTGGCACACGAACACCACAACCTGTAAACTAAACTTGCTGTGCTCCACTCTGCCAGCAGTCGGTGTCAGCAAAGGCAACAGAATCACGTCTCCACACAACGAAACCGCTTTAGTACTGATATGCTTATGTAATTAAATGACATTTCCCCAGACGCACCCACCCTCCATGATATGTCATCCATCCAAATATCGGACAGAACAGAAACTGATTGTCATTCTTGAATTTCCGATTCGCTAGCGAATCGCGGGCTTACTTGTATGACCTAAAACATCATGAGATTTTCACTCAAGTCCTAAAAGTAGATAAAGAGAAACCAGTTAAACAAATGTGACAAAAATATTATACTTGGTCATTTATTTATTAAGGAAAATGACCGAATATTCCATATTTGTGAGTGGCAAAAGTATGTGAACCTTTGCTTTCAGTATCTGGTGTGACCCCCCTAAATGTGTCCGGTAACTGTTGATCAGTCCTGCACACCGGCTTGGAGGAATTTTCGCCCATTCCTTCGTACAGAACAGCTTCAACTCTGGGATGTTGGTGGGTTTCCTCACATTAACTGCTCGCTTCATTGTCCTTCCACAATATTTCGATTGGATTAAGGTCAGGACTTTGACTTGGCCATTCTAAAACATTAACTTTATTCTTCTTTAACCACTCTTTGGTAGAACGACTTGTGTGCTTAGGGTCGTTGTCTTGCTGCATGACCCACCTTCTCTTGAGATTCAGTTCATGAACAGATGTCCTGACATTTTCCTTTAGAATTCTCTGATATAATTCAGAATTCCTTCTTCCATCAATGAAGGCAAGCCATCCTGGCCCAGATACAGCAAAACAGGCCCACACCCTGATACTACCACCACCATGTTTCACAGATGGGATAAGGTTCTTATGCCGGAATGCAGTGTTTTCCTTTCTCCAAACATAACGCTTTTCATTTAAACCAAAAAGTTTTGTTTTGGTCTCATCCGTCCACAAAACATTCTTCCAATAGCCTTCTGGTTTGTCCACGTGATCTTTAGCAAACTGCAGATGAGCAGCGATGTTTTATTGGAGAGCAGTGGCTTTCTCCTTGCAACCCTGCCATGCACACCATTGTTGTTGAGTGTTCTCCTGATGGTGGACTCATAAACATTAGCCAATGTGAGAGAGGCCTTCAGTTGCTTAGAAGTTCCCCTGGGGTCCTTTGTGACCTCGCTGACTATTACACACCTTGCTGTTGGAGTGATCTTTGTTGGTTGACCACTCCTGGGGAGGGTAACAATGTTCTTGAATTTCCTCCATTTGTACACAATCTGTCTGACTGTGGATTGGTGGAGTCCAAACTCTTTAGAGATGGTTTTGTAACCTTTTCGAGCCTGATGAGCATCAACAACTCTTTTTCGGAGGTCCTCAGAAATCTCCTTTGTTCGTGCCATGATACACTTCCACAAACATGTGTTGTGAAGAGCAGACTTTGCTAGATCCCTGTTCTTGAAATAACACAGGGTGCCCACTCACACCTGATTGTCATCCCATTGATTGAAAACACCGGACTCGAATTTCACCTTCAAACTAACTGCTAATCCTAGAGGTTCACATCCTTTTGCCACTCACAAATATGGAATATTCGATCATTTTCCTCAATAAATAAATGACCAAGTATAATATTTTTGTCTCATTTGTTTAACTGGTTTCTCTTTATCTACTTTTAGGACTTGAGTGAAAATCCGATGATGTTTTAGGTCATATTTATGCAGAAATATAGAAAATTCTAAAGGGTTCACAAACTTTCAAGCACAACTGTATTCCCGTTTTTATGTGGGGTCTCTATTTTACTATTGATATTGTTATTTTTTAAAAAACTCTTCATACAGTAGACATTCAAATCTTTTAAGCAATGTAGACAAAAGTCGCTTCTGGGGACACCAAAGCTTAAGCTCCATTAGTTTCAGAGCAGATCCTCACCTGGCTGGAGGCTATCCCAGCAAGCATAAGGTGCAGGGCAGGAACAATCCCCTGAACAGGGTGCCAGTCCATTGCAGAGCACACATACACACACACACGGGCCAAGTTATCATCATCAGTCCACCTAATCTGCTTGTCTTTGGACAATGGGAGGAAACTGGAGCTCCCAGAGGAACCCCTTGTAGAAACGGGAAGAACATGCAAACTGCACACATGGAGGACCTGGGATGTGGCCCATGGTCACTTTTCTGTGAGGCAATAGTGCTACCACTCCACCACTGTGCCACCCTTTAAAAAACTAAATAAGTGAAAAAGTAAATAAATGTTAGCTGCACAAGATAATGAAAATAAATATAAATTGCACAATGTCATGTCATTTTCTCACCCACTAAACCCAAACCAGGGATGCGTTCATCAAAGGGCAAACACACACACACATATAAAACACCTCAGGCCAATTTAGCATTGCCAACTCTCCTGCCCTGCATGTTTTTGAACAGTGGAAGGAAACCCACCCAGACACAGGGAGAACATGCAAACTCTATGCAGGGAGAATCTGGGACATGAACTCTGGGTCACCTCAAAGCGAGGCAAAAGCGTTACCACTCTGCCACAAAATTGCAAATTGTAATCTTAAAAAAAAAAAAAATGCACATAATAAAAATTACAAAAAATGACACAGAAAGGAGTTACCGTAACTTTTAAAATCGCTGTTTGCTGGCTTTGGCTATAACAAATGAAGCCACGACGTCCTCCAGGTGCACTGCAATCTGTTGAAATTAGACATTGAGCTGAAAAATCTGCCTTGGCTGTCAGATGGCAGATCTCACCTAAGATTTAATCAGCTCTAAAAATGAAAGACTTTTCTCACATTGATAGTACTGGGGTGTTGTACCGTGTTAGCCATTATGGATATACTGATAAGTCAAACAAAATTACTTTTTATTGGCTAACTATAAAGATTACAATATGCAAGGCAACTCAGGCCCCTTCTTCAGGCAAGATGTAATACCAAATGTTGAATATTGAAATACTGAATTGCCTCGAAAACTTGACTATTTAGTTAGCCAATTAAAGGGGTCATTTTGCTTGACTTCTCACAGTGACAGGAAGAGTTAGGATTGCTGAAGGACTACATTTTGACTTCTTAGACCGCCATCTCACTGTTACCCGCTCAACCCGAGGCTGAATTTGTGAAGCTGACTTTGGCCACACACTGACTACAGAGGGGCCCGGAGAGACTGACTGAAGCAAAATCAGAAATGGCATAATTATCTAATAAAAAAAAAAAGAGTCAACCCTCTTTGTGATTTATGAAAACGGAGCTGATTACATGTAACGGTAATGCTCATCACAGACGCTTTCTCAGCTGAGATTGGGGCCTCTCTTGGGGGGTTTCCAATTGTAGTGTGTCAATGCTATGCTTCATGAAGGGGTTCCAGCAGATTTATCGTTGCAATGAGTCCCCATTTTAACAGACATACTTGGGGACCCCCCTCCCAGTTCTGGGCCTCAGGGAATTGCCTACTCTGCATGTCCTGTCACTACACCTGACTAGCCATTTCCATTCAGTTTGGTTCTTCACCAAGTCAAACCCTTTTCCTTCAATTCGTCTTTTACTTTACCCATCTGCCTCTGCCTCTCTGAACAACAAAAGCAGCATTTATTTCTACAGCACAGTAGTTCTCAACCTTTATTCCTCTAAAGTGAGGTACTCCCCCTACATAGACCATGATTTGTACCCTCTTTTACTTTGTCCGCAGTCTTGACAAAGATGCCTTTTTTTTTTAAACTTACATATATTAACAAAAGGGAATTAGCCAGGGCTCCATTGCTTGCCTACAGCTGGGGCAAAATGCTGCTGCTCGATTTTTAACTGGCACAAGAAAGCATGAGGTAGTTACCCCGTGTGAGAGATTGCTGGCAGTGTATCCCAGCCAATACCCTCACGCCGCTAGGTGGAGTCCTTCCTGCAACATGGAGGTGCCCCCAAATTCCCGCAGGGCATCATGGACATTGGAGTTTTCCTTCACGGCCCTGCTGGATACCGTGGGGGCCCCCAGGGTATTTTCATTATAGCCCGGAAGTACTACCTCATCACAAGGACAAAAGAAATGAAGTACTTCCGAGCTGAGGGGAAAAAAAAGAGTTTTTTTGATCTGACCCGGAAGTGCTAGGAAGTCACGTGGACTGAGGGACAGAGGCATTTCCGGGTCAGGGACTATAAAATGACCGTGGGAGATCCCAGTAGTGAGCCGAGTTGGAAGGGTGACTGAGCTGCTGGGAGTTGGAGGATTAAGAACTGTGTTATTGATTATTGGTTATTATTGAGTATTGTGGAGTGTGGGTGCTTTGTGCACATTGTTATTATAATAAATAATACCATATTTACCCGTGTAACACGGGCACATTTTTTCCTGAAAATTAGCATTAGAAAATCAGGTGCGCGTCATACATGAGGACATTTTTTTCTGTAATGTTTACTTCTTCTGCTTGGGCTCTCTCTCTCTCTTGCTCGTTCGCGCGCGCGTTCTCTCTCGCTCGCTTGCTCGCTCTTCCATCATGCAACAAAAACAGAAGGGCATTTCGCTGAAAACATGCCCTAAACTTTTCCTATACAATCACAACGCACATTGTACACAGGGCCAATTTTTTTCGTGATTTTCTTTGTAAAAATTAGGGTGCACGTCTTTCACGAGGGCGCGTGGTACACGAGTAAATACGGTAATATTTGGACCTTTACCTGGTGTCTGATATGTGGTCTGAGGATTCAAGGGGACGACAGCGCCCCCATCTGTCACACTCGATACTGGCTTCCAGTTCGTTTTCGAATCCATTTTAAGATCCTTGTATTTGTTTTTAAATCCTTTAATGCTTATGCCCCATTTTATTTGTCGGAACTGCTGCCCCCTTATGTACCGTCTCGCTATCTCAGGTCAGCAGACCAGATGCTTTTACGTGTTCCCAAGGCACAATGCAAACACCGAGGTGATCAGGCTTTTTCAGTTGCAGCCCCAAAACTCTGGAACGATTTGCCATTGCATGTTAGGCAGGCTCCTTCACTAGCTGTCTTTAGTTCTTATTTAAAAACACACTTTTACTCTCTGGCTTTTAACCCAGTATGATATGTTGGCAATCTGTATACTTTTTATTATGAATCTCTTCAGTTCTTATGTGTTTATGTGTTTCTGTTTCATTTACCCTTTGCTTATTGTGTATTCTGATATGTTGGGCTTTTATTGTACAGCACTCTGGTTAGCCTTGATGTTGTTTTTAAAGTGATTTATTATCCATCCATCCATTTTCCAACCCGCTGAATCCGAACACAGGGTCACGGGGGTCTGCTGGAGCCAATCCCAGCCAACACAGGGCACAAGGCAGGAAACAATCCTGGGCAGGTTGCCAACCCACCGCAGGACACACACAAACACACCCACACACCAAGCAGACACTAGGGCCAATTTAGAATCACCAATCCACCATGTCTTTGGACTGTGGGAGGAAACCCACGCAGACACGGGGAGAACATGCAAACTCCACGCAGGGAGGACCCGGGAAGCGAACCCAGGTCCCCAGGTCTCCCAACTGCGAGGCAGCAGCGCTACCCACTGCGCCACCGTGCCGCCGTGATTTATTAATAAATAAATAAATAAATAAATAAAAGCATATTTGCTGCTTTGCTATTACTTAAGAACAATATGGATGAGTACAAGTCATCCTTGCCAGTCCTGTCTACAACAACAACATTTATTTCTAGAGCACGTTTTCATACAAATGATAGAGCTCAAAGTGCTTTAATAATAATAATAATAATAATAATAAATTTACATTTATTGAGCACCTTTCACAAACCCAAGGTCACTTTACATACAGAGTAAAAAAAAAATTACATAGATGACAAAAGTTCATAGAAGAGGAAAGTTTTCAGTTGAGGTTTAAAAGTTCAGAAAGAAGAGCAATCTCGGAGAGACTGAGGAAGATTGTTCCAGAGTTGAGGGGCTACAGCACTGAAGGACCTGCCTGCCAGGGTGGAGAGTCTGGTTGTGATGATACGGGTTCGCTCCATGCTCCCATCTTGCTTCTGGTAGCGCTTGAACCCGACACCGTCGGTAATGTCACCGATGAGCTAGGCAGTGAGGCACAAGAATGAAGCAAGGGGATGGTGCAAAAATGCCAAGTGCTTTTATTAAAACAGCAAACAAAAACAAAGTGTCCAAAATAAAGTGCAGTGCATCAAAATATGTCATTAAATAAATAATCCATTAAAATGAGTGAATTAGTGGAGGTTAAAATCCATTAAAAAAAAATCTTTTAAAATAAAAAAAAAAAAAAAAAAAAAAAAAGGTTAAAACAATGGCTGGAAGCTGTCCTTTTAACAAAAAAAATCAGCCTGGTGCATTCTTCTTCTGGTGACTGGCGACTCCTCTGCTTCTCCCATCCAGGCAATGCACAAGGGGAGTCACCCTAGCTGCAGCTGACCTGCTCTGCCTGCTGGTCTGGAGGCTTCCCAATCACCGGCTTCAGTTCTGCTCTCCCCAGACCGAGACATGGGTTCCCCAGCGACCAGGACGCTCACGTTGGGGAATCCACCTCCCAAACCTCCCGACTCCTGCGGCAAGCCATCCTTCTTCCGGTCACCCCTGCTCCCCAACTACATGGTCAGCAGGAGCGACCACTACCGACTGCCCTAGGTGTCGGCCAAACACCACTGTAGGGCTCACTGCTCAGCTGCCTTCTTCGCTCTCCTGCACGCACCGGCTTTCTCCTGCCTGCTTCCTGCCGCCTTCTTCTCTTCTCTTAACCTCCATTCACTTTTTTCTTTTTCTTTCTCTTTTTTTTCACCTTCCTAGCTGCCTCGCGCTTCTATTTATTACGGGGACGTGGATCAGACGTGTGGTAATTAGCAGCGCCCAGCACCAATTACAGATGCGGACGACTCCTCACCTGTGCCCTTAAGTGAGGACCATCCGCATCACGCAGGAACCGCTCTTACCACACATACTACGCCCTCTCGCTAAGCCGCGTGTGCAGCGATTATTTATTTAAAAAGTGGCACTGTTGACTTGAGCTGTGGACCCGCTACACCACACTGGTGTGTGGGACAGTAAAGAGATTACTGCATGAGGACCTGAGAGAGCAACAAGGAGTGTATGGAGCGGAGTGAGGTAGAGAGGCACAATGTAGGGCTTTGAAGGTGAAAAGCAGAATCTTGAATTTAATCCTTGATGGAACCGGTAACCAGTGAAGCTGGGAGAGAACAGGGGAGATGTGAGCCAAATGCTTTCTGTGGGTGAGGACTCTGGCTGCGGAGTCTTTACACAACGAAGAAAGAAAAAACAAAGATATAAAAATAATATTAGTCAATACTAAGCAACAAAGAATAAAGTAAGAACCAATGGCTAGGAGGACAGAAAAAAAAAAAAAGACAAAATCTGCAGGGGTTCAGAGGGCATGAGACCACCAGCTCCCACCGGGCATTCTATCTCAATCATGGTTTTCGGGCTTCACATGGAAGAATTAGACGATGATGGTCATGTGGATCTCTGGCCTTCGATCCATCCATGGTGCCCTGATCAGGTGGTGGTGGTGCAGATCTCTACCACAGAAAAACGTGAAAAGAACAGCAGAAAAAGTAGAGGTTAGTACGGATTGTGGAGAAATGATAACAATGATAATTTAATGCATATACAGAATATCAGGTGACACTAAAATGACGCTATGAGAAAGCATGTTACAAGAACGGGTTTTTAGCAGTTTTTTAAAAATCTACTTAATTCTTCTAAAATAACATCAAGTAGAGTTTTGAAGGTCCCTAAGGTCCTACTGTCTACCACACTACTTGATCAGTAATTCCAAGTGTCTGTGGTTCTTTGTGTGAAGAAGAATGTCCTAATGTTGGTGCAACATTTCCCCTTCACAAGTTCCCAACTGTGTCTCCGTGTTCTTGATGAACTCATTTTAAAGTCACCGTCTCGATCCACTGCGCTAAGTCCCCTCATAATTTTAAACACTTCAGTCGGGTCTCCTCTTAATTTTCTTTTTCTTAAACTGTAAAGGCTCAGCTCATTTGATCTTCTCTCATAACTCATCCCCTGTAGCCCCAGAATCAGCCTCGTCGCTCTTCTCTGGACTTTTTCCATTGCTGCTATTGCTTTTTCGTAACTTGGAGACCAAAACTCTATTACACAGTATGAAAAAGGCAAGTTTACAGGGAGATATTATAGTCATGGGGGACTTTAACTATCCAAACTAGGGTACTCCACCCCCTGCTCGGTTCGCTCGCCCACCCCCAGGTTTGCTTAAGCGGATATACAATTTAGAGATTGTTATTTGCATGGGAATTGTTACCTACTCTTTCGATTCTATGTTGCATTGCTTCTCCGTGATCATAAATGTACACCTGATCGAATTGTGGTTTCTTCTAAATGAAACTTGTCATAACTTTAATTGTTGCGGGTCCACAGATACTCATAGCGTATGGTCAGTTATGTAAGAACTTCCATTTGTTTGTGATAATGTGATCTTTATTATCTTTTTTTTTTTGATACTTTCGAATTTTCCTACTTTCATATTCTTTAACTTGCCTTGCAAGTGTATCGCGGCGTTTTTTTTTTTTTAGCCTTTCGAATTCCACTGCTTTCATAATCTCTAACCTGCTCTGCATGTGTGTATCGCGCCAACGTTTTTGAACGTCTTTATGAAGTCTTTTATTTCTGTCCCCGATTGGACCTACGAGGTTTTCATTTCCACTTGGTCTTGGCTGATTATTACTTTCCTTATTTTCTGAATTTGCACATAGATTATTATTGTTCTTTTGTGCATTCTTTTTTGCCTTCTTTTCTCTCCAACGCTTTTGTGTCTCTTTTCGACACGCTGCTCTTCTTCGCTTAGTCAATGACGTGCCATCTAGAACGTATAAAATTATTAAGATCTGGGAGGACATGAAGTGTTTCTGCCAAAAGCATTCCAACAACTGAGAGGTTAGATGTCCATGATCTTTTTTTAAATGGTTTGTAAGTGGGGCGTGACATGCAAAAGTCACAGTGTCACGGGTCTTGCTTCCAAAGGTTGTAAAGTCTAGTCTTGCGGGACATTAAAGTGTCTTTCCGAGAAGATGACGTATCGACCCAAGATTTTTTCATTATAATAGAGAGATATTAACTGGAATCACCTTGCAGATGAAGGACCACAAGAGCAGGAGTTTTTAGATGTAGTCAGTGACTGTTTTTTAATACAGTATGTTAAAGCACCAACACGGGGTGAAGCCCATCTGGATTTAGTATTTTGCAATAATCGAGATATAATTGAGGGTGTAGAGGTGATGGAACCGTGAGGGTCAAGTGAACATAATGTAATATAATTCTCAGTATTTTGTAAGCGTGCAGATGCAAAGACTAAAATTGCTAAGTTGAACTTTGGTAGGGCAAATTTTGAACAGATGCAACAAAGTTTAAGTAGGATAGACTGGGATAAGCTTGTAAGTGTGTAGACAGTCGAGGAGCAGTGGAACAGGTTTATAAATGTAATGCATATACATACCTAAATTTGGAATTAATAGGAAATTTTTAAAAAAAACTCCACATGTGGATTAATAAAGATTTTAAAAAAGAAGCTGCAAAGGAAAAAAGAGACAAGGCGAATAAGACTAAGGGACACGATTTTATTTAGTCACATATAACCTCGAATATTGTGGTTAAAGAAAAAATTATTTTTTGCTTTTTAGTGCATTTATAAATAAATTAAATAAAATCGTTTTACTTAACAAATATATATATATATATATATATATATATATATATATATATATATATATATATATATATATATATATATATATATATATATAATATATATATATGTATGTATGTATTTTATTTTTTACTTTTTAGTTTTTGAGTATTTTGCCAATGATTTTTCTTTAATCATTTTTCACTAACGGGAAGCTTCTTTAAAAGTGTTACATAATCTGTCTTCTTTGCAGAATTAGTTGAATACTAAAAAGAATTATATTTTGGCCTCTATATTTCTGTTCAGGCTCTTATGGGATTAGCACTCTGTCACTGCGAAAAAAAAAAATCTACGACAGAACGGTAAGCTTACAGCAACACTTTCTCACCAAGGCTACTGCTTCGCAAGAGTAAACAAGTAAAGTCGGCACGCATATTTACCAACTTCAATCACTGGAAAAGGCAAGTGGGGGCAATCCGATGCGTCTCTCACTTGTATGCTCCTATATTGCACTATATTCTCTCTTGTGTGTGCGTTAATTGGAATCGCATAACCATTGATTATGGCGAAATTTGTTATGTAATTGCATCGGTTTTGACGGATTATTGTATTGTCTTCGACACTGAACACGTATGCAAAATTTGAAGAAATTTGCTTCACCAAAAGTGGGTTTAAAATCAGTTGCAAGATTTGACCCAGATAAACAAGCAGACAGAGTCAAGTTAAATAAAATCGTTTAAAAATAGGTTAAAATAATAATGAATAAATAACAGAAAAAATAAATAATATACACATATAAGATAAATATAGAATTAATAAAGAAGTTCAGTCTTTATTTATAGAATCAGTTAAGTCTCTAAAGATGAGTCCAATAATCAGGTCAGATGGCCAGGAAGGACAGAAATAAAAAAAAAAACTCCAGAGATGTTGGAGAACAAAAAACAAACTCTGTAGAAGTTTGAGGCCAAAAGACCACCCAGTCCCCTCTGAGCATTCTAAATGTTCTTAAGTAGTTTCTTATTGTTTTCTTAGGCTCCGTCTTAGAGGATTCAACACAGTGGGTCGCATGGCAATTTGGGGTCTCTTTTGTCATTTAAACACCACGGGTGGCTGCATGGTGGTTTGTGCTTTCTCCTACCCTGAACTTCCATTCCCATCAGTCTTTTCCCACATATTCACCGTCTCTCTCCTTTATTGCAGTTCCAGACCACCTCAACTTACTGTACTTTCCTGTATTTTCTTAACTATCTTTCCCACTTTTGTTGTATCTCTGATTGTTTCATTTCTTATTCTGTCGTTTTTTTGTAAACTCTGCACATCTGTCTCCACATTCTAATTTCTGCCACATCTAACATCTTCTCCTGTGCTCCCTTGACTGCCTATGTCTCAGTTCCACACATCAATGCTGGTCTTACCACTGTCTTAAAGACCCAACCTATTTCTCCATCTTGGTCTACCACTGATCCTAGATATTTAAGCTAATCTACTCTTTTCAGTGGCTCTCCCTGCAGAATAATGTCCAAATCCTGATCATCATTAACACTGGAATCTATGAAAAAAGTCGTAATTCCTTCACACCTCCTCATCACTGCCTTTGTTTTGTAAATGTGTCGATCAGCACTGGGACCAGGCAGCCTGCTATCCCATAACCCAATGGAGCTGAAGTCGGACAAAAAGTTCTTCCAGCTCAAGTCTGTTTATCTGAATGTGAGGTGTCTGGAATTATAAAGGGTAAATAATATCTCATTATTTGGAACACATACATTTCATGTGTGTTCCTTGTCTACAAAGATCTGTGTAAAGGTAGGATGACAGGAAATGCGAGGCAAGAAATGTTGAAGACATAACTAAAACAGAATCTTTTTTCATGAAGTGTATAATGTGTGAAGACTGAAGTCCAAATATCAAATAAACACTTTCACAAAAGGTACAAGTATAACAAAACAAGTGCACGTTTATTCAAGAATATAACCAAGAGGTTGCAGGTTTGATCCCGGGTCATCCTCACAGGTGGCGCGGTGGTAGTGCTGCTGCTTTGCAGTAAGGAGACTGTGGAAGTTTGTGGGTTCGCTTCCCGGTTCCTCCCTGTGTGGATAGCGCTTTGAGTACTGAGAAAAGCGCTATATAAATGTAATGAATTATTATTATTATTATCCCGGAATTTACCATTTTGAGTAGTGAGCTGCTATTATTATTGCTACTATAGAATAAAAACATATATTTGATCTGAGTCTGTAACAGATGATTATCCTTTTTGGGGGGTCCTGCTGTTGCCTCTTCTGGTCACCTGTTGTCACTTTCATTTGCACCAAAGAAGCTGAAGTTGATCTCCAGTCGCTTGTACTTCCTAGCTGGACAGATTGATATCCCGAAGCTTCACTGACTTGGTATTAGCCTGGGATGATTAAGCGTTGCGTTCATTTTTGTTGAGCAGTAGTGAAAGAGGACAAACTTTAAAAATCATTACAAAAATTTCTATTGATAGCTTTTGTATCTAAGGGCCTCTTGATATACAATACTTTCAGTTTTGCCATCAGTGGTGAGAATGTAGCTGTGATCTCTTTGTCAAAAATATAAAAAGTTGGCAAGGTATCTCTGGCCGAGCGGAAGGTCGGTGTGCTCCAACGTCAAACGTTGGCACTGTGTTTGATCGTGTTCAGCTCTGATGGGAAAGCATCCTCCACGTGGGGAAAAGAGCACGTGGCCGTGTTATCTCTGCCAATGAGCAGCTACCCTCTAAAAGACACGTAGCTCTGATCTCTCTCTCAAAAATGTCAAACATTACTTCTTAACAATCTCTAGATGATAATGTCTGCTGAACAAACAGGTATTGCTAACTAAATGGAGGCACGGTGCACTCCAACGTGTGGCGAGAGGTAGAGCGACTCAAATGGAGGCTGGCGCATGAGTGAGGAGGGTCCTGCCCTGCTCCCTACTCCTGAGGTCCTGCCTCCCCCTCCCCTTGGCCCGCAGCGTCTCTCTCGGATTTGTGCAAATAAATCGGTACCGCAAGCGAACTATGATACTTAGTGAGATGAGAGAAGTCACAAAAATCAACCGGAATGTTCAAAGCAAATTCTAGAAAAAACCCGATCTAAATCCGTAAAGTAGTTCTCTCGTGAAATGTGGACAGACATACAGATGGACATTGGATTTTATAATAGAGAGATATATAAATAATATATATATATCTTTTATAAAAAAAATCTTGGAAGGATGATGGGATGTGATTTTGTCGGAGAGACATTTATACGTCCCGCGAGACGAGTCCATACCCGGGGCCGGAAATAAAGGATAAAGAGTAGATGACGAAGTAGAATGTCGTAAAGAATTCAAAAATGTTGGTGCGGTACACATGCAGAGCAGGTGAGAGATAATGGAAGTACGAAAATTTGAAAGTCTCAAAAAAAGGATAGTAAAGATCGCATTAACGCAAACAAATGGGAATTATTACTCGGTGAAATAATGGAACAGCAAAAAGAGATTGAATATATTGGTCGGATTTAAACTTTAAGTCAGAGGAGACATGTAGATCATCTAATTCGTGTTGCCAGCAAGGCTTAAAAGATTCCAAAAAAGTTGGCGCGGTATGAAGTCCCGTGAGACGGAGACTTTTAACATGAGATTGTTTCAAGTCACGCTCTACTTACAACTATTTTCAAACAAGACCGCGGTCATCTAACCTCTCAGTCGTGTGAATGCTTTTGGCAGACACAGTTCCTGCACTCTCAGCTCTTATAAATTTTATCAGGACAATAATTTTATACGTTCTAGATGACTCGTTAACGACTAAGTGAAGAAGAAAGTGCATGGACAAACATTTAAAAAAGTCGTTTTATTTATTAGAGAGAAAGAAATTTAAATTCACTCACAGGCAGTTATACGTTGCGTTGTTACGATGTAAGTCCAAACACGGAATCAAAATTCAATGTGATCTTGAAGAAAAGTTAATTCCAAATATTGTTTTTACTAAAGTTGAAGCAGACACCTGAAGAACCTTTAGGAAGAATCTGGATGAGATGTTGGGACATTTTAGCTGTTAGCTGAACAGAAAGGTGACAAATGGACTGAATGGTCTCCTCACGTTTATCACATTTCTAATGTTCCCTAAGTGACAAATGCGATGCATTTTATTACTACAATTCGCAAAATACCGGCACTTCACAGCGGAGAAGTAGTGTGTTAAAGAAGTTTATGAAAAAGAAAAGGAAACATTTTAAAAATAACGTAACAAGATTGTCAATGTAATTGTCATAGGCTTATTTTAGTATTGAGAGTGAATTTGATGATTGTAAAGAGTTTAATTTAGGATTGTAAATGTTGTGTATGAGAAATGCCCATTTTTAGGATGTAAGGATCTCTTTGTAAACGATGCCCTCGGGCTGTAAAATGACCAGGCTGTCTGCTGAGCTCAGTCTTGAACATGTTAACGTACAGTTGGCCATGTGAGAAGCAATCTTGTGTCAAGTCAATGGCGACCTTTTTTAGAGTCTGACCCTGTGGCTTATTTATTGTCATAGTGAAGCAGACCTTTACTGGAAATTGGAATGGGAGGTCAGAGAGCTATGCGAGGAATAAATCGAGTCTCCCCTGAGCCAGTTCCAGTGAAGACCGTTGCCTCAATGAGGTTCTTGTGCAGAGATCTGATCTGAAGCCTGGTACCGTTACAAAGTTTCTGTGGTTGCAAGTTTCGTAGTAACATCATTGGTGTGCTGACCTTCAAAAGTAGAGTAGGCGGAGGCCTGTCCGGAGGATTCAGAGTGTGAAGAAACTAAATGAAAAGGCAGGAGTCACCAGCAGGAAGATGTGAAGCAAGGCCAACAATAACAGGCTTGAAGCGGTGGAGTAAAGAAGAAGGGAGCAGTGAGCACGACGAACAGCTGAGGAAAGTAAGGAAGCGAGTGAGCAGGCACATGAGCGCGGGATGTCGTTAATTTCTATAGGCAGGGAGCCAACCACGTGGTAGGTGTGCAGACAGCGGCCGTGCAGAAAAAGGAAGGGGGACCGGGGGCGGCCCTTGTGCGTCTCTGCCATGAAATAAATATTCTGTTAGCGGAAATAAGGAATGAAACCACCAAAAGGAGAGGTCAGTTCCGAAAGTTCCTTACGGCATAATGGTGAGAAGCGGCAAAAAAAAAATTTTCAAAAGTTTGTTACGGGGCATGGCGCGAAATGAAACATACTTAACATTTGTAAGTACAGTGTAAAGGATGAGCATGGGAAATTTGGGCTTCCTACGTATATTGGAAGTCACAGAAATACTGAGGAGGGGTTTCCCTTATCTATATATACAGTTTAGGGGGTAAACCCGTTTCCCCCCCTTGTGTGTTGCAATAGGACATGAAACATACCTAAATTTTGTAAGTACACTGCAAGGAATGAGCACGCGAAATTTCAGCTTCCCACCTGTATGGAAAGTGGGAGAATTAGTGAGGAGTCCGTGAGGGCTTTGCCTTTTATATGTAGAGATTGTTTGTGAGGTGCCATCTGTTGGAATGATAGAGACGTAGCAACTGGACAGACACATAGACAATCGCTTATCCTCTCATTAAGGTGGCTATCGTGTTAAATTTCATTATATCAACCCAAACTTAAAATAATGAACAATCCTAGCCTTAAAATACCCAACAATTCTCTGATTACTTACCTTAGATGTTTTTAAAAGTCAAAATGTTGGGACCGCGGAGCAAAGAGAAGTGAGATCTCATTATGAACATTTTGATTCATGTAGTGAAGTGAGTTAGGGCTCCGTGGCAGCACATGAGTTTTTAAAGTAAATTCAGTGTGCTCAGGCTCCTTGAGTGTAGGTGTGTGTGGATGCAAAGCTGGGTGGTCCCGGGAATCATTACTGAAGAAATTGGCAGTTTGCGTTTGCTCGTGAAGGTGTGATCAGCTCGGCCCGTTTGGCTCATTGACATTCCATAGCTCATTAGGTGGAGCTCACCTGCATCCACAGGAGTATAAAGGAGTCTCGGGGGGGAATAGAGCAGCAGGAGGAGAGAAAAAAAAATCATCATCATCATCATCGAGGAAGACTTAGAAGGAAAAGGTGAGGACAGAATTAGATGAGGAAGTAATGCAGAAGGAAGGCAACAAAGCAGTCTGGGAAATTCCTAGGAAGGAGCCGAATGAGAGACGCTGCAGAGGTGGACTGTTGTTGCTCCTGCTGAACATCGGAGATCAGGAGCGACTGAAGGCTCCTAGGGATCTCACAGACACGGAAGAAGATTTAGGGATGATGGAGTCTGGCTTATCACATCTCGGTGAATGCCAGTGGAAGGTGACTTGGACAGAGAGTCTGTTGTGGACTGTTTTGGCCAGATGGTGTTGGCCCCACCAAGTATACCTAGAAGATAGGTAAGTGGGGAGAGACGAGAGAGAGAAGCACTGTGACCGAGTTAAGGGCCGATTCTGCTTGATTTGATTCTTGGTTTTAAGGGATTATTTATCATCATTTTTAACTTCTCAAAGGTTTTTATGGATTATTTATTGAAGAATTGTGCTGCATTTTATATTTCCATTTGGTCACTGCGATTGTTTTAATAGTAAGCACACAGCACTATTCCACGAGCCTTTGCTGTGTGTCCGTGTGTCCTCATTGCCAAGTCCATCCTCCGTTTGCGTCTATCGATGTCCTGCATTCAAAGATTTAATGCCTGCTGTGGGCCACTCAAGCATCACAGTCCATTTTTCATGCATTGTGAGAACCTGAAGTATGGACCTCGAAAGCTGACAAGAATATGAGCTACAAACTGATGTTCTTTCACAACTTGATGGCACAAAGGATGTGGCAGGAACAGGTCGGCCTGTAAGAGTCAAGGTAGGTATGACGATTCCATGACTTTGGTGTCCTGCTCATGTCCAAACCACCAGTTAGAGCCACAGACGCTGGCAACATCACCACTTTGTTTAGGAGTCACAACAGATGGACACAAACTTACTTAAAGTCCAAAGATCTCAAAGTCATTTTTCTTAGGATTTTATTTTTTGGTAGAATAAGAATAATGTCGAGTTCCTTGTGTATCAGTCCATTGCTTAAAAAGTCATTCTTAGATCCACATACAGCATGCTTAATAATTATAGACCTATTTCAAACTTACCCTTTCTCTCTAAAATACTTGAAAAAGGAGTCGCCAGTCAGCTTCAGTCCCACCTTACGCATCACAATTTACTTGAGAAATTCCAGTCTGGTTTTTGCACTGGTCATAGTACAGAAACGGCACTAACGCGACATTCTGATATCCTCTGATGAAGGAAACTCCACTGGAATGATGCTGTCAGACTTAAGCGCAGCGTTTTTGACACCATCGACCGTTATATTACTGCACAGGCTAGAAAATGACGTTGGGCTCACATGCACTGTGCTCGCCTGGTTTAGTTCTTATTTATCAAATCGATTCCAATATGTACAGAAATATGCTGACAGTACTCCATCATTACAAACAGAAGTGAGATATGGTGTCCCGCAGGGCACAGTACTCGGACCTTCACTGTTTTCACTTTACATGCTTCCACTTGGACCTCTCATTAGGAAACATCACTCGTATGCAGATGACACCCAGTTCTACCTTTCTTTTAGATCAAATTAAGTTTCTCTAATGTTATCTTTAATTAGTTGTGTTAGTGAATTAAAGGAGTGGATGGATGAGAACTACTTGTCTTTAAACATCGATAAAACAGAGATGTTAATAATAGGACATAGTGACGCTGATCACAACAATATTCTGTCATCATTTAACTCAGTTGGAATCCCCATTAATTTTACTGAATCAGACCATAATCTCAGTTATCTTTGACTCTAGCATGTCATTTAAAGTGCACATTACAAAGTTGTCCAAATCAGGTTTCTTCCATCTTCTTAAAAATGTTAGGAAAATTAAGGCGTTTTCTAAATAACCAGGATTCTGAGAAATTAATTCCTGCATTTATTTCTAGTAGGATTGACTGCTGCAATGCGGTGTTCAATGGATGTTCAAACTGTTCTTTATACAGTCTCCAGTTAATCCAAAACTCTGCTGCAAGAATTATTACAAGAACAAGAAAATACGAACACATAACTTCAGTTCTTAAATCCTTACACTGACTCCCAGTTAAGTTTAGGGCAGATTTCAAAATCCTCCTTTTAACATATAAAGCATTAAATGGCCGAGGTCCGGCTTACTTGTCTGAACATATCATGACTTACAAACCAGAGCACACATTAAGATCTCAAGATGTCGGCCTGCTTAGGATTCCAAGGATTCATAAAATAACAGTGGGAGGTCGAGCTTTTAGTTATAGGACCCCTAAACTGTGGAGTGGTCTGCCTGCTACTATAAGAGATGCCCCTTTGGTCTCAGCTTTCCAAGACTCACGACTTTAGTTTAGCACACCCTGACTAGAGCTGCTGATTAACTGTACAGACTGCATCTCTGTTGTTAGTCATTAGCACTAAAACATAAGTAACATGACAGTTATAATTGTATAATAACCCTCACTTATTCTGTTTTTCTTTTCGGTACTCAAATGTGCCACTTGGTGCCACGGCCCACCTGCCAAGTTGTTTTGCCTGCCTAAGGTAAAGTCATCCCTGATGGAGGATCACAGGAATTGTCGGGTAGAGGGGTCCTTTCATCGGATTGGCTGGTCCAGCGCTGTCTCAGTTGTGGAATGGCCAATAGGGGGAGGCAGCTTGATGGTTGAGGTCTCCAGGATTCTAAACAAATCCAAATAATATTATGGGATATCATCTACTGTTAAATTCTGCTCCGTACTTGTAATATTTTTATTTTTATACTGTATTGAGGATTTGTTCTGTGTATTGTGTTGACCCCCTTCTTTTTGACACCCACTGCACGCCCAACCTACCTGGAAAGGGTCTCCCTTTGAACTGCCTTTCCCGAGGTTTTTTTTGGGAGTTTTTTCCTTGTCAGAGAGTCAAGGCTGGGGGGCTGTCAAGAGGAAGGGCCTGTTAAAGCCCATAGCGGCGCTTCTTGTGTGATTTTGGGCTATACAAAAATAAATTGTATTGTACTGTATTGTATCCCAGTCAGCTTTCTGAAGTTACACTCTTGTGTACAGAAGGTCCCACAATTCACCCTGCATGCCAGGACAAACGGCAAGTCATGAAATCCAAGGAACTCACTGTAGACCTCCATTATGATGAGGCACAGGTCAGGGCAAGGGGATCAAGCCATTTTTTAAGTTTTAAATGTTCCTAGGAGCACAGTGGTAACCGTAATTGTAAAGCAGAAGAAGTCTGGATCCACCAGGACATTTCATAGAGTTGGCCATCCATCCATCTAAAGAGAGTAACTGGTGTGACAGGCGGCTATGGCCATTACCTGGCCAGGATGCCAATGGAATGGAAGGGCCGGGGTAGAGAGGATCGCTGATGCACTACCTCCCCTGGGACGCTAGAGGGCAGCCCTCCTGGAGCGTCTGTGGCACCACGGATTCCCGCAGGGCATGCTCGGAGCTGGAGTTTGGTGCAGCCCTGTTGGATTCCAGGGGGAGCTGCAGAGTCCTGTAATGGACTTCCACCACACTCCCAGTTAATCCTGATGAAGCACCCCCAGAAGTAGAATAAAAGGAGCCACCTCACTCCACGCTGGGAGCCCGAGTCAGGAGGTGGAGGACAAAGCTTGCTGGGAGAGGAGTGAAGGCAGCAGAGAAAGAGAGAAGAAGGGACTGAGCATTACTACTGGTGCCCCACGAGAAATAAGGGTGTGTTGCCTTGTCCCGGTTTGTCCACAAGAATTCTTAAAACGGGTCCCCTGCCAGCTGACTGCCAGGAAGTCCCATCTGGGATGCCACTTGTGGATTACCGGGGGCGTACAGCTCCCCAAACCCAGACACGAACAAGCAGGACACAAATTTCCACACAACACGTGGTTTATTTCCAGGAAAAACACAGTCCTTTCTTCCTTCACTCCTCCTCAGGCTTTGTTCTCTTCCTCCTGTCTCTGGCTCCTTGCATAGGGCACCCCGAAGTGCTCCAGGTGTTTCTTGACCACCTTCTCGGACTGCTCTTTCCTTGCTCCCCAAAGCACAGCACAGTAGAAAGCACCAAATGATGCAATACACAGTCCTTTTCTCTTCATCTCTCTGTCTCTCTTCCTTTCTTTTTCTGCCACTACTCCTCCTTGCAGACTTCACCCACCTCCTCCTGACTCTGGGTCTCCGATTAGTGGTGGCCAGCTCCTTTTATAGGACACCCAGAAGCACTCCAGGTGTCCAACAAGCTTCTTCTGGCAGCACTTCCAGGTGTGGCAGAAGTGCTGCCAAATAAGGTCCTGTAAAAGTCCAGGTGCCTCCCGGTGGTGGCCATGGGTCCCAGCAGGGTTGAGCTTCCATGCTTATGACCAGTGGCTCTGTTGGAAGCCAAGGGGGCTGCCCTCTGCCGAACCATGGGAGAAACAGTCTTGAAAATACTCTTTCCCCCAGTCCTCCCATGGTCGGGGCATCCCGGCCAGTTAAGGGCCCTGGCGGTCTGCCACTCTGGTCAACAAGAGCCTTGGGTTCAGGGAGGTGACCAAGAACCCAATGGTTACTCTAACAGCTTCAGAAGTTCTCTGCTGAGATGGGAAAACCTGTTTGAAGGAGGACCACCTCAGCTGAACTCCCATCAATCAGATGGTTACAGCCGAGGGCGGAACTCCTGCTAAACAGCATTTTAGGGAAACTCAGAGAGCCTGAGGAAAACGATCTCTGGGCTGTTGAGAACAAAATTTGAACTCCAAGTGTCCCGTCTGACGAAGACCCGGCCCTGCTCATCACCTGCCTGATACCATCACTATAATGAAGGATGGTGGTGGTATTATCATCTGATGGGGGTGCAGGGAGAATTGTGGGAAGAATGCAGCCAAATACGGAGAGGTCCTTGAAGACAATCTGCGCCACCTCAGACTGGCGTGATGGTTCACATTTCAACACAACAATAAACCAAAGTGCACAGCCAAGACAATGCTGCAGTGGTTTCAGGACAAGTCTCCGAGGGTCCTTGAGTGGTCCAGCCAAAGCCCAGACTTAAAACTCCACAGAACACGAGTGGAGAGACCTGAAGACGGCAGTTCACAATCGAGTGGTGCTTGAGATGATCAGTCAGGAAGAATGGGATCCGCTGCCCAAATCCAGGTGTACAAAGCTGGTAGAGACCTACCAAGAAGATAAAGTATTGAATGAAGGGTCTGAATACTCCTATGAATGAGAGATTTCAAATTTGGATTTTTAATAAATCCAATTAACCTTTCTGGTCACCTGTTTTCAGTTTGTCATGTGGGGTAATTGAGCCATGAAGGCGCTAAGATTCACACGGCCATAAGGATGGTGATTTATTTATTTTTTTAAGTGGGACCCCCAGGAAGGCAGCCAGCCTTGGCCCGAATCGCACCACTCACACACACAGACACAGAATCAAATGGTTTAAACAGTAATCAACATGAATGTATTCAACAAAAATAAGAGAAATCCAACTACGCAACAAACCAAAACAATACCCCTGCCGGCGGTCACACACATAACAAAACCTGTGAACAACAACAAGCACGATACCCACAAAGTCCAACACACTGTGCTAATAATCCAGGGAACCGCTTGCTGCAAGTCACGTATAGAGAGTCCTACCAGTACTTCTGATGTGGTGAGGGCTGGTGAGATTTGGGGTCTCAGTGACCCGTCTGACTCGCTACTCACAAGACAGTCCATACAGGTGCCATGATCCACAGGTGATGGCATTGCTGACAAAACCAGACGGGTGAACTCCAGGCACAAATGACAGACCGCAGATCTTGTGCGCCCTCTGCTGATATCCAGTCAGAGCCACTGCAGGGACTGCTGGGAGTTGAAGTTTCTTAATTCCTCGTGGCGCTGCTACAGATGGACAGGCAAAAATAGCAAAATGTTTTCTGCTTTAAATGAAATCCAATTTCTGATGAGCGGTGGCTCTTGGCCTTGGTGACACAACGCAGATCTACACAAAACATTAAACAGAAGGAACTTAGCTTGAAGATCGTTTATAGACGGCATCTCACTCCTGTGAAATCAGCTAAAGCTTATTCAAACACTGGCGGCAGTGTGGCAATAATGGTATGTGGCGGTCCTGTAAATCACTTTAGTGTTATTGGCTGGCAGTTCAGAAATTTCTGTTCTTCTTCCTCTTTTTTTTTTTTTGGCTGCTCCCTTTAGGGGTCACCACAGCGGATCATCTTCTTCCATATCTTCCTTGTCCTCATCATCTTCAATAAACCTTCTCTTAGGCCTTCCTCTTTTTCTCTTGCCTGGCAGCTCTATCCTTAGCACCCTCCTCCCAATATACCCAGCATCTCCCCTCTGCGCATGTCCAAACCAATGCAATCTCGCCTCTCTGACTTTGTCTCCCAATCGTCCCACTTGAGCTGACCCTCTAATGTCCTCATTTCTAATCCTGTCCATCCTCGTCACACCCAATGCCAATCTTGGCATCTTTAACTCTGCCACCTCCAGCTCTGTCTCCTGTGCCACCGTCATCAGCCCATATAACACAGCTGGTCTCACTACCGTCCTGTAGACCTTCCCTTTCACTCTTGCTGATAACCGTCTGTCACCAATCACTCCTGACACTCTTCTCCACCCACTCCACCCTGCCTGCACTCTCTTCTTCACTTCTCTTCCACAATCCCCATTACTCTGTACTGTTGATCCCAAGTAATTAAGCTCATCCACCTTCGCCAGCTCTACTCCCCTCTTCCTCACCATTCCACTGACCTCCCTCTCATTCACACACGTGTTCTGTCTTGGTGGTCCTACTGACCTTCATTCCTCTCCTCTCATATCTCCACCTCTCCAGGGTCTCCTCCACCTGCAGATCACAATGTCATCAGTAAACATCACAGTCCACGGGGACTCCTGTCTAATCTCGTCTGTCCACCTGTCCATCACCATTGCAAATAAGAAAGGGCTCAGAGCTGATCCCTGATGTAATCCCACCTCCGTCACTCTACTGCAGATCTCACCACAGTCACACTTCCCTCATACATATCCTGTACAACTCTTACATACTTCTCTGCCACTCCCGACTTCCTCATATAATACCACAGCTCCTCTCAGTCACCCTGTCATATTCTTTCTCCAGGTCCACAAAGACACAATGCAACTCCTTCTGGCCTTCTCTAAACTTCTCCATCAACATCCTCAGAGCAAACATCTCATCTGTGATGCTCTTTCTTGGCATGAAACCATCCTGCTGCTCACTAATCATTACCTCACTTCTTAACTGAGTTTCCACTACTCTTTTCCATAACTTCATGCTGTGGCTCATCAATTTTATCCCCCTGTAGTTACTGCAGTCCTACACGTCCCCCTTATTCTTAAATATCGGCACCAGTACACTTCTTCTCCACTCCTCAGGCATCCTCTCACTTTCCAAGATTCCATTAAACAATCTGGTTAGAAACTCCACTGCCATCTCTCCTCAACACCTCCATGCTTCCACAGGTATGTCATCTGGACCAACGGCCTTTGCATTCTTCATCCTCTTCACCACGCCTGTCCTTACTTCTTTAATACTCTTTAAAGTTGAATATTAAATGAACTCCTCAGTTGGCTTTGCTCGGATTGGGGATAGATGACTATGAACCAAATTGTCGCACTTTTACAAACTTTATTTGCAGCAAGACTGGTTATAACTCGACATTGGAAATCAGCTATTGCCTTAAAATTTTCTGACGTATTGGAAGAAACAGACCTCTGTGCTACTTCTGAAAAAAATGATTACAATTAAAAAGGAAACCTTCACTAAATATGAGAAGGCCCATATATTAACTAAAGATGTTACTTTAATTAGGTATTGTAGACTAAACTCATTAACGAGTATTCCATGGGTTTGAAGCAGTGAGGCCGCCTTCACTACTGTAACTGAGGGTGTTACTATTAATGAAGAGTTTTCTCTTTTAGTTTACACTTTGCTGTTCTGTTTAACTTCCATGGATTTATTTTCCCTTTAATTCAAGTTTTGGGTAACATTGATAAATGGAGATCACCTCATTGTTGTGTGATTATGTAATACTAGACAAAGAGCCCGTTTCGACAACGTAAGATGAAAAGGGGCATGAGTGGAATAGTAATAAGTATAAGCACCACAAACCTGATATCGGTGTATTGAATGAATGCGTAATTAGGCCTCGTGCTGTAGTCGAAATCACCTTTCAGGCCTCTAGAGCTTTAATCGAAGTCGCCTTTCTCTTTGAATTTTCGCGGCCGTAAATCCGCCACCTGCCGCGATATCGGTCTCGTAAGGTTTTTCCGGGCAGCTGCACAGAAGGCGACTGCGCATTCGGCTTCGGACGGACGTGAGTGAGTGAGTGAGTGAGGAGGCTGGTGAATTATGAATTAAGATGCAAGGTGACTGCCTGGCTTGCCTACCCTTTTATAAAATTCAGTTTAAAAAAAAATGATAAAAGTGTGAGGACAGTGAAGGGGGTCTGAAGACTTTCTGAATCCCCTCTACATTTGGGTTTGCCCCCCTACCCCAGTCTCTCCTTGGAGTGATTTTCAGGTTGAGAGCCTTTGTGATCTTGCTTGAGTTCAGAAAGCACAGCTGCCATAAACACTTCCAAGGTTGCCCACTAGAGGGGGGGTGTGGGGGGGTACACTGTCAGTCCGTGCCGGTGGCGCTGCTGCTTTGCAGAATGGAGATTGTGGGTTTGCTTCCAGGGTCCTCTTTGTGAGGAGAGCACTTTGAGTAGTGAGAGAGGCACTATATAAATGCAAAGAATTATTATTATTATTATTAAAACACCCTGACTTGGAAACCAAAGGGCCGAGACAAATCTTTATAAATGGATTATTTTAGCTAAAGGGCTGTGCAAGCCCCCAAAGCTATGAAGAGCACAACAGGTGGTGCAGTGGTAGTGCTGCTGCTTTTGCAGTAAGGAGACTGTGGAAGTTTGTGGATTCACTTCCCGGTTCCTCCCTGTGTGGACAGCACTTTGAGTACTGAGAAAAGCTCACCGATCGCGGGAGATAGGTTCCAAGGCCGACCGCGATAACTGAATTTCCGCGAAGTAGGGACACTATATTTATTTAATTAGTTAACGTGTATTTAGACGTTTTTAAACCCTCCCTGTATTGTTTACAACCCACCCTTTACTCTATTAAAAACAGGGACAACTGCTAAGCAATATGAAATCGGTAGATACGTTTACACTTACTGTATAGCGAAGTACACGTAGCAGCTTGTAGGCGGTCATGACATCGTCGACCTTGTTGCAAAGATTCCTAAAGCAGATTCCATCCAGACTACTGCCTTATCACGTCCACTTGCAACTCGTTTTACGCCCTGGTTAAAGGACACTGCGGCCGTAGATCTTATATGCTTTTCCTCCTTTTTAAATAAAAAGAATCGTGGACTCATTGATGCTGTAATGGTGTCCTGCAGCGGTGTAGCTGTTCCCTTCCTTCAACATATCCAAAACTTTTACCTTTTCTGCAATCATTTGCATCTTCTGTTGGTGCTTGGACACGGCCCCTGTAGGAGTAGCACGTTAATGCTGAATGAGTGAGATGAGACTTCCTGGTTAATGCAGCACTCCGTCGCTGAGCCAATCAGCAGCACACAGGAACTTAACTGCGTGCTCTGATTGGGTAGCTTCTCAGCCATCCGCCAATAGCATCTCTTGTATGAAATCAACTGGGCAAACCAACTGAGGAAGCAAGTAAAAAGACCCATTGTCCGCAGAAACCCGCGAAGCAGCGAAAAATCCGCGTTACGAATTTAGATATACTTACATATAAAATCCACAAAGTCGTGAATCCACGAAAAGTGAACCGCGAAGTAGCAAGGGATTATTGTATAAATGTAATGAATTCTTATTATTTATTATTAAGATGAGGCAATACGGAATCCAGAAATCCTGGTTGAAAACAGAGCAGAGGTTCAAAAAATAACACCAGACACAGTCTCAATCCGAAATCCAGAGGTGAGGTCAAAAACAGATCAAGTGTTCAAAAACATGATCAAATAATCACAATCCAAAAAACGAACTTCAAAGACGAAGTTGGCACAACAAAGCAGAGGCTCGAAAATCCAAAAAACACAAGCGGCAGCCCAGAAACTCCCCACAACTCTCCACTCCCAGCGCATTCAAAGAATTGCAAGGAATTATGGGAGGCCCTCCCTTAAATAGGATGGAAGGCCGTTCCTGGTGGTGATTGGCAGGTGGCCCCGCCCTTTGGGAAGCCACCCACAAATCGGAAGGGGTGATAAGCTAGGCCACGCCCCTTTCCTAACACACACAGTAGAATGTACAAAAGAAACATTGAATACAAAATAAATGAAACAAAACAGACAAGAAAACACAAAGCTGACAAGCAGGATCCCTTGTGGAAGTAACGGGCCACCTGCCTGATGCCAGAACTGATCCTTAGCCTCGGAGCTAACATTAGAGACTGAAATCAAACTTCATGGCTGAAGTAAAAACTGTGCTATAGCGGGGGTCCGCTGCTCTAAGCGAATGGGCAGTTTTTTAAAAATAAATTATTGGCGCACTCGCAGCTTAAGGAGGGGGTCTGGTAGTGTGGGCGCGATGAAGTGCAGAGGGGTGTCCGTAATTGACGCCAGGAGCTGCTAATTGTCCCCACCTATAAAAGGAGAAGCATTAAGTGTGGAGGAAAAAAATATCGAAGAAGGAATGGAGATTAGTGGAGAGAAGAGGAGAAGAAAAGAGCCAGGGTGGGCTGTGAGCGAGCAGAAAGGGAGGGAGGAGAGCCCGGAAAGTGGGCAGTAACGGGCGCTCAAGGAGCTGGAGTGTCCCAGAAGGTGGTTGGCTCGCCGCTTAGGGCCATGGAAGGCAGACGGGAGTTAAGGAGGCTTGGGAGTGTGCGCCCCCTGGATATCGGGGAACCCAACTCTTGGTCCGGTCGAGAAGCTGTACGGAGTGATAAGAAAGGTGCTATATTGCGCCCGACCCGACACAGATTCACACGGAGGTACGTGTAAAATAAATCAAATATTTTATTTTTCTTCACCTGTAGGGCACGTCTTCCCCGTGAACCCCACAGTCCCGACAAGCACAACTCACAGAGCAAAACACTCGTCTGTCCTCCCACCGCTGAGTGGTGGTCTCTGACTCCTTTTATAGTCCACCCTGATGGGCTCCAGGTGCTCGATCACTGAGTTCCGGCTGCCCACACGGGCTCAGGAGTCCCAGTTACAGCACCCCCTGGTGGTGCCTGCGGGACCCAACAGGGCTGCACCCAACTCCAATTCCCATGGAGCCCTGGGGGAAACCGAGACACGGCTCCAACCCGGGTGGCCAACTAGCGTCCGGGGGGAGGTATTGCACCCTCTAGGGCTGCTCCCCCTGAATATACAACGAAGGGGCGTCCCAGCCGGGGTCGGCCACAGGAGCCAGGGAACGGAATGCAGCAGGGCGAGGACAAAGGGCAGCTGCAGCTGGCGAGACTCCCCTGTTGCAAAGCCCGTTGGGATAAGCAGGGGAGCCACCAGTTAGAATGAAGGCGGCACCGGGCTGATTTTAAAGGACAACTTTAACGGCTTTATTTATTATGGATTTTTAACCTTTGTTTTTTTTTATTAATGGATTACTGGGTGGGGGGTTCACCCCTGCTCGCTTCACTTGCCAAGCCCTCCCACAGCTAAACACACGATAAGGAGATGCGGTCGCTCCTCCAAAACCCCCCTTTAAACGGTGATACAACGGGAAACAAATACAAGAGGACTGCCGTGAATCATACATCGGGGAAACCAAACAAGCACTGGCAAGGCGGATGGCACACCACAGAAGAGCTACCTCATCATGCCAGTCTTATTTACACCTACAGGACAGTGGTCACTCTCTCTGAAGATGTGCACATCCTGGACAGGGAGGAACACTGGAGTCAAGGAGGCCATTTACGTGAAAAAGAACATACAAGACCATCGCTGAACCGAGGAAGGGGCCCTAAGGGTACGTCATTCACCATCATACAATACGTTGATTGCAGCCATTCTCCAACTCTCTGTGAATGGTACTCATGGCCATTGATCAATGGACAATTTGCATGTCATCGATCACACGGCCCATTGTTAGACAATGTTGTTAGGTGCGGACATATACCTGAACCAATGGCTCGGTGGTGTTCCAGGATAGGATAATAGCGCCCTCTTTTCCACTTCTTCCATTTACAGATTGGCCACAATAGGAGAAACTGGGGAACAGATGGCACACCCATGTTTCTGCCTGTAGTACTGGCCTTTGTGTACGAGATATGTGGATTGAAGACACAGTTCCAAGAGCAGACACACTTGGTCAGTGCTGAGAGTCCATCTTGTAAGTCCATCGTACAATGCTGTGATCGCTGCCATTCCCCAACTCTCTGTGAATGGTACTCACAGCCATTGATCAATGGACGATTGACATGTCATCGATCACACGGCCCATTGTTAGTCAGTGGTGCTAGTTTCAGTCATTAGGCAAAGGTACTGTTTATAAGAGGTTGGAGAAACCTGCAGTCAACTGAGCCTGAGGAAGTCACTTGGAGGAGTGATGTAACGTATCTCTCTGGAAAAGAACTACAGGTACGTCCAGATGAACTGAATCAGCTTTCTAGAAGGAAACAAATCCAGTTTGAGTTTTCCCTCCTCTTTGCTCGATCAGCTGCTGGTGTGTCACATGATCTGCATCTCGAGTGGCGCTTTGAACGTTTAAAAGCCTTTACAGCAGCCGTCCTTTTGTCTCACTGCCTCGTCTCTCTTCTCCCCCAGACATCCTCAAACACTATTCCATCTCTTTTCGCTGTTCCGTTATTTCACTGAGTAATAATTTCCATTTGTTTGTGCTAATGCTAATAAATGAAGATGCCATCATCTATATGCTACACCGATCCGCCTCTCACCTGGACAGAGGCAGTGGTGCAGTAAGAATTATGTTTCTGGACTTCTCTAGCACCTTCAACACAATCCAACCTCTGCTCCTTAGGGACAAGCTGACAGAGATGGGAGTACATTCATACCTGGTGGCATGGATCGTGGACTATCTTACAGACAGACCTCAGTATGTGCGTCTCGGGAACTGCAGGTCTGACATTGTGGTCAGCAACACAGGAGCGCCACAGTGGACTGTACTTTCTCCGGTCCTGTTCAGCCATCGGATTTCCAATACAACTCGGAGTCCTGCCACATGCAAAAGTTCACTGATGACACTGCTATCGTGGGCTGCATCAGGAGTGGACAGGAGGAGGAGTATAGGAACCTAATCAAGGACTTTGTTAAATGGTGCGACTCAAACCACCTACACCTGAACACCAGCAAAACCAAGGAGCCGGTGGTGGATTTTAGGAGGCCCAGACCCCTCATGGACCCCGTGATCATCAGAGGTGACTGTGCAGAGGGTGCAGACCTATAAATACCTGGGAGTGCAGCTGGATGATAAATTAGACTAGACTGCCAATACTGATGATCTGTGCAACAGAGGACAGAGCTGACTATACTTCATTAGAAGGCTGGCGTCCTTCAACATCTGCAATAAGATGCTGCAGATGTTGTATCAGACGGTTGTGGCGAGCACCCTCTTCTACACTGTGGTGTGCTGGGGAGGCAGCATTAAGAAGAAAGACGCCTCACGCCTGGACAAACTGGTGAGGAAGGCAGGCTCTATTGTAGGCACGGAGCTGGACAGTTTGACATCCGTGGCAGAGCGACGGGCGCTGAGCAGACTCCTGTCAATCAGGGAGAATCCACCGCATCCACTGAACAGGATCATCTCCAGACAGAGGAGCAGCTTCAGCGACAGACTGCTGTCACCGTCCTGCTCCACTGACAGACTGAGGATCTCCTCCACCACACTATGTGACTCTTCAATTCCACTGGGGGAGTAAACGTTAACATTATACAAAGTTATTGTCTGTCTGTATACCTGCATTGTTATCACTCTTTAATTTAATATTGTTATTATCAGAATGCTGTTGCTGGAGTATGGGAATTTAATAAAGTATCTATCTACCCATCTACAGTGCATCCAGCAAGTATTCCCAGCACTTCATCACTTTTTCCACATTTTGTTATGTTACAGCCTTATTCCAAAATGGATTCAATTCATTTTTTTCCTCAGAATTCTACACACAACACCCCATAATGACAATGTCAAAAAAGTTTACTTGAGATTTTTGCAAATTTATTAAAAATAAAAAAATTGTGAAAGCACATGTCCATAAGTATTCACAGCCTTTGCCATGAAGCTCACAATTGAGCTCAGGTGCCTCCTGTTTCCCCTGATCATCCTTGAGATGTTTCTCCAGCTTCATTGGAGTCCACCTGTGGTAAATTCAGTTGATTGGACCTCATTTGGAAAGGCACACACCTGTCTATAGAAGGTCCCACAGTCGACAGTTCATGTCAGAGCACAAACCAAGCATGAAGTCAAAGGAATTGTCTGTAGACCTCCGAGACAGGATTGTCTCGAGGCACAAATCTGGAGAAGGTTACAGAAAAATTTCTGCTGCTTTGAAGGTCCCAATGAGCACAGTGGCCTCCATCATCCGTAAGTGGAAGAAGTTCGAAACCACCAGGACTCTTCCTAGAGCTGGCCGGCCATCTAAACTGAGCGATCGGGGGAGAAGGGCCTTAGTCAGGGAGGTGACCAAGAACCTGATAGTCACTCTGTCAGAGCTCCAGAGGTCCTATGTGGAAAGAGGAGAACCTTCCAGAAGGACAACCATCAGTGCAGCAATCCACCAATCAGGCCTGTATGGTAGAGTGGCCAGACGGAAGCCACTCCTTAGTAAAAGGCACATGGCAGCCCGCCTGGAGTTTGCCAAAAGGCACCTGAAGGACTCTCAGACCATGAGAAAGAAAATCCTCTGGTCTGAGTTTGATGAGACAAAGATCGAACTTTTTGGTGTGAATGCCAGGCATCATGTTTGGAGGAAACCAGGCACCGCTCATCACCAGGCCAATACCATCCCTACAGTGAAGCATGGTGGTGGCAGCATCATGCTGTGGGGACTGGGAGACTAGTCAGGATAAAGTGAAAGATGACTGCAGCAATGTACAGAGACATCCTGGATGAAAACCTGCTCCAGAGCGCTCTTGACCTCAGACTGGGGCGACGGTTCATCTTTCAGCAGGACAACGACCCTACGTTTTTCATGTTTTGTAGTAAAATGTAGACATCAAGTATATAATGTGTGAAGCTTGAATTCCAAATATCAAACACTTTCACAAAAGGTACAAATATAACAAAACAAATGCACTTTTATTCAAAAATATAACTTCAGAAAAACAAGCCATGTTCACCTGCGACATTGACACACAGTCGCTACGACAGCTTCAGTGGCCTAACGGTATCAGCTGCTGACTTGTAATCAAAGATTCCGGCCAAGTCTGCTTTTGAGAACTGAGCTGCTCGTGTTCTTACTATTTTAGAATAAAAACATACGTTTGATTCCAGTCTGTAACAGCCGCTGTAATTTATGATACTTGTAAAGGTTAGCTTTGTTTTTTTTTATTGTTATTCTCTCAGCCGCATTCACGTTCCCAACACCCCCCCCCTCATTTGACACTGCTGTGTTCACACAGATGCGCTGTAACACAGGGACACTCAACTCATGCTGACGATTGTACATCACATCAAGAATGTACTTTTGCCATCGCTGTACTTTGTGTATGTACATGTGAAGCTCTGCACTCGTGACTTCACGCTGTAGTGTAGATCTCTCACTTACATACAAAGGACAGTGCATGTGCCCAAAACATTAACATTTATATGTTACTTACATAAAAGCCAGATCTGATGTAGAACTGTCATCATGTAAGTAAATAACTCAAGATAAATAACATTCGATTTACTTATTTACCTTTATTTATTTACTTACGTCCTACAGCGTGAAGTCACGAGTGCAGAGCTTCACATGTACATACACAAAGTACAGCGATGGCAAAAGTGCATTCTTGATGTGATGTAGAACCCTCGTCATGTCAGTAAATAACTCAAGGGAAACAGGTAAAGAACATCAGATCTGGCTTTTATGTAAGTAACATATAAATGTTAATGTTTTGGGCACATGCACCGGCCTTTGTATGTAAGAACCAGATCTACAGTACAGTATGAAGTCACGAGTGAACTGCAGAGCTTCCTCTGTTTGATCGTCAAGGGCTCGTCACAAATTACACGTGTAATGTCACGAAAAATACCAGCTGACACTTTAGTACGTGAGCAATGGTACGAGAATGCAGTTAAGACTTTTTTTTTGGCACATACACCACACTAGTGTTTAGATCTGGAAGGTGTAGCGTTGGTGAAATAAATAAATAACATGCGAGCTATAGTGCGTCTTTATGTGATCCAAGTACAGTCGGGCAAAAAAGTATTTAGTCAGCCACCAATTGTGCAAGTTCTCCCACTTAAAAAGATCAGAGAGGCCTGTAATTTTCATCACAGGTAGACCTCAACTATGAGAGACAAAATGAGAAAAAAAATCACATTGTCTGATTTTTGAATAATTTATTTGCAAGTTATGGTGGAAAAAAAGTATTTGGTCACCTACAAACAAGCAAGATTTCTGGCTCTCACAGACCTGTAACTTCTTCTGTAAGAGGCTCCTCTGTCCTCCACTCGTCACCTGTATTAATGGCACCTGTTTGAACTCGTTATCAATGTCCACAACCTCAAACAGTCACACTCCAAACTCCACTATGGCCAAGACCAAAGAGCTGTCAAAGGACACCAGAAACAAAATTGTAGACCTGCACCAGGCTGGGAAGACTGAATCTGCAATAGGTAAGCAGCTTGGTGTGAAGAAATCAACTGTGGGAGCAATTATTAGAAAATGGAAGACATAAAAGACCACTGATAATCTCCCTAGATCTTGGGCTCCACGCAAGATCTCACCCCGTGGGGTCAAAATGATCACAAGAACGGTGAGCAAAAATCCCAGAACCACACGGGGGGACCTAGTGAATGACCTGCAGAGAGCTGGGACCAAAGTAACAAAGGCTACCATCAGTAACACACTACGCCGCCAGGGACTCAAATCCTGCAGTGCCAGACGTGTCCCCCTGCTTAAGCCAGTACATGTGCAGGCCTGTCTGAAGTTTGCTAGAGAGCATTTGGATGATCCAGAAGAGGATTGGGAGAATGTCATATGGTCAGATGAAACCAAAATAGAACTTTTTGGTAACAACTCTACTCGTCGTGTTTGGAGGAGAAAGAATGCTGAGTTGCATCCAAAGAACACCATACCTACTGTAAAGCATGGGGGTGGAAACATCAGGCTTTGGGGCTGTTTTTCTGCAAAGGGACCAGGACGACTGATTCGTGTAAAGGAAAGAATGAATGGGGCCATGTATCGTCAGATTTTGAGTGAAAACCTCCTTCCATCAGCAAGGGCATTGAAGATGAAACGTGGCTGGGTCTTTCAGCATGACAATGATCCCAAACACACCGCCCGGGTAACGAAGGAGTGGCTTCGTAAGAAGCATTTCAAGGTCCTGGAGTGGCCTAGCCAGTCTCCACATCTCAACCCCATAGAAAATCTTTGGAGGGAGTTGAAAGTCCGTGTTGCCCAGCGACAGCCCCAAAACATCACTGCTCTAGAGGAGATCTGCATGGAGGAATGGGCCAAAATACCAGCAACAGTGTGTGAAAACCTTGTGAAGAAAACGTTTGACCTCTGTCATTGCCAACAAAGGGTATATAACAAAGTATTGAGATGAACTTTTGTTATTCACCAAATACTTTTTTTCCACCATAATTTGCAAATAAATTCTTCAAAAATCAGACAATGTGATTTTCTGGATTTTTTTTTTCTCATTTTGTCTCTCAAAGTTGAGGTCTACCTATGATGAAAATTACAGGCCTCTCATCTTTTTAAGTGGGAGAACTTGCACAATTGGTGGCTGACTGAATACTTTGTTGCCCCACTGTAGATAACATGCGAGCTATAGCACGTCTTTATGTGAAAACAGCAGTGTCAGATGGGGGGGGGGGGTTGTAGAATGAAGAGAATGAAACTAAATAAATAAAAAAAAAAAAAAAGCTAACCTTTACAAGTATCATAAGTTACAGCGGCTGTTACAGACTGAAATCAAATGTATGTTTTTATTCTAAAATAGTAAGAACAAGTGCAGTTCACTTCTCAAAATGGAGTCATGTGGGATCGAACTTGTGCCCTTTTCATTCCCAGTCAGCAGCTGGTAACGTTGCGCCATGGCAGTTACATATTTGAATAAAAGCGCACTTGTTCTGTTTAATTTGTACCTTTTGTGAAAGTGTTTCTTTGATATTTGGATTTCAGGCTTCATACATTATATATTTTATGCCTACATTTTGTCATTTACTACTAAAATATGAAAAATGTTTCTGTTTTAAAAATGTGTTTACACAGATTACTGTAGAAACAGAACACACATGAAATGCGTGTGTTCCAAATAACAATCTATTATTTGCACTCTAAAACTCCAGCACTTCACTCCCAGATAATCAATCAAGGCCTGAGCTGGGAGAAGTTTGTGCACATTCTAAGTTGGTGGGGGGATTGAATGGCCAGCTGCTTGCAACTTGTCTCTATCTGCACATTTAGAAGACAAAACATGATGGCGGAGAGGTGTGAATGAATTTAAGAAGTGATTTAAGGTGGGACAGATCTACAAGTTTTTTCGTAGGCTCTGGTAATTCTAATGTGAACAGCAACTGTGCCTGTGGCCTTCCATTTCCTGATTCCATTCCTTACAGTTACAGAAACTGACAGTTTAAACCTCTGAGATGGCTTTTTGTAGCCTTCCCCTAAACCAGGAGACTCAACAATCTTTGTGTTCAGATCTTTGGAGAGTTGCTTTGAGGATCCCATGCTGTTATTCTTCAGAGGAGAGTCAAAGGGAAGGAAGCACAACTTGTGATTGACCACCTTAAATACCTTTATATCTCATGATTGGACACACCTGTCTATGAAGTTCAAGGCTTAACGAGCTCATCAACCAATCAGCATTGAGCAGTGACAGGCATTCAAATCAGCAAAGTGACAAGGGACCCACATTTGTGCACAGCCAGTTTTTCACATTTGATTTCATACAACTAAATACTGCATCACTAAAAATCTTTGTTCGGAAAACACCGCAGTACTCAGATGTTCTTAGGAAATGAAAGACAGACAACTATTATCTGTTTTGTTGAAAGGAGAGTCCGTTATTATGCAGGCTGAGAGGGGGTCCCAAACTTTTTCATATGACTGTATATTATATTTAGCAAAAGCTTGCATATTGTAATCTTTTTAGTTAGCCAATAAAAGTTGTTGTTTTGCTTGACTTGTCACTACATTCATAATGGCTAACACGGTACAACACCCTAATACTTTAAAATATTTGAAAAGACTCATTTCTTTGACAGTTTTACAGACAGAAACAAACTGATCTAAATCTGAAATGTTAAGATTTCTTTCTTTTTATTTTTTGTAAAATAAAGAATAAGTAATGCAGTTTGTGTAACCGTGCAGAGTCATCACATCCATCTTCTTGTGACGGACAGGACTTCACTTTTACTGTTGTGCTCGATGACTTCATTGTGTTTGTTGCTGCTGGAGGACATCAACTGCCCTCTGGGGACGAGAAAGTACTAAATGTTGAATATTATTATATACAGAGCACCTGTCACATATTTACAATCTACTGTATAATGCTGTTCACAGTCACACTGCCCACATTAATGTTTGGGACAAAGACCCATTCTTCCTTGATCCTCCTTCTGCCCCGCAGTTTAAAATTACAAATCTAACAATTTCAACTTGCAATTAAAGCGCACACTGCTGACTTTCATTTAAGGGGATCTGCAGACATTTCAGTTACACTACACTTTTTATACACAGTCCCCCCATTTTGGGGCACCATAACGTTCGGCGTCACAGGTGTTTGTGACTCCTCAGGTGGGTTTAATGGCTTCATAAGATACCTCCGCTCGCTTCTACCCTTTGGAGTTTTTAAACAAAACACATCTGAGCCTGACAACAAAGCGCCGTCACGACAATGGACTCGGCTTCTTTAAAGATACAAGTGCACCAGACTTGACAGCGGATTCTCTGTGTATCTTTATTTTGTGTTGAGCAGCATTTCTGTAAATAAAAGAAAAGAAAAAAAAACAAGAAAACATTTGATGGGTCAAGGAGGCTGGTTTGGGGTTTAGCAGCTACAGCTATGGGAGCTACAAGTCAAAGCATGGAAAGTGTGTGACGTTTCTAATGAAGAATATACACAAGTAGGAAGTGTGTGCAGGAAGTCACAAGAGTCAAATGTTTTATGGGCTTTTAGGCATTTGATTTCTTCTGCGACAGGTTGATTTTGTCTCCAAGGCTCAGGGCCATCCCCTAAAACACAACAAAATAAAAATGTTAAAGACATTGAAGGGCACTATATGATAGATAGATAGATAGATAGATAGATAGATAGATAGATAGATAGATAGATAGATAGATAGATAGATAGATAGATAGATAGATAGATAGATAGATAGATAGAATCTGAGTACATCCAGAAAGTATTCCCAGCGCTTCATCACTTTTTCCACATTTTGTTATGTTACAGCCTTATTCCAAAATGGATTAAATTCATTTTTTTCCTCAGAATTCTACACACAACACCCCATAATGACAACGTGAAAAAAGTTTACTTGAGATTTTTGCAAATTTATTAAAAATAAAAAAATTGAGAAAGCACATGTACATAAGTATTCACAGCCTTTGCCATGAAGCTCAAAATTGAGCTCAGGTGCCTCCTGTTTCCCCTGATCATCCTTGAGATGTTTCTGCAGCTTCATTGGAGTCCACCTGTGGTAAATTCAGTTGACTGGACATGATTAGGAAAGGCACACACCTGTCTATAGAAGGTCCCACAGTTCACAGTTCATGTCAGAGCACAAACCAAGCATGAAGTCAAAGGAATTGTCTGTAGACCTCTGAGACAGGATTGTCTCGAGGCACAAATCTGGGGAAGGTTACAGAACAATTTCTGCTGCTTTGAAGGTCCCAATGAGCACAGTGGCCTCCATCATCCGTAAGTGGAAGAAGTTCGAAACCACCAGGACTCTTCCTAGAGCTGGCCGGCCATCTAAACTGAGTGATCGGGGGGAGAAGGGTCTTAGTCAGGGAGGTGACCAAGAACCCGATGGTCACTCTGTCAGAGCTCCAGAGGTCCTCTGTGGAGAGAGGAGAACCTTCCAGAAGGACAACCATCTCTGCAGCAATCCACCAATCAGGCCTGTACGGTAGAGTGGCCAGACAGAAGCCACTCCTTAGTAAAAGGCACATGGCAGCCCACCTGGAGTTTGCCAAAAGGCACCTGAAGGACTCTCAGACCATGAGAAAGAAAATTCTCTGGTCTGATGTCACAAAGATTGAACTCTTTGGTGTGAATGCCAGGCGTCACGTTTGGAGGAAACCTGGCACCATCCCTACAGTGAAGTATGGTGGTGGCAGCATCATGCTGTGGGGATGTTTTTCAGCGGCAGGGACTGGGAGACTAGTCAGGATAAAGGGAAAGATGACTGCAGCAATGTACAGAGACATCCTGGATGAAAACCTGCTCCAGAGCGCTCTTGACCTCAGACTGGGGCGACGGTTCATCTTTCAGCAGGACAACGACCCTAAGCACACAGCCAAGATATCAAAGGAGTGGCTTCAGGACAACTCTGTGAATGTCCTTGAGTGGCCCAGCCAGAGCCCAGACTTGAATCTGATTGAACATCTCTGGAGAGATCTTAGAATGGCTGTGCACCGACGCTTCCCATCCAACCTGATGGAGCTTGAGAGGTGCTGCAAAGAGGAATGGGCGAAACTGGCCAAGGATAGGTGTGCCAAGCTTGTGGCATCATATTCAACAAGACTTGATGCTGTAATTGCTGCCAAAGGTGCATCGACAAAGTATTGAGCAAAGGCTGTGAATACTTATGGACATGGGATTTCTCAGTTTGTTTATTTTTAATAAATTTGCAAAAACCTAAGTAAACTTTTCTCACATTGTCATTATGGGGTGTTGTGTGTAGAATTCTGAGGAAAGAAATGAATTTAATCCATTTTGGAATAAGGCTGTAACATAACAAAATGTGGAAAAAGTGATGTGCTGGGAATACTTTCTGGATGTACTGTAGATAGAAAGAAATGAAAGGTGCTATATAAAAGATAGACAGATAGATGCTGAGAGACACGATATAATAAAATGCTGACACAAAACATGAAACTTAAGCACCATCTGAAACCACAGAAAATAAATGACACCACCACGTGGGCTCAAAGTCCAGCAGCACTTGGGTTCATCATTTACACCAGTTGTCCTAATCCCAGTCCTGGTATATTGCGCCTTTCCAATCTCTATTTTTTGTTTCACTGTACGTCTGTTTTATATATACTGCCTTTCAATTTCATTCACACAGCATCACTCCTATCTATCTAATAACAGAGTTTTTCAAATGTTTTGTTTCCTGAAAACAATTTTGTTACAGTGGAAGAAATCCAGGAAAACAAAAATCGCTGGAGGCTCCAGACGTGGTAACAAAAGAGGAGTAACACACAGGAAATGCTAACAGGAATGGAAGAAGTCCAGAGACAAGTGGATGGCATCTCAAAGGGCAGCATTTTGATGGCGACTAAAAGGGAACTGCTGTAAGTAAAAATTTTTTGGGGGATTTCCCCCTTGTATTTACACAAATAATGTGAGAGGTAATCATAAAAATAGGCGAGTGCGATAAAACATGCAAATTTATATTATTGTGATCTGTATGCCAAAATTCAAAAAGTGTTCAGCAAACAGTGTGATCCCAGTGCTCTAGCCATCTGCCTATGCAGTGTATTTCAATGGTTTCCAGAGCCCCACCTCTCCAGATTCCCCCAGTCAGTCAGCCATTTTTCCATCATGCTGTGTGTGCCAGACATGTGCAGAGGAGAGATGCTGGGGATATTGGGAGAAGGGTGCTAAGGATAGAGCTGCCAGGGAAGAGGAGGCCTAAGAGAAGGTTTATGGATGTGCTGAGAGAGGACATGGAGGTGATGGGTGTAACATAACATGATGAAGGAGGACAGGAAGATATGGAAGAAGATGATGCGCTGTGTCAACCCCTAACGGGAGCAGCTGAAAGAAGAAGAAGCAGCAGCTGATCACATTGATCAATTAGCTGGGCTTCTCTTATCCTGTATTTAGAAAAGAGCACTAATGTGAGATTTACATCAACTACATAAGAAGATAAAAATTCTCATATTTTTGCCATAGCTTTAACTTATCAACTCCCTTTGGTTGTCCGCTAATGAATTTCACCTTTACGTTGATCTGCTTTGCTTTCTTAGCCCTATTTTAATAATGACCATTAACAACATGCAGAGCTGACATGGGTGCCAATGATTCCAAATGCTTAAAGGCTCCATATCTCTTCCTCTCTCAGGCCCACAGTAGGTTTGATTTTGCTCTCAGTCATGCAGGTGGGCTTGTGTGCATGAGAGCGGACATCCAATGAATGCTCATCTGGGAGTACAGGGCATATAATGCAGCAATGAGGACTATGAAACGTGACAGCTTTGGACCTCAAAAAACAGAAGAGAAGCTCGTCTGTCTCATGGCTTGTGTTTTATGTACCACAACAGAATGGAAAAGAAAAAAAAGACCGGCTGAAATCGGCACAATGGTTACACTGGCTTCATCAGGCAGTAAGCTATTAGCTGTCACAACAAGGGGGCCGAGCAGTTGCGTATCCCGAAATGCCTTGCAGTAAGGAGACTGTGGGTTCGCTTCCCAGGGCTTCTCTGTTTGGACAGCGCTTTGAGTAGTGAGAAAAGCGCTATAAAAATGTAAAGATTTATTAATATTTTCAGTTGTGTATCTGACATACCCAAAAACTACAAGTCGCGTAATGGGACATCAGTTTTGCATGACTATATATTGCGGAGGATGACCGATTCCTTCACATCGACTCAGCTCAGTTTAAAAAGTCCCAAAGGAGATCAGGTTTGCTGCATTTTGACAGCTAAATAACTAATGTGCTTCCCGACCACACTGGTGGCCATATGAATGCTTTCGGCTGGTCTTTATCCATTCGTTTGTGGTACAACAAATGCTGCGTTCACGTGCTATCGGACTAGTTAGAGCTCAGAGTTAAGATGTTTCAATTTCCCACTTCAGCGTATTCACATGAATTATTTGTTACTTGGTCCACAATAAATGTAAGTAAAGATAAACTGTACATTTTTCATAACAATAAAGAAGAAACTTAATGTATTAAACATGTATCTGAATGCAATTTGGCCACAAAAACGGCATTTCTGGATGACCAGGTTATATTTTTTTTGTTTTACACATCTGACTGAAGTGTAACGTCAGATTATTGTCTTTGGGTAGCTGCAGTTTCTCTGACTCAAAGCTCCAAGTTCATAGGGCATTCACGTGGAATTTCAGATTTGGAAACGTTTGTGAACCCTTTAGAATTTTCTATATTTCTGCATAAATATGACCTGAAACATCATCAGATTTTCACTCAAGTCCTAAAAGTAGATAAAGAGAAACCAGTTAAAAAATATTATACTTGGTCATTTATTTATTAAGGAAAATGATCAAATATTCCATATTTGTTAGTGGCAAAAGTATGTGAACCTCTAGGATTAGCAGTTAGTTTGAAGGTGAAATTCGAGTCAATTGGATGACAATCAGGTGTGAGTGGGCACCCTGTGTTATTTAAAGAACAGGATCTATCAAAGTCTGCTCTTCACAACACACGTTTGTGGAAGTGTATCACGGCACGAGCAAAGGAGATTTCTGAGGACCTCACAAAAAGAGTTGTTGATGCTCATCACGATGGAAAAGGTTACAAAACCATCTCTAAAGAGTTTGGATTCCACCAATCCACAGTCAGACAGATTGTGTACAAATGGAGGAAATTCAAGAGCATTGTTACCCTCCCCAGGAGTGGGCGACCAACAAAGATCACTCCAAGAGCAAGGTGTGTAACAGTCAGCGAGGTCACAAAGGACACCAGTGGAACTTCTAAGCAACTGAAGGCCTCTTTCACATTGGCTAATGTTCATGAGTCCACCATCAGGAGAACACTGAACAACAATGGTGTGCATGGCAGGGTTGCAAGGAGAAAGCCACTGCTGTCCAAAAGATAAAAATTGCTGCTCATCTGCAGTTTGCTAAAGATCACGTGGACAAACCAGAAGGCTATTGGAAGAATGTTCTGTGGACGGATGAGACCAAAATAGAACTTTTTGGTTTAAATGAAAAGCGTTACGTTTGGAGAAAGGAAAACACTGCATTCCAGCATAAGAACCTTATCCCATCTGTGAAACATGGTGGTGGTAGATATCATGGTGTAGGCCTGTTTTGCTGCATCTGGGCCAGGACGGCTTGCCTTCATTGATGGAACAATGAATTCTGAATAATATCAGACAATTCTAAAGGAAAATGTCAGGACATCTGTCCATGAACTGAATCTCAAGAGCAGATGGGTCATGCAGCAAGACAACGACCCTAAGCACACAAGTCGTTCTACCAAAGAATAGTTAAAGAAGAATAAAATTAATGTTTTGGAATGGCCAAGTCAAAATCCTGACCTTAATCCAATCGAAATGTTGTGGAAGGACAACGAAGCGAGCAGTTAATGTGAGGAAACCCACCAACATCCCAGAGCTGAAGCTGTTCTGTACGGAGGAATGGGCTCAAATTCCTCCAAGCCGGTGTGCAGGACTGATCGACGGTTACCGGAAACGTTTAGGGGGTCACACCAGAAACTGAAAGCAAAGGTTCACATACTTTTGCCACTCACAAATATGGAATATTTGATCATTTTCCTTAATAAATAAATAACCAAGTATAATATTTTTGTCTCATTTGTTTAACTGGTTTCTCTTTATCTACTTTTAGAACTTGAGTGAAAATCTGATGATGTTTTAGGTCATATTTGTGCAGAAATATAGAAAATTCTAAAGGGTTCACAAACTTTCAAGCACAACTGTATTTCCCATCAGTCTGACAGCACGTAATCATAGCAAAACATGAAGCATTAGATGCTCAAGCCTCCCTTCTGTTTAAGTGGTCCAAAACCCCTGCGTTCCTTCTGTTGTTGCGTTGTACCCCCAGCTGAGTGGGTCACCGACTGTCAGCTCCCACCCACGCTCAAGTCATCCTTATGGCTGGCGACAAAACATCAAACCTGGCAGTCATGGTGTACAACAAGATTACAGAAAAGAAGACTCCACTGAAAATCGCTGAAAAAGTTGTGTGATATGACATCGGCCTAAGGGGGAAAAAGTCTACAGAATAAAGTGAACAGGGATGGATGGATGGATGGATGGATAGATAGATAGATGTAAAAGGCACTATATAATAGATAGATAGATAGATGTGAAAGGCACTATATAATAGATAGATAGATAGATAGATGTGAAAGGCACTATATAATAGATAGATACTATATAATAGATAGATAGACAGATAGATAGATGTGAAAGGCACTATATAATAGATAGATGTGAAAGGCACTATATAATAGATAGATAGATAGATAGATAGATAGATAGATAGATAGATAGATAGATAGATAGATAGATAGATAGATAAAAAGGCACTATATAATAGATAGAAAGAAAGGCACTATATAATAGATAGATAGATAGATAGATAGATGGATGTGAAAGGCACTATATAATAGATAGATAGATAGACACTTTTAAATTTCCCTTGGGATTAATAATTAATTTAAATTTAAATGTAATGACATTTTTTAAATTTCTTATGAACCTAAAACCACACAATACTGCTCTTTTCTAAATGCAGAATAATGAACGAGTCTGCACTTAAACAATTAGATCAATTTATGGTAAAATGACTCACCGACTGGTTAGCACAAAAGAACCTGCCATCAAGGACTAGGCCTGGAAACCACTGCTTTGAAAGGTCACAGTCCCCAGTTATTCTTTTCATACTGAAGACAGACTCAAGTGGCATTCACAGAGTTACAGATTCAATACAGTGACCTTAACGGCCAGCCAGACCCCAATTTAGAATCGGAAGCTAAAACCAAAAGTTCTTCTCTGGTTACATTTACAAAGGGGCTTACCTGACTCTTTGCTCGGATGCGAATGTGACCAGTGACTGGAGCATCTGGCCCAAGGTGGATTGGCTTCTCGATGCTCACGTTAGCAAGGGCGTCTTCTCCAAATATAGAACGGGCATACAGATTGGCAGCCATAAACCCGCAAAACCCAGAGAGAGCCTGGCAAGGAAAAAACACACAAAAGAAAATGTCAGTCCAGAATGACGATTTGAATGACACAATACCAAGGATTTCAGTAAAGAGGATGACTCAGACATCAAACTGGCTGGACAAACGATCTCCCGGAAGCAGAGTAGTGACTCACTGTACACCGTTTATGTGACAGTGATGACTCAAAGATCAAACGTAAACAATCACCCCATCCACTTTCCAATTCATTTTACCTTGCAGAGCAAAAGTTAATTCAACTCTGGAAACTAAAAAGGCTAGAAAAACATTTGAATGCTCATCAGGTCACACTGAAAAGGTAAAGAGAAGAAAACATTGGATGTAAAAGAAGACTCAGTGCCCACTTCTGTAGTGAGCAGTTCTTTAAAAGTGGGCCAGTAACCCCGCGCTTCACCCTGCCCGCTTTTCTTCACAGCCTCCAAGAGAAAACTCAAATCGTTCTGTGACCTTCACATTTGACGTCTTTTCCATTCTTACTTTCAGGGGCTTATCAATCAAACAATGAATATAAAAGCCGCCTCGGCCCCTGACATCAGTGAACAGCATTGGCTCAGAATGGAAAAATTGTGTGGGTTTTTCCTGTGGCATGCAAATGCAGCTGTTTTTTTGTCAGAGACCGGCACAACAAAATCTTCCTAAGAAAAAAAATGTGCTTTCATTTCAGGTTTTCATAAAACACCAAAAAGGAAGATCTACACAAATTTACAGACATGGGAGACTGCTGCATGCACACTGAAAACACGCACACCCATAATGTACAACAATTATCAGGGGGATGCAGAGGGGGATTGTCTCATGTCTCGTGCCATCCCTTATATTACATTTCTGAATCTGCCGTGTACTGCATGTAATGCTAAGCACTGGCTGTGGGGTATTTATTACACTGTAGAGCAGGTGCTGGATGGGAGAAAAAACGAGCAGCACTAAAATGTAATCAGTGATTTATAGACCACGTCACCAAACAATTACAGTGTCTATAAAAACTATTTACCCACCTTCAACTTCTCAGGTTTTATTGTTTTATTACAGTACATTTAATTAGGCTGTTTTCACACTGATGATCAAAATAAAATCTCAAAGTGAAAACAAATCTCTACAAACTGATTAATTGCCTTTCTTTACAGCAGTTTTATTGGATGTTCATGTATCGTTAATGTGGCCTTTCCCAATTTCGTGCTGTATTTCCTTTGTTTTCACATAAAATCAATAATAAACTTACTTATATAAAGAGGATGCCTGTGTGCTTGTATTGGCCATAGTGACCTCATATAGTTGTGCTTGAAAGTTTGTGAACCCTTTAGTATTTTCTATATTTCTGTATAAATACGACCTAAAACATCATCAGATTTTCACTCAAGTCCTAAAAGTAGATAAAGAGAAACCAGTTAAACAAATGACAAAAATATTATACTTGGTCTTTTATTTATTAAGGAAAATGATTGAATATTCCATATTTGTGAGCGGCAAAAGTATGTGAACCTTTGCTTTCAGTATCTGGTGTGACCCCCCTAAACGTTTCCGATAACTGTTGACCAGTCCTGCACACCGGCTTGGAGGAATTTTCGCCCATTCCTCCGTACAGAACAGCTTCAGCTCTGGGATGTTGGTGGGTTTCCTCACATTAACTGCTCACTTCAGGTCCTTCCACCACATTTCGATCGTATTAAGGTCAGGACTTTGACTTGGCCATTCCCAAACATTAACTTTATTCTTCTTTAACCATTCTTTGGTAGAACAACTTGTGTGCTTAGGGTCGTTGTCTTGCTGCATGACCCACCTTCTCTTGAGATTCAGTTCATGGACAGATGTCCTGACATTTTCCTTTAGAATTCTCTGATATAATTCAGAATTCATTGTTCCATCAATGAAGGCAAGCCGTCCTGGCCCAGATGCAGCAAAACAGGTCCAAACCATGATATCTACCACCACCACGTTTCACAGATGGGATGATAAGGTTCTTATGCTGGAATGCAGTGTTTTCCTTTCTCCAAACATAACGCTCTTCATTTAAACCAAAAAGCTCTATTTTGGTCTCATCCATCCAAAGAACATTCTTCCAATAGCCTTCTGGTTTGTCCACGTGATCTTCAGCAAACTGCAGACGAGCAGCAATGATTTTTTTGGAGAGCAGTGGCTTTCTCCTTGCAACCCTGCCATGCACACCATTGTTGTTCAGTGTTCTCCTGATGGTGGACTCATGAACATGAGCCAATGTGAGAGAGGCCTTCAGTTGCTTAGAAGTTCCCATGGAGTCCTTTGTGACCTCGCCGACTATTATACACCTTGCTGTTGGAGTGATCTTTGTTGGTTGACCACTCCTGGGGAGGGTAACAATGCTCTTGAATTTCCTCCATTTGTACACAATCTGTCTGACTGTGGATTGGTGGAGTCCAAACTCTTTAGAGATGGTTTTTTAACCTTTTCGAGCCTGATGAGCATCAACAACTCTTTTTGTGAGGTCCTCAGAAATCTCCTTTGTTCGTGCCATGATACACTTCCACAAACATGTGTTGTGAAGAGCAGACTTTGATAGATCCCTGTTCTTTAAATAACACAGGGTGCCCACTCACACCTGATTGTCATCCCATTGATTGAAAACACCGGACTCGAATTTCACCTTCAAACTAACTGCTAATCCTAGAGGTTCACATCCTTTTGCCACTCACAAATATGGAATATTCGATCATTTTCCTCAATAAATAAATGACCAAGTATAATATTTTTGTCTCATTTGTTTAACTGGTTTCTCTTTATCTACTTTTAGGACTTGAGTGAAAATCCGATGATGTTTTAGGTCGTATTTATGCAGAAATATAGAAAATTCTAAAGGGGTCACAAACTTTCAAGCACAACCGTATGAATCACAAAGGACCATCTGAATCAACAAAGATGAAGAGTTCAGTACCTGTCAGATTTATAAATATCAGTATAACAAATGGGGGGGGGGGGAGTAAAAATCCAGTAGGATTTTAAATTATGACAAGTCAACAGTAACAAATGCCAAATCCTGTTTTCCAACATTATATAAGCATATTATATTATTATTTTAGGGCAGAGTGGTGGCTCTGAGGCTAGGGATCTGCACTGGCAATCGGAAGGTTGCTGGTTTGAATCTCGTAAAATGCCAATAAGGACTCTGCTCTGTTGGGCACTTCAGCAAGGCACTTAACCTGCAATTGCTGAGCGCTTTGAGTAGTGAGAAAAGCGCTATATAAATGCAAAGAATTATTACTATTATTATTACTTCACAATAAAATTAATTCTCTATGGTTATAAACTGTACATCAAAATCCATATTGTGGAATGTACAATTAACTCAATGTACTCCCTACCCCTAATTTCTATAGATACACTATAGAGAGCATCTTAACTAACTGCGTGATGGCCTGCAGGTACAACAGCTGCTCAAGAAGCCCTGCAGCAGAGGCCATTATTGGGATCTGAACTGCCATCATTCAAACTCTCGTATAAGACTTGCTGTGTGATTAGGGCCAAAAACATTCTCAAGGACAAAACTCATCCTGGAAATTCTTTGTTTGAGCTCGTCCCGTCAGGCAGACGCTTTAGAGGTCAATCCGTGGACGCACAAACAGACTAAAAAACAGCTTTTCCCCATCTGCCATAAACTTTCTGAACTCTGAAACTCCTCGGTCTGAGATCATTTTTAATTGAACATGTGCAATAAGCTGTATCGGTAATGTGCAATATACTCATGTAATACAATATAGAATATGTAATGTACTATTCAATAACAGGTTATGCTGCTGTACTTTGAGCAATAATAATTTGCTCTGGTGACTTGATCACTTAACACTGTATATGACATATTTGGAATTATTTGACTTTTCTTTAAATGCACCTTGGGGCTGTCACAAAAAGTAATTTCGTTGTGTTACACAATGACAATAAAGCGCTTGAACTTGAACTTCACTTTCTGCATACTTTACTTTGCTGTAGATTTAATTTCCAAAGGGTAAATGTACCATTTTAGCCCATCAGTCTCCACTCAATAAAGCATAATGACAAAGTGAAAATGTGTTTATGGAAAACTGTACAAATTTATTAAAAATCTAAATCTGAAATCTCTCCTTCATTCAAGTATTCAGACCCTTAGTTCAGTACTTAGCTGAAGCCCTATCTCTGAGTCATCGTTGGGTAAGTCTCTACAAGATTTGCAAACCTGAGTTTATGTACAGGGTGGGCCATTTATATGGATACACCTTAATAAAATGGGAATGGTTGGTGATATTAACTTCCTGTTTGTGGCACATTAGTATATGTGAGGGGGGAAACTTTTCAAGATGGGTGGTGACCATGGTGGCCATTTTGAAGTCGGCCATTTTGGATCCAACTTTTGTTTTTTCAATAGGAAGAGGGTCATGTGACACATCAACCTTATTGGGAATTTCACAAGAAAAACAATGGTGTGCTTGGTTTTAACGTAACTTTATTCTTTCATGAGTTATTTACAAGTTTCTGACCACTTATAAAATGTGTTCAATGTGTCAGGTCCGAGCATTCCTAGATGAACAGTTTCCTGGAAAGTGGATTGGTCATCGTGGGCCAGTTGAATGGCCCCCAAGGTCTCCCGATCTGACCCCCTTAGACTTTTATCTTTGGGGTCATCTGAAGGCAATTGTCTATGCTGTGAAGATACGAGATGTGCAGCACCTGAAACTACGGATACTGGAAGCCTGTGCTAGCATTTCTCCTGCGGTGTTGCTATCAGTGTGTGAAGAGTGGGAGAAGAGGGTTGCATTGACAATCCAACACAATGGGCAGCACATTGAACACATTTTATAAGTGGTCAGAAACTTGTAAATAACTCATGAAAGAATAAAGTTACGTTAAAACCAAGCACACCATTGTTTTTCTTGTGAAATTCCCAATAAGTTTGATGTGTCACATGACCCTCTTCCTATTGAAAAAACAAAAGTTGGATCCAAAATGGCCGACTTCAAAATGGCCACCATGGTCACCACCCATCTTGAAAAGTTTCCCCCCTCACATATACTAATGTGCCACAAACAGGAAGTTAATATCACCAACCATTCCCATTTTATTAAGGTGTATCCATATAAATGGCCCACCCTGTAGTTTATCCCGATCTTCCTGGCAGATTCTCTTAAGTTTTGTTCATTTGGCTGGGAAGCATCAGTAAACTGCCATTCTCAGGTCTTTCCACAAGTGTAGGCCATTCAAGGACACTCAGAGACTTGTCTTGAAGTCACTCCAGCATTGTCTTCACTGCATGTTTCAGGTCACTGTTGCCCAATCTGAGTTGGCGTGCACTCTGGGGAAGGCTTTCTTCAAGTATCTTTCTGCATTTGGTTGCATTAATCCTTCCCTCAATTCTGACCAGTCTTCATGTGCCTCAATCCCCCATAGCTTGATTCTACCACCACTACGCTTCACCATAGGGATGGTATTGGGCAGGTGATGACCAATGCCTGGTCTTTATCAGACACAGTACTTGGAGGTCTGCTCAAATAGTTCAATTTTTGTCTCATTAAGCTAGAGCAGGGGTCTCCAATCACAGTCCTGAAGGGCCGCAGTGGCTGCAGGTTTTTGTTCTAACCCGGTTGCTTAATTAGAAAGCAATTCTGCCAATAATTTAATTTCATGGCTTGTTAGTGCTTTAACTCTGCTATGTCAGGTCATTCTCATATCCTAGACTTTCTTCCCCTATCTAAGGATATCATCCAAATGATTTGAAGGCTAAAATGGACGAGCAATTCGCAATCATTCACTTTTTTCTCTTTACTTTCCTTCCAAGTATTTAATTAAACCAAATAGTCAAGATAAATACACGCTGGCGTAAATGGTAACAAGCCAAATGGAGAAATGCTGGTCTCTTTTGTCATTCGCATGTTATTGCTAATTAGGATCCATTAAAAACTGAATGAATACAGCTGTGTAAGATGAAAATAAGCAATAAGCATTCAAAATCTTAATGAGCGAGACAACTAAAGTGAAGCAGAAGTGTTACTTGAGCAATTAGTGCTTCTTATTAAGCAATTGGGTTGGAGCAAAAACCTGCAGCCACTGCGGCCCTCCAGGACTGTGACTGGAGACCCCTGAGCTAGAGAATCATTTCCATCACATTCTCAGAGTTCTTCAAATGCAGTTTGACAAACTCTAATGGGAGTTAGCCACTCTACCGTAAATGCCCGATTGATGCAGTGCTGCTGAGGCGGTCATGTCTGAAAGGCTCTCTCTCTCATCTCAGCAGTGGATTTCTGAACCTCTGTTCAAGTGACCACTGAGTTCACCTCCCTGTCCAAGTTCATTCATTCCCAGCTACTCAGTTTAGCCAAACTGTGAATCATAGGAAGAGTCCTGGTGGTTCCAAAATTCTACCATTTCATAATTATGGAGGCCACTGAGCTCTTGTGGGCATTCAAAACTTTAGAAATGGTTTTGTGCCCTTGCTCTGATTCATGCCTCACCACAGTTTTAAGTCTTCAGAGAGTTCCTTATACTTTATGGCTTGACCCACCACCACCACCCCCCCCCCCATAGTCGGTGTACTGTGTGCCTTTATAAATAACCAGTAAGCCCGCGATTCTCGAAAGAATTGCAAATCCAAGAATGGCAATCAGTTTCAGTTCCCTCCGATATTTGGATGGATGAAATATCATGGAGGGTGGGTGCGTCCGGGGAAAGGTCATTTAATTAAATAAGCATATCTGTACTAAAGCGGTTTCATTTTGTGGAGCCGCGATTCCTTTGCCTCTGCTGACACCGACTGCTGGCACAGTGGATTACAGCAAGTTTAGTTTACAGGTTGTGTTGTTCGGGTGCCACCCACTGACTCTGAGGCGCTGTGCGCATTCACCTCGGTGCATCCTGCGTCTGGAATGAAAAGTGATGGAGGGTGGGAGCGTCCTGGTAAAGTTTTCATTGAATTAAATATAGATATTTGTACTAACGTTAACCAATTTATTAAAACAAAAACAGAATTGTAATTGTCACATCATGTAAGTCCAAAATGTCTTTGAGTTGTTGCACTTATAAATAAAACCAATATTGGAGTGGAAAGGTTTAAATGAAGTATTTTGGAAAGTAAACATTCATAAAATGGTAAAAACAAAATAGTCAATCAAATATCTCTTTATAAACCACATTTTGAGTAAAGATGGCTTGCTGTTCTTGAATTAGTTGTCCCTGGTATGGAGTAGTTACAACCTTAACTTTAACGTCACACGAACGCCGAACTCTTGAAAAGGCAACATAAAGTTGTCCATGTGCAAAAACAGGCTCAGATAGGTAAATGCCCACTTTGTCCATGGTTTGTCCTTGGGATTTGTTGATGGTCATGGCAAATGCAGCTTTAATGGGAAATTGCCGTCGTTTAAGTTTAAAGGGTAATTCCAGGTCAGAACTTGTAAGGTCAATTCTGGGAATCAAAGCAGTATTGGAAGTATGGGATCCAGTTAGTACCTGTGTCTCGATAACATGTTCTGTCATGGTGTTCACGACTAACCGTGTACCGTTGCATAAACCATGTTTAGTATTAAGGTTTCTTAATAGCATGAGTATTGTTCCCACTGTAAGGTTAAGATTGTGTTGTGGTAATCTGGCCGGGTTAATAGTGTTTAAATATTCTAAGATGCTCAGTTTCGTTGTCAGAATCAATATTGTCAGTACTTAGAAAGACGTGTCTTTCTCCAGGAAGTAATGCCATCATTTGGTTATTTATGTGATCAACATACGGGCTCGTTTTTGTATTTCCGTTACTTGAGGTGTTTCGTTTTGGAGCCGTGAGTTCTTTGCTTCTGGTGTTTGTGAAGTGCGTTGTAGGAGCCTCCGTTTATTGTTTTTATCCATGCGGTCTCGTTTTTGTTTCTCTGATACTGAATGACTGTTATGTGATTCAAACATGCCACACAGACTGCTGGCACAGTGGATTAGAGCAAGTTTAGTTTACAGGTTGTGTTGTTTGGGCGCCACCTACTGACTCTGGGAAGCCGCTGCGTTTGACTCTGGGGCGCCACGGTGCAGTGCGCATGCGCCTTGGTGCGTCCGCCGTGCACAAATTAAACTGTGGTTTAGTAATATAGATGTGCAATCAATTCCATTTGCAACTAGTGGATTCCAAACATGTCCCAGACACATCTCAAGGAGAATTAAAGGAAACAGAAGGCACCTGAGCAAAATCTGCAATGCCACAGAAAGGGTCTGAATACTTCTATAAATTAGACTTCTGTTTGTAGACCTTTCTGGAAACATATTCCGATTTTGTCATTATGGGTTATTGACTAGATTGACTGGCACAAATGACAAATGTACCCATTTAAAATTAAATCTACAGCACAAAGTGTGCAGAAAGTGAAGGGGTCAGAATACTTCTTAATCCACTGCATGTTGTGGGTTTGCTCCCCAGTATACTCTTTGGTCTGCCGTCTCTTTTAATATTTCCATTTTTTCCTTCAAGCATTTCTTAATCTCGACCCAGCCACTCCTTTTATCCAGCAGAGGGTGTTTTCTCTCTATTAAGGGTACAACACCCACTCGTAGATGTTGGCCACGTGTGAAGGAAACGCATCCTAAGAGTACCAACACAAGCAGCCTTTATAAAAAGTGATGCTATCCTTAAGCAACTGCCACATGCAGACTTGTGTCTATGAGCCGCTTCATTCGCACATTTCATGAAGCCTGGTAAATGTTTTCCTGGATTCTGCATAAAAGATATTATCTTTATCTGCTCTTTGCGACTCTACAGCAAATACCAACACTGCTGCTCATCAAGTGACACCTACCTTAAAGCAGGCAGTTCATTTCACTGAGGAAAAATGAAGTCCTGCGGCAGAGCCCAATAGCTAATGCCAAGACCATTTTAATTGATTTATAATGCAATGTGTAATTATTGAAAGCAAAGAAATGTACACTTTTAGTTTCACCCTCAGTTTTATGTGAAAACAAACATTTTACCTTCTCTGGTGTGAGGCACTTCATGTTGGTCGAATTCAAAATATGATGTAAATATTCATTCAGGTTCGCTATGTTTGTATTAACAGTCACCTGTTGGGAAAGAAGAAGCATGAAAGGAGATCGACTTCAATTTTCACACTCTTAATACGAGACAACATCCATCCATCCATCTTCCAACCCGCTGAATCCGAACACAGGGTCACGGGGGTCTGCTGGAGCCAATCCCAGCCAACACAGGGCACAAGGCAGGAACCAATCCCGGGCAGGGTGCCAACCCACCGCAGGACACACACAAACACACCCACACACCCAGCAGACACTAGGGCCAATTTTAGAATCGCCAATCCACCTAACCTGCATGTCTTTGGACTATGGGAGGAAACCCACACAGACACGGGGAGAACATGCAAACTCCATGCAGGGAGGACCTGGGAAGCCAACCCGGGCCACGAGACAACATTAAAAAAGTAACAAGAAGTAATGCCAATAGAGATAATGAGTAAAGGTGGCACACGTGTTTAGACAATGGGTGTGTTTACATGTTCTTTAATAAACAGAAACCCAGTTTCTAAACTGCCATGTAAACCTTTATTCCAGTTTGAGATACTGGGTCAGTTTAGATTAGATAAACTTTATTGATCTCAGGTAGAAATTCAGATGCACACAGAAGCAGAAACATAAATAAACAAGCATGCAGACTAACAGGACAGATAACATGGCCGATCAATCGATAAGTAGATAAATAAATGACCTTTTTTTGGAAGCATTGAACTGCCTGATAGAAGTGGGCAGAAAAGACCCAAAAGGGCTCCTCTCTTAGCACACTGTGGTGGAATAAGCCAGTGGCTAAAAGTGATCCAAGAGAGCGTCTCCTGGAGGGGATTCTTCATGAGTAACTGCTCTCTGAGAACCAGGTGTCTCCACCAGTAACCTGATTACATTTGGCCATGTACACCCTTAAACTTTTTGAAGTCTACAAATGTCCACCGCACTCTGCTCACCTGCACGTGTGTCAGCTTTGCACACACTTTCAAGATCCACAAGATACATTTCCTGAGGCAAATGTTTGAGCAAATACGAGGGTTGTTTCATAAGTTTTGAGACTTTTTTAAATAGATCCAACATGGTTTGTCAATTCCAAAGAAAATTTTTACTCGCATAACCTCGTCATTTGGCAACACTTCAGTGCTGTTCAACATACTCTCCCCCGATTTCAATGCACTTTTTCATGCGATAAATCCAACGATCAAAACAGTGACGAAAATCAGGTTCAGACAGTTGGTCAAGCTGCTCTTCCACCGCAGAAGTGAGGCTGTCCCTGTCCTCAAAATCCATTCCTTTCAGCTCCTTCTTCGCCGTCGGGAACAGCCAGAAGTCACAGGGTGCCAAATCTGGTGAATAAGGGGGCGGATGAAGGACTTCAATCCCAGATTTGGCGAGGAACTCAACAGTTTTGTTTGACTTGTGAGGCGGCGTGTTGTCATGGTGAAGGATGAAGTTTTTCAAGGTGCGATTAGGGCGACCTCTAGTGAGATTTTTGAAAACTTCTGGAAGGCACAGGGTTGTGTAGACATCAGAGTTCATCGTTGTGCGTTCAGGACGTGGAACTGAAGCAATAATTTTTTTTGTAGCCAAAAAAGACGGCAAACATGGTCCTCTTGGCTGACCTTTGGCGCCTGGCTTTCAGTGGAGGAAGGCAACCTTTTGGACTCCACTTAAAGCTCTTTTTCTCATCTCCATCTGTAGCTGGGTGGGCCAAAAATTTACTAGAAGATGTGAAAGAATTGTAGAATAGAAAAATATTTCGTCCGCCTCCGATGACGGCAAGTGACCGAGTCTCAAAACTTATGAAACAACCCTCGTACATTACTCTTTCTGATAGTTGAAATAATCTGTCTCAATATTTCACAAAACTTTAAGTTGATGAGCCGACATGTTAAAAGTAATGTGCGGTACACAGTCCAATTATGGGTAACTTAACACAGGCTGGGGGAGCATGCACTGGTACAGAGTGTTGCCGCACCCACCACATGATGAAACAGCTCCATGGGGGGTCCTGCTTGGCAGACACGTGGTCCAGTCCCACCCTCCGAAAATGACCATCTATCTACCGCAGCCAGGTGTTACGTGGGTGTCCCCTTGGCCTGGTCCAGCTACTCAGGTCCTCAATAACTTATTTTATTCCATGCAGCACTGGGTGTAAGGCAAGAAGCACATGTACTAGAATGCTGCTCCTTAGCAGGGCTCACTTGCACAGCCAATCAGAAAACAGCATGTGCAATTTAGTAACAGAAATATTCTAATAAAGTAGCTGGATTAAAGTGAAGCCGACATTTGCTATAGATACGTTGAAACAGTGTGATCGAGTGACGCAGTGACCAGTGTTCATACCATCATTCATCGAGGATGTGGGACTAAAAGTACTTATAAAACTCAAGAAAAAGGCTTCATGTCCATTTTTAGATTCACGACAGGCGATGAAGATGTTTAACACTTTAATGACGCTGGAGGATTTTGTCAAACGAGAACTCCCGAAGTGTGCTTGTACACATAAACGGCTTTCCTCAGCCAGATTTACTCACCGTATCCCAGTTTTACGCATACATGTAAACACACTGAACGTGAAAGGCTCCACCAAAAAACAAAAAAACATTGCGACATGGCAAAATGGCACAACAACATAAGTAGAATAAACAAAACCATGAAAAATGTAAGGTGGCTACCGAGATATTAAAATTAGTGCTGGGCAACAATAAAAATTGTTTTATAAGCGATTAATCGCAGACAATCACATTGTTATGCACAAAATTCAATAATGAACTCAAAAGTAGTGTATTGCATGTACTTGGTTTGCAAACTCTTTAAACAAATAAGGTGCTTTTAAACAGCAGTATTCCCTTTACGTTGTAACAGTTAAAATATTTCTTGAAGATCTAAACTTAAACATTAATGTAATCGAATCAAATATAAAACTAAAGCTATTTGCCACTGCCAGGGCATTAACGTTTTATCGAGTTTTTTATAGAAAAACAAGTTACCCTCAGAGTCCAGAGTCACGATCACAATATTATAACAGGCACCTTCTGAGCAACAGTTCTAAACCTGCTTTCTTTTTTATCTGAACAGATACCAGCAGAAACATTTTCTTTTATCAGGAAGCAGTTTGTTCAGTAGCAACTCTTTGATGGCTAATATTTTTTCCAAAACACTCAGTTTTCTGAAAAGCGCACAAAGCAATGGTCTCACACATAAATCAACATAAAACGTCTGTTGCTGCCTGTTGTGCCTGCTGTTGTGAGCAGCGGCTCGACGGTCAGCAGGAATGCACGGTGGGCTGGCAGCCTGGCGGTCTTTGTGAGAAGGTGTGCGTGGGTGGCAGTTGCAGTGAGACGCAATATGGTTTGTACCTCCTGTCATCGCAAATGTTTGTCCTCCCAGGCAAACCTTGCCATAAGTGCAGCAGCTACACTAACATGTTCAGCATCACAATCAGCTGGGGACGGTACCTCAATTTCAACCTACATCTCCAGATCACTTGCATCAAAATTGGAGTCCGACAAATCAGAGTCCAATTCAGCGAAAATACGAAAAAAGTTTTGCTTTGAGCATTCACTTTGGTCAAGAGGGTGTCTGGGCTTGCGAGTGTCCTGATAAAAACCAAGATCCAGACCTTTAATGACCTCTTGGGCACGGCCATCAGCAGTGTGTGTCTGTCTGCGGAGAGAGTGTCGACCTCGTCATTGAGAGGTTTACTTACCTTAGCAGTGACATTCATGTGACTCTGGTGACTCTTCCTATGAAGTCAGTAGACGGATCGGGAGAGCATGAGGGGGGTCATGAGGTCACTGCAAAGGAGTGTGTGGCGCTCCCAATATCCATGCAAAAGGACGAAGGTCCAAGTGTTTTAGAGTCCTGGTGCTTCCTGTCTTGCTATATGGTTGCGAGACATGGACACTATCTAGTGACCCGAGACGAAGACTGGAGTCGTTTGGTACCGTGTGTCTCCGGAAAATCCTTGGGTACCGCTGGTTTGAATTTGTGTCGAATGTGCGGCATTGTGAGGAGCGTCAGTTACAGCACTACGGCCATGTGGGGTGTTTCCCTGAGGGTGATCCAGCTCGTAAGATCCTCATTGTTGGGGACCCGAGTGGCTGGACCAGGCCAAGGGGTAGCCGACGTAGCACCTGGCTGCAGCAGGTAGAGGGTCATTTCAGGAGGGTGGGACCGGACCGCGTGTCTGCCTGGGGAGTTGCCAACCGGGATCCCGAGTTGTTTCGTCGTGTAGTGGGTGTGGCAACACACTGTACCAGTGCAGGCTCCCCAACTTAACTTGACTTGATTCCCTTTGGTGTCTCTCCACATGCCATTTTAGAAGCGGTTTGTTCTTCGCTACTCATGCATGCGCAGGGAATCGAGGTCAAATCAACAAAGCAAACTTTCCTTCTAGCAAAAGCGTATCGAAAAGTGCTGTAACAAGAAGATAACTGATCTCTATCGATCGCTAGCGAGACTAAGGCTTTCAAAATGATAACAGTAATAACAAAAACCGCATTAACGCGCAATAAAATAATTGTCGGCATTAATTAATTTAATGCGTTAACGCGATAATAATGCATTAACTTGCCCAGCCCTAATTAAAGTGTAAATACAAGCATCAAGTTATTACCAATGAGCCTGTATTGGACTAAGTGGGTTTGAGAATATTATGGTGTGGTATAGATTTCAAGTGACAGAATAATCCATCCATCCTCTTCTGCTTATCCAAGGTCGGGTCGCAGGGGCAGCAGCTTGAGCAGAGATGCCCAGACTTCCCTCTCCCCGGCCACTTCTTCTAGCTCTTCCAGGAGAATCCCAAGGCGTTCCCAGGCCAGCCGAGAGACATAGTCCCTCCAGCGTGTCCTGGGTCTTCCCCGGGGCCTCCTCCCGGTTAGACGTGCCTGGAACACCTCACCAGGGAGGCGTCCAGGAGGCATCCTGATCAGATGCCCGAGCCACCTCATCTGACTCCTCTCGATGTGGAGGAGCAGCGACTCTACTCTGAGCCCCTCCTGGATGACTGAGCTTCTCACCCACTCTTTAAGGGAAAGCCCAGACACCCTGCAGAGGAAACTCATTTCAGCCGCTTGTATTTGCGATCTCGTTCTTTCGGTCACTACCCATAGCTCATGACCATAGGTGAGGGTAGGAACATAGATGGACTGGTAAATTGAGAGCTTCGCCTTGCCGCTCAGCTCCTTTTTCACCATGACAGACCGATGCAGCGCCCGCATTACTGCGGATGCCGCACCGATCCGCCTGTCGATCTCACGCTCCATTCTTCCCTCACTCGTGAACAAGACCCCGAGATACTTGAACTCCTCCACTTGGGGCAGGATCTCTATGACAGAATAATAAAAAAAAAGATTTCAATAATTAAAAAGGGTGGGTGGAGGGACCTGTTATAAAACCGATCCCCTGTTATGCATGGGTTCCTATAAAAAGGGCAAGTTTGTTTTTCACATTAGGAGCTCAGCTATTTTTGCATCTATCAGAGAAAAATCAAGAAACATAACTTGTCTGTAAACAGGATTTCAGAGTTACGGAGGTAACATCTATTGTAACTCACTAAAAGTGTACATTAACTCAAAGAAACGAGAGCACTCACTCTTGCAAAGGGCACACTACCCATAATTACCAGATACCAATTTTAATGCATCTTTCCCATTATCAGTATCAACAGAAATAAAGCAAGACATCAGAATTTAAGAGTTTAGTGTCTACTTATGAGTTATCAGCACAAAGAAACTCTGAACATCCCATGATCTTACATATGCTTTTCGAACACTAAATGGTGCATTCAGCTCTTTGTAATCATGATCTCTGGTTTAGTGGCCATTTTCTGGGTTTACAAACTAGTAAACTCACAAATCTTTTTCTTTACTCTCCAAGGTTCTGGGTATCCACTGGTGTGAGATCCATTGTAACAATTACCACGTAGTGTGGTAGACGGCAGGACTTTAAATTTGCCAGATTTTCCCCTGGGGACAAATAATATGCTGTCTACCTTAAGGACTTTTAACTCTCAACTCTGTGTTATTTTGGAGAACCTAAGGGAATAGGATTATCAAGCTTGTCAGGCTCGTCTTTGTCAACATTGTTCTAATTTCTACAAAAGGTTTTACTACATCACATCTTACCTTATTTTCCCATTCAAACTCTGCCCACATCTGACGGAATTCAGCATCTGTACACGACGCTGGCTGAATGTAGTCCATGATGTCTATGTGGATATCACTCAAAACTACACAATTTCTGTCACTGGCTGCTCCAGAGACATCATATACTGCAAGACAAAAGAACAAAGTCTTTTAATATGGTTAACCAGTTATTTCTCACCAGTCTGTTGGTGCAAATGTAATCACAGACTGCAGTCTTGGAGATTGAGTTCTGTGAAGGGAACACTCAGAATCAGTCAAACCACTGTAGTTTATCACTCTGCATTCAATCACTCTTCAAATCCCAGATGAAGACTCACCGCTTCAGTTTAGCACACCCTGACTAGAGCTGCTGATTAACTGTACAGACTGCATCTCTGTTGTTAGTCATTAGCACTAAGACGTAAGTAACATGATAGTTGGAATTTGTTACTCACCCTCACCTGTTTCTGTTCTCTGTACTCAAATGTGCCATGGCCCACCTGCCAAGTTGTTCTGCCTGCCTAAGGTAAAGTCATCCCTGATTGAGGATCGCAGGAATCATGGGAAGGAGGGGTTCTTTCATCGGATTGGCTGGCCCAGCGCTCTTTCAGTAATGGAATGGCCAAATGGGGGCGACAGCTTGATGGATGAGGTCTCCAGGACTTCAAATATATCCAAATCTTCTGATGTGATATCATCTACTGTTAAATTCTGATACGTACTTCTAAAATTTTTATTTTTATATTGTATTGAGGATTTGTTCTGTTCTGTGTATTGTATTGTATCGACCCCCTTCTTTTGACAACCACTGCACGCCCAACCTACCTGGAAAGGGGTCTCTCTTTGAACTGCCTTTCCCAAGGTTTCTTCCATTTTTTTTCCCCCTACAAGGGAGTATTTTCTTGTCTTTTTAGAGAGTCAAGGCTGGGGGGCTGTCAACAGGTAGGGCCTGTTAAAGCCCATTGGGGCACTTTTTGTGTGATTTTGGGCTATACAAAAATGTATTGTATTGTATTGTATTCACAAAACTAATGCTAATCCAGACCAGACAAAGACCATGGCAGACACCTTATGAACCATCCAGGTGTGACCTAAAAACCTAAAAAATTGATGTCCAAATGGCTCAGAAAATACCTCAATGCTCAATGATGGGACTATCATTACAATTAGGACCAGCAGGTTCCATTCATTAGGCACAGCACAGTTAAAACTGAATAGTGAAGACAGACACGTATATATGGCACTGACAACTGAGACTGGGTATAAGAAACCAATCTAGTGCATCACTGGGAACACTGTGAATCAATAAATGAGACAATTGAGAGAGTCACCAGTTAACCTAACAGACATGTTTTTGTGTACCAGTGAATACTGGGGAGAAAAAAAAGAGGCAGGCCAAGATAGAATGTGCAAAGATTGACAAGACTGCGATTGGAGTCCAGACTCCTGGAGTGCTAACCAGCAAACCACAACAGGTGTAAAGGTACAACTGAGAAGTCGGTACCAAGCTTAACATTTTACTATTGCTTTAAGTGAAGCAAAACAACACCTTTTATTGGCAAACTAAAAAGATTACAATATGCGAGCTTTCAAGGAGCCTTGAGGTGCCTCGAAAGCGGCCATATTGTAATCTTTTTAGTTCACCAATAAAAGGTGTTGCTTTGCTCAACTTCTCACTACATCCATAACGGCTAACAGGGTACAACACCCTAGTACTATTGCTTTAAGAATTACATTATGAACTATTAAAGGCAAGTGTCAAAATTAAAGTGGATACATCTGACACCCAAAGAACACTTATGAACCAATCATACTGTATATGGAGCACCAATTAACAATGTGGTACAAATCTAACTTTCCAGCAGCTCCAGCTTACTGCAGTTAAATGTTCTGGCATTGTTTGGCCATCTCAAAGGTTGTGGTTGTTCCATACTTTTCAGTTCAAGGATATGCAGGCCACTTTGCTCTTGGGAATCTTCAATGATGCAGTTGTCCCCAGATTGGTGCCTCAACACAATCCTGTGTCATAGCTCTCCATCCTTTGATCTCAGGACTTGGTTTGTGCTCACATGTGAGACCTTCTATAGACAAATGTGCGCCTTTCCAAATTTGCCCAATCAACTGCATTCACCACAGGTAGGCTACAAAAATTCTAATTACAGTATTTTTCGCACCATAAGACGCACTTTTTTTCCCCAAAAAGAAGGCTGGAAATGTCTGTGCATCTTATGGAGCGAATATTGTGTCATAGACCATGATGTGTATTACCTGACAAAAGTCGACATCCAGGGTTAGAGGGCGACAAAACTCATTGTTACGTTACAGGCATTCCCTCTGTGCTTGGAGGAATGTTAGACTCATTGACTCGGCATCGTGAGTTGCGAAATGTAAACAAATGTAAACAAAGGCAAGATGGCATCAACATCTCACGAGGGAGCGAAGTGAGAAAAGAAAACAAATGTTTTGCGCATTATCACTGAGTCGGACTTTTGTTGACAGTGATCAGGAGATCGAACAACAGAGTGAGGAACTGGCATCAGCTGATCGGGACACCAGCCGATGACGCCCCAGCTGAGCGCATTCGTGCAGCCGATGTACCTATGGTAAGGTTCGTGTGGGAGGAATACCTAGACATTGATCCGTGGGAGCCAAACTGGCTACCGGACTTCACAAGACAGTATGGCTTGCTGTTGGACTCGACAGATTACCAGCCGCTGGACTACTTCAGGCTGTTCTTTCCTGAAGCTGCCTTTCAGCTACTGTCAGACGAGACAAACAGGTATGCAGAGCAATTTTTTGAATCGAGGGCTTTGCTTGCACCGCATTCTTGTTTTTCAAACTAGAAACCCACAACAAAACACGAGATGAAGGGCTTTGTGGCATTACAAATATAGATGGGACTAGACTGGCGTTATAACTTCAAGGAGCATTGGTCCAAACGTGCGTGATGATAGGTACGTGCTCCTGCAAAGTGGTTGTGAGCAACTGAGCTTCATAAATTCTGACACTAGCGATGAGGAGTTCTTGGGGTTTCCATAAAACTAGAAGAGTGCTTGAACCTTAAAGTCTCTCCTTATTTGTTAATGACAGAGATGATGTTTCTTAATACCGCTGTTGAATTTACATGGTTGAAATACTATTCTGCTGTATTTTATTAAACATATTAGTACACCATTTGGTTCAGAATATTTTTCTTCTTGTTTTCCTCCTCTAAACCTAGGTGTGTCTAATGGTCAGGTGCGTCTTATGGAGCAAAAAATACGGTAATGACCAATAGAATGGGATGCACCTGAGCCAAAGCAAACAGTCTGAATACTTGTGTCAATGTGATATTTAACTTTTTAATTGTATTAAATTTCTAAATTTTATAAAATCCTGCTTTCCCTTTGTCATTTTCAGGCAGTAAAAAATTGAATTTAAATGGATTTTAGCAAACAAGACTGTGTGGAAAAAACTCATTAGACAATAATCAAATAGGAGGTCTTTTATTAGATAAGACATTTTAAGATCACTATACTCACCAATGTTTCCAAAGATGATTCCATTTTCAGTAGAAGCTACTTTCACGTTTGCCTTTATGTTTGCAAAATCATGCGGTGCTAATGTGAGTGGTGATGGTTTCTCCACAAGCTTTAAATCTCCTGCAATGCAGATGATGCAGTCAGATTACAAGGTTGCGTGACGCTGTACAATATGACGAACACAGCAATATAGTTTCTAGATTTAAAAGCTGCTGAAAGTGAAGATGTTAATTACAACTATTATCCCCTTACAATTACTGAAGTGCCAGCCACATGAGCTCAGCTAGTTTCTTACCCAGTGTTGCCAATTCCAGGGTGCAGTTCTGCAGGGTATCACTGGTCTGATTGACGACAAGCACATCCAGCACAATGTCATACTGATTAACATGGACGTATGCTTCAGCGTAAACTGGATCAGAAAATCCTGTCAGCTGAGTGACCTGTAACACAAGCAATGGCAATAACCATGATTACTAAAGTTATCAAAATTATGGAAAGCACGAGAAGTTATGTCTCCCTAAACTTAGCTGTAGACAGTCTTAACAGCTGATGCAGACACTTTGTGTGCTTAAGAGCAAACCGGGAGAGAATCTTGAACTCAAAGGTGAGGCTGATTAAACTGACTGGCGCAGATTACAGAAGCAAATATAAAATGCAGCAGCACTGACATTCAAGAGAGGCCTTCATTTCAGCACTAGAGAGATTCCGGAAAGGCATTTCCATATTTTTCTCACAGTTTTCAGCGTTTTTCCTCTGAATTTTTTATTAGTAGTTGGCACTGCTTGCTGATGGCAGGAGATACAGATAAATAATAATTTAATAAATAAGTAATGCAAGCAACACAATTTAACAAAAAAAACAAACACACATTTTAAATTGAATCACATTCACAACCAATATGCCCACCATAATACAGTAGGCATCTACAGTTTTAGTTCAACCCCATTTTCAAACTTGTTATACAGTAGTAAGTTGTTTGCTTTGCATTATAAGTTAAATTATTGACAGGAGTAAGAATTTTAGAATCCCACTTGCCTTGGGGCTCAGGGGGATCCTGTTATTGCCTTAAGGCAGTGTGACATTGATGTTCTGAAACAGCAAGTTGTAGACAGAAGGCATGTTGCATTTGAGCACTGCAATTGTTAAACTCCAGCCACTCCTCGGCCGCAGTACATCCTTATATGTCTGTACAGCTGATGAATCTCATGTGCACATTTCCAAGCAGCCCAAAGCATAAACCTACCAGTAAACCCACTGATTCTCTAAAGAATCGCAAATCCAAGAATGGCAATTACTTTCTGTTCCCTCCAATCTTTGTAGGGATGTAAGATCATGGAGGGTGGGAGCATTCAGGGAAAGTTTTCAATTAATGAAAGAAATATATTTGTAGTAAAGCTGTTTCTTTTTGGAGCCATGACTCGTTTGGTTCTGGTGTTTAAGAAGCGCGTTGTTTTCATCCATGCAGTCTCGTTTCTGTTTTTCTATGGGTGTGTTGTTAGCTAGAAGTCGTTTGCTGTTAGGAATCATAATTGAGCCCCTGACCACAGGCACTGTGGAGTAGCTGACTGCTGGCACTGTCAGTAGTCACCACTACCTCAAGTTTAAATACACACACATAGGGCTGCACGATTAATCTTTTTTTTCTCATGATAACGATATTTATGACCCACGATCAATTAATAAATATCGTCGCGATTTTACAGTATAAAGACCAAACTGTTTTTATGGGCTGAGTTTACGGATTGGACTGCGTCACTATGACGTTACTGCGTCTAGATTGCAAGCGCTTTCTGAAGCAGTAGAAGTCAATAGCAGCAATAACAGTCAGTCAGAATAAACATATGATGGCGGAGCAACGTGAGGAAGGTGCAGAAGTGCGATCGTTAGTTCCTAAAAAGGGGTCATACTCAGTTGTCTGGAACTATTTCGATTTCGAGGAATGTGATGTTGATCAGGTACGAGTCTTGTGCAAACTTTGCTCCTGTTCCGTCCAAACGTCCCAAGGTAACACAACAAACCTCATCAACCACCTTAAAAGCCACCACAAAGTACACTATCAAGAATTTCAACGACTGAAGGCACAAACAGCAACAACAAAAAATTACCAGCCATCCATAACACAGACAACAATATCAGGGACATTGTTCAACGCAATAACATATCTGCCTAGCTTGCAAAGACACCGGGAAATAACAGAGACGATCACGTACCATATAGCCAAGGATATGTGTCCAATAACCACCGTGAGCAGTGAGGGGTTTAACAAAATGATCGCAACACTTGATAAAAGATATAGCATTCCCTCACGCAACCATTTTTCCAATGTTGCGCTGCCCTCGCTGTATGCGAAATGCCGAAAAGAAATAGAAAGAGAAATTGTCAGGCTCAGCCTTGAATATTTTGCTGCCACGACCGACTTATGGTCAAACAGAACTGCGGAACCGTATTTGAGCTTGACAGTTCATTTTATTGACAGTGAGTTTGAGATGAAAAGCAAGCTTTTGCAAACTTCGTTTTTCCCACAAGACCATACTGCGGAGTTTATTGCAGTGGGCCTCAAAGAAGCGATGTCCGCTTGGGGCTTGGTGGAAGAAAGACTTGTGTGCATTACAACGGACAACGCAGCTAATATGATTAGGGCAGCATCTGTGAATAACTGCCCGAGGCTACACTGCTTTGGTCACAGACTTCATTTACCAAAGGAATAATCGTCATTATTAATCGTGATAAAAATTTTGAGCAAAATAATCGTGATAATCATTTTTTCTGTTATCGTGCAGCCCTACACACACATATATAGATAGACGCCGCATTCACTGTGTTTCCCAGTAGACACGATACGTCAGCCTTATTGCAAGTGGCAAAAGTGCCATTTAAACTAATACAGGTAGACGTGGAAACCGGGATTTCTGATGAAAAAACAATAACGTTTACATACAACAGATTTTGGCGAATCGCTTAAATGCAATTATTAATATCCATTTATACACTAATAATGGCAATTATTAAATAATAATAACTATAATTATTATTAACCATTCCTCCCATATAAATAACATTTCGGGGACTGCCTTCTTCTATCTTCGAAACATTTCCAGACTTTGTCCTGTTCTTACGCAACACAGTACTGAAGTATTGGTTAATGCCCAAGTCACCTCACGTATAGATTACTGTAATGGTATTCTATCTGGCATCCCACAAAAACTTATCAATCGCTTAGAACTTCTTCAAAATTCTGCTGCCAGGATAATATCCTGCTGTTGTAAATCCACTGAACATATTACACCGATTCTCTCTCAACTTCACTGGCTCCCTGTTAACTACCGAATACACTACTAAATACCGCTCTTAACATTTAAAGCTCTCCACAACCTCGCTGATCTCCTCCAGACTTACACTCCTCTCGCTCACTCAGATCTTGTAATTTGAGAGTATTCAGTCTGGCAATATGGTGCAGCCTTAGTTTGTCGAAGACAGACACAACTAAAGACATGAGCATAAAATGATGGTTGTCAATTTCAAACTGTGTTTCCTCAATGTGCTCCTTGAGAAAAAACATCAAGTTTGAGAAATGTTAACAGCTAACAACAATCTACATAGGTAGTGACTAAATACGTTCAGCCAAAACATTGTTTGGAGTCTCACTTGAGCACATAAATGCATAGCTTTGCTAGTTTAGCCTGGCTTAGCTAAAGTAAAGATTATAAAACGGGATTTTCTAACGGCCAAATATAACCAAAACAATTGTTCAGCCTTACCTATGAAATGTAATCCCCCGGGATCTGGTTTGGAGCGTACAGCGGTTTGTACAATGCCAAGCAGCACATTATTCATTACTTCACTCCACAGCAGTGATGTTGACGTACGATTCTGCTAGTCATGAGGCGTCTAGTTATTCTATGTCAATGTTTAAATATGTCACCATGGCAACTTGTTGGCGTACACGCTTTATGTCAAGTTTAGTTTACAGGTTGTGTTTTGTTGTTGGGGTGCCACTTACTGACTTTGGGAACCCGCTTTGTTTGACTGTTGGGCACTGTGCGAGTGCGCATGCGCTTTTGGCACCGGATGCGTTTGGCATCTGTAAATATATATATATATATATATATATATATATATATATATATATATATATATATATATATATATATATATATATATATATATACAACCTTCGTAAACATTACTAAACAAAGGTTTTATATGTGGTGGTGTGTGCGTTCGGACGGCGGTTGTATTGTGACCTGAAGTTTAGTTTACAGGTTGTGTTGTTTGGGCGCTACCTACTGAGTCTGGGAAGCTGCTGGGTTTGACTCTGGGGCACTGAGTCGCAGTGCGCGTGCGCTTCGATGCGTCCGAGCAGATTTACAACTGTCGTTTAGTAATATAGATACAACATCCAGAAATGAATGCAGTGACTATGCAGACAGTAATAAACAAACATCAAAAACACAAAGAGCGGTATGTTGGAAGGCAGGGCTGCTTCAGGGTCTATTAATTTTGCGTGCTCTGCGTACATTTTTGTTTTACTGTCACATCAAATAAGTTTGTCTTGGTCGAACTGAATGCTTAGAACTGGCCTGTTGTGAATGAAAGCACATGTGTCCTGTGATCAGTTCCTGCCTTGCACTTGACACAGCAGTTAGGCTATGGCCTTGCTTCCATGAACTTACCATTGGATTAATCAGTTTGAGAACTGATAAACTGACTGGATGTTAGTTAATGGAAATTAAAAAAGTAGAACTTACAAAGAAAATACCACTGCATGCTAGTCATTTTCTCCAGCAAATTTCACTTTAGATTTCTGTATCATAGTTTAAAAAAGTGTACCTTATTCAGTTTAGAAGCAAGAGGGTCAGCTGCCTCTTTCCTCTGTGTGTTTCCCATGGCTGCGAGCAAGCTTAGCTGGAACTGATCTTCCTTTGACGTCATTTCATTTTTGGCTGTGAGCTGCATGAAAGAGATGGGGTCGTCCGCTTGTACTGTAACATTCCTCTTTTCGGACTCTTTCTAAAATAAAACAAAACAGCCACACAAATAAATACGCCAGACTTTCACATTAAATTGCTTCTTACTTGATTGTTAAAGGACTATACAATTTGACCTTCTGAGACAGCTTTTCCTCTTCCAGTTTTGCGGACAGCATATGAGAAAGAGATTTACGGCATTCTTTGTTGAAGATGTCATTCATCAGAGGAGAGCATTCTGATAAAACTTTGAGACAAAGGGAGATGCGATCCACATCGTCATCAGTGATTGGCTTCTTAGGGAGAGAGGACTTTCCAAGATGCAGAATTGTAGCCATGATCAGCATAGCTTCAGAAACAAAAGACTGCCAAAAGGAAAAAAAAAAAAATCATTACACATTTCTATTGCATATATGTATGGCAATTAAAAAAAAATCATGACAACTAAACAAGTTGCTCTTTCAGAGTCTAAGGAAAATAAATACTTTGATAACAAAGTGATCATGTACTTTTCTTTTGTCAGTTTCACTTAGTGACCTCTAAATTCGAGACCATGGTTCTCAGCCGGAAAAGGGTGGAATGCTCTCTCAGGGTTGGAAACAAATTACTGCCTCAAGTGGAGAAGTTCAAGTATCTCAGGGTCTTGTTCACAAGTGAGGGAAGAATGGAGCGGGAGGTCGACAGACGGATCGGTGCGGCATCCAGAGTAATGCGGGCTCTGCAACGGTCATCATGGTGAAGAGAGAGCCGAGCCAAAAGGTGAGGCTGTCAATTTACCAGTCGATCGACGTTCCTACCCCTCACCTTTGGCCACGAACTTTGGGTAGTGACCGAAAGAGCAAGATCGCGGATACAAGTGGCCGAAATGAGAGAGAGAGAGAGAGAGAGAGAGAGAGAGGGAGAGAGAGAGAGAGAGAGAGAGAGAGAGAGAGAGAGAGAGAGAGAGAGAGAGATAACTTTATTAATCCCAAGGGGAAATTCACAAGAGTTTTCTCCACAGGGTGGCTGGACTTTCCCTTAGAGATAGGGTGGGGACTTCAGTTATCCGGGAGAGACTCGGAGTACAGTCGCTGCCCCTCCGCATTGAGAGAAGTCAGTTGAGGTGGTTCAGGCATCTGGTTAGGATGCCCTCCTGGACGCCTGCCTGGGGGTGTTTTCCGGGCATGCCCCACTGGGAGAAGGCCACGGGGCAGACCCAGGACACGCTGGAGGGATTATATCTCCCAGCTGGCCATGGAACTCCTCGGGGTCCTCCAAGAGGAGCTGGAGGAGGTGGCCGGGGAGAGGGATGTCTGGGCTTCTCTGCTTAGGCTGCTGCCCCTGCGACCCGACTTCAGATAAAGCAGTGGATAATGGATAGACAGTTCCACTTACATTTTGTTTCCTTTTCTCTTGCACAATGGACACATAGCGAAGGGCCACCTTTGTAAGAGTTGTAGCCAATGAAGCCGCGACAAAAAAATCTCCGTCCATCAGAAATCCCCGAAGTGGAGGTCTTTAAAAAAAACAAATAAATAAATAAATAACAGAACACAATTTTAAACTTTTGCTTGCATCACTATCACATGTGCTGACAAAAGGCTAGTGTACATAAATTTAACTAGGGACGACCAATTATCAGTCGGCTACTGTAATCGGCTGATTTTCACCCCAAAAGCAACTGCGCAGTGTTTAGTATAGAGAAGATCAAAATATTGGAGTAATAAGCAGAACACTAGGAATCTGAGGAAAGGCAGATGAATGTTTTCCAGTGTAACTTAAGAGTGGAAGTAATGGAACAAAGAATGCTAGCAAAAACGGGAGTCTTGCACTGAAATTAAAAAAGAAGCGGCATTCATAAGTTCAGAACTTTTCATCTTGTCCTATAAATAAAAAGCAAGCTCCAAGTGTCTATTTAGGAATTACATGAGGAAAGGAAGGTTTTGAAAAGACTGCAGAGTAATTCATAAATTTAAACACACATTTTTTGGTTAGAAAACATACAGTTGCCTATTTACTATTAAGCTTTTCCTCCTGGTAAAAGTATTAGGAACAATTTTTTGGGTTGCAATTAACTCTTATTTTTTTTAGCTCTTTTCTTTGTTAATGACACTTTAAGCTACATTGTTTGTATGAAAATGTGCTATATAAATAAATAAATATTGCTATATGTATATCCCATGTGCATATATATATAAATATATATATATATATATATATATATATATATATTATCAGCTTTTTATGTGCTTCGTTAGTTCAAAAAAAGTGATTCAAGTGATTTTATTTTATTAAAAAAGGTATGGTCACTAAACAATAAGCTTCCAACATTACATTTTATTAAGGGGAAAAAAATTGGCATTGGAATAATCATCTGACGATTCAGTTTACAAGAAATCGGAGATCAGTATCAGCTCCAAAAAAAACTCTACTACTTCTATAAGAAAAAATAAATAACACTTTAGGTCTACAGTTTAATTGTAAAAATACCAAGGATAACACTAACATGGGACATGAAGCTTATATACAGCTGGTTATGTAGAAGTTTCATGCTAAACAGACAAACAAAAAAGTACTGGACAATTCTAATTAAACTAGACATTAAGCCCGTTACAATAACAGGCGCTAGAACAGTAGTCCATAAACATTAGTAGGAACAGTCAATATTAAATGGCAAGGGACCTTGACCTCATTCTGTTTCTTGTCTTAATTTTTTTTTGTCAAAAATATTTTTGCAAGCAGCCTAAAGTAAAATAATAATAAAAATAAAATAGAAACGTATATGACAATACAGTAAGTATAATTAATATTACATTTATCCTCTCCTCTGTGGCTGTTGATTGATGTGTTGTGTCTCTTATCCTGCTCTCTTTATTTTAGCTTGTTGCTGACGCAGTGATTTTCGTTCATCCGCAGTAAGACTTGCTCTCTTAGCTCTGTGTGTTAGATTTATTTGCTCATCTTTGTCTTTCTCTTTGAGAATTTTTTTATGCTCATTTTCCTGTTCTTCTATAGATCTATTTGCTTTTCTGAGTCTTTCTCTTTTAGCGTTTTTCTGATGCTCATTTTCTTTTTCTTAAATCGATCTATTTGCTCATATTTTTCTTTGTCTTTCAGCCTTTCTTTTGTTGAGGTTTACTTGCTGAGCTGACCGTTCTTCCAGGAGATGTCACTTATATAGGAGTTGATTGTCTGTCTTTTGTCCTACTTGACGCGTCCTTTTTTTTGGGTGGCATGTTGTTAGTAGATAGTCACAGTAATATAGGCTTGTACGTCCATAATATTTTCTCTTACAGTAATACTGGCTTGTATGTGGCTGTAATATGCATCACTGTATTGTGTGCCTTTAATTTTCTCTCACAGTAATACTGGCTTTGATGTCCGTAAAATGCCTTTAATTTTCTATCACAACACTGGGCAATCAGCAGAGTCTCCCCAGCAAGTGATGTAATGTGTGGCGTGCAGCTGATAATCGTGCCTGTGACGTCTCTCCAGCAAGTACTATGCAGTTCCCCAGCAAGTATTTTAATCTGTGCTGGCGTGCAGCTGATTATTGTATGTGTGGCGTCTTCCCAGCAACGGATTTTATGTGCGTGGCCGCGAGTACCCAATCAGCACTCTCCCCAGCAATGATGTCCTTTATTTGCTTATCATGTGTGGCCGCGGCTAGGCCATTCACTGTGTGCCCAGCTTCCAGTGTGTGTGCGTCCACAGTACGGTACGGCGCGCGGCCCCACACATGCGCACTTCACCAGAAGACACACACGGACACCCCTGATCCCTGGACGCACACAGGGGTTTTATTAAAGAGGATGGAATCAGTGATTAGTATTGGCACTAAAAAAAATTCTGATTGGGACATCCCTACGTTTAACATCTCTTAATTTCTTCAAAAAGGGAACATACTATATACTCCTCTAGGCCAAGCATAAAAACAACCTGAACCCATTGGGGTTTGGGGAGTATATACAGTGCATCCGGAAAGTATTCACAGCGCATCACTTTTTCCACATTTTGTTATGTTACAGCCTTATTCCAAAATGGATTAAATTAATTTTTTCCCTCAGAATTCTACACACAACACCCCATAAAGACAACGTGAAAAAAGTTTACTTGACATTTTTGCAAATTTATTAAAAATAAAAAAATTGAGAAATCCCATGTCCATAAGTATTCACAGCCTTTGCTCAATACTTTGTCGACGCACCTTTGGCAGCAATTCCAGCCTCAAGTCTTGTTGAATATGATGCCACAAGCTTGGCACACCGATCCTTGGCCAGTTTCACCCATTCCTCTTTGCAGCACCTCTCAAGCTCCATCAGGTTGGATGGGAAGCGTCAGTGCTCAGCCATTTTAAGATCTCTCCAGAGATATAAGAACACCGCAGAAAACTAACATTGCAAGAGTTTGTACTAGACCCTTACCAACTGTTCGTACAAGACTCTTAAGAACCGCTCGCTGCAAACACTTTTTTTTTTTTAATGAGTTTTAAGCACAGGGAAAAAAACTGAAGTTTGAAAAATCCTTAATTTATACAAAAACTAACCCTAAACAACCAAGAAAACCAACCTTCCATGAGTCGAGTTCTGGCAGAGAAAATGGGAAACAGAGAACGGGAAATCATTGGCGCGTACAAACCGGAAGGGAAACTGGCTGCCAGTGTTTTTGTTCTCCACCAGAGCGTGTGGTCGTGAACAATTGCGAAATTTTGGCAAGCTTTTTGATCTTAACCTGATTTGTCCGTGTTCAGAAACATTTGTGACCAGAGGTTCTACCGTATAGAGATAATGTTTGCTCACTCCATGTCATTAAGTATAACAAAACAGTTTCGCTGAAACTGGAGGATGCTGAGCAAGAGTGAGCTCAGCTGACGTCACCAGGAAACGCTCCGCTCTTGGTGCTCAGAAGCAGCATCTGCACGTAGGCCAAGACAACAAGGAGTTCACCTATTAGCTTATGCTATAAGGAAAAACATTTCTGAGCCAGACGTTACAAGTTCACAGCGGACTACCAGCAGTTCACCACAGTGCAAATCTGCAAACTGAGATGCTTTGTGATGCAAGTACACGTCAATACATTTATAGGTAACTAAAATGTAATTCCTACACCAAAACTGTACAGCTTTTGTCCAGTTTTGATGCCTTTGTTGTGTAGAGCATTTCAAACAATACTTCTTACATTGCAAAAACCTGTTATTGGAAGAGGAAGTTGAGAAGTAGAATAAACACGATCCACTGCAGGCCAACTAACAGGAGGTAGAGATTTAATAATAATAATAATAATAATTCATTACATTTATATAGCGCTTTTCTCAGTACTCAAAGCGCTATCCACACAGGGAGGAACCGGGAAGCGAACCCACAATATTCCACAGTCTCCTTACTGCAAAGTGACCAAATCTGAATTTTGTGAAAAGGGGTAATGATCATTATTTATTTATTTTTATTTTTTTAAACTCTTATGTAACCCTTTTAGATGTCATAATTATTACTGCAAAGCACTTTGAGACACTTATGCATAACACAATATACCATATAAATAACTGGTGGTGTTGCAGAGCTGTATTTTTCACATATAACTTTAGGAAAGCTAGCAGCTCACTTTCTTCCTTAAACTTTAGAAAAAACAAAAACAAGGAAATACCTGTCTTCCTCTTTTTTAGCTGGTCTGGAGCTGCTTAGGGCACTCTGTGTTGCATATGTTCCCATTTCAGTAACCAGTTTCTGTGCAGGTGCTACCGTCACCTCTTCTTCAGGTTTTACTTCACCGGTTTCCTTCTTTATCTCATTTTCCACTATTGGGATCTGAAGTTTCAAAGAAATTGATAACATACAGTTCAGTTTCTCATCCTATCACAGATTGTCAAGCTCAGCAGCCATGTGAATAAACACCTCACTTGTGTTGCTTGTCCTTGCAATCTCATCCTTTCAGGCATTACCCACAGCTCATGACCATTAAGCAGGACAGAGATATAGACTGACCAGTAAACTAAGAGTTTTGCCTTTAGACTCGGCTCTCATTTTACTACCATGCCATTAGTGTAACGTCCGCAGAACAACTGCCTAGAACAACTGCCTATCAACCAAGTCAAGAGATCCCACAGACAGCACGTTGCTAAAGGCTGCCAGCTTCTCTTATCTCTGGTGTCCACCATCAAGTTTTAGATTAGATTAGATAAACTTTATTAACCCCAAGGGGAAATTCAGATGCATAAAGCAGTAGAAACATAAAAACAAAGATAGAGACTCACAGAACAACACACAACAGCCAATCAATCAATCGATCGATATGTAAATAAAAATAAATAAGTCATTCTAAATAAATAAATGCATATGTCAAAATAAACTTAACGAGTGCTCCGGGAGGAAGCCTCATAGCAGTGGCAGAAAAGACCCCCAGAGGCACATCTTAGCACACCGTGGTGAAATGAGCCTACGGCTCTAAGTGAGAGCCTCTTGGAAGGGATGGAGGGTATTTTTCAAGATGGCATCCAATTTTTCCACCATCCGCTTTTCTACAACAGCTTCCAGTGTGTCCAGGCTTTGCCATGTGATTGAGTAGGCTTTGCTGATAAGTTTATTCAGGATTGCCAGCAACCACCTTAAGAAAACAGCTTTTAGTTGCCACTTCTACAATCGAGGTCTTTAATAGGTTCAATTTGGACATAACGTTCCTGCCCTCACTCCACTCATGGGGAAAAAGTTCTGTCGGAGACGGGAACTGAACTCATCACGATCAGAGGATTCAGCCAAATGTTCCCAGGACCAACAGAACTCAAACTGCATTATTAGTATTAATACAACAAAAACACGCTGCTTTTATTTCAGTTCATACTTTCTTGGCCATTTCAGGTCTTTTCACTTGTCACCTCTGTAAGCAACTATAGCTTTTATAGTCTTCCACAATGGTGAACACTAACTTTCTTTGCATCAAATTATTGACGTTACTTAAAGTAATACAAAAGTACAAAGTTCTTCATTGAAATTCACAAAGCCATTCACCTGTTTTGGTGCGAGGCAAAAATGCTGAGAAATTTTAAAATGACACCAATGTTTAGAAAACAATAGTTTTTATTGTCCATATTATTTAATGTTGATGTACAGTATATCAAGAATACTGATGACACGTAATCAGTGTTTCCGTCCTAGATACTGAAGTCTGCCCAGTTTACTTTTGTCGTGATCTGGTTGATGGTGTATTTTTATTAATTAATATTAATGCAGTTGAAAAAATCTGATTATTATCAGAAACCAGGCAGAAAAGTAAGTTTTCAACTAATAGAGAATCTTGACCTCAGAGCTGAAGTAGGAAAACTCAGAATTAAAATTGCACCTTTTGGCATTTTAATACGAGGGATGTTCAAAAAGTTTCCTCACTTTTATATTTCCGCTGGATACGGTGAAGGCGGGAGGAGGAGTAGTAATTGGGTATTAAAAAGTTGGTACATTGCTAGGAAAATTGCATGGCAAAGGAAGGTGACTATGTAGAAAAGTTATGTAATTTTTTTTTTAAGTTCTTAATAAATAGAGTTAAAAAAGTGTTGAAACTTTTTAACGTCCCCTGTATGAAGATGATATAATAATTCTAATATCCTAACCACTACTCACACTCGCTTACACCAGGTCAGATTAGAGTCAAAGTTACCAAATACACTTTTCATTGAGAAACACTAAGCAGAGTACAGGAGGAGGACGAGAAAACGCACACATTCTACTGTACACAGGCAGTAGCAGAACTGGGACTGAGACCAAACTACTGTATACCAATCCAGAAGCTTCAGTTTGTATTAACAACATTAATTCAGAATACTTTAAACTACAGCGTGGTACCAGACAAGGATGCCCCCTGTCACCACTACTTTCTGCAATCTCCATTGAGCCACTGGCAGTTCACTGTCGAAATGCTTACGAGATAAGGGGATTATTAGAGAAGGACTGGAACAGAAAGTTTCTCTCTATGCAGATGATATTGTACTGTATATATCAGACCCACAAAATCAGATCCTGTGCCTGCAGTCCTAACAGCACTAACAGAATTTAAAAAGATTTCTTGTCTCAGAATCAATTTGAATAAAAGTGTGCTCTTTCCGGTGAATTCTCAAGCACACAAGATTAGATTGGACACCTTGCTTTTTATCATCGCAGACCAGTTTAAATACCTCGGGGTAAGCATAGAGTTCTTTATCAACAAAATTTTGCTGTCTGTATGGAAAAAATTAAGCAAGACTTGCATAGATGGTCAACCCTTCATCTCACTTTAGCTGGAAGAATTAACGTTGTTAAGATGAATATCCTTCCTAAGTTTCTCTTGTTATGTCAAAACATTCCAATATACATCAATAAATCACTTTTTAAGAGTCATAAAGTAACTAAATACACTTTTCATTGAGAAGGGTACAGGAGGAGGAGGAGAGAACACACACATTCTACTGTACACAGGTAGTATCAGAACTGGGACTGAGACCAGGGGCAGGAAATAAATGGTGTGGTTTGTAATATAATGGATTGTTAAGCCTCTAAAATTACAATAAGGATGGAAAAAGAAAGCCAAGTTCTTACCTCTCCTAGGGAACGACGAACTTCTGTCATTACACTCTGAATGTCATCTTTCGTACAGCAGTACTCTCCCAAGATCCACACAGCTCCTCTGTAAATCCTAGTTTAAATAAATCCAAATATGATCATGTCCTTTTCCAAGTTAACCCCAAAATATTTCAAATACACAAGAATACATAAATAATCCTTACTTTACAGCTTTAATTGCATGGAAGACTTCCAGCATTTTCTCAATGATGAGTGGCCTGAGATGATCAAACCTCTGAATAGCCTCGCGCACAAAATCTAAAACATCAGCTGCTGCAGCCTCATTGTTGTCACTCAGGAACTCCATTAGCTAATGAAAAACAATCAGATGTGGGGGTGACGAGTTATCAAAAGTTTTACCAATCTCTGATCGCATCTTTCAAACAAATTCTGCTGTTTAACAATCATAGAGATAAAAGGAGTACAGTAACAACATACAAAAACAATTTAATGAAGTTAAACAGTAAACAATAATCCTATGGTTGTGAGTTATAAAGAACAATCTACCATACACATTTATTTCTGCAGGAAATTAAAGAAATGGTGCAGGTTTCTGCTTACCACAGGAATAACATTTGCCGCCATATCTGGAAAACGGACACTACAGGAGTGTAACGTGCGGACAAGTAGTTGCCTGTACTTGTCGGTGTCTTCATGTTCAGTCACATTATTTGTTTTAATAACCTCCTTCTTGAGAACAATGACCAGCTATAAAGAAAAACAGTTTGTTATTTTAAATAGTACGTCACAATAAGAAATGAAGACTCAAAGCAAAAAATGATATTTGGGTTCAAACCTCTTCAACATTGCGTGATGAAACAAGATCAAGGGCAAGCTGCAGAGTTTTCTTACGGACTTCTAAATCTGGTGTGCTAAGGACTCGAAGAATATCCATGACCAGGTCCTACACAGAAAAGTTGCAGAAATTAGCATGTGGGCTTATTATACAGGATAAAACAAATACCAATGATCTATACATTTTCTTACACAAACATAAAATGTCAGAATTCTCTACTTTAGAGCCAGGCTACAAGAACCCATGATCATATTAGAAATTTATAATAAGCGAAGAGCTGCAGGTAACATTCCACAAGTAAAAAAAATTTACAGAGAGCTGAATGGAGAGATGGGTCAAATACATCAATAAAATACCATTTTCATCTATTTCCCTTATTTTATTGTTTCTCTATTATAATAAAAAAAAAACTTGGCTCAAGACGTGATCTTCTTGGAAGACACTTTGATGTCCCGCGAGAGACACTTGAACATCCCACGAGACAAAGCAGTGAGACAAAATGACAGCTGCTGTACAGGCTTTTAAATGATCGACGCGCAGCGCCACAAGCAGAACACGCAGCCCGGCAGCAGCAGAAAGACAGCAGCTGACCCGTTCACATCTCCGTAGCATGTTTGAATTTGTTGACAAGACTTTAAATTCGGGTGGCACGGTGGCGCAGTGGGTAGCACTGCTGCCTTGCAGTTAGGAGACTTGTCTTGGGTTCGCTTCCCGGGTCCTCCCTGCGTGGATTTTGCATGTTCTCCCCATGTCTGCGTGACTTTCCTCCCACAGTCCAAAGACATGCAGGTTAGGTGGATTGGCGATTCTAAATTGGCCCTAGTGTGTGCTTGGTGTGTGTTTGTGTGTGTCCTGCGGTGGGTTGGCACCCTGTCCAGCATTGGTTCCTGCCTTGTGCCCTGTGTTGGCTGGGATTGGCTCCAGCACCCCTCCAGCCACTACTTGCAGCGTCCTCCGGCCAAAGATGACGGAGCGGCAGTTAATGAGGCGCATGCGTCACAGCTGCGGCCTCGTTCGTAAGTCGTAGGTCAGATGTCCGTAACCTGGGGACTACCTGTATAATAAGATCCCTTAAAATATTTTTTGTTCCGATGAAACATATACATAAAAATGTATCTGTTATACATATGCATGCATCTAGCATACTCCTATGTCGTTAAGGAAAAAGGCTAAAACAAAATAAAACTTCTCTTAATTACAAACCTGAAATTTAAAGAAAAAAAAAAAGTTTAATATTTTTACCAAGAAGACAGTGCTTTAGCAGGCCTAAAAACTTTGCAAGTAGGCTCTTAAACTACCAAGACACGGAGCTGAAGGAGAAACTGACAACTTTTAGAAAGAATTTAGACAAGTTTATTTGGACAGCTAAACAAAGGGGCCCAATGGACTGAATGGTCACCTCTTGTTTGTCAGATTTCTTATGTTCCAAGCCTATCGTTTATCAAGTAATGACAGCACATTCAGAACACAACCTGCTATACTATACAGAAGTTTGGAGCTTCCTATTCAATTATAGGACAAAAAGAAGGTCTGAACTTATCAAAGCAGCTTCTCTCTTAATTTCAGTGGAAGATGCACTCTCCGTATCTGCGTCAATCTGTGTCTCTGTCAAACTAGTTTTTTCCCTGGTCAGTTGTTGGCCCTTTATATTCAACTGTAAGTTAAGCAGAACAACATCCATATTACTAACCGAGAATGATAAACCGGATATGGACGCAGGTACATGGCATGCCCATGGACGCAGGCGCTGACAGCGAGCGAAGTCTGATCCACCGAGAACAAAGGAGTCACAGCTCAATAATGAAGGAGCTCAACTGAGCAGAGACAATATGGAACCCTAACCGTCCACACTACACAGCATAGTCAAACCCGACAGTATGGAAGGTGCATGCGCCTACAACGCGCGTCTAACACACCACAGGCAGACCCCCGAGATGTTACAGACGCCCCAGAGGTACGGACTCCACAGCATATGTGACTCACATTACAGTAATAAAATAATATGAGTATTCACAGACAAAACAAACACAACAGGCTTCGGCGTCCCGCCCCACAATCAAACCGGAGAGAGTACGGCGTCCCCAAACGACCACAAAACACAGCAAAGTCAAACCCGAGATAGTACGGAGGGCGCATGCGCCTACAACGACTACCACATGAAACACACACATGGCACCGGAGGTATAATATTAGCTCAACTAACGCAAATAAGTGCCTACAACGCGTCACGGCTCAAAAACTAAGGAGCTCAACTAACGTAAATAAGAAATGAAGCAACGCGCCCATAGATAACGACACAGCCACACAAAAAAGAGGATTCAGCCCCCCGCCCCAGAGTGAAACGGGAAAAAGTACGGAGTCCACAAAGGTCCACCATACACAGCATAATAGTACAGAAGGCACGAGTTAGTACGAAAGCCGAAGGCACCTACAACGCGTAATAAGAATAAACGAACGCTCCGTTTTAAACGTACATCATCCTCACACGTCCAAACTGTAATAAGAATAAACGAACGCTCCGTATTGAATGTACATCATCCTCACACGTCCAAACTATACAGCATAAGTGAATCACATTACAGTGATGCATTATTAACAGTACAACCACAGAAAACACTCCGTATTAACAGTAAGTACAATTATTCATATTACTAACAGTAAACAACGGAGAACTAATGGAGTCAAACTCATTCAAGGACAACACACCATCTTTACTACAAATGTTGTTCATGAAGATATATTCCAATAAATCTTTGTAATGTGCCAAGCTATGGGTTCTTTACTTCCTATGTGCGTCATCTACACCTTTACACTCCGATCTATCTCATACATACATCAATGTATTTCAGGATACCCAATGCCAGGGGTTGGCGGGCGGAGCCCCCTAGTATAATAATAATAATTCTTTGCATTTATATAGCGCTTTTCTCACAACTCAAAGTGCTCAGCAATTGCAGGTTAAAGGGCCTTGCTCAAGGGCCCAACAGAGCAGAGTCCCTATTGGCATTTACAGGATTCAAACCAGCAACCTTCTGACTGCCAGTGCAGATCCCTAGCCTCGGAGCCACCACAACATATTCATCAGCCCTTCCTAAGACTCCTGATTTTCAACTTTTTACCGCACTTTCTTTAATGTGAAAGCTACTATTATGGTCTTTTCTATCTTGAACACTACATAAATGCTTCTGTTTTACAACTTCCTTCCAGCTTTGTAAGTATGTGTCTACCTCCTGAAGTACAACCCCAATTCCAATGAAGTTGGGACGTTGTGTAAAACGTAAATAAAAACAGAATACAATGATTTGCAAATCCTATATTCAACTGAATACACTACAAAGACAAGATATCAAATGTTCAAACTGATAAACTTTATTGTTGTTTTGCAAATCTTCACTTATTTTCAATTTGATTCCTGCAACACGTTCCAAAAAAGCTGAGACAGGGGCAGTAAAAGACTAGGAAAGTTGAGGAATGTTCAAAAACACCTATTTTGAACATTCCACAGGTGAACAGGTTAATTGGAAACAGGTGTTTGGCTATAAAAGGAGCATCCCCAAATGGCTCAGCCGTTCACAAGCAAGGATGGGGCGAGGTTCACCACTTTGTGAACAACTGTGTGGGCAAATAGTCCAGCAGTTTAAGAACAACGTTTCTCAATGTACAATTGCAAGGAATCTAGGGATTTCATCATCTACTGTCCATAATATCATCAAAAGATTCAGAGAATCTGGAGAAATCTCTGCACGTAAGTGGCAAGGCCGAATACCAACACTGGATGCCCGTGACCTTTGATCCCTCAGGCGGCACTGCATTAAAAACCGACATCATTCTGTAAAGGATATTACCACGTGGGCTCAGGAATAATTCAGAAAACCATTGTCAGTTAACACAGTTCGTCGCTACATCTACAAGTGCAAGTTAAAACTCTACCATGCAAAGCGAAAGCCACATATCAACAACACCCAGAAACGCCGCCGGCTTCTCTGGGCCTGAGCTCATCTGAGATGGACTGTGGAAAAGTGTGCTGTGGTCTGACGAGTCCACATTTCAAATTGTTTTTGGAAATCATGGACGTCGTGTCCTCCGGGCCAAAGAGGAAAAGAACCATCCGGATTGTTATCAGTGCAAAGTTCAAAAGCCAGCATCTGTGATAGTATGGGGGTGTGTTAGTGCCCATGGCATGGGTAACTTGCACATCTGTGAAGGCACCATTAATGCTGAAAGGTACATACAGGTTTTGCAGCAACATATGCTGCCATCCAAGAGATGTCTTTTTCAGGGACGTCCCTGCTTATTTCAGCAGGACAATGCGAAGCCATTCTGCATGTGTTACAACAGCGTAGCTTTGTAGTAAAAGAGTGCGGGTACTAGACTGGCCTGCCTGCAGTCCACACCTGTCTCACATTGACAATGTGTGGCGCATTATAAAGTGCAAAATACGACATCGGAAACCCCGGACTGTTGAGCAACTGAAGTTGTACATCAAGCAAGAATGGGAAAGAATTCCATCTACACAGCTTCAACAATTAGTGTTCTCAGTTCCCAAACGCTTATTGAGTGTTGTTAAAAGGAAAGGTGATATAACACAGTGGTAAACATGCCCCTGTCCCAGCTTTTTTGGAACATGTTGCAGGCATCAAATTCAAAATGAGTGAAGATTTACAAAACAAAGTTTATCATCAGTTTGAACATTCAATATCTTGTCTTTGTAGTGTATTCAATTGAATATAGGTTGGAAAGGATTTGCAAATTATTGTATTCTGTTTGTATTTATGTTTTACACAACGTCCCAACTTCATTGGAATTGGGGTTGTACCTTAATACTGGGTCTAGAGTAGTAATTCCTTGCCATAGTGCTTAGGAACGCAGCATCCATCAAAATCGTGGTTTGAGATCGACCATTTTGCCCATCTCCAATCAAGTCATGGTTTGAATCGGTTGATTGATTGAATTATTAGTAACTAGCCAACCCGCTGCGTAGCATACGCCACATAATTATGTATTGATGGGTGAACACTTCCTGAAAGACACAGTTGTCCAAATGGGGTGGCTTTGAGGATACGACTGTGAGTGAATCAAAAGATGGACCTCTGGAGAGAGCAACATACAATTGTCCGTGACTGAAAGCAGGATTGTCGGTGACGATGGAGGCCACGCTGGTGAAAGTTACTTCGTCGGTAGGGATAAGTGTCAGTACTTGTTCATTAAGGTGTAGCGAGTCTTCGTTGTTGACGCTTAATATAGCTTGCGTACTGAGTTGTTCTGGAGTCACAGTTGAGAAACACTTTGTTAATGTCTTTTAAGCACAGGGAAAAAAATGAACATGTGAAACATCCGTAATGTAATAAGCCACCAAGAAAAGTAACATTGCAACAATGCACGCTACGATCCGATCACTGTAAACAGAAGTGAAAACAAAATCGAGCCTGGTGTATTCTTCAACTGCCTTGTGGCGCAGTGGTAGTGCTGCTGCTTTGCAGTAAGGAGACTGTGGAAGATTGTGGGTTCGCTTCTTGGTTCCTCCCTGTGTGGATAACGCTTTGAATACTGAGAACACCGCTATATCAATGTAATGAAGTATCATTATTATTATTCTTATGCGTCCAGCCCCTCTCCCTCTTGCAGGCATACGCCGCATAAGTATTTATTGATGGTTGAACACCTCCGCAAAGACACAGTCTTAAAGGGGTGGGTTTGAGGATACAACAGTAACTGAATGAAAAGATGGAACTCTGGAGAGAGCAACGTACAATTGTCCGTGACTGAAAACTGGTTTTGGCAGATACATGCATATCTTTTTGAAAGTTTGGCCCTGTGCCTTATTAATTGTCATCGCAAAGGTCAATCTAACAGGAAATTGTCTTTGTGTAAAAGTAAAAGGCAAATTATCCGCGACAAACAAACTGTTTTACACGCTGCATACAGCGATTCACATCCGTGACAAACATGCATCTTCTTAGAAGGTCCTGCCGCGTCCACCCTCGTTCTCGAGGCATTCACACCACCTGGTCATGTGCCCACTCGCAAGAGCAACTCACAGAGACCCCCGCCCACCAACTCGAAGACCATGGCGTGTAAAACAGTTTGCGATGGTGGACGCGGTCGTGCATCGTAACCGAAAAGAATAATGAAAAGTGAACGTGGCTCAGAGGTGCATGCGGACCGTAGCAGAGACAAACGCGAATGACGCCGTGTTTTGTGAGTTGCTGCGTCTGAGTTGGTGGCCGTGGCTCCGTCCTGCGTGCTTCATGGGTGTCTTGCTTGCGCTGGTGGCTGCTTAGTGAATTATATATATGGATTGTCAGCATTAAGATAATGTGACGGGAGGAAACTCTATGGAAGAGGGTGAATTAGAAAAAGAAAATAGCCAAAGAAAAATAGGAATTTAAAGTTCTGACAATAATATAAATATTTCAAACCTTCTTAGGAGAAGAGAAATAAAAACGGATGGCTCACTAAATAATAAGATCAATTATAAATAATAATGAAACTGGTTGGAATAAAAACCTCAAACCTGCAGCCATAGGGGTTACCTAGGATGGAACCTGGGAACCACTGAATTAGAGATTTTATTTCACTATATGAATGCAAGAAATTACTGCACTTCATTGTTCTCTACCACATACCTGTAGTACTCTTTCGTGTGTGGGATGCTCCTTTAATTCAATCAGACGATCAAGAACAATCAGCTTCACATTATTATCGCTTTCCTTTATAATCAAGTCAATGTAACACTGGGCAGCGGCCTGCAGAAAAGCAAATTAATTTTACATTTAAATGCAAAATGTACGGTAAAATTACATTGATGTTTCCTTGGCACTAACTTCCACCAGATAGAGGTTGAGCGCATGAGCTGACAACAGCGCGTTATCACACCCACCACACGCCAAACCACCCACCAGATAGCTCTGATCAAATAAAGAAGGAAGAAAGAAAGTCAAACTGAAAGAAAAAGAAAACAAAAATCGAACCTTGATAGCAGTTGGGGCACTGGAGAGAGTCACTAAAGTTCCAGCTGCTTCATATTTAACGGCAGGACTCGATGATTGTAAGAGATTATAGATACAGCGAATGAACCGAGCTCTTTCTGAAGGATTGGCATGACAGACCTTAAAGAATTAAAAAATAAGTAAATGTAGATATTAAAGAGAACAGTGTTACATCACCACTATAGATACACACTGATGATGATTTATGACAGTTTCACCATATAAAGTAAAATGTGACAAAACTAAATGTGACTTTTTTCAGTCAGCAGAAAATCAGACACACAATATACTATTGACCATCTGCCAAAAATAAATGTAACTTATTTCACAATATCAATCTGTGAAACTAAAGCACTGCTCAGTTAACACGTTTACAGGGTTATTATTTATTCATAAGTGCAATAATTGAGAAAGAAGCACATTTATCTACCTTACCTTATAGATCAATTCTACAATAACTAACTGAAGAATGTCTCCAAACGCATGGACCTGGTCAATACATGTGCTAAGGTAGTCCAGTGCTCTGTCCTAAAACACAAGACAAAACACACAACTTAGAGGGAAATTATTATGCCGTGCTGTAATAAATTGTTTTCTAATTGATGTGACCTTTGGAAAACATGCACTTTGACTCGGATTTTGTCAGTTGTATAAATTCAACAGACTCTACATGCATTAGTGTTTTAAACTAAAGAAAATGAAGATGCTGGTGAATTCACAATGAGAGACAAAGGTCTTTTTCAGGATTCTCCATCATTAAAAGATGCACACTGCCAATATACCTGATCAGCATGAATCAACATCATAAATGCATTCCGCTTGCAACTCGAATCTTTCTCATTCACAAGAAAATCATGAATCAGCTCAGGAGCATCAGGAATTAAGTTTTCGAAATTCCTGCAAAAGAAATGTTTGTTAGTCCTGAATTTCAACACTTCAACCGTTTATGAACAGTTTTTATTCACATATCCATTAAAATGAAAATGGAACACATGAAACCACAAACACTACAGTGGTGACTTGGTTTGCGAGCGTAATTCATTCCGAAAACGTGCTTGTAATTCAAAGCACTCATGCAGTTGTGCTTGAAAGTTTGTGAACCCTTTAGAATTTTCTATATTTCTGCATAAATATGACCTAAAACATCATCAGATTTTCATTCAACTCCTAAAAGTAGATAAAGAGAAACCAGTTAAACAAATGAGACAAAAATATTATACTTGGTCATTTATTTATTGAGGAATATGATCGAATATTACACATTTGTGAGTGGCAAAAGTATGTGAACCTCTAGGATTAGCAGTTAGTTTGAAGGTGAAATTCGAGTCCGGTGTTTTCAATCAATGGGATGACAATCGGCTGTGAGTGGGCACCCTGTGTTATTTCAAGAACATGGATCTATCAAAGTCTGCTCTTCACAACACACATTTGTGGAAGTGTATCATGGCACGAACAAAGGAGATTTCTGAGGACCTCACAAAAAGAGTTGTTGATGCTCATCAGGCTCGAAAAGGTTACAAAACCATCTCTAAAGAGGTTGGACTCCACCAATCCACAGTCAAACAGATTGTGTACAAATGGAGGAAATTCAACAGCATTGTTACCCTCCCCAGGAGTGGTCAACCAACAAAGATCACTCCAAGAGCAAGGCGTGTAATAGTCGGCGAGGTCACAAAGGACCCCAGGGTAACTTCTAAGCAACTGAAGGCCTCTCTCACATTGGCTCATGTTCATGTTCATGAGTCCACCATCAGGAGAACACTCAACAACAATGGTGTGCATGGCAGGGTTGCAAGGAGAAAGCCACTGCTCTCCAAAAAAAACATTACTGCTCATCTGCAGTTTGCTTAAGATCACGTGGACAAACCAGAAGGCTATTGGAAGAATGTTTTGTGGACAGATGAGACCAAAATAGAACTTTTTGGTTTAAATGAAACGCGTTATGTTTGGAGAAAGGAAAACACTGCATTCCAGCATAAGAACCTTATCATCCCATCTGTGAAACATGGTGGTGGTAGTATCATGGTTTGGGCCTGTTTTGCGGCATCTGGGCCAGGACGGCTTGCCTTCATTGATGGAACAAGGAATTCTAAATTATATCAGAGAATTCTAAAGGAAAATGTCAGGACATCTGTCCATGAACTGAATCTCAAGAGAAGGTGGGTCATGCAGCAAGACAACGACCCTAAGCACACAAGTCGTTCTACTAAAGAATGGTTAAAGAAGAATAAAGTTAATGTTTTGGAATGGCCAAGTCAAAGCCCTGACCTTAATCCAATCGAAATGTTGTATATCAAAGCAAATTTCCCCATAAGAAATAATGGAAACTCAATTTGTTCCACAACCCAAAATTATTCATATAAAAATGATTAATCTATAATAATAAAAGGCAAAGCCCTCACTGACTGACTGACTGACTCACTCACTCACTCACTCACTCATTCACTGACTGACTCACTCATCACTAATTCTCCAACTTCCCGTGTAGGTGGAAGGCTGAAATTTGGCAGGCTCATTCCTTACAGCTTACTTACAAAAGTTAGGCAGGTTTCATTTCGAAATTCAAAGCGTAATGGTCATAACTGGAACATATTTTTTGTCCATACACTGTAATGGAGGAGGCGGAGTCACGTATCGCGTCATCACGCCTCCTACGTAATCACGTGAACTAAAAACAAGGAAGACATTTACAGCACGAGTCACACGCGGGAACGAAGGTAAATGACGTTAATTTTTCACTGTCTTTTAATACTGTGTAAGCATACATATTAACACATGTGCAATTAAACGTGTGCATTTACGGGGTGATTTCTCAGGCTTAAAAGCTCACCTTTTATCAAACGCGGGAAGAAAGGTAACTGACGTTGTTCACTGTCTTTTAATACTGTGTAACCATACATATTAACACATGTCCAATTAAACGTGTGCATTTACGGGGTGATTTCTCAGGCTTAAAAGCTCGCCTTTTACTAAAAAGGTAAATGCAAAACTATTTTCAATCAGTTTATTGAAACGCTCCCGTTAAGGATTGCAATAACATATTCGCGAGATAAAAAAACGAAGTAGGGGGAAATGGAGGAACAGCCGCAAACAGCGAAGAGCAAAAAATTAATTAAACAATTGAGAACGGAGCGAGTTAAGCGTACAAGCATGTTCATAAGGGAAACAAAGCACGGTGTAAAACGTAAGTTTAAATTAAGTTTATAGAAACGCTCCCGCTGCGGATTGCAATAACATATTCGCAAGATAAAAGTTTAATGACAAGACACGAGGTATAAACGAACCACACGCCGTGGCGCAACGTTAGGGGCAACAGTTTCAACCATTCTATGATCTGCTTCTCGCAACTGAAAGATGGCACATGGCGGATGTTAGCCGACTTGCTGACCGCAACGTTAGGGGCTTCAACTATGGCGCTCACGCCACATCTCAGTACCAACACTTTGCAGACTGTACTTAAAAGACACGCCCTCCTCACTGGACAGTTAAAACCACCAATCAAACTAACGATGACATCAAGTATTACCCAATCAAAAGTACGAAAGGAGGCATCTTCATAAAATGCGTGTGGGATGATTTGCATGAGACGCTGCTTTAAAAAAAAAATGATAAAAAAATACGGGATAAATCCCGTCCAGTATTGATTCAAAACGGGACGCGCAATTTCATTCTCAAACGCGGCACGATTCCGTATTTTAAAGGACGGGTGGCAACCCTACAGTGCCAGGTAACCACCCATACAATCAGATTGTGATTCAGACTAGGAATGCAATGAATGTAATTACCCCGATCTACATACAAGGCGAAAGTCTTGCAACATTCAAAGATGATGGTTTGGGATAAGTACACCATACAACATAAAAGAGCTTATGAAGCCTTGAACCGAAAAAAGCAACATCTCAGAGATCGTAAAAAAAAAAATAGGAGGTAATGTCGTTTTACTCGCTGTACATTTTAGTGAAACATTACCAGTTATTCCACGAGGGAGACCAGCAGATGAACTCAACGCATGTTTAAAATCCATGCTTCTCCCACGCTCGGTTATATGTCGCGTGTTCTCGGGTAGGTGCACCAAAAAATGTATACATTTAAGCATGTAATGGGCAAACAAAAAATGAGGTATACCCGAAGGCACTGCAGTAGTACTTAATGTAACTTTACTTCTTAAATGTTAATGTTTTACTGTTTAATAATTTATACGCTTCTTATATGTTGTTCAAATTCTTTTATCAAAATACCACTGACAGCGCAATGCACGATAACATGGAGTGAATACACCATACGCATCCGCCCACGGCTGCCCTGCTGTGCGCAGATAGGAGTTGATTCTACAATAAAATAAAATAAAGATAAAAACAGTAAAACTATCATCACCCATAAAGCGTGTGTGTGTGTATATATGTGTATATATATATGTTGATATGTGGATGTGTATATGTATATATATATATATATATATGTAGATATGTATATATATGTGTATATGTATATATATGTTTATATGTGTGTGTGTGTATTTTATATATATATAAAACACAGCAACACTCATAACAATGACAACACAATTACATTGACAATCATGTTACGTTATTTTTAAAATGTTTCCTTTTTTTTTCATAACCTCTTTAACACACTACTTCTCCGCTGCGAAGCGCGGGTATTTTGCTAGTACAAAATATAAAGTAAAAATACACAAAACAAATTAACCTGCACTTTACCTTGGAAAAGAATCGTGGCTGGTGTGAGGGAAACGAGAGAGAGGAGGGTTATTGTGCAGGACGACTTTCACTATAACTAACGAAATCCCTGCTATCTGTTGGCTCACTGGAATATCTTTCTTTTTTTACGACTTTAACAAGGAACCTATCCAATGACAGTTCCTTTTGCCTGAAGAGTCACTACACTTGGACATAAAACTATTAAAAATGCTTTATGCACTGTAAGGTTTCTAAACTGTTTTGGGATTCCACCGAACGGGACGACACGCGGAAGAGCATCCCGAAGCAACCACAGGCTCCCAGCGCTGTAGCAGTTCGCCGCAAAAGCGAATCCGAAAACATCGCGGACATGCTATAAGCACCTGCTGTTGATGGGTGATACAAGGAGGAGGTTAGGAGCACGCGCTGATGCAGCGCATTGCCACACCCACGACATAACAAACCAACTCAGGATCCCAGATTAGGACCCGAGTTGAGCCATGCAATGGGTAACACCTCTGCACCACACTAGTTCAGATGGAATGGAACCAATGTGAGGTTTTTTTACAGTGGCTGGAGTGGGAACATTATAAATGCAGAGCACAGTATTACTTGGCCACTAACCTGGCACCGACCTTGCCTGCCTGCTGTGTCTGTGTATAGGAGAGTGGCAGACCCTGCTACAATAAATAACCGTGCTGTTCCTGTTTCAAGCTGAATAAAGCTGGTGTTGCTGAAGTACTGAGACTCAGCTTCGTGTTTTGGGGTGCAAGACCAGGACTTGCATGTTAAAACACACACATGGTCACAATGCTATAGTGAACAGTATACGCTTGTACGGATGTGGACTATATGAGTGAGGCACGCCAACTGAGACCGAGAATGGGAGATGATTACCCACAATCCCGCAGCAAGAGAGAGAGAAGAACCATCAGCTCAGTTGTGATCACGTGACACTCAGCAGACAAAGCGTATACGTACTACTCATATTGCAAGATCTCGCTCATTTATCAAGTTAAAATTTATTCAAAATTTTAGCTCGTCTTGCAAAACACTCGCAGACCAAGTTAGTCGCAATCCAAGGTTTTACCGTACATCCACCAAAATAAATCAGTGCATTAATGCAAAGAGAAAAATAAGAAAAAGGCAAGTTGTAGTGTGGAGCAATCAAAATGGCATTGAGTCTTTCCCCACCCTCCTACTCTAAATAACTCACAAGTTAAATTTACCAACTACTGTATACCAGACATAGGGTGAGTCAAAATTATGTTAACATCTGAATGGCAGAAACAATTTACTCACAAAACATACTTCATATGTGCAGGATGATTTACAGGAATGTCTCAACCTGTTCACCATCATGTTCAACTCATGTACCATATGTGGCACAAAAATTGTATGTAAGTATATACAGTGCATCCGGAAAGTATTCACAGCGCATCACTTTTTCCACATTTTGTTATGTCACAGCCTTATTCCAAAATGGATTAAATTAATTTTTTTCCTCAGAATTCTACACACAACACCCCATAATGACAACGTGAAAAAAAGTTTACTTGAGGTTTTTGCAAATTTATTAAAAATAAAAAAACTGAGAAATCCCATGTCCATAAGTATTCACAGCCTTTGCTCAATACTTTGTCGATGCACCTTTGTCAGCGATTCTAGCCTCAAGTCTTTTTGAATATGATGCCACAAGCTTGGCACACCTATCCTTGGCCAGTTTCGCCCATTCCTCTTTGCAGCACCTCTCAAGCACCTCTGAAGCCACTCCTTTGATATCTTGGCTGTGTGCTTAGGGTCGTTGTCCTGCTGAAAGATGAACCGTCACCCCAGTCTGAGGTCAAGAGCGCTTTGGAGCAGGTTTTCATCCAGGATGTCTCTGTACATTGCTGCAGTCATCTTTCCCTTTATCCTGACTAGTCTCCCAGTTCCTGCCGCTGAAAAACATCCCCACAGCATGATGCTGCCACCACCATGCTTCACTGTAGCGATGGTATTGGCCTGGTGATGAGCAGTGACTGGTTTCATCCAAACGTGACGCCTGGCATTCACACCAAAGAGTTCAATCTTTATCTCATCAGACCAGAGAATTTTCTTTCTCATGGTCTGAGAGTCGTTCAGGTGCCTTTTGGCAAACTCCAGGCGGGCTGCCATGTGCCTTTTATTAAGGAGTGGCTCCCGTCTGGCCACTCTACACTACCATACAGGCCCGATTGGTGGATTGCTGCAGAGATGGTTGTCCTTCTGGAAGGTTCTCCTCTCTCCACAGAGGACCTCTGGAGCTCTGACAGAGTGACCATCCGGTTCTTGGTCACCTCCCTGACTAAGGCCCTTCTCCCCCGATCGCTCAGTTTAGATGGCCGGCCAGCTCTAGGAAGAGTCCTGGTGGTTTCGAACTTCTTCCACTTATGGATGATGGAGGCCACTGTGCTCATTGGGACCTTCAATGCAGCAGAAATTTTTCTGTAACCTTCCCCAGATTTATGCCTCGTGACAATCCTGTCTCGGAAATCTACAGACAATTCCTTTGACTTCATGCTTGGTTTGTGCTCTGACACCAACTGTGGGACCTTCTATAGACAGGTGTGTGCCTTTCCAAATCATGTCCAGTCAACTGAATTTACCACAGGTGGACTCCAATGAAGCTGCAGAAACATCTCAAGGATGATCAGGGGAAACAGGATGCACCTGAGCTCAGTTTGGAGCTTCATGGCAAAGGCTGTGAATACTTCTGTACATGTGCTTTCTCAATTTTTTTATTTTTAATAAATTTGCAAAAACCTCAAGTAAACTTTTTTCACGTTGTCATTATGGGGTGTTGTGTGTAGAATTCTGAGGAAAAAAATTAATTTAATCCATTTTGGAATAAGGCTGTAACATAACAAAAGGTGGAAAAAGTGATGCGCTGTGAATACTTTACGGATGCACTGTACATAGCAGTACCATTAGAGTTAACATAATTTTGACTCACCCTGTATATAAATTAGAAAAAGTAGCTGCTCAAAGAAAGACCCCTAAGGTTTTTATAGTAGTGCGCTTGTCAGAGGCTTCTGAACATTGTCACAAGCCAGTAAAACGTGAGTAGTGCAAGTAAAGTGGTGCAATATTGCTGAACCCTAAAGCAGTGCTTTCCATGCTCTTTTTCCATGGTGACCCACAAAAAAGCCTTTCAAAATTTTGCTCGACACACAAACATAAAAACTGAGGAAGCTACCGGAGTAAATGTTTAGGAGCAAGGGGACCAAGTACAGAAACAGGGTAAGTACATTTCTTTAAATGGCCTGTCTTTTAAATGTCTTTGTACAGAGTTCTAGGATGTCAAGAAACTATATTACTATTATTATTATTGCTGATTTTCTACACTTACATATTTCTTTGTTGAAAAGATCTTGTTACAGAATTTAAATTTACTGCCAACAGAGCAGTGCATGTGTACCAAACTGGTTAAATCTGAACACTTTCTGAAAAGTGGTATTTTGAGACTCCAATTTAATAAAGTTTACTGTGAGCACCCAACTAAAACGTGATAAGCCTGCAAACTCCAGAAGCAATCGGGAGAACTGGCCGCTTGTGCACCACAGAAGCATGCATTAAATCAAAAGGAGAAACAAAGAGCAAAAGCACACGAGCACAAAAAGATAAGAAGCAATCCGGCCTTTATGTGCCTACACTAAATCACAAGGGGGCACTGAATTCCGTGGAATACATTTGTTTGAAGGCTGCAGTTTTCATTATTGATTTTGAACAGTAGCACGGTGAATGAGAGGAAGTGTGGGAGCAGGGTGTGTGCGAGTAAGTATGTTTGTGTCAGAAAAGGAAAAGACATCTGATCTGACAGAATCGAGATTGCAGAAAATGAGCTCTGGTATTGTTTCAGAATTTCGGATATTATTAAATTGATATTTTTTGACAACACTCCCTGGTAGCCAGAGTAAAGTCAGATCTAGTCTGGCTGAAGCCAGACGTATAATATATTTGTCTGGAGACAACCATCAGTGAAGTGTACTTAAAAATGGGTGGGACAATTAGACGGCTCACTGTGTGTCACATTTCTAAACCAATGCAACGCCTCATGGGAGCGGTGCTCAAAGTTAAGGGCAGTGATTTAGAACTGCAAAGATCAGAGGTGCTTTCGCTAACCTGGTCTGACAGACAGCAAGCTTCTTTTCTGTCGAAACGTCTCCTAAAAAAACCCTATTAGATATAAAAATGGGTGTCACGTGTGCAGAGAGCAAATTATCATCTCTGTAGCATAAGATTTTACGTTGGCACTTGAAGACATCACTAGACCAATGGTAAGCGAGAATGGCACGTTGACACAGGTGCAGTGTGTGCTCTCTGATGTTCAGCGTTACGACGATAGTGTAGGAGTCAATTCATGGCTGTATTCATGAAAATACGAACAGTAAAGTTGAAGTAAACTGTGTGTCAGACTCCATTAAAAGGACTTCAATTAGGACAGCAGATAATGAAGAGCCACAGGAGATGCAGATTTCAGGACTCGAAACCCAAATCAACAAAATTACCTATATATAACGGCACCAGTAAAGCAAGGACAACGTGGCACAGAACCCATCATCTGACTGCATGTCAAACAAATAACTAAAGAAATGTAACATTGCTGTCTAATTGGAAATGTCATGCCATGACAAAATAGCCGCAGTGTTTTAACACATTGTATAACCACAGACCACAATCTTTATCTAAACTCTATTTGCTACTATTATGCTATAAAGTGAAGCAACAGTTAAAAAGTTATCATAGCAGACAGAGGAGTTTCTCAAATGCATGGGGCCAAGTAGCTGCTGTGGTCTACGTGTCTGTCTATCTCCACCGTCATATCGCTCATTACAACGTGCAGATTAATTAAGCTTCAGTTGCCTTATGTTCCTGAGCTCCTGAATGTTTAACACCAATTTTAGCTTTTTTCCTTTCTCTCAGCATCAAGTCTTTAGTTCAGTACCTTTTGCTCTTTCCCTCAAAACCTCGACGGTGGTTTAAAATGCATGGACTGAAGAAATCGGGGGCGAGTGTTTCAGGAAGAAGCCCTGTGTGTGGAGCCTTTGCAACACAAGATTTTGACACTTTTTAACAGGGTGTCCCTAAACTAAGTCTGGCCCTGTGAGACTAAAAGTCAGGACAAGAACTAGCTTTTGACAGGGTACCTCATCCAAAGCAGGGAAGACTTCATGCACACAAGCTCCATTTACAGGTTTATTGGGTCATTACTGTCATATGTGCTGAGTAATGTGAAATTTGTATTTGAGCCTGCTAATTCGTGTGTTCTTAGGGAGTCAAGGCTGGGCGGGCTGTTAAAAAACAAGTCCTGTTAAGGCCTACTGAGGCACTCCTTGTGTGATTTTGGACTACACAAGAAATACATTGTTTTTGTTGTAATTAACAAGCAACACTTGTCACTCTCCTGAGCCATGACTACTGAGTAGAATTCCTGTACCTTGAAACTTCTGCCTTTCACACCTGACCAATTTCAGAACCTACTAATGACCATTTAGAGACATATTTGGTTTCACTCAAATGCTCTAGACACTAAGTTACTGATAAGTATAAGACTAATACTTGTTACATTACCGTACAGAAATACTAGCTTGCACTTCCACGGCTAACAGTGACTGTACTATTTAATTACTATTTCTCTCTATCTTCAATTCACACTCTTTTTCATGCTAAGCAGCCTTCATTTCACAGATTTCTCGTGAAACGTGCAGAGGTTTTTCTGACTGTTACATATTTATCAGAGACAGCAGTTAACAAAACTTGCACAAAACATAGGAAGAATGCACTAACTCTATAACACACACACATTTATACATGCCATACAGTCACCTGTAAATTGTGTAAATTGCAAGGACAGCGTTTCTGCGAACATAGCTGTGTCGATGTTCCAGACATGCACGGATAGCTGGCATTAAGGGCTCAAGGAGCTCAGACTCTTTCAGCTTGCAAAGAAATCTCAGTGTTGACCCACGAATGAACTCATTGGGATGCTGCAAGTCCTACAAGGAAAAGGAAATAATTTGCTGTAGGTTACTTTAGAAGGAGTGGAGACCATAAGTTCAACATTTACTGAAGTGGTGAAATAATAAAATTAGGGAAAAAATGTATGTTAGGATTACAAATATATAAATACAGCACAATAATTCCAGCAAAAAATGAGTGGTCAAGATACCCTAAAAAAATGGAAAGCAGGACCAGAGAGATATCATACAATGAACTTGCCAGACGTCAAGGTGTTTAGCTCATTTACCAGCATGACTCTTTGGATATTGTACATTAACAAGAAACAGTAGTTTTTTTTGGCTCTCTGGATTTACTTGTGAAAACAGCAAACAGCCATATTAACGGAAGACGATGCTTGCTTACCTTTCTGTATGCATCACACACCAAGATCATCTCCTGCAACAGTTTGCCATCAGGAGTGGTCTTGGGTACAATTTCCCAGAAGACCAGCAGAAGTTTTTTAATTGTATGGTCCTGAAGCGGTAGCACAAAGCGTATGATCGTCATCAGTAGTCCTGGCAGCTTTTCTCCATTGAGAATCATTATTATCACCTTCTTCAGAGCCTCTGTCTTTGCCTTAACATCACCCTTTTCTAAAAATAAAGGCAGTAAAAAGAAATAAGTAGAAAACAATCCATTATGTAAAGCATACAGCATTCATCTTATTCTAATATAAGGGTAGAGGCTGAGGATCTGAAATACGTCTTTTCAGGAGAATAATGAACTGCATTCAGACAACAATCTATGAAACACACAGCATATCTATGCACACATACGATAAATGGAGTGGCAGCCAACATGTACAGAAGACAGAAGTGTGAGATTTGGGATCCAAGATTAAAACCAGCAAGGTGGAATGCTTGTGCTGCCTGTATAATGATAGCTTCACTCAAAGTTAACAAATAAATACATAACAACCATCGCATATACCACCGACTACCCCTCAACTACACTGTGGACCGAAACTCTTAACGCAGGCAGGGGTTGCTTTTTTGGTGTCTATGCAACTGCAAGCTCACACACTTGCCGTGTAACGCGTCTGTTGCCTGATGTGGGGAACATTTTAAAACCGACCGCTAATTTGGCCGTATGCTCACTGTCTGACTTTGCACTTATGCTGGAAGTCTATCTACTATTTTATTCTGATAAGGGAGCAAATACAGCATGACATCAGAGACACTGCATGCCGACTGGGGTTTGATGTGCGCTAAAGACACAGCTCCCACTCGGACAACTTTAAGACAACACAAAGCTGATTCTGCTAGAAACCTGGACTCGCCTCCTTCACTCTTGTGAAAGTCTGTGCCCCACACATCACTATATAAATAATGTATACACACACACACACACACACACACACAGAGGTAGGCAAAAGTAGGTTTACAGTTGTCCGTATTAAAACGGACATGCAGGTTATGATTTTTACACTCAAGCACACTTTAATAATAATTATAAGATGACAAAAAATAAGAAGACAAATCTACTCTATATCTATCTATATCTACACACACACATTATCTATATATATATATTACATAATATATAATATATACAGATATATATATAGATAATATATACTGTAGACATATATAGATAATGTATATACTGTGGGGACTGTATTGGACAAGTGATGAGCAGTGCCTGGTTGTCTCCACACATACCTCAGTGCAAGACACATGACAGCCCGCATGGAGTTTGCTAAAAGACACCTGAAGGACTCTGAGATGGTGAGAAATAAGATTCTCTGGTCTGATGAGACCAAGATAGAACTTTTTGGCCTTAATTCTAAGCGGTATGTATGGAGACAACCAGGCACTGCTCATCACTTGTCCAATACAGTCCCCACAGTGAAGCATGGCGGTGGCAGCATCATGCTGTGGGGGTGTTTTTCAGCTGCAGGGACAGGACGACTGGTTGCAATCGAGGGAAAGATGAATGCGGCCAAGTACAGGGATATCCTGGACAAAAACCTTCTCCAGAGTGCTAAGGACCTCAGACTGGGCCGAAGGTTTACCTTCCAACAAGACAATGACCCTAAGCACACAGCTAAAATAACGAAGGAGTGGCTTCACAACAACTCTGTGACTGTTCTTGAATGGCCCAGCCAGAGCCCTGACTTAAACCCAATTGAGCATCTCTGGAGAGACCTAAAAATGGCTGTCCACCAACGTTTACCGTCCAACCTGACAGAACTGGAGAGGATCTGCAAGGAGGAATGGCAGAGGATCCCCAAATCCAGGTGTGAAAAACTTGTTGCATCTTTCCCAAGAAGACTCATGGCTGTATTAGCTCAAAAGGGTGCTTCTACTAAATACTGAGCAAAGGGTCTGAATACTTAGGACCATGAGATATTTCAGTTTTTCTTTTTTAATAAATCTGCAACAATTTCAAAAATTCTTTTTTTTGTCTGTCAATATGGGGTGCTGTGTGTACATTAATGAGGGAAAAAATTAATTTAAATGATTTTAGCAAATGGCTGCAATATAACAAAGAGTGAAAAATTGAAGGGGGTCTGAATACTTTCCGTACCCACTGTATATAATTCACTAAGTCCATGGCAAGCAAGACAAACACAAGACAGCCACGCCCACCAACAATTTACTAAACAGCCGACCATGGCGTGAGAGCATTTGCCAAGAATGTGTTCATTAATCAAGAACAAAAGTCGGAGGTACGAAGAAGATCACATATCGTCATAGTTCCGACCATACACGATGCCGACTGGCGATCCGGCGGCGTTATTCCCATGACCCGCCAGGCAGCCAACCGGGTAACCAAAGTCTTTGGGTTCCAGGGGGAGTATGGTTGCAAAGCTGAAACTGAAAGGAATTGACGGAAGGGCACCACCAGGTGTGGAGCCTGTGGCTTAATTGGACTCAACACGGGAAACCTCACCCTGCCCGAACGTGGCTCACAGGTGCATGCGACTGAGGCAGTGTGTGGAAAATGAACAGTCAATGTGACTCACAAGTGCATGTGGACTGTACACAGACGAAAGCAATTCAGGTGAGGAATTGGGTGCGGACACATGAGCAGGCAGTGCGTATTGAACGATGACTAAGAAATCGGCAGACTACAATGGCGGGGGCGGAATGGGCGTCAGATAATCGAACTTGCCTATCTAGAGGATGTAAATGTCCTAACACGGGTTCCGTAGGTGAACCTGCGGAAGGATCGTTACTGGTTGTGCCGACCCGTCGTTGGATGGTTAGGACCCGAAACCTCTCGGGGCTCCTGCTCCTCCCCTCCCCCTCCCTCCCACTCTCTCTCTCTCTCTCTCTCTCTCTCCAGAGTTCCATCTTTGCATTCACTTACAGTCGTATCCTCAAACCCACCCCATTTGGACAACTGTGTCTTTCAGGAAGTGTTCACCCATCAATACATAATTATGCAGCGTATACTACGCCGCGGGTTGGCTAGATAACACATATTAGTGCTGGGAGGTATCCCAGTTCATACCAAAAACCGTTTTTTATTTTTGTTATGATATGGATTTTTCTTATACCGCAATACCGGTTTAAATAGCTTAAACAACTTTCGGAACGTGGTGCAGCGGAAAACTGTTTAAGGGGGGGACCTTTTTAACTACTACACCGCTACACACACATGCAATGGAATACATGCGTTAGTGGAGGGATTGAGCGATGAAAATGGACAGAACATTCAGAAACTGAAGCTGTAGCAGATGATAAAGTTGAACGTGATGACACAGAAGAACTTTTGCCGAAAAAAGGAGCCGTTTCTGTTGTCTGGAGATACTTTGGTTTTAAAATGTCGGATTTGGACCAAAGAACTATTTACTGCAAATGCTGTAGAGCTAAAGATGTCGCCAGCAATCATGCTTTGGTGTACCATGAATGTATGGAATGTATTGGCACCCTCCATGTCCTCAGGTAAAACTGAAAAAGCTGGAGGACACTCGAGTCAGACGCGTTTGCCAAAGGTACCGCCTACAACAAAAAAAAAGCAAGCGGTGGATCGAGATAACCAACGCCATTACAATCCATATAGCTAATGTGTCAGTGGACAGAGATTGGTAACATTAACAGAAAGTGTAGATGGTTTACAAAAAATATTTACTATTTATTCCTTTTCAAAGACATGTTCAGTGCAATACAACTTTTGACAAGCACTTCTGGATATTTTACTAAGTCTAAATGTCTCTTTGGATGGTTGAAAATATGTTGTCAAAATTATAGTTTAAGTTGTTTGCAAAATTTGTTCAATAAAAAGGTTCTATATTTTGACTGCAGCGGTCATGCAATTTAATTCCTTCTCTTCATTGGTGCCACCCCCTTGAAAACTATCAATTTATGGGGCCATGCAAACCTGTCTTAATACTTGTGTGCACATTAAAATGTCTTTTTGTACAATGTACAATTCCCATTACAGTGGAATAGGTTATTCTTAGCCAGTCTACTGCAGAAATTGCAGTGGAAAAAGTGGTTAACATCCACTCATGCATGGGAAAAATTACACTGAAACCGGTATAATTTTGAAAAATACCGTGATACAGAATTTTGGTCACACCGCCCAGCACTAACACAAATAGAAAATATCCCACCAAAATACCAAGCTTAAAAAAAAAAAAAAAACTTAATGCTGAAAGACTAATTCATTTAATTTAAAGTAACTTACAAATATATACATACCTAGGTCTGTTTTCAGACTTATTTCTGAGGGTGGCTCAGAGTCCATTGGGACGTTTATTAAGGTATAGCAAACATTTTCCGCTGCTGTCATCGTGCCAGCTATGTGGGGCAGCCAGGAAGGAAAGATGAGCTGATGAGCTAAAGTGATGCTGAAAAGAAATAAGACAAAACATAAAAGTCTGATTGTAGCTTTAATAGCCAGTCCTTATTAAAGGTAAGTAAAGGGTAAGTCTGAAATACAAATTTCATAATCAACCCCATAACATAATACAGCCAACAGCATCCTCCCATGAGACTTTTAAGTAATGACAAGCTGTACTCTTGGCATTAAAAGTAAATAACTCATTTTCTGTCTCATCAAACCACAGAAATCTCCTGTCCCAATTTTTTCACTGGCTCCAATGATGATGTTATTTTGAGCATAAAATGGCTTCCGCCTAACCACACTTCCACGGGACTCCGATCAACCCAAGCGATTACTGACCGACCCCTAGTTTCTCCCATATTTGTTATGACATGCTACAAATGCAAAATTAGTTGTTTTTGGCTGAATAATTTCATTCTACTGCGGTTGCTGTGTCCTCCCCCCTCTTTTCCTAATCATCTATTTCCACTTGTTCCTTGGGATCCCCAGTGGATTTCAAAGTTTTTAAATATCCCTCATATAATTAACTGTCATCAACTTTGTTCCTCAGTTCTTAAGGACACCCTTTAGTAATTATATTGCTTTCCATCCAATCACTAGTGTGGATCAGTACAATTTCCCAAAGAGATGTTTGCAGTGATTATGCTCTGTTCACCAGTGACCTTGTTTACCAAAGATTTTCCTGGAAAGTTTCAGTGCAGCCAGTTTAGGTGAACATTTTCTGCCAAGCAACCCAACATGCTTTGCAAGGCTAGTGTGACATCACAGAGCTGTAGCAGCCATGCGCAGAAATTTCACCCATGCTTACTGCAAGGTTGTTGTCTCCCTAGCTGAGTCGCAAGCACTTGGGGGTTAAGGGGGGGATAGCAGAAACCAGCCCCTCCAACGAAGTGCTTCAAACTGCTACAATATATTTTTTATAGTCTCGAACCGCTCGTTTCAACAAGGGGAAACCCTCCTCTTTCATCCAAGGTTGTTTAACACTAAACAGCTTTTTGTTTGCTGTATGTGCGTTGTCAGTGAACTTAAAAGGGTAAAAATGGGTCCTGAACCCACCGAGGTTGAGAAACACTGCCAGATTTCCATTCTGGGATTGGCTCCAGCAGACCCCCCATGACCGTGTTCGGATTCAGCGAGTTGGAAAATGGATGGATGGATGGATGTATTTAAAAAAAAACAAAATGCAATATTTTCATTTGAGGGGTACTTTAGCTGACCATAAAGAGAATATTATGAGCACTGCCAAAGAATACACACTAACACTGATCCCTGGGATTTTCATACATAATTAGCCATGTGCCCAGCTACAATCCCAAAACAAGCCTTAAAGGAGCCCTGCACCTCCCCATCCCCGAATGAGAAAATATAGGAAACACGATAAAATAATAAAAACAAAAAAACTAATTACTACTTATACAGCGTTTCTTCTTGATGGAAGAAGAAAGAGCGAAGCATCTGCACAGATGCATTGGAAACAAAAAAGATGTTCCTGCTGCACCAGGAGCTGTAGCGTCAAACAACCGAATGAACCAGTCCAACAAGGCCAAAGTGTGCTTCAAGAGTGGAACTGTGACGATGCGGATTCCGCTCCATGCTCCAATCTTGCTTCTGGGAGCTCTGGAACCCGACACCGTCTGTAATGTCACCGATGAGCTAGGCAGTGAGGCACAAACAATGAAACAAAGGGATTGTGCAAAATGTGCAAAGTGCTTTTATTTAAAACCAGCAAACAAAACAGTGTTCAAATAAATAGTGCAGTGTCTCAAAAATAAGTCATTAAATAAATAATCCATAAAAACAAATGAAAGGGTGGAGGTTAATATCCAACAGAAAAAAACATCCTTTAAAAAAACAACAAGATTAAAATAATGGCTGGGAGCTGTCCCTTTAAAAACAAATCAGCCTGGTGCCTTTCTTCTACTGGTGACTCCCCTGCTTCTCCCGTCCAGGCTATGCACCAGGGGCCTCACGGTGCGTACGCACAGAAATGTTGCGTACGAACGTTTCCACGCTCAAATTGCGATGTATAAAACCTAAACTTGGCGTAAAGCCACGCACATTTCCACGGTACCTCATACCCTGTCGTACGCAAGTTCTGCGCTCGGTTTTGCAGACTGGCGGCTCCCAGCGTCAAAGCAGTGCTACTGTTCCTGTGTGATCACCCTTTCTTTCTTAGATCCACATGGAGTATGTGAATTTCCCCTTGGGATTAATAAAGTATCTATCTATCTATCTATTCCTGACGCGGCTTTATAAATACACTGAAACTAACTGCATATTGTTTATTAGTGTAATGCATCTGATTGTAATTAACCTGCAGCAATATAATGGTCCAGGGAATAGCCATAGTATTCCAAATACCATAACTGCTTTAGCGTTGTTACTCTCAATGCATCTTCTTCTTCTTTCAGCTGCTCCTGTTAGGTGTTGCCACAGCAGATCATCTTTTTCCATATTACTCTCACTGCAACACTCGGAGTATTTATATCACTGTATCTGAGTGGGGAATCACAGCAGCAGCTGATCGGAAAGACAATTATCGGTATACAGCATGAAGCAGACGCTGCCTCAGCCACGGCAAAACGTTTCAGAGACTTTCCTGTACGGACTTCGCAGTTTAGAAAAAGTTTCATCCCAAGAACTATAAACGCACTCAATCAGTCCATCAAGTGCTCCTTGTAGAACTGTTTGGACTTATAAGTACAATCACCTCACTGTAAACTTGGGATACAGTTATAATATTGCACAACCTGCGCCACTTTATAAAGCGCGTATTTACATATGATGACGATATCATTTTTAAGATGAAATGCAGCAAAATATGTTGATTATATTATACAGATAAAACTTTAACTTCATTTAAATAATCTGTATTGTTAATTAAACATGTGAGGACACGGTGCCGCAGCGCTAGCTAGTTCAGGGATTGTTCCTGCATTGCGTTGTATTCCTGCTGGTGCTGACGTGACACAGGAAGAATAGACGGATAGAATAATTAAACATGTACTACGAAGATATTTCAATGTTCCTTAAACGTTTTGAAGAATCGCGTTCTAAGCTTACAAATGGCTTCACGTGTATTACAGAGCTGATTGTGTGGCGATTGGGTATTTGGAGAAAGAAAAGGAAGGACAGGAATTGGAGGTTAGTACGTTTGAAAGAGACAGTACTTCTGTAATAAATTATTTCATCGAAGGTCGCGCACGGCGCAGCAAGCCTCTTGCGTGAGACATGAACAAGCACTGCGCCACCGTGTTCCCATGTTTAATAACATGCTTTCATTCCTATCATCATGAAAAAGATATCGCGTATACATCTCAGTATTTTAATTATTCAGAGAGCTGTAATATCACGAATGTAATGAATTATGTGTCCTGTCGGAGAAAGAGAAAGCCCGTTTAAGAAGCAGGTAGTGATTCACACACAGAGTACATAGAAGATCAAATACAGAACAAAGCATTTAATGTGCTACTTTAGTTACAATGGGATTTGAGAAACTAGTAAATTAAACGATTTTAAGATGAAGTTTATGATGTTCTACTTTAATGGCAAAATAAACTACGTGATTAAAGTGGAAATTTAGAGATTAAAGTTGACATTTCATGCTTTTTTTCCCCCCACAGTGTGCCTATTTTTTTTGTCTGTACCCTAATAAGCTTTCATATGACACTCAGACGGTGGGCTACGACTCGCCTTTTCACGACAACTTTGATATGTGACTTTGTGAACGTGAGCTTTCGAGTTTCTCCGACACCCTGCTACTCAATCAACTTCCTTTTGTTGATTATCTCACTGTTTAAACCAACAAATAGTACGTTTTTCCTTTGCCTCCACTTGGTATTCGCTGAAATTCTTATATTTTCCCTGTGCTTTTCCCATTGGCTTTTCACAGAAGGCTATTTATATTGATCTGCATATTCAAATAGGCGTAATTCTGGGAGGAGTTGGGGCGGGACAGCAGGCGTGTGCACGTGCATTTATTTCCACACTGAGCGGGATTTATGTAGCGGAAGAACGCGGAAGTTGGCGAACGCACAGATTCCTGCATCTGGATTTTTCTGTGCATACGTACATTTCGGCTTTTGTGCTTACGTCATGTTATAGTGCGAATTCTACGCACAGCGTTATGCATGAGGCCCCTGGTCACATTGCTACAAGGAAGACATAGCAGCACTTGAAGCTGTGCAGCAGACAGCAACCAAGTGCATGTTGTACTGTGGCAGACTCAAGACAAGGGGTGTCCAACTCTGTTCCTGGTGGACCGCAGAGGCTGCAGGTTTTCATTCAAACCATCTTCTTAACTAGTGAGCCGTTTCTGCTGGTGATTAACTCGTTTTGCCTTAGTTTTAAATGATGTGACTCAGACCGCTTAGTTCAGGGGTGTCCAACTCCAGTCCTGGAGGGCCACAGTGTTTGCAGGTTTTCATTCTAACCCTTTTCTTAATTAGTGATCTGTTTTTGCTGCTAATTAATTTCTTTTGAATTAATTTTAATTTCTCTTTTCTAAGAGCAGAAGATCAGCATTCCTGAGACCTTCACTTTTCTTTTTTTTCAGATATCGCATGATGGTCACAGTTTGCTGGTCCTGTTTTGGCTCATTTTGTATCTCAAGATTGTTTGGAAGCAAATTAAGGAAAAAGAAACAATTAAGGAGTCTGAGTCTTCAAGAGCAAGTCAAATAAAATGAATTCAAAAGACGTTAATTAGCAGCAAAAACAGGTCACTCATTAAGAAAAGGGTTAGAATGAAAACCTGCAGCCAGGAGTTGGACACCTCTGGCTTAGTTGTTTCTTTTTCCTTAATGAGCAGCCAAACAATAATGAGACACAAAACAAGCCACCACATGACCAGCTCACCTGGAAATAAGGAAAGGTGAAGATCTCGGACATGATGGTCTGCTCAGGTCACCAAAACATCTTGACGGTGGTCTTAAAAAAAAATAGAAAATCAAGTCTGCTGTGGCAGAACGAGAGCAGCAACAAGTCACAATATTCAATAACGGCTTTAATTAACGGCAAGACTTGGCTTCTCATTAAGAAACTGGTTTGAGTTTGCCGTTCCAATGTGGCTGGTCATCTGTCAACTCATTTCACATCTCATTTAGCTGCCATTTAATGAAGAAACAAATCAATTCAGAGGACTGAATCCTTAAAAACAGGGCTATGAAAATGAGGGGAACACAAGTTAATTAGCAGTGAAAACTGGTCAATGATTAGGAAAAGGGTTAGAATGAAAACTTGCAGCTACTGCGGCCCACCAGGACCAGAGTTGGACACCCCTGCTCAAGACCATTAACTCTTTCAAGGCTGATGTCAACTTTTGTCAAAAGGAGGTGTTGAAGATGGTAATCAACTGTAAACTGTGACAAAACCAACCGTTAGGTTTTAGTTGGACTCTTGTTGCTAGAAGGAAAGTTAGCTTCACTGGTTTGACTGACATTTCCTGCACTTGCGTGAGTAGCAAGACGCAAACAATGGCAAAAATGGCACAAATATCTGGCGAGAGATCAAAGTGAATGTGTAAAGCAATATACTCCGTGGGTGACGTTTTGCCTATTATCTCGGAACTGGACTATGACTTGTCGGACTCCGATTTTGATACGAGTGATTGAAAACAAATGTGATTTTCCAGCTTCTGCTGATTGGTCCACAGCTATTCGTGGTGCTGAACAGGTTCATGTAGCTGATACGCCTACGGCAATGTTTGCCAGTGTGGGCTGCCACTTAACAATGACAAGAGGTAGAAACCAGACTGTAATGTAATGCACCGTGACCGCTGCTGCTGCCCCAGCCATACGAAGACAGCCTGGCAGCAAGCCTGACGCACCTTCTTGGCAAACTGGCAGCCACAGCATGCAGCAACAGACGTTTTATGCTGACTTCTGTGTGAAACCACTGCATTTCAGAAGCTATGTTTTTTGGAAAGAAAATTCAGCCCTCAAAGAATTACACCTGTTTAGTCGTAAGAAGAGGTGATGACTGTGCGTGGGGACCTTAGCCAGGTCTTCAAAATCCTGAAAGGCATCGGATATAAAGAGGATCCAGATGATTTTTTTTTTCAGCTTAACAGTCCATCAGGTACTCGAGGGAAGTGCACTTAGGACTGAAATTAAAAAAAAAATATCTGTTTTTTGAACACAAAGTTGTGGGAATCGGGATGAAACTACTGAGACACCTTGACAAACTTTTGGGTGTATCTGGATCAAAAGTTGGGATACCTTAGTTATTTGCTAAACAAACGAGCTTGATGAAATGAAAACGTATCCTTTAAATTTCATCTGCCACAAATCTTTCTGTAACAATTTATCTGTCCTTCCATTTAGTATGGTATCATTTGCTAACTTAACCACCTTATTGATTATAATCCTGTTCAGATCGTTTGTGTAACTGCACAAGGCCTTTCGATTTCAATTGAAACGTCAGCTAACTTACCTGATGACCACTAAAGAGAGGCTGCACGTCAAACGTGACTGCTCCATAAAAAGCGTTCCGACATCAAACGTAAATGTTTCTGATAAATGTAATGTAGAGAGCATACGTTGTCTGAAATGAGCATTTGATAAACTACCAACACTGAGACAACGCTCTTTATTAATTAATGGGATCGTGTAACGTGATATCTAAACACTATGCGATTCGGTGGACTTGTGCCGACCACCGCCGAACTCTCAGCCAATCAACTTGGTCTGCTTCTTCAAACACAACCCAACGAAACTGCTAAGGGACTCCGACCCCGAACTACCAAATAGTCAGAGTAAACGCAGCCACGGCACCAAATTCACATAAAAGCGTTAAAAATAAGCAGAGTCGCAATGCGTTCACGTCACCACCTCCCTCCGGGCACTGCCCCTTGTTCAAGTCGCCAGCCTGGCACACATCGTCCAGCCAAAATGAAGGAAACACTGCAGGGCCGCCGTCTTCCGTCTCTTCCAGTTACAAAGCAGCGGTGTCGGCCTCCTAATGAAGGCCTCACGATATTCAGATCTCTCGGCTCGCCTCGCTGACGGCATTTTGACACCCTGTCAGGTTCAGCCAACAATGAGTGAATAAGCCGCACGTATATTTCGACTTCAGTACTGTCCAGACCACGGCGCGTGTCCAGCCTGCTCTTTCTCCAGTCAGCGTCCCGCTGGAACTTTTAACTTCGACAACAACTCGCCTCCGCCAGTCTCGGCATACGGGGCACGAGCAGCTGGCCCTTTCAATCACGCAGCCCGTACTTTAAACTCTCACCCTTGCTTACCTCTCAGTTTAGGTGGTCTTTAGTATCCTTTTTTTATTTCCCCCCTGTCGCCCGTCTCGCCTGTCCCACCGCGAGAACTTCCACCGAAACGAACAGCTACAACTGAGCGGTGACGTGGAGCTGCCACATCCGTGGTACGGCGGGCGGAGAAAGACAAACAACTACAAAACACGTTCGCATGTCGTGCTACGGCGAGATACGAGGGACAAAAAGTACGAAACGAGACCACGTCTCTTTTTTTATTGTCCGCTTCAGGATCTGTATCGACGCGGGATGAGCTCAGCAGACGAAAGAGGCGAATCGTTAAAAGGCACATAAAGGTAAAGAAATGCTCGAGCTGGGATTCAAGATTTAAAACAAACAAAAGAAATCTAAAGCTAAACCAGGAAAAGCTAACCAAGAAGAGTAATTACAAAAGGTAGCTCGGTTTAAACTCAAAAAATAGTTTTAGCTCAAGTCAAGATTTAAGGTTTAACCGCTTCATTTGACAGTTGCCGGCACAAGCTAGGACCTTGTGTGTGTGTGTATGTGTATATATATAATTTATTAGCCAAAGTACCTGGCATTACCCAGGTATATTTGCAGAATGGGTTCAAGAAAGAGACCAACGATTTGTGCGTTTTTTAAATGGTGACCCTGTCCTATGCGTCATCCACACTGCATGTCTTTTAATGTCTCAGCTCTCGAGAATTTGTTCTTTTTGGGTCGGTTTGGACTCAAAACTCCTTACTGGGATCCACAGAACTTCATGCTGGGTTATAACCATGAATGCTTATAGATAGATAGATAGATAGATAGAGAGAGTGAAAGGCACTATATAAGGATGGATAGATAGATATATAGATAGAGTGAAAGGCACTATATAAGGATAGATAGATAGATGTGAAAGGCACTATATAGATAGATAGATAGATAGATAGATAGATAGATAGATAGATAGATAGATAGATAGATAGATAGAGTGAAAGGCACTATATAAGGATGGATAGATAGATATATAGATAGAGTGAAAGGCACTATATAAGGATAGATAAATAGATGTGAAAGGCACTATATAGATAGATAGATAGATAGATAGATAGAGTGAAAGGCACTATATAAGGATAGATAGATAGATAGAGAGAGTGAAAGGCACTATATAAGGATAGATAGATAGATAGATAGAGTGAAAGGCACTATATAAGGATAGATAGATAGATAGATAGATAGATAGATAGATAGATAGATAGATAGATAGATAGAGTGAAAGGCACTATATAAGGATAGATAGATAGATAGAGTGAAAGGCACTATATAAGGATAGATAGATAGATAGATAGAGTGAAAGGCACTATATAAGGATAGATAGATAGATAGATAGAGTGAAAGGCACTATATAAGGATAGATAGATAGATAGATAGATAGATAGATAGATAGATAGATAGATAGATAGATAGATAGATAGATAGAGTGAAAGGCACTATATAAGGATAGATAGATAGATAGATAGATAGATAGATAGAGTGAAAGGCACTATATAAGGATAGATAGATAGATAGATAGATAGATAGATAGAGTGAAAGGCACTATATAAGGATAGATAGATAGAGTGAAAGGCACTATATAAGGATAGATAGATAGATAGATAGATAGATAGATAGATAGATAGATAGATAGATAGATAGATAGATAGAGTGAAAGGCACTATATAAGGATAGATAGATAGATAGATAGATAGATAGATAGATAGATAGATAGATAGATAGATAGATAGATAGATAGATAGAGTGAAAGGCACTATATAAGGATAGATAGATAGATAGATAGATAGATAGATAGATAGATAGATAGATAGATAGATAGATAGATAGATAGATAGATAGAGTGAAAGGCACTATATAAGGATAGATAGATAGATAGATAGATAGATAGATAGATAGATAGATAGATAGATAGATAGATAGATAGATAGAGTGAAAGGCACTATATAAGGATAGATAGATAGATAGATAGATAGATAGATAGATAGATAGATAGATAGATAGATAGATAGATAGAGTGAAAGGCACTATATAAGGATAGATAGATAGATAGATAGATAGATAGATAGATAGATAGATAGATAGATAGATAGATAGATAGATAGAGTGAAAGGCACTATATAAGGATAGATAGATAGATAGATAGATAGATAGATAGATAGATAGATAGATAGATAGATAGATAGATAGATAGATAGATAGATAGATAGATAGATACTTTTTTATTAATCCCAAGGGGAAGTTCACAATGTCTGATTTGTCTTCTTAGTTCATTTTTGATCAAGCCTCACCCAACAGCGCATGATACTTTTATTTAGGTTACAATAGCTAGAAGCACCACGTGACATTTACAGAATTCATTCTTTTTTGGGTGCAGTTGGATTTCAGATTTGTAGTACAGTAACTCCTTGCTGGGTTATACAGTGGGTATAGAAAAGAATCCCCCCCTTCGAAATATTCCCTTTTTTTTGCTTTACAGCCTTAATTGAAAACACACACAAACTAATATTTCTTCCCAGCTTTACTTACTCAATGCCATCTCTAACATCCAAGTGATAGATATCACAGCTAGAGTTCAGAAGAATGATAAAAAAATCAAAAACAAGACCTGCCGAGATTAATAAAGGACCCCCCCCCCAATGTCAATGTCATTTTGTTGACCCCCCTTTTCCTTTAATGCTGGAGTCTGTGGTGATATTTCTCTATCAGCTTTGCCCCCCCACTCTTCTTTACAGAACTGTTCAAGTTTGCTCAGATCGGATGGTGAGTGTTGGTGTTCTGCTATCTTCAGATCTTTCCACAGATTTTCAGTGTGATTTAGGTCTGAGCTCTGATTGGCCACACAAGGACATTCACTTTTTTTTCCCATCAGCCACTGTGTGGCCAGTTTTGCTGTGTGCTTCGGGTCGTTGTCCTGTTGAGAGGTGAACATTCTGCCCATCGTCAACTTTCTGGCAGAGGGTAGCAGGTTTTCCTCAAGAATTTGATGGTATTTTGCCCCATCCATTGTTCCTTCTACCCTAACGAGAGCCCCGGGCCCCCCACAACAGGATGCTGCCCCCTCTATGCTTCACTGTAGGTATGGTGTGTTGTGGATGTTGAGCTGCATTGGTGTACCATTTGGTATTGAGGCCAAATAGTTTGATTTTGCTCTCATCTGACCATAAGACCTTTTTCCACTTGGCATCAGAATCTTCAAGGTGCATTCTGGCAAAGCTCAAACGAGCCTTAATGTGGCCTTTCTTGAGAAGAGCGACCCTCCTGAACAAGCCACAATGGTGGAGCACTTGTCAAATTGTTGTCACATGCACACCATTAATGACCACTCTTTGCCATCAAATCCTGTAACTCCATCAAAGTGGCCTCTCTTACCAGTTTCCTCCTTGCTCTTCCATCCAGTTTGGACGGTCCTAGTAGTAACAAACACTTCTTTATGATGGACTTTACTGGGCTCCTTGGGATTGATAAAGCCTTTGAGATGTTTTTGTCTCCATCTCCTGCCTTCTGTCTGTCCACAACTCTATCCCTGAGATCTTTTGAAAGTGGCTTGCCACCCATAGTCAGTTGGTTGCTGTCAGTGGCACTGCCAAGGAAGGGAATGAATGGACCAGGAACAGCTTCACTAATCCCACTCATTACAACTGATCACAGGCGGGAGGAAGACAGTAACCACAATGGAGATGGTGGGCACTGACACCTGGGTGAGTTTGGGGGGGTCCTTTATTAATCTCAGGATTTCTTGTTTTTGATTTTTTACAATTCTTCTGAACTGTAACTGTGATCTTTCACTTGGATGTTAGAGATTGCATTGAGTAAGTAAAGCTGGAAAAAATATTAGTTTGTGTGTTTACATTTAATGCTGTAAAGCAAAAAAAAATGTCAATATTTCAAAGGCGGGGATTCTTTTCTATGCCCACTGTAAGTGAGAACACACTGTCATGTCTGATATGTCCTCTTAGTTCAAGGTGGACAGTTCGTAGGGCTTACATTATGAAGAAAAGCTGGCAAAGCAGGAGTTAAAGAACAACCCTTTGTCTCTCCTTTGTGTTGTGCCACACATCCAGTCTCAACTGAGCCCCCTGCACAAGCCCATGACACTCCATTTTATATTACAGTAGACAGAAGCAGCACCTGTGCTGTTGTCCCCTGGTCAGTAATGTTAAGCGCCGGTCATTTTGTCTGCTAGTTTGGCTTCGGTCTGTTTGAGTGTTTCCCTTGCTCTGAGCCAGCAGGTGGCACTGGTGTACAAACTGTAGCACACAGGGAGAAAAAAAAGAACAACACTGGGACCCCCCCAGGGTCAAAACATTGGGTTTCAAAGTAGTCTGTCTTGGCCGTATGGTCCTAATGGGCAACTTAGCGAAATTTGGTCCACATCAGTCAAAGTGTGTAGGATTGTAAAGGGAGCAGACAATGAATTTCCCACTGGGATTAATAAAGTATCTATCTATCTATCTATCTATCTATCTATCTATCTATCTATCTATCTATCTATCTATCTATCTATCTATCTATCATATAGTGCCTATCTATCTATCTATCTATCTATCTATCTATCTATCTATCTATCTATCTATCTATCATATAGTGCCTTTCTATCTATCTATCTATCTATCTATCATATAGTGCCTTTCTATCTATCTATCTATCTATCTATCTATCTATCTATCTATCTATCTATCTATCTATCTATCTATCTATCTATCTATCTATCTATCTATCATATAGTGCCTTTCTATCTATCTATCTATCTATCTATCTATCTATCTATCTATCTATCTATCTATCTATCATATAGTGCCTATGTATCTATCTATCTATCTGTCTATCTATCTATCTATCTATCTATCTATCTATCTATCTATCATATAGTGCCTATCTATCTATCTATCTATCTATCTATCTATCTATCTATCTATCTATCTATCTATCTATCTATCTATCATATAGTGCCTTTCTATCTATCTATCTATCTATCATATAGTGCCTTTCTATCTATCTATCTATCTATCTATCTATCTATCTATCTATCATATAGTGCCTTTCTATCTATCTATCTATCTATCTATCTATCTATCTATCTATCTATCTATCATATAGTGCCTATGTATCTATCTATCTATCTATCTATCTATCTATCTATCTATCTATCTATCTATCTATCATATAGTGCCTTTCTATCTATCTATCTATCTATCTATCTATCTATCTATCTATCTATCTATCTATCTATCTATCTATCTATCTATCTATCATATAGTGCCTTTCTATCTATCTATCTATCTATCTATCTATCTATCTATCTATCTATCTATCTATCATATAGTGCCTTTCTATCTATCTATCTATCTATCTATCTATCTATCTATCTATCATATAGTGCCTTTCTATCTATCTATCTATCTATCTATCTATCTATCTATCTATCTATCTATCTATCTATCTATCTATCTATCATATAGTGCCTTTCTATCTATCTATCTATCTATCTATCTATCTATCTATCTATCTATCTATCTATCATATAGTGCCTTTCTGTCTATCTATCTATCAATCATATAGTGCCTTTCTATCTATCTATCTATCTATCTATCTATCTATCTATCTATCTATCTATCATATAGTGCCTTTCTGTCTATCTATCTATCAATCATATAGTGCCTTTCTATCTATCTATCTATCTATCTATCTATCTATCTATCTATCTATCTATCTATCTATCTATCTATCAATCATATAGTGCCTTTCTATCTATCTATCTATCTATCTATCTATCATATAGTGCCTTTCTATCTATCTATCTATCTATCTATCTATCTATCTATCTATCTATCTATCTATCTATCTATCTATCTATCTATCTATCTATCAGACAGACAGACATTCTGTTTTTATATATATATATATATCGATTACTTGACTGAAACCTTTATCCAAGGTGACAACATTTGAAATACGATTGCTTCCATTTCTTTTGTTTTTCCCCAATTGGCTCACAGGTAGGTGAAGTGACCTCCTCAGGGTCCCACAGTCTCAGTAGTGGCATTTGAACTCAAGGTTTACGCAGCACCTTTTCTTTTGAGCACACCTGTTCATCACAGTGCGCTTGACTGTTTGGACCCTTTTATATGATAACCAGAAATAAAAACTGCAATTAAAAAAAATACTAAGGAGAATCAGGATAGCAAGTAGTCTGGTCACAATATGGCTGAGCCAGAAGCCCCAAAATGTGAATACTGGATGCACGTGTGCTTTCCATGTTGCTAAATGTGTTTGAATCCTGGACTTTAAAATCAGGAGATGTAAGGAAGTCTGAAAAGGCTGTGGTGTTCAGCCAGGTCCCATGCCCGGCCGGGATGCCCCTGCTGTATATGGTATATGTTCTGGGGGAGCAACAATCGGCGTCTCACTACCTCCCCCGGGACACTTGGTGGCAGCCTCCCTGGCTGACGATGGTGCCTCAGTTTCCCCCAGGGTTTCATGGGAGATGGAGTTCTCCACAACCCTGTGGGGATCTGGGATGGCCGCCAGGAGATGCTGCATGGATCCCGGAGCCCACCTGGACATCTCTACAGCCCCACCCGGCAGTGCAATTAGCCTCAGGTGATCAAGCATCTGGAGCACTTCCGGGTGGGCTATAAAAAGGGCCAGCATCCACCACTCAGGAGCCAGAATCGGGAGGAAGAGGACGAGGTTGCCTGGGAGGAGTGGTGGTGTTAGAGGAAGAGTGGTGTTTGCTTTATTAAGTGCTTGTGGGACTGTGTTGGGCCTGTGGAACACGGGGAAGGTGTGCCCCACGGCTGAACAGAAATAAATAAAGCCTTGTTGATTTTTCACATGCCTCTGCATCAGTCTGTGCCGGGTCAGGCGCTATATAGCGCCTTTTACAAGGCGTGTGATGGGAAAATATTGAGAATATGCTGGAAGGAGATGGTGAAGATTTGAAGTCAAGTCAAGTGGCTTTATTGTCATACCATCCATACACCAGTGGCATGAAATAACAGGACCCCCGGGGTGCAACATACAAAAACACAGGACAAGTAAAAGACAGGTGAAGAACTAGATTACCCTATAAATTCACTTTAATAAAAGGATATGTGTCTGTCTGTTTGTCCCACCAGTTGCTATGTCTCTGTCATTCTGAGAAATGGCACTTTACAAACATTTTTAGTACTAAAATGCTTTGTATTTGTCATTCCAACAGATGGCATATTACAAATGTTAACACTGCTTCTTCAAATCCCATAACAAATAGTATATAACAGAGACATATGCATTGCATTTGTCATTCCAACAGATGGTGCATCACAAGAATTTTAGAAATAAAATGCATGGCATTTGTCATTCCAACAGATGCCGCATCACATGAATTTTAGTAATAAAATGCATGGCATTTGTCACTCCAACAGATGGCACATCACAAGAATTTTAGAAATAAAATGCATGGTATTTGTCATTCCAACAGATGCCGCATCACATGAATTATAAAATGCATGGCATTTGTCACTCCAACAGATGGCACATCACAAGAATTTTAGAAATAAAATGCATGGCATTTGTCATTCCAACAGATGCCGCATCACATGAATTATAAAATGCATGGCATTTGTCACTCCAACAGATGGCACATCACAAGAATTTTAGAAATAAAATGAATGCCATTTGTCAATCCAACAGATGATGCATCACAAGAATTTTAGAAATAAAATGCATGGCATTTGTCATTCCAACAGATGCCGCATCACAAGAATTTTAGTAATAAAATGCATGGCATTTGTCACTCCAAAAGATGCCGCATCACAATAATTTTAGAAATAAAATGTATGGCCTTTGTCACTCCAACAGATGGCACATCACAAGAATTTTAGAAATAAAATGAATGGCATTTGTCATTCCAACAGATGATGCATCACAAGAATTTTAGAAATAAAATGCATGGCATTTGTCACTCCAACAGATGCCGCATCACATGAATTTTAGTAATAAAATGCATGGCATTTGTCACTCCAACAGATGCCGCATCACAAGAATTTTAGAAATAAAATGCATGGCATTTGTCACTCCAACAGATGCCGCATCACAAGAATTTTAGAAATAAAATGAATGGCATTTGTCATTCCAACAGATGATGCATCACAAGAATTTTAGAAATAAAATGCATGGCATTTGTCATTCCAAGAGATGCAGCATCACAAGAATTTTAGTAATAAAATGCATGGCATTTGTCAATCCAACAGATGCCACATCACAAGAATTTTAGAAATAAAATGCATGGCATTTGTCACTCCAACAGATGGCACATCACAAGAATTTTAGAAATAAAATGAATGGCATTTGTCACTCCAAAAGATGCCGCATCACAATAATTTTAGTAATAAAATGTATGGCCTTTGTCACTCCAACAGATGGCACATCACAAGAATTTTAGTAATAAAATGTATGGCTTTTGTCACTCCAAAAGATGGCACATCACACGAATTTTACTAATAAAATGCATGGCATTTGTCACTCCAACAGATGATGCATCACAAGAATTTTAGAAATAAAATGCATGGCATTTGTCATCCCAACAGATGCCGCATCACAAGAATTTTAGTAATAAAATGTATGGCCTTTGTCACTCCAGCAGATGGCACATCACAAGAATTCTAGTAATAAAATGCATGGCATTTGTCATTCCAAGAGATGCAGCATCACAAGAATTTTAGTAATAAAATGCATGGCATTTGTCAATCCAACAGATGCCGCATCACAAGAATTTTAGAAATAAAATGCATGGCATTTGTCACTCCAACAGATGGCACATCACAAGAATTTTAGAAATAAAATGCATGGCATTTGTCATTCCAACAGATGCCGCATCACAAGAATTTTAGTAATAAAATGTATGGCCTTTGTCACTCCAACAGATGGCACATCACAAGAATTCTAGTAATAAAATGTATGGCATTTGTCACTCCAACAGATGGCACATCACAAGAATTTTTGAAATAAAATGCATGGCATTTGTCACTCCAACAGATGATGCATCACAAGAATTTTAGAAATAAAATGCATGGCATTTGTCATTCCAACAGATGCCGCATCACATGAATTTTAGTAATAAAATGCATGGCATTTGTCATTCCAACAGATGCCGCATCACATGAATTATAAAATGCATGGCATTTGTCACTCCAACAGATGGCACATCACAAGAATTTTAGAAATAAAATGAATGGCATTTGTCAATCCAACAGATGATGCATCACAAGAATTTTAGAAATAAAATGCATGGCATTTGTCATTCCAACAGATGCCGCATCACAAGAATTTTAGTAATAAAATGCATGGCATTTGTCACTCCAAAAGATGCCGCATCACAGTAATTTTAGTAATAAAATGTATGGCCTTTGTCACTCCAACAGATGGCACATCACAAGAATTTTAGAAATAAAATGAATGGCATTTGTCATTCCAACAGATGATGCATCACAAGAATTTTAGAAATAAAATGCATGGCATTTGTCATTCCAACAGATGCCGCATCACATGAATTTTAGTAATAAAATGCATGGCATTTGTCACTCCAACAGATGGCACATCACAAGAATTTTAGAAATAAAATGCATGGCATTTGTCATTCCAACAGATGCCGCATCACATGAATTATAAAATGCATGGCATTTGTCACTCCAACAGATGGCACATCACAAGAATTTTAGAAATAAAATGAATGGCATTTGTCAATCCAACAGATGATGCATCACAAGAATTTTAGAAATAAAATACATGGCATTTGTCTTTCCAACAGATGCCGCATCACAAGAATTTTAGTAATAAAATGCATGGCATTTGTCACTCCAAAAGATGCCGCATCACAATAATTTTAGTAATAAAATGTATGGCCTTTGTCACTCCAACAGATGGCACATCACAAGAATTTTAGTAATAAAATGTATGGCTTTTGTCACTCCAAAAGATGGCACATCACACGAATTTTACTAATAAAATGCATGGCATTTGTCACTCCAACAGATGATGCATCACAAGAATTTTAGAAATAAAATGCATGGCATTTGTCATTCCAACAGATGCCGCATCACAAGAATTTTAGTAATAAAATGTATGGCCTTTGTCACTCCAACAGATGGCACATCACAAGAATTTTAGTAATAAAATGTATGGCCTTTGTCACTCCAACAGATGGCACATCACAAGAATTTTAGTAATAAAATGTATGGCATTTGTCACTCCAACAGATGCCGCATCACAAGAATTTTAGTAATAAAATGAATGGCTTTTGTCACTCCAACAGATGGCACATCACAAGACTTTTACTAATAAAATGCATGGCATTTGTCACTCCAACAGAACGCTCTCAGTGATGCCCCCTGTAGAAAGTGGTGAGAACAGGAGGAGGTAGGTTTGTCTTCTTCATCCGCTGAAGGAAATGGAGATGGTGCTGTTGCTCCTTGGCTATAGTGTTGGTGGTGTTAATTGACCAAGTAAAGTCAGCTGCCAGGGAACTGGGTACACTTGACCAATTCCACAGCAGAGCCCTCGATGTGGAGAGAGAATAAAGGGGCTTGATGTGATTAAAGAAAGGAAACCAGTTGTTTGGCCATATTTGCAGAATCAACAACAGGTTGATAAAGCCAGTGATGCTTGGTGGGATTGAAGGGGTGAGAAAAACAGGAAAAGAGCGAGAAGAAGATTGTTGGATGATATCAAGGAATGGACTGGCTTGGGGATTCCACAAGCAGCTCATCTGCCCCAGGAAGGGAAAGGAGTGCGGACAAGAAGGAAGGCGCCCACTGTTGGCCTCAGTGGTGCATAGGACTATGGGGTGCAACGAGAGAGAGAGTCCAATCACAGAGCCCCCCTCAGCCTGGGCACACATGGGCAGTTGCCATTCATCCGTTTATAAGGTGCTTATCCAGTTCAAGGCTCTGGAGAGCTGGCACCTTCTCTAGCAGCACTGGCACAAGGCAGGTGCCAACTTTGGATAGGGAACCAGTCCATCCCATTTACATTTATTTGCCTAGCAGATGCTTCTATCCAAAGTGACTTACAAAGGTGGCCAACCTAATCAAGTAAACATCAGTCTGGGGGACTGTTTAGGAACAAGTGTGACAGGAAAAAGGTGACAAAAATCGATCATCACAAGCAAAGAGCTCAGAAAATGGAATACAAGCGAGTTACAATTCTTAGATTCCAAAACCTAACGGGTAATTTCAGCTCGACCGGAATTCATCAAAAACAAGTGTCTTCAGACGCTTCTTAAAAGCGATGTTGAATTTCGAATGGAGGTGGGCAGCTCGCTCCACCAGCCAGGTGCTACAAACAAAGCATCTGGACTGAGATTTGATGCCAATGGCACATACGTACGTTTGGGAGACAACTTCAGGCCTAGTTGACCGGTAATACCACTCTGTGCCACGGGTTGGCGCCATCATCTAATGCCTCTCCTTTCATTCTACCTGCAGATCCAGCAATCGGCGGAGGGCTGCGGGGCGAAGTCATTTCCGGTTTCCAAGCAGCAGAACCTTCCACTTCCACCTCCCGACCGGGGCTGGTGCCATCATGGAGTCAGTCCAAGTTAGGACTTGTGTCTGGAAAGATGTTATCGTGTGTTTTCCTGTAGATGTTTTTTTTTTGTTGTTGTTGTTTTTAATCATATGGAGATCACCAGAAGGTGCCCCAAACCTTTATGGCCTTTCTTGTTGTTTTGTTACACCAAGAAGAAGTGACCTCACTAGATGCTGTTCAATAGCCGACCTAAATGGTCATGAAGGAGCCGAAGACCTCAGAAGTGTCTCTGTATACACAGGTGTCGACTGTTCTGTAGGCCCGTATCAAGGATTTGAACTACATATGTGCCACTCCAAGAAGTCAGTGTAGTGAACTGAAGAGAGGAGTGACATGTGCCCACCTCAGCTGGCTGAACAGCAGATTTTGAATCATCTAAAGCAGCTTGGTGACACAGTGGAGAGTTGCAGTAGTCCAGATATGACAGGACCAGGAGTCACGCTGCCTACTCTGTCAGGTACAGCCTGATCTTCCAGATGTTGTATAGTGAGAATTTACAAGTTCAAGACCACTCTAGGAACCTGGTGAAGAACAGCTGGTCATCAATCACAACCCTAAGTTTGAGTATTGAATTGGCAGGTGTTATCAATAGAGAGCCAAGCTGAAGAGAGACTAAGTGTGAAATAGACGGACAAGCTGGGATACCAAGAAAGTCCGTCTTTGAGCTGCAGGTGATGTTCCTTCATCCTGGTTGCAATATTAGTGAGACACGCAGAGGTTCTCACTGATACCATGTGGTCCTGTGAAGGTCCTTCTTTGCCAGGTAGAATTGGAGATGGTATTCCTTCATCCTGGTTAGACATACAGAGGCTCTCACTGATATTGTGTGGTCCTGCCTGTGGAAGTCCTTATTTGCAAGGGTTGTATTGGAGATGGTTAGCCTTCATCCTGGTGAGACATTAGTGACACATGCAGAGGTTCTTGCTGATACTGTGTGGTCCTCTGAAGGTCCTTCTTTGACAGGTAGAGTTGGAAAAGATGTTCCTTCATCTTGGTGAGACATGAAGAGGTTCTCGCTGATACCATGTGGTCCTCTGAAGGTCCTTCTTTGCCAGGTGGCAACCTGGTGGAAACATAAGTGAAAAATGCAGAGGTTCTTGCTAATACCATGTGGTCCTCTGGAGGTCCTTCTTTCCTTCTTTGTGTTGGAGATGGTGAGCCTTCATCTTGGTTGCAATATTAGTGAGACATGCAGAGGTTCTCATTTATACCATGTGGTCCTCTGAAGGTCCTTCTTTGCCAGGTGGCAACCTGGTGGAAACAGAAGTGAAAAATGCAGAGGTTCTTGCTAATACCATGTGGTCCTCTGGATGTCCTTCTTTGCCAGGTGGCAACCTGGTGGCAACATCAGTGAAAAATGCAGAGGTTCTTGTAAATACCATGTGGTCCTTTGGAGGTCCTTCTTTCCTTCTTTGTGTTGGAGATGGTGAGCCTTCATCTTGGTTGCAATATTAGTGAGACATGCAGAGGTTCTCGTTGATACCACGTGGAGGGAGCGACAGGTGCAGCTGTGTATCATCTGTTTAGCATTGCTAGGAAAAAACATGGGACTGGATGATAGGACAAATGAGGACATATATAGAGAGAAGATAAGAGGACTCAGCACTAATCCTTGGGGCACTCCAGTACTTGCCTGGTGCACCCTTGACATCTCTCCAATGCCAGGACACACAATAGGATCTGCCCACGAGGTAGGGCTCAAACCACCTATGAGTAGTGTCAGTGATGCCAAGGTCAGAGAGGGTGGCAAGCAGGATCTGGTGGTTGACTGTTTGTAGGAGGAGAATGGTTGGCCAACAGCGTGGAAAGATAACTCTGTGCCCAGCCAGTTCAAAATAATTGATGGATCAGTAAGCCAGAACCTGAGAGTGGTTCCATTTCCCATGCACTAGGTGGCAGTGGTCCTTGTATGAGAACCCAGTCGGGACACCTGCAGGGGTGCTAGGGAAATGGGAGTCCGGAAGTGCAGCCCTGTTGGGAGGTCCCTTGGGATCGGTAGAGGGCACTGTCGGGGGAGAACCACCCTGCAGTTGTGGCCAAAAGTTCTAAGAATGACCCAAGTGTTGGTTTTCACCAAGTTTGCTGCTTCAGTGTTTTTAGATCTTTTTGTCAGATGTTTCTATGGGATACTGAAGTAAACTACAAGCATTTCAGAAGTTTCAAAGGCTTTTATTGACAACGGCATGAAGTTTATGCCCAGAGTCCATATTTACAGTGCTGGCCCTTCTTTCTTTTCTAGACCTCTGCAATTCGCCCTGACAGGCTGGCCACCATCTTCTGGGCCAAATCCTGACTGATGGAAGCTGCCCATTCTTGCATCATCAATGCTTGGAGTTTATCAGAATGGGTGGGTTTTTGGGGACTGACCACAAGTTCTCAATGAGATGAAGGTCTGAGGAGTTTCCTGGCAATGGACCCCAAAATTTCGATGTTTTGTTCCCCGAGCCACTTAGTTCTCACTTTGGCTGGAGGAGGTGATGAGAGTAGACTGCTGACAGCAGCCACCTTTTTCCTGAAGAAAGGTTGCAAAGTCATCAACAGTCAAGGGGGGTTGAGGGTGGAAGTGGTAGAGGAGAGAAAGAGGTGAAAGCAGAGAACAAGCCACACATGTTTTGAAATAAACGTACCTTGGTAGGAGCAGAAGAGAAGGAAGATGGAAGAAACAGATACTTAACCCAGGTCGGCCTGGGCCTTCGACTTCCTCCATTTCCTTTCAGCCGTCCTAAGCTCTGTCCAGTGAATGAAATCCCTGGGCAGCCATCACAGACTCACACTGAGCCAGGGGAGCACCACCAGGTAACCTAATCTAACATGTGGAAGAGTAAAGCCAACAAGATAAGAGGAGAACATTCAACCTCTGTTCAAAGCAGTGCTAAGGCTCAGAAGCTATGGGACTTTGGGTCCACAGTGTCATTACAGACAAGTCTTTAAAAAGTGCGTGAAGAACTAACAACTGAGTGCCAACACACGGAGTATCTGAACCAGGGACTATAGGGCACCACCTTTATCTTCTTTTCTATTAAGGTGTAACCTATTTTAATTTATTTAGTACCCTTCTGTATTTTTTTGTAATGCATGAGGGGGTACCCAAAAATAACCAGAATTGGGAAAAAAAAATGTTTTAATCAATTTTACTTCCAGAAACTTTAGTCTCCTTCAAAGTCCTCTCCATGTGAATGACTGCACTCATCCCAACGGTTTTCCCAACATTTTTGGAATTGCCGAAGAGGAACGTCGTCCAAGGCCTGCAGCAATTTTTTCTTTGACTTCCTCCACGGTACAAGAACTCCTTTGAGTTCTTTTCTTTATACGCGGGAGCAAGAAAAAGTCACATGGAGCAAAGATCAGGCAAGTAGGGAAGGGTGGCAAGAACTCCGAGACACACAAGTGAATTCAGAAATCTCTTCAATAGTTCGACGTTGATCTTGGTAGATGGCGATGTGAACTTTTTCAAGATTTTTGTCATTCCTAATCGTGGAAGGTCAGCCAGATCGTGGTTGGTCTTCAGGTGACCTTTCCCCTCGTTTGAAATGTGAAGACCACTCGTAGGCCTGTTGTTTTACTGAACGCTTCCTCTTTAAAAGCAGTTTCAATTGTCGCTACAGTTTCAGCAGCTGTTTTCTACTAAGAGAAAAGAAAATTGAACGCAGACTCGCTGTTCTTTATGATTGCCTATCACAAAAATCGCAGAACACGTTTAATAAGCACCAAGAAAAACCGACACGGAATGGCATATGAACAATACAGAGCAACGCCACTTGACACACTGGCACAGAATACTGTAAGTGTGCCACACCTAGCGGTGAAATTCACAAGTAAGTCGAGATTGTGTGCCAGGTACAGATTCCAGTTATTTTTGGGTACCCCCTCACACACTCTTCTTTTGGTTAAGGCTGCTTTGCCTTTTCTTCTTTTATCACCAGTAACATCAACACATTCTTTAACACTGGTCTGGTCCCTTCCAGCCCAAAGATGGCCGTCATTACACCTGTCCTGACAAAACCCGGACTTGACCCTAAGGATTTTAAAAACTACCGAGCTATTACAAGTCTTCCTTATCTGAGTAAAATCCTAGGATTTGCTGTTGCAGGATTAATTTAATTAATTAATTAAATGTTGGGATTACTGCGGTGGGTTGGCACCCTGCCCAGGATTGGTACCTGCCTTGTGCCCTGTGTTGGCTGGGATTGGCTCCAGCAGACCCCTGTGACCCTGTGTTTGGATTCAGCGGGATGGAAAATGGATGGATGGATGGATGTTGGGATTAATGAAGTATCTATTTAAAAGACCATTTTGCCTCTAATGACCTATTTGAGGAATTCCAGTCTGGTTTTAGGGCCAATCACAGTACGGAGACGGCACTCGTCGGGGTGACTAATGATCCCCTTATCGTAGCAGATCGTGATCTTTTAACACTAATGGTCTTTGTAGACCTCACGACTGCTTTTGATACACGGTCCATCATGACACTCTGTTGACTCTTCAGACTCGCTGTTCTTTATGGTCGCCCATCAAAAAAATCGCAGAACACGTTTAATAAGCACCAAGAAAAAAACAACACAGAATGGCATACGAACAATACAGAGCAACGCCACTTGGCAGACGGCCACAGAATGCTGTAAGTGTGGCACACCTAGCGGCGAAATTCACAACTGGGTCGAGATTGTGCACCAGGTACAGATTCCGGTTATTTTTGGGTACCCCCTTGTATGTTTCTAAAAAATGCTTTTTTGCACTTTATCAGAATCTATTGCATATGTTGTGTACAGGTGGCGCAGTGGGTAGCGCTGCTGCCTCGCAGTTGGGAGACCTGGGTTCGCTTCCCGGGTCCTCCCTGCGTGGAGTTTGCATGTTCTCCCCGTGTCTGCTCCGGTTTCCTCCCATAGTCCAAAGACATGCAGGTTAGGTGGATTGGCGATTCTAAATTGGCCCTAGTGTGTGCTTGGTGTGTGTCCTGCGGTGGGTTGGCACCCTACCTGGGATTGGTTCCTGCCTTGTGCCCTGTGTTGGTTGGGATTGGCTCCAGCAGACCCCCGTGACCCTGTGTTCGGATTCAGCGGGTTGGAAAATGGATGGATGGATGGATGTTGTGTACAGTGATCCCTCGCTATATCACGCTTCGACTTTCGCGGCTTCACTCTATCGTGATTTTTTCTCATACTCGCTTACGTCACTACGCATGCGCTTTCTGAGAACTTTTATCTAAGCCCCACGATGGCTCCTAAACGTGCTGCTTTTTCTAAGCCTTCTGACAATAAAACTAAACGCCGGAGGAAGATGCTTACCATCCAGGAGAAGGTGAAACTCTTGGATATGATCAAAGATGGCAATAGATAGATAGATAGATAGATAGATAGATAGATAGATAGATAGATAGATAGATAGATAGATAGATAGATAGATAGATACTTTATTAATCCCAATGGGAAATTCACAATTCACAAAGATGGCAATACCCTACAAAAGCCTCCTCACGCATATGAAAAGACAGCGCCAGCAACTGCCAATCAAGATGTTCTTCAGCTGCACACCCAGACACCCACTGCCTACTCCTAGTACTCCTTCAGCAGAAGAAGACAACAACGCACCTGCTGAAGATACTGCACCACCTGAAGACTCTCCTACTGAGGTCATGCCTTCATAGTGGTTGTGTGTAAGAACTGTTTGTGTGTAATTAAATGTACAGTACAATAATAATATTTGTAACGTCTAATACAGTGGGGCAAAAAAGTATTCAGTCAGCCACCAATTGTGCAAGTTCTCCCACTTAAAAAGATCAGAGAGGCCTGTAATTTTCATCACAGGTAGACCTCAACTATGAAAGACAAAATGAGAAAAAAAATCCAGAAAATCACATTGTCTGATTTTTAAAGAATTTATTTGCAAATTATGGTGGAAAAAAAGTATTTGGTCACCTACAAACAAGCAAGATTTCTGGCTCTCACAGACCTGTAACTTCTTCTGTCCTCCACTCGTCACCTGTATTAATAGCACCTGTTTGAACTCGTTATCAATGTCCACAACCTCAAACAGTCACACTCCAAACTCCACTATGGCCAAGACCAAAGAGCTGTCAGAGGACACCAGAAACAAAATTGTAGACCTGCACCAGGCCGGGAAGACTGAATCTGCAATAGGTAAGCAGCTTGGTGTGAAGAAATCAACTGAGCAATTATTAGAAAATGGAAGACATACAAGAGCACTGATAATCTCCCTCGATCTGGGGCTCCACGCAAGATCTCACCCCGTGGGGTCAAAATGATCACAAGAACGGTGAGCAAAAATCCCAGAACCACACGGGGGGACCTAGTGAATGACCTGCAGAGAGCTGGGACCAAAGTAACAAAGGCTACCATCAGTAACACACTACGCCACCAGGGACTCAAATCCTGCAGTGCCAGACGTGTCCCTCTGCTTAAGCCAGTACATGTGCAGGCCCGTCTGAAGTTTGCTAGACAGCATTTGGATGATCCAGAAGAGGATTGGGAGAATGTCATATGGTCAGATGAAACCAAAATAGATCTTTTTGGTAAAAACTCTACTCGTCATGTTTGGAGGAGAAAGAATGCTGAGTTGCATCCAAAGACCACCATACCTACTGTAAAGCATGGGGGTGGAAACATCAGGCTTTGGGGCTGTTTTTCTACAAAGGGACCAGGACGACTGATCCGTGTAAAGGAAAGAATGAATGGGGCCATGTATCGTCAGATTTTGAGTGAAAACCTCCTTCCATCAGCAAGGACATTGAAGATGAAACGTGGCTGGGTCTTTCAGCATGACAATGATCCCAAACACACCGCCCGGGTAACGAAGGAGTGGCTTCGTAAGAAGCATTTCAAGGTCCTGGAGTGGCCTAGCCAGTCTCCACATCTCAACCCCATAGAAAATCTTTGGAGGGAGTTGAAAGTCCGTGTTGCCCAGCGACAGCCCCAAAACATCACTGCTCTAGAGGAGATCTGCATGGAGGAATGGGCCAAAATACCAGCAACAGTGTGTGAAAACCTTGTGAAGAAAACGTTTGACCTCTGTCATTGCCAACAAAGAGTATATAACAAAGTATTGAGATTAACTTTTGTTATTCACCAAATACTTTTTTTCCACCATAATTTGCAAATAAATTCTTCAAAAATCAGACCATGTGATTTTCTGGATTTTTTTTCTCATTTTGTCTCTCATAGTTGAGGTCTACCTATGATGAAAATTACAGGCCTCTCTTATCTTTTTAGTAGGAGAACTTGCACAATTGGTGGCCAACTAAATACTTTTTTGCCCCACTGTATGTCTTATTTTCTCTTATTTTATCTAATATATTGGGTAATACGAGTGTAATGGTGACTAAAGGGTGTTATTTCATGTCTAGAGGGCTCTAATAATGTTAAAAAACGTATTTAGAAGGTCGTAAACAGGTTTTCTATACTCTAACTGCGAAAATATTCAATTTATAAATAAAGAATTCCTACTTCACGAAAATTCATTTATCATGGTAGAGTCTGGAACGGATTAACCGTGATAAACGAGGTTCACTGTATTTATTTTTATGCATTGATTAATTCTGCCAGTCCTTGTCATATTTCTTGTCCTTTACATGTTAAACCTAAGGGGGCAGGACCCCCTGCTGCTGCAGTAGTTTCACCAGCCCCGGGCCCACATACGTTTTTGAAAACCTTACTCTGAGCCGACATAGTAAAGAAGTGGAGCCTGGAGGCTGAAATGGCTCTGAACGACTTCTTCCAAAGGACAGACTGGGAAATGATGTGCGAGTCACATGGTGATGACACTGTGGGACACTGCCACTGCATCACAGACCATATGAACTTCTTTGTCAACACTGTGGTACCCTCATATGACAGTGCACAGTTTTCCAAACAATAAGCATGGAATGACTCCTCTTCTTCTTTCGGCTGCTTCCGTTAGGGGTTGCAACAGCAGATCATCTCCGCCCATATCTTCCTGTCCTCATCATTTTGCTCTGTTACACCCATCACCTGCATGTCCTCCCTCAGCACATCCATAAACCTTCTCTTAGGCCTTCCTCTTCTCCTCTTCCCTGGCAGCTCTATCCTTAGCATCCTTCTCCCAATATACCCAGCATCTCTCTTCTGCACTTGTCCAAACCAACGCAATCTCCCATCTCTGACTTTGTCTCCCACCTGAGCTGACCCTCTAACGTCCTCATTTCTAACCCTATCCATCCTCATCACACCCAATGCAAATCTTCACATCTTTAACTCTGCCACCTCCAGCTCTGTCTCCTGTGCCACCATCTCCAACCCATATAACACAGCCGGTCTCACTACCATCCTGTAGACCTTCCCTTTCACTCTTGCTGATACCCGTCTGTCACAAATCACTCCTGACACTCTTCTCCACCCATTCCACCCTGCCTGCACTCTCTTCTTCACTTCTCTTCCACAATCCTCGTTACTCTGTACTGTTGATCCCAAGTATTTAAACTCATCCACCTTCATCAACTCTACTCCCTCTATCCTCACTATTCCACTGACCTCCCTCTCATTCACACACATGTATTCTGTCTTGTTCCTACTGACCTTCATTCCTCTCCTCTCTAGAGCTTATCTCCACAAAGGGAGCTAAAAAGTCTCCTGAATGAGCAAAAACAAGCATTCAAATTCGGTGACAATGCTTGAAGGACGCACAAAGAATGCAGGAGAAAAAGCTGAGTAAAGGGAATGAAGCGTACAAAGCTAAAATAGAAACCAAACTCAGAGTAACATGACGGACGCCTGGAATGGACTGGGTGTAATTACAATACAGTTACAATACAGTTTATTTTTGTATAGCCCAAAAGTGCCGCAATGGGCTTTAACAAGCCCTGCCTCTTGACAGCCCCCCAGCCTTGACTCTCTAAGAAGACAAGGAAAAACTCCCAAAAAAACCTTGTAGGGAAAAAATGGAAGAAACCTTGTGAAAGGAAGTTCAAAGAGAGATCCCTTTCCAGGTAGGTTGGGCGTGCAGTGGGTGTCAAAAGAAGGGGGTCAATAGAATGCAATGCAGTACACAGAACAGAACAATTTCTCAATATAGTAAGAAATAAAAAATATAAATTTTAGAAGTACAGAGCAGAATTTAACAGTAGATGATATATCCCATAATAAGATTTGGATTTGTGTAGAGTCCTGGAGACCTCATCCTTCAAGCTGCCTCCCCCATTTGGCCATTCCACGGCTGAAACAGTGCTGGGCCAGCCAATCCGATGAAAGGACCCCTCTTTCCCACGATCCTCCATCTGGGATGACTTTTCCTTAGGCAGGCAAAACAACTTGGCAGGTGGGCCATGGCACCAAGTGCCACATTTGAGTACAAGACTCAAAGAACCCAGGGATCAGGTGCTAGAAGGGGAATGTGGAAAAAGCCAACATCCTGAACCAGCTTGATTTCATAAGATTTTCTTCTTTCTCCACCACCACCACTTTCTTCCAAAGACCAGTCCACCTGACACCAAGCCTACTACATCAACAACTCCTACCACCTCAACTAGTAGTGTCCCGTTCACCCACCCCCTGACCATCAGTCCATAAATGATGACCACGTGAGGAGTACACTGAGGAGGCTAAATACAGGAAAAGCTGCGTGAACAGATGGGAGTCAGTCCTCAAGTTCTTAAAACTCTGTGGTGTCCTCTGTCACCAAGTCTCCAAAAAGTGCCACTGCTGTGGAAAACATCTTCTCTTGTAAGGCTAACACCTTTTCACCTAATGACTATAGATGAGTGGCCCTTACGTCTCACATCACTTTTGAGAGGCTGGTCCTGGACTATAGGAGTCCTCTTGTGAAAGACCGCACTGACCCACTGCAGTTTGCCTATTGGACAAAGATTGGAGTGGAGGATGCAACTATCCTTCTGCCCCACAAAGCTTACTCTCATCATCTGGACAAAACTGGCCGCACTCTGTGGATAAGCAAGTGGATAGTGGACTACCTGTCAGGAAGACCACAATCTGTGAGGCTCAAGGACTTTGTGAGCAACACTGGAGCACCACAAGGGACAGTCTGGTCTCCTCTTCTCTTCACTCTACACACCTCGGACTAAAAATACAACAGTAGGTTATGTCACTTGCAGAAATTCACAGATGATTCTGTAATAGCCTGCAATTCTGTAAAGAATCGTAAATCTAAGAATGGCAATCAGTTTCTGTTTCCTCCGATCTTTGGAAGGATGAAATATCATGGAGGGTGGGTGCGTCCGGGGAAATGTCATTTAATTAAATAAGCACATCTGTACTAAAGCGGTTTCGTTTTGTGGAGCCGTGATTCCTTTTCCTTTCCTGACACCGACCGCTGGCAGAGTGGAGCACAGCAAGTTTAGTTTACAGGCTGTGTTGTTCGTGTGCCATCCACGGAGTCTGGGGCGGTGAGGGGCTGTGTGCATGCCATCACGGTGCATCCGGAATGAAAAGTGATGGTGGGTGGGAGCGTCCTGGTAAAGTTTTTATTGAATTAAATGTAGACATTTGTACTAACATTAACCAATTTATTAAAACAAAAACGGAATTGTAATTGTCACATTATGTAAGTCGAAAATGTCTTTGAGTTGTTGCCCTTATAAGTAAAACCAATATCGGAGTGTATACAGACGAGAGGTCGAACAGCTGGCCCTCTGGTGCGGTCAAAACAACCTGGAGCTGAACAAGCTTAAAACTGTGGAGATGACAGTGGACTTCAGGAGGAGCCCCCCAGTGCTGCCTCCTCTCACACTACTCAACAGCATTGTGTCTGCTGTGGAAAACTTTAGGTTTCTGGGATCCACAATTTCCCAGGACCTCAAGTGGGAACTAAACATAAACACAATTGTTAAAAAGGCCCAGCAGAGGTTGTACTTCCTGCGCCAGCTCAGGAAGTTCAACCTGCCTCAGGAGCTGCTCATCCAATTTTACTCTGCAGTAATCCAGTCAGTTCTCTGTTCATCTATCACAGTCTGGTTTGGCTCAGCCACAAAACAGGACAGGAACAGACTTCAACGGACGGTCAGGATTGCAGAAAAAATCATTGGTGTTGATCTGCCCTCCATTCAAGACTTATACAGATCTCGAGTCAGGAAACGGGCAGAAAACATCATTGCAGACCCATCACACCCTGGTTACAACCTTTTTCAACTTCTTCCCTCTGGTAGGCGCTACAGAGCACTGTACGCCAAAACTACCTGACATGTGAACAGTTTCTTTCCTCAGGCCATCACTCTCATGAACACTTAAGTCAATCTCACAGCATCAGGGACAATACTAGGAGAAACCGGAGTCCAATTCCTTGTATGTGTACATATACTTGGCCAATAAAGCTGATTCTGATTCTGAAAGGTTCACATGAACTATTCTGGAATGTAAACATTCCTAAAATGAAAAATAAAAACAGTTAATCAAATATCTCTTTATAAACAATATTTTGAGTAAAGATGGCTTGCTGTTCTTGAATTAGTTGTCCCTGGTATGGAGTAGTTACAACCTTAACTTTAACGTCACACGAACGACGAACTCTTGAAAAGGCAACATAAAGTTGTCCATGTGCAAAAACAGGCTCAGATAGGTAAATGCCTACTTTGTCCATGGTTTGTCCTTGGGATTTGTTGATGGTCATGGCAAATGCAGCCTTAATGGGAAATTGCCATCGTTTAAGTTTAAAGGGTAATTCCAGGTCAGAACTTGTAAGGTCAATTCTGGGAATCAAAGCAGTATTGGAAGTATGGGATCCAGTTAGTACCTGTGTCTCGATAACATGTTCTGTCATGGTGTTCACGACTAACTGTGTACCGTTGTATAAACCATGTTTAGTATTAAGGTTTCTTAATAGCATGAGTATTGTTCCCACTGTAAGGTTAAGATTGTGTTGTGGTAATCCGGCCGGGTTAATACTGTTTAAATATTCTAATGGGAAATGAAGATGCTCAGTTTCGTTGTCAGAATCAATATTGTCAGTACTTAGAAAGACGTGTGTTTCTCAAGAAAGTAATGCAATCACTTGGTTATTTATGTGGTCTACGTCAATATTCTTTGGACATAACACAGCTCGGTGCGTCAAATGTGGTATCTGGTCTAATGATATCGATTCACCAAAAACCTCCGTCACCAAGTCGTCGCAGAGAAAGGCGTGAGGAAGTTGAATAATATCTGGGTGAAGCTGAAATCCACTGGTAAGGTTTCCATTTCCTAGTTGCAACAACCAATTAGTATATGCTGGATCAGCACACCGCATGTTCTGTAGTAAGGTTAGTTTCTCAAAGTAATGCCAATTTTCTGCCTATTTCATCTTTACTGAATAATAGATGAACGCATGGTCTGTGGAACAACAGGCAGACACTGTCGAAAAGTTCTTTGCTTCTGGTGTGTGTGAAGCGCGTTGTAGGAGCCTCCGATTATTGTTTTTATCCATGGGGTCTCGTTTTTGTTTCTGTGTTAGTGAATGACTGTTATGTGATCTGTATTACTGGCACAGTGGATTAGAGCAAGTCTAATTTACAGGTGGTGTTGTTTGGGCGCCATCTACTGACTCCGGAAAGCCGCCACATTTTGGGAAGCCGCTGCGTTTGACTCTACAGGTTGTGTTGGTTGGCGCCATCTACTGACTCTGGGAAGCCGCCACGTTTTGGGAAGCCGCTGCGTTTGACTCTACAGGTTGTGTTGGTTGGCGCCGAAAGCCGCCACATTTTGGGAAGCCGCTGCGTTTGACTCTACAGGTTGTGTTGGTTGGCGCCATCTACTGACTCTGGGAAGCCGCCACGTTTTGGGAAGCCGCTGCGTTTGACTCTACAGGTTGTGTTGGTTGGCGCCACCTACTGACTCTGGGAAGCCGCTGTGCTTGACTCTGGGGCGGGCGCCACGGCGCAGTACGCATGCGCCTCGGTGCGTCCGCCGTGCATAAATTAACTGTGGTTTAGTAATATAGATGAGGTGCACTGACAAAGGAGAGGAGTCAGGGGAGAACTTTGAGAACTGTCAACTACCTGCCCATCAATCTACTTTCAATAGCCCATAATGACAAAGTGAAATGTTTTCAGAAAGCTTTACAAATTTATTTAAACTCAAAGACTGAAATCTCTCATTGATTTAAGGATTCCCAGACATTGCCAGGCCAACCGAGTGCCCCCCTGGTCTTTTTGCACTGAGCCATGCCTGGCACACCACTGTAGGGGGCACACAGGAGTCATCCTCTCTTCACAACCAAAACCTCCTCAAGTTACTCCTCTTGATTCAGGGAAGCAGAGATTTCTCTCTCAGGTCTTCACACTGTCATCACAACTTCACCTGTAGGAACTTCCAATTTGGACTTGTAGTCTTATTCTTTAGGTCACAACCCAGACCCTGTGATGATAGGAGAGGAAGGGCTTGAGGACTTAGCTCCTGCTTCACCACCAATTTAGTAAGGAAGAAGGCTCCTTACCCTGCTGCCACCTCACCAATGCGTTCATCAGTCTCATGATCACCTCTGCCTCGAGGTACTTGACTTCCTTCCCCTTACCTTCAGGGAATGAGCCACATTTAGAGAGGAGAGGACCACAATGTCAGATCTGGAGGTGCTTGATCTCTTCACCATCATTCCAGATTCAGGCTCGAGCTATTCCAGTGTGTCATGCAAGACCAAGAGGAGAGCATCTTCTACAAACAGCAAACTAGATATCCCCCAAACCACGATGTACTTTGACATACTGATCTATGAACACCAAGAAAGGGTGACATCACCAAGAACACTCGCATGGAATGAACTGGACTTGCCGCCAAGCATTTCAACACAACTCTTGCTCTGCAGCTCTCATGGGCCTATCTTGCCATAATTCTAGCCAGGACTCCAATCCACAAACTAGTTTACTAAATAAGGAACATGTCTGGTGACCAGCTGTGTCACAATTTGTCATTTTAGTAGTTTTTCAAGCTCCAGTGAGCCTAAACCCTTACTGCAGAAACTGAAGATTTTAAATGTTTTGAAAACATCAAGCCATGGTTGCCATATGGGGAAGAGATTTCTTGATTTGGGAGAAAAAGGAGGTCAATGATGGCATTAAAATAAGCCAAACAGAGCCACATCACAGAGTTAGCTGCCAGCTAATGGCGTTCTCCGTTTATCCATCCATCCATCCATTCTCTTCCGCTTATCCGAGATCAGGTCACGGGGGCAGCAGCTTGAGCAGAGATGCCCAGACTTCCCTCTCTCCGGCCACTTCTTCTAGCTCTTCCGGGAGAATCCCAAGGCATTCCCAGGCCAGCCGGGAGACATAGTCCCTCCAGCGTGTCCTGGGTCTTCCCTGGGGCCTCCTCCTGGTTGGACATGCCTGGAACACCTCACCAGGGAGGCGTCCAGGAGGCATCCTGATCAGATGCCCGAGCCACCTCATCTGACTCCTCTCGATGCGGAGGAGCAGCGGCTCTACTCTGAGCCCCTCCCGGATGACTGAGTTTCTCACCCTATCTTTAAGGGAGAGCCCAGACACCCTGCGGAGGAAACTCATTTCAGCCGCTTGTATTTGCGATCTCGTTCTTTCGGTCACTACCCATAACTCATGACCATGGGTGAGGGTAGGAACGTAGATCGACTGGTAAATTGAGAGCTTTGCCTTGCGGCTCAGCTCCTTTTTCACCACGACAGACCAATGCAGAGCCCTCATCACTGTGGACACCGCACCGATCTGCCTGTAGATCTCACGCTCCATTCTTCCCTCACTCGTGAACAAGACCCCGTAATACTTGAACTCCTCCACTTGGGGCAGGATCTCGCTACCAACCCTGAGAGGGCACTCCACCCTTTTCCGGCTGAGGACCATGGTCTCAGATTTGGAGGTGCTGATTCCCATCCCAGCCGCTTCACACTCAGCTGTGAACCGATCCAGAGAGAGCTGAAGATCACGGCCTGATAAAGCAAACAGGACAACATCATCTGCAAAAAGCAGTGACCCAATCCTGAGCCCACCAAACCGGACCCCCTCAACGCCCTGGCTGTGCCTAGAAATTCTGTCCATAAAAGATATGAACAGAATTGGTGACAAAGGGCAGCCCTGGCGGAGTTCAACTCTCACTGGAAACGGGTTCGACTTACTGCTGGCAATGCGGACCAAGCTCTGACACCAATCGTACAGGGACCGAACAGCCCTTGACCGCTCTCCATTTAGCTGAGCGGTAAAACTGGTGGCTGTGATTTCAGGGACCCGTGTTTGATTCCTGCTGCCGTCAATGTCTCACAAAGTACGTGCAGGGGCACAGATGCAGAGGGTGCACTGCATGGGGACAATAAATAACCTCACTGTCATTCGCTTGTGCTCTGTTTTCAATAAGCTGTCCACCCACCTTGATCGCACAAATCTTCAAAGGGGTCCCCAAGCCCCACCCTGGATTGTGGCAGTTTAAATTACATCACTCTGAGGTATTCCGCTACAGAGTAAAAAAAATTATTCTTACATACGCACCACATAACAGCTTGTTTCTCCCCTGAGGACGTTTAGTGACCGACAGAGGGTCCTCACCCCAAGTGAATTCCACACAAGTGACATGAATGTGAACAAAAAGCACAAGAGGATGAAGCTTTCCTGTATTTAACAAACCTGTTTTATTGACATTTTGTATTTCATCCTGCTGCAAATAAAGTAGAGAAAATGAACTTGTGAAGAACCTGTCTTTGTGACTGTGCACCAATGGCCGCACACTAGTGCTCCATTGGCTCATCGGGTTTATCAGCAGGAGGAGCATCAGGAGGCTGTGGGGCCTGCGAGACACAAAGGAGAAAAGAGGACAAGATAAATACAAGTCAAAAATGACTGAATATTATTTGTGCTTTAATTAAAAGAAGTATGTCAAGGAAACATTACAAAGACAATGGGATTCTCGACTTGTTCATCATCACCAATGGTTTTGAGGGCCATTTTCAGGGTTTACAAACACTTCAGCTGGTTACCCTCCAAATCTTTTTCCAACATGAATAATAAAGTTATAAACTTACACTCACTAAGCCAACTCTTTGGACCATTATAGCTTCCTCCTGCTATCAAAACAGCCTCAATTCTTTGTGGCATGGATTCCACAAGAGGTTACAAACATTCCTTTGAGATTCTGGCCCATGTTGACATGACCGTATCAAGACTTTTGCTCAGACTGTCAGCTGCATATTCATCTCCTATTCTATCGCATCCAAAAGGTGTCCTATTGGATTCAGATACAGCGACTGACAAGGCCACTAAAGAACAATGACCTCATTGTCAAGTTCACAAAACCAGTTTGAGACGACCTTTGCTTTGTGATATAGTGCACTAATATGCTGGAAATAGCCTTTAGAAGGATAACTAAATTGTGCCCATGAAGGGATGCACATGGTCACCAATAACGGTCATGTAGGTGTTATTTGGCTGGAGACTCCACTCAACACTGCTAATTAATGGCAACTTAAGGCAATCGACCTGAATAATCTCAAAGCAGCATTAGGTGGACACTCATTCATTTACCTTTTTCTGAGGTCTCTCCTCCAGGCCTTCAAGGAATGGCGAAACATCATCATCATCATAGACAGTAAACTCCAACTCTTTCCCAACAATTCCAATAGAAACATTCTGGAGAAAATGAAACGAGTCAACCATGAAAAGGCAGTTTAAGAACAATTCAGATCCTCAGATGGCTCAAGTGGACACAAAACCAACACACAGACTTCCTCTAAGGCAGGGCAAGGTCTCCAACCTTTTTTCCCCCCCTGAGAGCTACTTTTACAAAATGAAAATGGTTGAGAGCTACTCATGTTTTCTAACGTTTATTCTCATCACTTATTTGAGCCCAAACAAAATGAATAAGCTTGTTTTGCCTGAACATTTACAAAATGTTGGTGTCCACAACTCACATTTTGCATTAAAACAATCACAAAAAAATATTTAGTTCACCTGCAAGTGCATTTTGTAGGTCTGCATGCATTTTCTAGTGTATATCACACTATTGAATTAAAACATGAATGCTGTCAAAACAAAACAGTGCAATTCCAAATACACAGATATGACTTCTTCATTTGTCATTTTGTCACATGTCACTGTGTCACTTTATTCACAGGTCCAGCTGCATGTGTGATGTGTTGTTTAGTTAGTCAGATGACTGGCACTGAGGTGTATGGTGGAGTGGAGCCACTTTGGTTCACTCATATGGAGTCATTTAAATGTTCGTCTGTCAGTCTTGTTCTGAACTTTGATTTCATGTAATAAGGTAATAATAATAATACATTTTATTTACAGTGGTGTGAAAAACTAATTGCCCCCTTCCTGATTTCTTATTCTTTTGCATGTTTGTCACACAAAGTGTTTCTGATCATCAAACACATTTAACCATTAGTCAAATATAACACAAGAAAACACAAAATGCAGTTTTTAAATGATGGTTTTTATTATTTAGGGAGAAAAAAAATCCAAACCTACATGGCCCTGTGTGAAAAAGTAATTGCCCCCTTGTTAAAAAATAACCTAACTGTGGTGTATCACACCTGAGTTCAATTTCCGTAGCCACCCCCAGGCCTGATTACTGCCACACCTGTTTCAATCAAGAAATCACTTAAATAGGAGCTGCCTGACACAGAGAAGTAGACCAAAAGCACCTCAAAAGCTAGACATCATGCCAAGATCCAAAGAAATTCAGGAACAAATGAGAACAGAAGTAATTGAGATCTATCAGTCTGGTAAAGGTTATAAATCCATTTCTAAAGCTTTGGGACTCCAGCGAACCACAGTGAGAGCCATTATCCACAAATGGCAAAAACATGGAACAGTGGTGAACCTTCCCAGGAGTGTCCGGCCGACCAAAATTACCCCAAGAGCGCAGAGACGACTCATCCGAGAGGTCACAAAAGACCCCAGGACAACGTCTAAAGAACTGCAGGCCTCACTTGCCTCAATTAAGGTCAGTGTTCACGACTCCACCATAAGAAAGAGACTGGGCAAAAACAGCCTGCATGGCAGATTTCCAAGACGCAAACCACTGTTAAGCAAAAAGAACATTAGGGCTCGTCTCAATTTTGCTAAGAAACATCTCAATGATTGCCAAGACTTTTGGGAAAATACCTTGTGGACTGATGAGACAAAAGTTGAACTTTTTGGAAGGCAAATGTCCCGTTACATCTGGCGTAAAAGGAACACAGCATTTCAGAAAAAGAAAATCATACCAACAGCAAAATATGGTGGTGGTAGTGTGATGGTCTGGGGTTGTTTTGCTGCTTCAGGACCTGGAAGGCTTGCTGTGATAGATGGAACCATGAATTCTACTGTCTACCAAAAAATCCTGAAGGAGAATGTCCGGCCATCTGTTCGTCAACTCAAGCTGAAGCGATCTTGGGTGCTGCAACAGGACAATGACCCAAAACACACCAGCAAATCCACCTCTGAATGGCTGAAGAAAAACAAAATGAAGACTTTGGAGTGGCCTAGTCAAAGTCCTGACCTGAATCCAATTGAGATGCTATGGCATGACCTTAAAAAGGCGGTTCATGCTAGAAAACCCTCAAATAAAGCTGAATTACAACAATTTTGCAAAGATGAGTGGGCCAAAATTCCTCCAGAGCGCTGTAAAAGACTCATTGCAAGTTATCGCAAACGCTTGATTGCAGTTATTGCTGCTAAGGGTGGCCCAACCAGTTATTAGGTTCAGGGGGCAATTACTTTTTCACACAGGGCCATGTAGGTTTGGATTTTTTTTTCTCCCTAAATAATAAAAACCACCATTTACAAACTGCATTTTGTGTTTACTTGTGTTATATTTGACTAATGGTTAAATGTGTTTGATGATCAGAAACATTTTGTGTGACAAACATGCAAAAGAATAAGAAATCAGGAAGGGGGCAAATAGTTTTTCACACCACTGTATATAGCGCCTTTCCCATGCTCAACACACTTCACAGAATATAAGAACGACGGCAGGGTATACAGTATATAGCGTTGTACAAACCAGATAAATAAATAAAGAAGATTACAACAGTGAATTTAGAGAAAAAAAGCCTAACAGACAACATAATTGATGGTCTCGCACACACACATACAGGTTACATGAGCATCTTGACAGAGAAGTAAACTGAGAGAAGGGTAATAAAGTCAGGTAGAGCTAAAAGCCTTCCTGAACAGATGAGTTTTGAGTTGTTTTTTTAAAAGAATTCATGAGAGTCAGCTGACCAGATTAATTTCGGTAGGTCATTCCAGAGTCTGTGCACTATACAGCTGAAGGCCCTGCTGTCACCCATGGAGTGTAGATTAGTGTGGGGCACAACAAGACTGCCAGAATCAGAGGACCTTCGTGGGCGGGCAGGCACATAGTGATGAAGAAGGTCACTGATGTAGTTTGGCGTGAGGTTATTTAAGGCTTTGTAGGTTATTAGTAGGATTTTATATTCGATTCTGTAAGACACAGGGAGCCAGTGAAGACGGAGCAGGATGGGTGTGATGTGCTCACTGCTGCTGGTTCGAGTAAGGACTCTTGCAGCCGAGTTTTGAATAAGCTGGAGCTGTGATATAAGATTAGAAGGGGCACCTGCCAGTAGGGAATTACAAAAATCGATGCGGGATGTGATAAAAACATGGACAAGTTTCTCAGCATTAGAGATGGAGAGGAAGGAGCGAACATGGGATATGTTACGGAGGTGAAAGTAAGAAAGTTTCTTAATGTGATTTATGTGGGCGGAATAAGAGAGGGAGGAATCAAAAATGACACCAAGATTCTTTGCAGTAGAGGCAGGTCTGATGAGATCACCATCAAGATGGACTGGGAAGGAGCTCATTTTTATTAAGTTGTATTTTAGTCCCAGTTTGCAGGAGTTCAGTTTTGTTGCAATTTAATTTTAAAGAGTTCTGCTCCATCCAGGTTTTAATTTCACTAAGGCAAGTTGTGAGCTGAGAAAGCTCTGATGAAGTTCCACTTTTAATATTGAAGTAGAGTTGAGTATCATCTGCATAAAAATGATAACCCAGTCCATAGCTACGGATAATATGGCAAAGGGGAAGCATATAAATACAGAAGAGGGCCGAGGACAGAGCCCTGAGGAACTCCTTGCGTGACTGGCACTGAGGTGGATCTGCTGTTGCCAAGACTAACAAACTCTTACCTATCAGTCAGATAGGACTTGAACCACTGGACAGAGATACCCAGCATGTTCTCCATTCTGGACAGTAGAATGTCATGTCTGACAATGTCAAATGCTGCACTGGAGTCTAATAGAATTAATATGCTGGTTTGTCCAGAGTCTGCTGCCATAAGCAAATCATTGGTATGGAGATCCAAACAAAGCAGACATTTTCAGAGCTGCTTGGTGAAGATTCTTCTAGTTATCTGGCTCTACTAAGCTCCAGAAATGCTGTTGAGACTTTAACTGCACATTATTTTGAAGGTTTACCAATATATAAAATCCAATGTCTGTCTGTCCGCTTTTCACGAGAGAACTACTTAATGGATTTAGATCAGGTTTTTTTTTCTATAATTTGCTTGAACATTCCGGTCGATTTTGTAACTTCTCTCATTTCGCTATGTATCAGAGTTCGATTTATTAGCGCAAATCTGAAGAACACACAGCAGGCCAAGGGGAGACGGGGCCTTCCTCACTCACTCGCCAGCTTCAGGGAGTGTACCTTAATTCCACTTAGCTAGCAAATGAGAGAACAACTGAATTCAACTTTGTTTGATATTTAAAATAAAGTGTTACTTCGGTCTTGATGAGTTTGAGTCCAGATATTCTCTTATTCTCTTAAGTGTCTGCCACATTGAAAAGAGAGATTGCAATTCAGATTATGGATTGTGATTTTGTGTTAAAAGGATCATGATATGATTTTTTGGAAATATCGACCATCCCTAATTTGACTAATCAAGTTTTCAAATTTATGTAGGATTCACTAACCCTTTGGCGAGCTACTTGGAAAGGGGTTGTGAACTACCGGTAGCTCGCGAGCAACGTGTTGGTGACCCCTGCTCTAAAGACTGTATCTTACAGTGCTGCCGGAAAGTATTCACAGCGTATCACTTTTTGCACATTTTGTTATGTTACAGCCTTATTCCAAAATGGATTAAATTCATTTTTTTCCTCAGAATTCTACACACAACACCCCATAATGACAACGTGAAAAAAGTTTACTTGAGGTTTTTGCAAATTTATTTTATTTTTATTTTTAAACTGAGAAATCCCATGTACATAAGTATTCACAGCCTTTGCTCAATACTTTGTCGATGCACCTTTGGCAGCAATTCCAGCCTCAAGTCTTTTTGAATATGATGCCATAAGCTTGGCACACCTATCCTTGGCCAGTTTCGCCCATTCCTCTTTGCAGCACCTCTCCAGCTCCATCAGGTTGGATGGAAAGCGTCAGTGCACAGCCATTTTAAGATCTCTCCAGAGATGTTCAATCGGATTCAAGTCTGGGCTCTGGTTGGGCCACTCAAGGACATTCACAGAGTTGTCCTGAAGCCACTCCTTTGATATCTTGGCTGTGTGCTTAGGGTCATTGTCCTGCTGAAAGATGAACCGTCGTCCCAGTCTGAGGTCAAGAGCGCTCTGGAGCAGGTTTTCATCCAGGATGTCTCTGTACATTGCTGCAGTCATCTTTCCCTTTATCCTGACTAGTCTCCCAGTTCCTGCCGCTGAAAAACATCCCCACAGCATGATGCTGCCACCACCATGCTTCACTGTAGGGATGGTATTGGCCTGGTGATGAGCGGTGCCTGGTTTCCTCCAAACTTGACGCCTGGCATTCACACCAAAGAGTTCAATCTTTGTCTCATCAGACCAGAGAATTTTCTTTCTCATGGTCTGAGAGTCCTTCAGGTGCCTTTTGGCAAATTCCAGGCGGGCTGCCATGTGCCTTTTACTAAGGAGTGGCTTCCGTCTGGCCACTCAACCATATAGGCCTGATTGGTGGATGCTGCAGAGATGGTTGTCCTTCTGGAAGGTTCTCCTCTCTCCACAGAGGACCTCTGACAGAGTGACCATCGGGTTCTTGGTCACCTCCCTGATTAAGGCCCTTCTCAACCCGATCGCTCAGTTTAGATGGCCGGCCACCTCTAGGAAGAGTCCTGGTGGTTTCGAACTTCCTCCACTTACGGATGATGGAGGCCACTGTGCTCATTGGGGCCTTCAAAGCAGCAGAAATTTTTCCAGATTTGTGCCTCGAGACAATCCTGTCTCGGAGGTCTACAGACAATTCCTTTGACTTCATGCTTGGTTTGTGCTCTGACATGAACTGTCAACTGTGGGACCTTCTATAGACAGGTGTGTGCCTTTCCAAATCATGTCCAGTCAACTGAATTTACCACAGGTGGACTCCAATGAAGCTGCAGAAACATCTCAAGGATGATCAGGGGAAACCGGATGCACCTGAGCTCAATTTTGAGCTTCATAGCAAAGGCTGTGAATACTTATGTACATGTGCTTCCTCAATTTTTTTATTTTTAATAAATTTGCAAAAACCTCAAGTAAACTTTTTTCACGTTGTCATTATGGGGTGTTGTGTGTAGAATTATGAGGAAAAAAATGAATTTAATCCATTTTGGAATAAGGCTGTAACATAACAAAATGTGGAAAAAGTGATGTGCTGTGAATACTTTCCAGATGCACTGTAAATTGAATGTGTGTCCAGAAGTTGTGTGTGATAGAACAGCATTAATGATAATACTGTTATAATTTCAAAAATGCTAAGATTTTGTAAAATCATGATATTATGACTGAAGCATGTTTGACAAACAAAGTATGTGCCGCTTAATATCCAGGATGCGTTCTGTGAAATAGGATGTTGTGCAAAAAACCTATTAGATACAGTACTTAGTAAAGCTATACGGAATACTGAAATGTACTGTACCTATTTTGACTAACTACAGAAAGATAACGCTACAATGCTATAGAGAGGCGCGATACATGGGATTGGGTGCTACTGCTAGGAGTCCAAGCACACGCTGTTATACGGTAAACTGTTTATTTGCAAATAAGGAAAGTTTTTCTACTCTATAAATATACAGTAAAATCCTATTCCTAAAAGTGCAATGGTGACGTTTTTATGTCACGTTTTAAATCGGGCTTATTTTACAACCTACATATATATATGTTTGGTATCATTCTTTTCAGAATTGATTGAACTTTAATGTGATGTTGTTAGATTTTCAAATTCTTACTCTGTTTTTAAATTATAAACTAAAAAACATCAAGAACTCACATCCCGCGAGATGAGACTTTGTACCAAGAGATTTAACCACGCCCGAGGCCAGAAATAAAAGACAAAGAGTAGGACAGCTGCTGTGCAGGCTTTTAAATGTTCAAAGTGCTGCACAAGATGCAGATCACATGGCACGGCAGCAAGCCAGCAGCTGATCGAGCAAAGAGGAGGTAAAAAATAAACTATTTGTTTCCCATTGTATGACTGTTTAAGAGGGGGGTTTTGGAGGAGCAACCGCATCTCCTCGGGGGCATTCAGCCCCCCTCTTCACAATGCGAGCAGCAAAGACATGAAGTGGCTAGCGAGCAAAGCAAGCAGGGGGGAAGCCCCTAGTGTTAATATAATGGTAGAAAGTACAGTGGAGTACTGGCTGTGCAATCACTTTGTACACATGTTGCATGTGGAACACTGATGCCATTGCTACGTCCAGTTACGTCCGCCACGTTCTGCTCTCTGATCAGGATTTCTGAACTCTATTATAAACTTATGGTCTCACAGACATTATGGGGCGCATATCTGGAGACCCATTATAAAAGTAGATTTCTGTCTGGCAGTAACACTCTGTTGGGCGTATTTAGTGTTAACGTTTGCATTACAACAGGTGTGCCAATAGATAGCAATAAAATGCACTGCATTTTCTATTCCAGCAGATGGTGCATAAACAATAGCACTCAAGTTCAGAATCCTATAGAAAATGCTATATACTAGTAGATTAGGCAACAGACAAACTGACACTAACTTATTAAAGGGAAATTTAAATAGATAAAAGTAGGAAATAAAAAAAAAGAATGACAAATGAAGTACGGATCTCAAATTTTTCCTTTAAACATTAGTGTGATCTGCCCTTATCAATGTTGCAAAATAAGATTTAAATAAATTGTGTCAATAAATAATAATTCCACAAACAGCGATAACTCCCAGGGGACCAGAGTTTTAGACCCCCATAAACAGTCAGGCGAAAAACTAATCCCATTGGAGCCCACTATCAGCCTTTTGTACTTCCTATTATTTTTTATGTTCATAAGAATTAATCGTAAAAGCTTTAACATCTTTTTTTTTTTTTTTGTCCAGAGCCTTCTAACTCACTGCTGGTACAACAAAACCCCCATATGTGACATAGCATTCAACTCAGCTTGATGTCGAGTTATGCAAGATATTAACTTTTTAGGGTTCCCCCCATTTTGTGCAGGAGATTACACCCGTATGATAAAAGGTAAGCCAACAGGTGTCTTCAGCAAAAATGATCAGAAGGATTTCAGGTTGTGTATGCCACATCAACCAATCCCAGGGTTTCACCAGCTAATGGAATACGTGGAGTCAAAGTTACTTTTTTATAGAAATTTAAAAAAAAGGGGGACTGGTAATAGAACACGTATAGAGTTATTTTATTTTGCTTCAAGGTGGCTGATCACGAATATGTAAATCCTTCAAAGATTACATTGATCTCCTGGTAGCTTCCCTGATCAATATCCTCCAGACTCAGACATCTATGTAGTTTGGAGGAATGGCTCAAACTGGGCATGGTGCTGGTGGTGCCATATGCTTTCCACTTCTTAATAATGCTCTAAACAGTACTCAGAGAGATTTTAAAACCTAACAAAAACTTTTTGGGTCCTTCTCTTAACTCGTATCTTTTCAAAGCTTTATCCCAGAGACCTTACGAAAGCACCTTTCCAACCACGAGGAATTCTTTGTATTGCCATGCACTGTCAGCAGAGGAATCCTCAATGAACTGAACCATCACAAACTGATGTCAGGTGGGGCCAATTAGCTTGATGTGTGATCTGCAAGGTTACATTGGTCAACAAGCATTTTGCTTCTGGGATTTTTTCATCTGTACTTTAACAAATTTCACTTGCTGACTCCGAATCTGAAAACCGTTTTCGTCCAGCAGCATGCCCCATTTTTTTAGTTATGATGTTCCAGGTCTTGGACAACTAGGGTGACTGGACAGTAAAGGCGATGCGTTTCAGCATTTAAGAAATAAGTTTGGTCTCGAGAAAAGTGAAGCCAAAATTAAGGAAGGTGTTTTTGTTGGCCCTGAAATCCGTGAACTGATGCTTGACGATGAGTTCAAAAGGAAACTGATGCCAATTGAATCCGCACCTTCATTCGTGCAGGTTGTCCAGAATTTTCTTGACAGTCACAGAGCAGAGAATTATACTGAGCTTGTGGAGTATATGCTGAAAGTATAGTAGCTTTCGGGAGCCAGCATGTCACTGAAGATGAATTTTTTACATTCTCATCTCGACTTTTTTCCACCAAATCTAAGCGATGTCAGAGATGAGCACATGGGGAAAGATTTCATCAAGATATAAAGGTGATGGAAAACTGATATCGGGAAAAATTCACTCCGAGCATGATGGGTGACTGCTGTTGGTTCCTACAAATTGAGACGGATGTGCAGTACAAGCGCAAATGTGAGTGCCTCCAACATTTTTGGGCACGCTGACCTCACTTTTATATTGAGGTAAATTGACATAAATATGCTTTAACGTGTCTCTGGTATCGTTTTCTGGTTTGTTTTCAGAATAAACACATCAAAACAATTTTGGTGGGACATAGTCCAAACTCCAGATATCGTGTTGATATATTATATTGAGATTCAAAAGTGTCAAAACGTCAATGATGTGTATCTCAAAAATCTGACGTGCTAGCTTAATTCCGATTTCATATATGAAATCAGTGTAAAAAACTTCATAAAGAGCTGCTCTGAAGTTCCCAGAAGCAAACAAAAAATATTTTTTGTAGACCAGTGATTGGCTGTACCAGAGTAAGCTGATAATGGGGCTGATCATTTATCCAGACCTAGAATTTCACTAATTAAATTGTAATCATTGTCCCAGTAATTTAAAAAAGTTATTTTCATTTTGACGTTGAGAGTTATAGTGTGAAAATACAAAAGGTGTTGACAATTCTTATTGAGGTATTTTCATCCATTTTTCCTGGTAAAAGGTTCTAATTGTGCAAGATTCTTGGTCCGTCTTGCATGCACTTCTCTCTCTTTTGAGATCTCTTCACAGATTTTTATTGAAGTTTAGGTTGGGGGACTGTGAGGGCCATGGCAAAACCATCAGCTTGGGCTTCCTGATGTATTCCATTGTAGATTTGGAGGTGTGTTTTGAATCATTGTCTTGTGGTAGGACTCATCCTCTGGGATTTATTTGAATCCATTCTTTCCTATACCAATGACATGTTCCCTGTGACAATGACTACAATACAAGCCAAAAGCCTGATTGATCCACTGCCATGCTGAATAGTTGGAGACATATCCCCCCCCACATACCGCTGCACATTATGGCAAAAAAGTTCATTAGTCCCAAGACTTGTTTCCAAAAATGCATCAGGGATTTTTAGATGTTCAGTTGCAAACTTCAGGTGCTGAACTTTCTGGCCTGGAAACACGAAAGGTTTTCTTCTGTTGACTCTACCATGAAGGTCATATTTGTTGAGGTGTCGCTGCACAGTAGAGAACAGTGGACCACCACTTCAGAGTCTACTAAATCTTCATGAAGGTATTTTGCAGTCAAGCAGAGGTTTTTATTTTCCTTTTTATCAATCCAATGAGCAGTTCATTCAGAAAGTTTTCTTGGTCTTCCAGACCTCAACTTGAGCACCATTCCTGTTAACTGACACTTTTTAATAACTTAACGAACTGAGGAAACAGCAACCTGAAAACACTTTGCTATCTTCTTCTTGCCTTCTGCTTTGTGAGCTTCAATTCTTTTATTTTTCAGAGTGCTAGGCAGATGCTGATTGTTAGGACAAGGCTTGGGGAGTCTCAGAATTTATACAGCTGTGCAATTAGCATCACCTGGGGCTACCTAATGATGACTGTGAACAAGCCATAGTCCTAACAAGCTAATGAAGGTCTGAGACCTTGGGAAAGGTTATGAGACCTCAAATACTGTATATTGGGGTGCCCAAACTTTTGCATGGTGCTCCTTTCCTTTCTTTCACTGTATAATTGTACAAAACAAAAACAATACACTAATCTCGCAAAAAATGCTGAAAATACATTTGTCATCTTTAACTTTATGCCTTATGGTGATCAGTTCATCTTCTACTCACTGAACTATTCACAGTAACAGACATTTTAAGCAATAGGACCCAAACCTTTGCATGTCACTGTATACTGTATGTATAGTTTTATGTTTGCAACACTAAAAATTAAACAGTGGGCAAGGTTGGAGAGGTGAACCAAAACAGGAGGTTTGGATCCCAGCACACACTCATCACATCCCATACAGAATGTGTGTGTGTGTGCCGTGAGGATTACTAATCTTAGTCTACAACATACGCAGTCACTCACATTTAGAACATTAGAACACTCTAGATGAGAACAGGCCATTCAGCCCACCAAAGCTCGCCAGTCCTATCCACTTATTTCTTCTAGTAAACGTCAAGTCGACTTTTGAAAGTCCCTAAAGTTTTACTGTTTACCACACTACTTGGTCACTTATTTCAAGTGTCTATCGTTCTTTGTGTAAAGAAAAACTTCTAATGTTTGTGTGAAATTTCCCCTTCAGAAGTTTCCAACTGTGTCCCCATGTTCTTAATGAACTCATTTTAAAGTCACCGTCTCCATCCACTGGACTAATTCCCTTCATAATAAAAGTATCAATCCAATGGACTAATCCCTTCATAATAAAAGTCTCGATCCATTGCAGTTTCCTTTCATAATAACAGTCTCAATCCACTGGACTAATTCCCTTAATAACGGTCTCGATCCACTGGACTAATTCCCTTCATAATAACAGTCAATCCACTGGACTAATTCCCTTCATAATAAAAGTCTCGATCCACTGGACTAATTCCCTTCATAAAAAAAGTCTCGATCCACTGCAGTAATTCCCTTCATAATAACAGTCTCAGTCCACTGGACTATTCGCTTCATATGGCAACGAACATGGCAATGATAGCCTGTTCTGCATTGACATCTATGAAAGTCTGTTGGCAGACTGGGGCTGAAGATAGTACAACTATACACAAATATGTTACTTGAAGGCAAAGTTTAGCCCATCTGGACCAATCTCGAGTGTTGCTGTTATGAAGCTGAAGTTGTGGTTGTAGTGGTGTACTCTCAGATGGCTCAAAGAGGAACTGTGCCACCTCAGGGTATTTTTCAACTCACACATGACCTCTTCTGGCTACTAATAAATCTGCACTGTTAAGTACGGAGACAAGACAGATCGAACTCCAAGGACAGTCCTGACTCAGTTAACAATATCCTGACAAACGACACTGCGATGGAGCTACCACTGAGATACAATAAATGAAATGACACAGAGGCACGTCCCTGTGTGATACTAGCACATGCTAGGTTTTCCCTGCATTGTTACACACGGAATGCACTGATGCAGATGCGGTGCCTTATATTCAAAGTCTTATATCAGACACAGAGGCACACCACCTCCACTTTTATATACATCAATTAGCTTAAAGACAAAATCAACTAACGATGCTCTGGTCCAAACCACATGCTGTCATAAAGCGAGACATGACTGTCATGAACAAAGAGCTCAGCTTTAATGTTTGCAGTGCACCATGCAATCCATATGCCTCTGCTAAATGCCATTTGGTATGGAATTTTTAAAAGCATTATTAATGCATGCGATGCGCCATCTATTAGAATGACAAATGCAATGCATTTTATTAGTAAAAATGTTTGTGATGCTCCATCTTTTGGAATGAAATAGACATAGCAACTGGAATGGAAACGCAGACAGATACACAGACACTTGACCTTTTATTAAGGTCGATTGGCTAGCTCAGTCCAGAGTCTAGCACTTAAATCTCTGTGAAGAAGGTTATTTAATTGAAATGAATTACCAAGAGCAGAGGACATGGACATCCTTCTGCACAGTGCCTAGCAGGCCCTCTTTGGAAGGTCCTGGTATTACACATGTGAAATCCACCAGTAAGATTTTAAGGGGGGGGAAAAAATGAACAGCCTGTGTCACACATTTGAAATTTGTTAGTCAAATTTCAGAAGTCATACATCAGACATTGTCTCATCAACACCTTCTCATAGTTTGAAACTAACCTTCCTTGCTGATGATTATCCAAATTTATTTTCATAACAGATGCCCTGAAAGCTGCATATAATTTTAAGAAAATGTCCTTATCTAAGGTCTGTCTTTGAGACTTGTTGATAGTCGTAGAAAATGCAGTTTTCACAGAAAACTGAAAGATAACCCTGTATCAGAAGGTGACAACTCAGTTGTGTGTATCAACACGTAATCATCACTTACATGTCATAACTTACACGCTGCTGTTTAACCCTCGCTTCTACTGCACGCTTCTTCATCTGTTACATCTGTTCTCATTGTACACTTTGCTACAGCTTCTCTTTCTTCTCTTGCCTTTCACTGTTCAGATGATTCATTTTCTCAAGCTTGGCACACTTTCTCTGCAATGCTTTTTTGTATATTTTTATTCATGACTGACATCATCGATTAAATATGCTCTACGACTCAGTTGCATTGTTGATGTAATGAACAACACACATGGGCTGGCATCCCGGGTGGGGCCAATACACCAAGAGACCAGGGGAGACTCCATATCAAGGCTGTATGCTCCCCCAACCCACTAGATAACAGTATCCCTGGGCTTTGGACACTCACGGGGAATACTGGGAATTGTAGTCCAGTGGGGGGCAGCCCTGTTGGGGTCTGTGGGTGCCGCCAGGGGGTGTTCTAGGGACTTCTATATGACCCAAAAGTGCTTCCAGTGGGTAATGCCCTGGCATCAGAAGTACTCCCGGATCTTCAATAAAAATAACTTCACTGCCTCCTCCAGGTGGATCGGAGCCAGGACAGGACATGGACAACACTTGCCTGGGAGGAGTAGCAGCAGAGAGAGGAATAGTGCTTGTAATTGCAGTACGGATGTATTTCTTTAAAATATAAACCTTTATTTTGAACCCGGGACTTGTCTGTGCATTCGTGTTTGGGCCTGTTGCCCACATGCTTCCTTTAACTGAGGCAAAACCGGTTTCACGTGGAAGCAAGCATCCTTTAACTGCAGCTCCCCGTACAGACAGAAATCAGCTTACATTAATGTTAAGTCATATTTGTAAAGTTACCGTGGGTTGCAATTGTGCATTAGTTTATATAGAATACAGAACACTAAAGTGGTGTCAGAAAGAGTACATGTAACCAATCAGATACCTTTATGGTAAGATTTTGTTCAGCTGGTAGGGTTTCCCTTAAAGCTCGCAGTCCATGCTTAACCAGTTCATTCAAATCACCTAGAACATAAATATTTCTTATAAATAAACATGCAAAACACAATTACACCAAATCCCCTCTATATCCCCAGGCTTACAGTCCGAAAAAGCATCCATGTGTCTTTCCAGGTAAGTGCGGGCTGACTGAGACCTTGCGCCGATTGACATCGCTTTACAGTCAAAGTAGTTGGCTGAAGGGCAGGTTTGAAAAATGTGAGGCCCCATGTCCTGTAAGGAAAGAAAAAAATATTAACTGCTAGTTTAGCATTGTCTGTAGTCCAGTTATAATGACAGAGACATTTACAAAGTTAAGGCTATGGCTGCTTAATTGCTTTATAAACCTCAATCTCACAGCATTCATAACAATATAAGGAACCACAACCCCTTGCAGATTTTTACTGTGCTCGTCAAGTTAATCACTTCAGACTCTCGGCTAATTCTAGACATACACTGTGCAATTTTTAAAAAATATTGTGGTCAAGGAGGACTACCCCACTGACTGATAAGAGTCACCAGTCGTATTAGTGCTCAAATTGTATGAGTCGGGTCAGCCCATTTGACGTGCCACGTTGTGGGTGCTCATACTATACGTGTACATGGGCCTAATGGAGCTTTACCCACTGAGGTGCAGACAATTCCGTCTACATATTTTACAGAGGGGACTGAAGGTATGAAGTTTATGTAATTTACTGATGTGTGTTTTAATTTCTGGTTCTCCCAGTACACATTTCCCAAGATCCTTTTGTCATTTAGTTGTATGTGTGTTGCTATATGATAGCTTTTTTGAGATTAAAAAGGTGAAACAGCAATATCTAGTGTGCACTGGGCACAATCAATTTCAGGAAATTATGATAAGGATATTTAAAAATTATCGGCTTCTGGGACTGTTCATACTACAAGACAGCTGACTGAAATTTATGACATGACAGAAATTCTTCTGATATTTACGACAGCGCGATCGTCAGATGCAATCAGGCATCACAACCTCACTCATAATGCAAGTGATGATGAAGGTGAAATTCGGGTCAACTTCAAAAACACTCAGCAAATGCAAATCAGGCTTAACCCTTTGGACTGAGTGCCATTGTTCTGGATCCACTGGTGGGACCAAGGAATAATGCAAAATTTTAAAGAAAACTGAAGGCAATCATTTATTAACTCACTGCTATGATTACATTTCAGTGTTTTGCATTAAAATGCAATACTATACACCCCAATACTACATTGTAATATTTTTCTCTCTTCCTCAAAGATGGCCAAAGATTCTCTCAAAAACGTGTCTCTCCAGCTGTCTTGAACAGCCCAATTCAATTGTGTACAATTTGATGGACAGACTATTATCGACTAAATGAGAGGGCTGTTTCACCTTTTAAATGACACTACGTTCCACTTTCTATAGTTCAGAAAAATTCAATCTGACTTTTGTTAAGATGTTTTTAATCTTGCAACTACTGGTGTTGCAAACTGGAATGCACAGTATAATTTCTTTACCAGCTACAGTAGAGTCTCGCTTATCCGACATTCCAATGTATTATCAGACGTCCCAACGCAAAAAAAAACCCAAAAAAATGCATCACTCGGCAACAAGAACTGCAAGTTGTGAGCGTGAGCATAGTCTATTTTTTGTTGCTAAGTTCATTTTTTCAGTTAATTTTTTCTGTTGTTTTGTTGTAAAACGTGATTATTAGGTTCATAATGTATAAAATTATAACACAGTTTGATGTTTAATAGGCTTTTTCTTAACACCTCCCATTATCCAACATTTTCGCTTATCCGACGTTCTGCCGGCCCGTTTATGTAGGATAAGCGAGACTCTACTGTACATATATTCTGACAGAGTTAAGATCTGCCCTTCCAAGTGATACGTAGGCCATGAGTTTTCAATAATGGATATTTATGCTATGGATCCTTGTTTAAAAAAAGTAAAAGAGGAAAAAATGACCCTCTTTTGTACAACTAGAAAACAGTAAAAATTAGATATATTACAGCTCTCATATCGCATGCACTTCAGAACAGGTCATCCACCTAAAGGTAAGTATGTATGGGCCTGGCCAGTACTTGAGTTGGAGACCATTGAGGAAAAAGCTGGAGCCGTTGCCGCAAGAGATGCTGGTGAGACTAGCAAGGGGGCCGCTTACCCTCTGGTCCAAATGCAGATCCCAATGTCCCAGTGCAGTGATGGGGATACTGTGCTGTAAAAATGGCATCCGTCGTAAAAAGTTGGGTGTATCCCAATATCCAGTCTAAACTACCTTCAATGGCCTGATCATTCTAGCTCCTAATTGGCTCTAATTGGCTGTCTCCCTCTCACCACCTAACAACTAATGTGTGGTGAGTTTACTGGGGCAGAAATAGTTGCCATCATATTTTCCAGGTGGCTGCTGCACATTAGTGGTGGTTGAAGTGGCTCCACACTCACTGAAGCTCTTTGAATAGTGAGAAATGAGTTACATCAATGTAAAGAATTATTATTATTGTGAGAAAAGCGTTGTATACATGTAAATTATTATTATTATTAGATATTTCGTAATAATTTTGTTCTGGGTGTTACTGACTCATTCACTTCTATAGTGTTTAGAGGCTTATTCTAACACATATGGAAATAAGAATAATGTTCAAGGTGCATTTTTGGCAAAAACAGCAGAATTAGTTAGAAAAATCAGTAATATAACATCATGGCCAACAATGCTGGCACCCCTGCAGTTCTTTCAGAAAATGCACCACTTCTCCCAGAAAAGTGCTGCCATTACAAATGCTTTGTTTATCTCTTTTGTATGGACTGGAACAACAGCAAAAAAACAAAAAAAAAAAAAAAAAAAAAACAAGAGGAAAAGCAAAATCATATCTGATCTCATTCCATTCTTAGACAAAATTAATGGCACCCTCAACTTAATACTTGGTAGCACACCCTTTGGAAACAATAATCAAAATCAACTACCTCCTGTAACCATGAATGAGTTTCTTGCACCTTTCTGCTCCAGGTCTCTCAGATTTGAAAGGCGACTTCTCTCAACAGGTGCTTAAGATCTAGACTCGTTGATGGCCACGCTGGAACTCTCCAGCCCTTTGTCTTAAAGCATTTCTGTAGAAGCAGCAAAGCAACCCCAACATACCTGTGAACCTCCTCCATGTTTGACCATGAGGACCGTGTTCTTTATTTTGAAGGTCTCTTTTTGCTTTCTGTAAAATGGTTCAATGATGTGCTTTAACAAAACCCTCCATTTTTGTTTCATTTGTCCACAGGATGCTCTCTCAAAAGGACGATCGCTTCTTCAGACAAGTTTTGGCATACTCCAGTGTTGTTTTTTTTTAAATCTACAACATCTACAACCCTAACCCTACTGTGTCTCCTAAAATAGTGTCCCATTTCATTCATTCCACTCCAAGCTCTGGCATGGCTACTCAAGGACGCTGCCAGAGGGCCACTGTCCTGTTGGAAAGTGAACCTTCAAGCCCAGAGTGCTCTGGAGCAGGTTTTGTTTAAGGACATCTCTGTACTCTGCTCTATTCAGCTCTCTCTTGACCCTAACTAGTCTCCCAGTCCCAGATGATACCACCACCATGCTTCACCCGTGGAAGGTATTGTACAGGTGATAAGTGGCGCATGGTTTCCTCCATTCATGATGCTAAGCATAATTTCATCAGACCAGAGAATCAGAGAGTCTTTTAGGCGTCTTTATGTAAACTTCAAGGAAGCTTCCCTATCTTTTACTGAGGAGAGGTTTCTGTCTGGTGACTGAGCAATAAAGTCCATATTAGTGAAGAGCTGCAATGATGGTTGTCCTCCTAGACGTTTGTCTGTAGCCATCCCCTAGAATGAGCCATTGGGTTCTTGGTCACCTCCCTTACCAAGGTCTTTCTCCCTACGAATTTCTCAGCTGGGCAGTGAGGCCAGCTCTAAGTAGGAGTCATGGTTCTTCCAAACATCTTTCATTTGGCAATTCTTGAGGTCACTGTGCTCCTGGGAACATTGAAAGCTTTGGAAATGGTTGGATCCCCTTTCCCCGATCTATACTTCATCACATTTGATCGCAGAGATATACAGAGTACCCTTGGACTTCATGTTTTTGGCCTGACGTGTTGCATGAATTGTGGGACAGGTACACACATGTACCTTCCTAAATGATGCCCGATCAATTCAGTTTGCCACAGGTGGAGTCCACTCAAGTTCTAGACACATCAAGAAGAATTCAAGCCACAGGATGCCGCGGAGCACAATGTGGAGTGCCACAGCAAAGGGTCTGAATACTTAAATGAGAGATTTCAGTATTTGATTGTTAATAAATTTGCAAACCTTTCTGAAAACATGTTTTCACTTTGTCATTATGGGTTACTGAGTGTAGACTGATAAGGAAAAAATGGCAAATTTATCCATCTAAAATTAAATCCACAACATAATAAAGTCAGACGAATGCACTGTATACTTTTAGGGTAAAAGTATGTTTTCTAACTTTGGAATGTCATTCTGAGACGGCCAAGGGCTACCATAATTACACCCAACGCTATTAATATCCCTTAATGTAAACTGTTTACTTGACTCTTAATGTTTTTTTTTTTACATTTCCAAGGCAAATCAATTTTGAAGGCAATCTTTACACAGCTAGCAAAACAAAGTGCAGTGTGTATATATATAATGGATAAGATAAAGTGGGAGAAGAGCAAAAGGAATACAGTTAATAACAAAAAGCCAAACATTCTGACAAAAGCCATTACAGCACAAAGAATATGTCAAAGAACTTACGTCATAGCCTGCTATCAGTAGTCCCACCCCATATGGCCGTCTGCCATAGCGCTGTGTTGGAATCTGGGTTTCTTAGAGACACAGTTAAGGACAAACCTTCCATTAATACACAGAGAAATCTGCACAAATACAAAGAATCACCATGGCGTTAATATTTTCAGATAAAATGAATCGCAAAGCGATGAGGAATTTACCCTGGAAATGGCCTTTCAACCTTCAAACTCAGTTCAGAGTCCAGCAGCCATCCATCTGAAGCTAAGCGTGTTCAGGCCCAGCTAGTACTTGGATGGGAGACCAAGCAGAAAAACCTTTGGTTGCTGCTGGAAGAGGTGTTGGTGAGGTCAGCAGGGGGCGCTTACCCTGGGATCTGAATGTGGATCTCAATACTCCAGAGTACAATGATGGGGGGGGGGGGCGACACTGTGTTGTAAATATGGCTCCATTCTTTGGTTTAAATGTAAAACTGAGCTCCTGACTATCTGGGGTCAGTAAAGATCTCTTGGCATCTTTCAAAAACAGTACAGTTTATCCCAAAGTCCTGGCTAAACTGCCCATCACGGCCTGGTCCTTACTGGCCTCCTAATCATCCCCTGTGTCTAACCGGCTCTCTTTCTTACCCCTTACACACCTAATAGCTTAATAGAGTGAGCACACTGGCACAATAATGGCTGCCGTCGCATCATCCAACCGGGCGCTACACATTGGTGGTGGTTGAAGTGGTTCTCCTCTGTCTAAGTGCTCCAAGTAGTCAGAAGAGTGCTATGTAAATGTAATTATTAATTTTGCCTACATATTCATTGCCTCTTCTCATCACATGTCCATAACATTTCAACGTACTTTTCTGTACTTACTTATAGATCTCTCCCACTTTTGCTGTACACCTGGTTGTCTAATTTCTTATTCTGTCACTCTTTATCCATCTCGTGATTCTCATTTTTGGCAGATCTAACTTCTTCTCCTGCACTCCCTTTATTGCCTATGTCTCAGCTCCATACTTCATTGCTGGTCTTACCACTTTCTTAAAAACCTCACCTTTAACCTTCACCTTAATTCTTTGACCACATGACTGTACCAACACGGCTTTACTATTTAACTTGAAGTTTAAATTAAGGTTTACCATAACAGTCTTTGCTCAGTCACTTCTCTCACACACTGTACCTACAAAACCTGATTTGCCAGGGACACCCTTAAGTCCTGCTGTGTGTGGGTACACATTAGTGAAGTTCATGTCAGCATAAAGACGTCTCCTTCCTGCAGCTGAATGCTTTACAAACATAACTGACTGTTGGAGCAGCACCAAGTACACAATACAGTCACAAAGTTTGTCGACACCTGACCATCACACCTATATAAGCTTGTTGGACATCCCATTCCAAAACCATGGGCACCAATATGGAGTCCCCCACCAAAGGAGGCCATCTCCAATCTTCTTTTCACAGGTTTTCACAGTGTGTCTGTGGGGAATTGTACCCGCTGAGCCACATGAGCATTTGTGAGGTCAGTTACTGATAATTGATGAGAAGGCCTGGCTTGTAATTGCAATTCCAATTCATCCTAAAGGTGTTCAATAGGACTGATGGTCAGGGCTTTGTGTAGGCCACTAAGGTTTCTCTGTCGTTACTGAGCTGGCTTTATGAGACAGCCATGCTGGTACAAAAAAAGGAACTGCACTGGAAGTGCAGAATTGTCTCAAATGTCTTTGTATGCTGTACCTTTAGCAGAATTCTTCACTAGAATCAAGGACCCAAGTTCAAACCCTGCCATTAACCCCACCACCACCAAACTTTAATAAAGTAGACACTATGCAGTCCATCGGCCAAACCCAGACTGAGGATAATAAAGCGTAATTCATCACTCCATATTTACACTGCTCCAAAGTCCAAAGGCAGGAAGCACTGCATACAGTGATCTTAGGCTTAGCCATGGAAATCCATTTCATGAAGCTCATGACACACAGTTCTTGCACTGGTGTTATTTTTGGAGGCAGTCTGGAATTTTGTTGTGAGTGACGCCACAGATAGGCCATTTTTATGTGCTTCAGCACTCGGCAGCTCTGTTCTGTGAGTTTGCGTGGCCAAGCTCATGTTGCTCCTCGACACTTCCGCTTCACAATAGCAGCTCATGCAGTTCACCGGGCCGTGTTTGTGGGGGAAGATCTAGCAGAGCAGAAATCTCACACACTGACTTGTGGTAAAGGTGACATCCTATGACAGTGCCACATTGAAAGTCACTGAGCTCTTCAGTACAATCCATCCTCCTGCCAGTGTTTGTCAATGGAAATGATTTGATGTACCTGTTAATAATGAAACACCTGAACTCAGTCATTTGGAGGGGTGTCCACATACGTTTCGCCATATAGTGCATCGAGTGCACCAAATACTGCCAATTATCCTTTCATTCTCCATGAGAACTTTACGACTAGCAGCACATCTTTATGATCTTCACTTCCGTGGGATTTTCAGATACACACCCTGTCATCTATGAATCATCTCCAAAGAGAATCCCTGCCACATTACATTTTCATTAATGCAACTGAGCACAACTGTCTTTCTAATTACCCTCTTGTACCAAATCTTCATAAATTACAACAGTCTCAAACACAGCCACCAGGCTCTTGAGTTGGACAAGATGTCCTATCCACTATACTCCCTACTCATCAGCAAACCTGTGCCACACCACCACTGCTTACTTCATACAGACATCATGTGCCAAGCCCTAGAATGAAGTACCATTTTCTGCAGAATGATTTCCTGATGCTTACCTTAAAAACACTCAAATTATGCATTAACCAGACCCACAATGTTGGACTGTGACCACATTTATAGGGTCCTTGTTGTCTTGTGTACAGAGTCCAGTGAAACACAACCTTGCACGTGCTAAATTAAGTACAACATGCCACAACTCTCCAGCTCCATCATTAGTGACAACAACTACCTTGCCTCAAGACTTCTAATTTACCTGAAAAACCTCAGATGCATTTATTTGTCATTAACAGAATGCTGCTGATTAATCGCTGTTAACGTGTGCGATTAACATGTTAATTTCTGAGATTAAAGTTAACACAACCCCTAATTGCATTTGTTTAATTGGATTCTTTTGTACTGCTCACAGCTCTTAATGAAACAGTGCCAAATGAATCCAAGTCTATTAATAGTGCTTGATTGCTTCCTGTGTTGCTTCTTGAGAATGGTCACACACACCTGCAGTCACCACTTGTCCCTTATAAAAAACAATGGTGTTCCGTATTGAATCAGTAGGGGACACAATTTGACCCATATTTCCAAATACATCCGTTTCACATATACACTAGCTCTTCAAAGTGCACAGAATAACATGAGAACAATTAAAATCAAACCAGTTAAACAAGCGGAGTGAATAATTAAATTTTTGTGCTGCGTCACCTTTGTAAACAGACAAGCACTCCTTGCCATTATGCTGTGTTCACATCAAGCAGTATAGTGGAATAACCAGAACCCATCCAGAACCCTGCCCCTAAAACATACAGCAAGTTATAGGGCTGAGTGAGGGACAGAATGTCAGTGGGTCAGCCCTGTACCTGGCGATGAAGACGTTTGCCATGGAGCTTTTTCAATCACACATGGAGGGATAGCTGACCTGAAACAGCACGGTGCAGGTGCTAGCCAAGTCTGCCAACAGCAGATGGCACAGAATGGAGTCACTTGATTCCTTACGCCTCACTCAGACATCCCCCAAAGCAAACAAGCATGTTGTTGTTGTTTAATTAATTGTATGTTACTTCTGTAGCCTAAATTATATTTTGACATTAGAATATATATTACACTGGAACCAATACAACGAGGCAATAATCACTGCAAAGCGATCAGGCTAATATTTCCATCAGTTTGGGCTGAAGTTTAAGATAGTTAAGACTTCTTATATAAACGTCTACATGTGGAAGTGTGTGTGTCTGTCTGGCCCTGAAGTGAGAGGTGGAATTGGGGTAAGGGCTCCACTTCCGAGGAAACAAACTCACTTAGCCGTTAATACACAAGTTAGGAGAGCACGTCGGCTAAACGAAACCTCTGAAGAAAGACAAAGTTGCTTAGCCACTAATACACAAGCGTGGCCAGCACATTGGAAAAACAGTATCCCTTTTATTTTTCCACCCGCCACAAATACACAAGCGAGGAGGTGAGCATGTCGACAAAACGAAACCTCCTAGGAGAGAGTTACCCAGAGTAGTTCCTTGCAATTACCTGACATCTCTACATTTCAAATTTTTTTTGATGATTTCAATAGTTTCTAGGGCCCCGGGTTTTTTACAGCACGGGCTTACTCAGCTAGTATTTTCTAATTCACTAGCCATCCCCCGCGTATTAGTGAAACAGGACAGTGAGGAGGGCCCCGTCCAGCTCTCTACTCCCGAAAGTCACTCTTCCCCCTCCCCTCGGCCCGCAGCCTGCTTAGCGCGAATATATCACTCCTGCAAGCAAACTATGATTCTTAGCATAATGAGAGAAGTCGCAAAATCATCCGGAATGTTAGAGCAAATTATAAAAAAAAAGATCTAAATCTGTTAAGTAGTTCTCTCATTCGCCAACTAAGCGGAGTTAAGGTTACAACCCGAAGTAGATGCATGAGTGAGGAGGGCACCGCCCCCCTCCCTGCAGCCCTATGAGTCTCTCTCGGATTTGCACTAATAAATTGGTGCTACAAGCGAACTATGATACTTAGCGCAATGAGAAAGTCGCAAAATCAACGGAATGTTCAAGCAAATTATAGAAAAAAAGTAGTTCTCTCGTGAAAAGTGGACAGACAGACAGACAAATGGGTTTAAAAAACCTATAAGAAATTTCACGCTGGGACCATAAAATTTTTAAAACTGTTTCTTAGCGAGCACCTATGGGCCGAGTGTAACCTACATTCTAAATTTCAAGTCCCAAGTCCTCATGGTTCGGGAGATTTCGTGATGAGCGAGTCAGTGGTATTTGCCTTTTATATAGATAGATAAATGATACATTCTAGGACAATGTGCAATTTAAAATATCTGAATAAATAACCCTACCAGAGACACGAAGAAGCTTTTTCTCAAGTCTATTCTTTGCTATATGAAAACCTAATCTACGCACACTTTCAGTCTAATTAATGACTTCTCACGTCCAGGTTATGATGGTGAAGTTGATTCGTTTGGATCACACAGTTAAGCACAACCTCAGATCTCACAGTGCCGCCTGTGCACAAAAGAATTTGAACCAGAATTTGAGGTTTGTTTTATAATATTTAATTGTTTCTGTAACTGTTGCTGCTTTTGGTATGCTGTCTTGTAACGCATCACTTCAAACCATACATTTTGGTTTTGCTAAATATTACACCAATCCTTCAAGGTGGCGGAGGGTCATTGTTTCTGTTACACAAAACTGTTCAATAAAATGAAATGGTTTAATATGCATAAGCAAGTGACTATTAAAACTCTTTTGTATTAGAAAGCAATCACCTAGTTATTTCTGCTTTATTGAAAAATAATATGGTTAAAGGAATTATGATAAATTGCAATGAATATGCAGTTAATTTCGATTAAAATTTTAATCATTGATTAATAACGAATACGTTTTTAAATGAACAGTAGCCCTAATCAGAATGCATTTACAGTACGGTGCAGTTTTTGCATAACACTTATGACTCTCTTAGTGCATCAGTACATGGAGCATTAATAACCAATCTAGAATTTTGTGCTTGCCTGTAAATTATACACTGGGCCTCCAAATATTCACAGATTAGAATCTGACTCTTCTGTGTTAGCAATTTAACACATCGGCCATCTCCTATTCAGTGGGAAACACCATTGTTGGTCCAATCAATTTCTTAATTAGAAGCAATTTCTCATGCTTAATGAAACCCGTTATTTAATTCTATGACTATGAACTGCTCCCATTCTGCCAAACCAGACACAAATTTCAATAGTTTGTAGACCCGAATACATCAATTTATATTTTGAAATACAGGGCGAGTCAAAATTATCTTAACACTAATGGATTATTTTTATCTCGACCACACCTTTCCAGGTCGATGGATAGGCCGTGGTGGACCATAGCCATGGCCTCCACACTCCCCTGATTTAACACCCTGTGATTTCTAGTTATGGGGTATGGTGAAGGAGCGTGTGTACAGTAGAAAAGTTTGTGATATCAATGACCTGAAGGACAGAATACGAACTGTGGTATCATCTATTCCCTGCGAAATGTGTGTCCAAGCTTTAAATGGTACTGTTGCTCATTGGTTTTTGTGTGTTGATCATGATGGAAAACAGGTTGAGACATTCCTGCAAATCATCTTGCACATACAAAGTCTGTTTTGTGAATAAATTGTTTCTGTCATTCAAACGTTAACATAATTTTGACTCACCCGGTATTTATTAAGATGGCTACTACACGATGGACACACCATTGTAAATGGGATCATGTAATTTTGTCAACCTTTTTGGTTTCTTTGCATCTCACCATTTTTTGGCTGGTGATTGAAAAATGAATTAAATTTACTTATTTGGCCGACTCCTTTTTTATGCAAGGTGACTTATATTTGAGACACAATTGGTTTAATTTCTTTTGCTTTTCCAACTGGACAAAAGCCAGGCGAAGTGACTTGCTCAGGTTCACACATTGTCAGTAATGGCATTTGAACCCACAACATCAGGGTATGAAGTCCAAAGCCTTAGCCACTACATCATACTGCTTACCTTACTTTAAAATTCAGAACCCTCAAGTACTTTAAAATTAAGGCAAAAAATAGTAGCAGTGATTGGTTATGAAGAAAGAAAGAAAGGCTGGACTGAAAACCTGCAGCCACTACAGCCCTCCATGACCCAAGTTTCACACTCCTTGTTTATAAAGATTTCACGGCAAATCCAACTATTAGTAAACATCATGAAAAAGGATACTGCTTCCAATCAAGGAAACCAGGCGAGAAACAGGAAGTGGTCTGTCAAAGACAAATCTGGAGTCCAGACACTCTTGTCGCATAAAGTTACTAAAAATGAATAAAACAAAGAAACACATAAAAATACACACAAATAACTTTACTACATGCAAATATATAAAATTGTTCAAAGACAGTACTGAATGGAAGAAACCAATCCACACACGCCTTTTAAATGTGACCTCCGCTCCATGCTTTTTCAAATTAAAACACAGGAATTCAAGTCAAGAATTCATTCATGCAAAAAATTTCTTCCAAATTTGTTCACGGGACAAAAAACTTCAAGTTGTGAATGAAGAAAGTGGGGTAGTGGGGCTGCAACTAACAACTATTTTGTTAATTGAATAGTGGGTCAATGCAAATTTTGCTTAATTGGAAGTTTATAAAGAAAAAGAATGTTTGTTCAAAAGTACGTGAACTTTATTCAAAGCTGATGTAGAACCCTCATCATCGTCGGAGTTCACCTCTGTTATAGGACATCTTTATGTGAAAACTAACAGGGTCAGATCGGGGAAAGCGTGAATGTGACTGAGGGAATAAAACTGAATAATAATAATAAAAAAAAAAAAAAAAACAAACAAAGCTAACCTTTACAAGTTGTAGACACGGAACACACATTAAATGCATGTGTTCCAAATAACAATATAGTGTTTATAAAAGATGTCATTTTGCTTGAATTCTCACTCTATACAACTCTGAGCAACTGACACACAGGTAAACAGACCTGAGCTGAAAAAACTGTGTGGCGGTGGAGGGGGGTGTGATAGCAGGCTGCTTGCTGCTTATCGACACATTTAAAACACAAAAGACACTGACGGAGAGGTGCAAAGGGATTTAAGGAGGGACGGATTTACTAGTTTTTTCGTAGGCTTTGGTAATTCTGGCGTTAAGCGTCCCAAGGGGTTTCTCGTTAACCACATGAATTGTATAAAGCTGCTGGAAAAGCGTGGGTATTGTGCTGAAAGTTCCATCAGAAAACCGCTCTTGGCTACTAAATGAAGATGGTTAGGAGTGGAAAAAATAAGCATGCGACCTGGGAGTAGTACGTCTTGACAATCGTACGTCAAAAATTGTTGCACACTGCCATCGACAAAAATTTTTTGGACTTGCTAAGTCTAAGCAGGAGCACCGTTGTGGTTTCGAACATAACGAATGGCTCGTTTCAGCGAGTCATTTCTAGGACGCAATGGCGCGACATTAGCATGTGCCTCTGCAACAACGGATATTAGGGTTTTATAAAGTTGATTTTAGGTTTACTCATGATGCAAAAATAACGTTTTCAGTGAGAAAGTAATACACAATGTGGTGATTGGTGACACAACAGTTTTGATATTGCGCTGTCTGCGAGGTGTTGATGGTTCTTCAACACGGCCACGCACCACCAATAATCAGGCGGCGAAAACCATTAACGCACGTCTTGAAACGTCTAGGGAAAAAAAAAAAAAAAAACGGCAAATCCAGTACAATACTATATCACATAACACGGATTAAATTTTAAGTACAATACCCACCTTTTATGGAGGCAATCACGCATACTATTTTCAGTGGAACATGTTGATCTGTGAGTCGTATAAAAACACTACCCAAGTGAACTTTTTTTATTTTCAATATTGGGTAAGCTTTATTAAATTTTTAATTGGAATTACAGATATGTACATAAATACCACGGTAAAATATAGTGGTGGTGAAATGTGTGTGTGGGTCGTGAAAATTACTGGGGGCAAAATGTGGGGGGGCAACTTATCCGGACACCAGGTACAAGAATGCAGATTCTTGGGATTTGAATTCTTCCAAGATCTCAGTACTACAGCAGTGATGTCACCGGTGCACTCTTCTCTAGTAATTTACACAAAGACAGTTGCTATTTTTTTTATCTTTTAAGTGTCCATATGAAAGAGTACTTCTCACTATTAACTCTTTCAGGGCGGATGTCGACTTTTGTCAACAGAAGGGGTTGAGGATGGTAATCAACTGTAAACGGTGACCAAACTCGCCATTATGTTTTAGTTCGACTCTCTTTGCTAGAAGGAAATTTAGCTTTGCTGGTTCGACTGAGATTCCCTGCACTCTCGTGAATAGCAAAGAGCAAACAACAGCAAAAATGGCATCAACATCTGGCAAGAGGTCAAAGTGAAGGCATAAAGCAAAAAAACTGTGCGTGAATGACATTTTGCGTATTATCGCTGAATTGGTCAGACTCTGATTTTGATACAAGTAATCGAAAACGAATGTGAGGTACCAGCATCAGCTGATTGTGGTGCTGAAAACTTTGATATAGCTGATGCGCCCATAGCAACGTTTGCCTGGGAGGACTACCACTTACAATGACAAGAGGCACAAAATGGATTGCATTGTACGGCGACCACTGTGACTGCCCCTGCACCACAAAAACAGCATGGCAGCCAGGCTGTCTCGCATTCCTTCCAGCCGTTGTTCCACCCGGTCAGTGGCTTGAGCTGCAAGAGACTGTGAATTGGTGGCCACAACACGCAGCACCAGACACTTTATGTTGATTTATGTGTGAAACAATTGATGTGTGTGCTTTTCAGAAAAGTTTTTTTAGTAAAAAATATTCAGCCACCCAAGAGTTAAAAGACAGAAAAAGAAAATGACTGTTCCTCTAATGAGGAAAGTTACGGAGAGTGCATTGTTGGATTTCATCCCCTAGATGGCAGCAAAGACTGCAAAGTGAATCAAGTGTCACATCCTCATTTACAGTGTGGTACCAAATACCGGAGTTCTAACTTTCCATCCTACTTTAAGAGGGTCATCCTACCATTAGAAAGTGTTGTACTCAATCTAACAAAAGTATATTTTTATTAATACTATACAAAAAATGTGCAAATACTAAGTTTTATTGTAACAATTTGTAACTTTGTGAGTTTTTTGCTATGACAGTGCATCAGTTGTGCTCATAGTAGCAATGTTAGAGATGTGCAGAAATTGATAGAACGCATGTGCAGACATTGAAAAGCAGGTTGTTTGATTTCACGTTAGAACACCAGCTGCTGCAGTCATCAATTCGGATTCTACACTGTCGGTTAAAGAATTTGAGCTGCCTGAAGAAACAAAGTGACACGGAGAGTGCTGTTGGTGCGAGTGAGAGGGACCACCATTTCTCTGATATGTTTTCACTTCAGGTGCTCCCAAGTCACGGTCATGTTCCCATGCTGAGTAAGCTCATTTCAACAGATCTTACAAGACCCAGGTTTTGCAGCAGGTGTGAAGTTAGGTTCTTTTGTCTGTGGTCCTCTGTTGTATTTATATCCTTATGCTCACCTCAAAATGTGATTAACGTTACTTTTGGTTAAAAGAAGAGGTTATAAAGAAGTGATATGTGCAATATGTAACAAGGAAACTAATCAATAACAACATTTTTTGGCAAGTGTCTTCATCATCGATTATTATTGATTTGTTGTCGGTGGATAACACAGCCACCTCCCAATTGCAGGAGTCTGAGTTTGAGCTCTGTGTGTGTTATTTACAGGTTCTCCCTTTGTCTGTTTGGATTTTACTCTTCCCCTTCTCAAAGACATGTGTGCATTAGGTTGACTGGCGACTGTAAACTGACTTGGTGCAAATATAGGAGCATAGGTGAATGCGCCTTGCAGCATATTGGGGCGCTATTAGGTGTCGGTTCCTGCTGTGCAAGGTCAGGTGTCAACTTTCTACAATATACAAATTCCATCTATCCAGCCGTTATCCAACCCACTATATCCTAACTACAAGGTCACGGGTGTCTGCTAGAGCCAATCCCAGCCAACACAGGGCGCAAGGCAGGAAACAAACCCCGGGCAGGGCGCCAGCCCACCGCAGGGCACATACACACACAAACACACACACAACAAGCACATACTACAGACAATTTAGTATCGCCAATGCAACAGACCTGCATGTCTTTGGACTGTGGGAGGAAACTGGAGTACCCGCAGGAAACCCACGCAGACACGGGGAGAACATGCAAACTCCACGCAGGAAGGACCCGGAAAGCAAACCCGGGTCTTCTAACTGCGAGGCAGCAGCGCTACCCACTGCGCCACCGTGCCGCCCCAATATACAAATTATTAATTTGGAAAATGGACGGAAGGTTAGAAATAATATTTTTACCTGTACCTCACAAATATATTATTTCTTGCCCTGAAAAAGGCCGTATCATGGAAAATAACCAAGGCCTGCCTTGATTAAAGTAAGAACAAGCATGACCCATCTTAGCCGGTCTCTCTCTATTCACCTAACTGCTGCAAAATATCATCAAGAGGAGATCTCTCCAAACTTTTACTGTCTACCACATTGCTGGGTCACTTATTCTATGCATCTATGGCTCTCTAGGTGAAAAACATTTATTTATTTATTTTTTACTTTTTTGTGAAATTTAACCTGAATGATCTACTTGCTACCCACGGTTTTTGTTGAAGAACTTTTTTTTAAAGTAACAGCTGGCATCTACCCTACTAATCTGCTCCATAATGCGATCTCCATTTACTTACTGACAATTTATTAATTATTTTAGTTTTTTTTTTTTACATTTTAAATTATGCCATGTGTGTCTTTTTGCTGGTATGGTATTATACCGACTATACTTCCTTAGAAGGCTGGCATCCTTCAACATCTGCAATAAGATGCTGCAGATGTTCTATCAGACGGTTGTGGTGAGCGCCCTCCTCTACACGGTGGTGTGCTCGGGAGACAGCATAAAGAAGAGGGACGCCTCACGCCTGGACAAACTGGTGAGGAAGGCAGGCTCTATTGTAGGTACGGAGCTGGACAGTTTGACATCCATGGCAGAGCGACGGGCGCTGAGCAGACTCCTATCAATCATGGAGAATCCACTGCATCCACTGAACAGTATCACCTCCAGACAGAGGAGCAGCTTCAGCAACAGACTACTGTCACTTTCCTGCTCCACTGACAGACTGAGGAGATCGTTCCTCCCCCACACTATGTGACTCTTCAATTCCACCCGGGGTGGGGGGGGGTAAACGTTAACATTATACAAAGATATTGTCCGTCTGTTATACTTGCATTTTTATCAATCTTTAATTTAATATTTTTTTTTTTTTTTAACAATATGCTGCTGCTGGAGTACGTGAATTTCCCCTTGAGATTAATGTATATCTGTAGTACTAGGGTGTTGTACCGTGTTAGCCATTATGAATGTAGGGAAAAGCCAAGCAAAATGACGCCTTTTATTGACTAACTAAAAAGATTTCAATATGCAAGCTTTCGAGGCAACTCAGACCCCTTCTTCAGGCAAGATGTAATCAGAAGAAGGGGCCTGAGTTGCCTCGAAAGCTTGCATATTGTAATCTTTTTAGTTAGCTAATAAAAGGTGTCATTTTGCTTGGCTTTTCCCTTGGGATTAATAAAGTATCTATCTATCTATCTATTACTATCCTATACTGAAAAGACACGCAAGTAAGAATTTCATCATACTATGAAAACATAGCAATACATCTAATCATGTTACGTGCACTATCAGCAAAGGCACCAACTGGTTCAACCTCGACATATTTGTTTATTTGATACTTTGTTATTCATCATACTAGACTATTCTGGGAGTGACTGAGGAGATCGTTCCTCCCCCACACTATGCGACTCTTCAATTCCACCCGGGGGGGGGTAAACGTTAACATTATACAAAGATATTGTCTGTCTGTATACCTGCATTGCTATCACTCTTGAATTTAATATTGTCTTTATCAGTATGCCCTTGGGATTAATAAAGTTTCTATCTATCTATTCTTGCATTTATTATGTAGCTAATAAAACACCTTTTTCCATAACTCTGGCCTCCTTGGCACTTATACTGGGACCTCACTGTTCACATTGTATTTTCAAATGCCAGACCACCCACAACAGTTATGATGTCACACATACATGTTTTAGGATCACCCTGCCCTCTCTGAGCAGGTATGCAGTACCACTCCAGGACAAGAGGGGGCGCTTTCGTTAACTGTCTATTATCTTCCCTTCACTGAGAGAGGGCGGCCTAGGAGATCAACTGACCACACCCTCATCAGACCCATAGGCCCTGCTTCTTCCAGGCTGAAGCCAGTTCCCAGAAGAAGGCCTCTCACTCGTGACTCCAACTCTGATCATATATGCAGTATCATCTTGGAGTGAGAGGGGGCACTGTCACTAACTAACTGGTCTCTTCCCTCCACGGTTCAGAACAGATGGCAAAAGAGATCGAATGATCATGCCCCCATCACATCCACAAGACCCGACTCTACTAAGTTAAAGCATATAAAAGAGTCCCTTCCCTGGAACAAGCCATGTCAAACTCTCAGCAATAGATGACAAACGCTGCTTAAGTGCCTAACTTATACTTTAGTGCCATTGTGCAGCTTTTTATTTTCTTGCTCTTTCGTCTGCAATCGAAAGAGACTCAATTAAACAGGGTGGCCCGCCTGGCATCCCAACTATTTCTGTGACTCTGCACTTCCCATCACATCTAGTAATTTATTTACAACTATACCGTGTTCTTTTAAGTGATGACGTGTGCTAAAAGTTCGTATTTGTGTCAGCTTAGCTGAAAATGGACCCGTGTCACTCTACTTGTCTATCTCGATTGTCCTGTAAAATATTTGCACTCAGCTGGAATGAATTGCCAATAAAACACTCCAGCGCACTTCTACGTCAAAGAACATCAAAGTTTAATACAAACCACAGAAGACGGGCATCCGCAGTCAGGCCAGCAATGGAGATACCGATGTGGTTGTCCACGTGGAGGATTTTCTTCTGGTGAGCTGCTAGTTCAGATTGAGCTCTCTAAAGAAAGAAAGGTGTGAAAAAGGTGAGCTGGCATTATTCAGTCTATTTTAGTAAAAACTATTCACATTTACCACACTGGGACTATTAACCAGCAGGAAAAATATTGTGAAAAAATAGACCATTTCTGGCAAATTCTCTCATGAACTTAAGTGGAGTGTACGGAACCAAGAACGGATGTTTGAATTAAAGACACATCTTGTCCTCTTATTCATTGGTCAGGAGTCCTGCACAGTTATAAGCTCATTCATTGGCTACCATCTACTTTATGTGATACCAACATTGCGACGTGTGTTCATAAAGACGTGTTCAACTAGAGATTAAAAGTGTGGCGGGTGGCTGGGACACCCCTGCAGTATATGTTCTGGGGGAGCAATCATGGACTGGTCAATACCTCCCCCAGGACGCTTGGTGGCAGCCTCCCTGGCTGAGGATGGTGCCTCAGTTTCCCGCAGGGCACCATGGGAGATGGAGTTCTCCACATCCCTGTTGGGATCTGGGGTGGCCAAGGGGGTGCTACAGGGGTCCCTGAGCCAGCCTGGACAACTCTACAGCCCCGCCCGGAAGTGCAGTCAGAAGCAGGTGATCAAGCACCTGGAGCACTTCCGGGTGGGCTATAAAAAGGGCCGGCAACCACCACTCGGGGCCAGAATCAGGAGGAAAAGGATGAGGTTGCCTGGGAGGAGTGGTGGTGCCAGAGGAAGGATTGTGTTGTGTGTATTAAGTGCTGTTGGGACTGTGCATTGCCTGTGGGGTTCACGGGGAAGACGTGAAGGAAAATAAAAGTCTTTATTGGATTTTACACATGCCTCTGTGTCAGTCTATACCTGGCTGGGTGCTATACAGTGGCCCAATTCACAAAGTTAAAGAGAGTGAATACATTTCAGGTGGGGGAGGTATTTGTGCATATCTGAGGTGCTTCAACAAATAGAACATCACTTCGCAATGAGCCAATGGTTTGTGGCTTAATGATCACCAAATGAGGAGTGAGATGGATCCTCAATTCCAAAGCTGCTCACTTCCGTCATAATGCACTTCTGTTATGTACAAGCATATTTTCCCGAAAGGGTCCATTCAATATGATTTTAGCTAAAAAAAAACCACTTTTTCGCTAAAATCCATGACTGGATACCATAGCATGAGTAACTGTACATGTTTTTTATGTTGTTGTTCACTGTTGGGCCTCATTAATGCTTATTTTAGCAGGAATTTTGTAACTTTTGTTCTCTCCATAAAACATGAGATTATCAATTTTTCTCCATCATAACTACAAACACCAAAGGGTAACAGGTAAAAAAAATATTTTTTTGTGTGGAGTATATCATTAAAGTTATTGCACATTTTTAAATTTAATAACATGCGAGTTTTGAAAGTTGATATTACTCTAAATATCAGCCTTTTAAAATGTGATAGACATTTTGAAATGTAATATTGAACTCGCCCTTTAGAGTTAGCTCGACAGACACACACTTTGACCAATTGTGGAAAAGAACCATTTTTACTTGGTTCTTCTGGGATGGGTGTTACGAGGATTCCAGTATAAAGTGACTTTATAGTATGAAGGAATATTCAGTCAAAAACTGATTTTTTTTTAATATGTAAGTGATTTTTAATGATGACCGAGGAAAGCATTTAAAGAGAGATAACTAATTTTATGAAAGTAAGGGTGTCTGCTGAGACTAATGCTGGATCGCAGCAAACAATATAATAACCTCTGTGAAACATTTTGACGTTACTCGTGTCACATAATCCACAATGTCAAATCATCCAGTCGTGCGCTCACAATGGGCAAACACTTGCATTTGTGCTAAAATATACTTAAACCAGTAATGGCGCACTACACGATAAAGTGCAGTGAATACATTTGACTTGAACATTCCTAGTTTTCATATTCTTTCTCTGTACGTCTAGCATTCATTTGCTCAGAGGTTGATGCGCTTGCTCCTGCCAGAGCAGCTCTTCTTTTCTCCACCCTAGCAGCCCGCTTCTTCTCTTCTTTCGTCGGCATCTTTTCGCGTTAAAACGGATTAAGTCAGTGTTTGTGTTGCAATTACTTAGTACGTTTTCCATAATTTTTCACTTAAGCTGGCACTTAAGTCTTCAATCTGCCTCAAGAATGACTTAAGGTATGAAAAGGTAGGGGAAGTGACGGCAAAGGTGGTAGAGAATGAGAATGGTGCCCGTACGCATACGCCGCACAGCCACCCCACTGGCCGCTGCCGAGAGTTGATTCTACAATAAAATAAAATAAAAATAAAAAGAGGAATAACTTTGGAGGTCAATCATCACCCAGAAAGCGGATAGTAGACATCACATAGTATATGTATACCAAATTTCAGGTCAATAGATAAAACGGTTTGCAAGCTACAGGCGATTTAAAATCCTGGACAGACAAACGAACAGCCATGGTAGCATATTATAAATAAAGATACAGTGGTGGCCCAAAGTTTGAGAATGACCCAAGTGTTGGTTTTCACCAAGTTTGCTGCTTCAGTGTATTTAGATCTTTTTGTCAGATGTTTCTGGGTGCATTGAAGTAGAATTACAAGCAGTTCAGAAGTTTCAAAGGCTTTTATTGACAATGACATGAAGTTTATGTGTAGAGTCAATATTTGCAGTGTTGGCCCTTCTTTCTTTGTCCAGACCTCTGCAATTCGCCCTGACAGGCGGTCAATCAACTTCTGGGCCAAATCCTGATTGATGGCAGCCCATTCTTGCAGAATCAGAATTGGTGGGTTTTTGTTTGTCCACCCACCTCTTGACCACAAGTTCTCTATGGGATTAAAGGTTTAGGGAGTTTCCTGGCCTTGGAGCCCAAATTTCGATGTTTTGTTCCCACTTAGCTCTCACTTTTGCCTTATGGCCTGGTGCTCCATCATGTTGGTCACCAAACTGTTCTTGGATGGTTGGCAGAAGTTGCTCTCAGAGGAAGTTTTGGTCCCATTCTTTATTCATGGATGTGTTCTTAGGCCAAATTATGAGTGAGCCCACCGCCTTGGCTGAGAAGCAACCCCACGTGACATGAATGGTCTCAGGATGCTTTACTGTTGGCCTGACACAGGACTGATGGTAGTGCCGCTCACCTTTTCTTTTTTTCCGGATGCCCCAAACAATCGGAAAGGGGATTCATCTGAAAAAAATGACTTGTCCTCAGCAGTCCAATCCCAGAATATCAGTCTGTCCCTGATGGCTTCTTTGCTGCCCTTCTTGTCACCCACCAAAAGTCTTCGCCTCACTCACACCTGCCTGCTGCCATTCCTGAGCAAGCTCTGCCCTGGTGGTGCCTGCAGCTGAATCAACTTTAGGAGACGCTCCTGGCGCTTGCTGGACTTTATTGGGCGCCCTGAAGCCTTCTTCACAACAGCAGTGGAAATGGGTTTTTTGGGATGAAGTTCATTTTCATGGCAAAGAGTGCCTTTGCAATTAATTACAATTCATCTGATCACTCTCCATAACATTATGGAGTCGATGCAAATCGGCATCATAAAAGCTGAGGCAGCAAACTATGAAAATTAATATTTGTGTCATTCTCCAAACTTCTGGCCATGACTGTACTTCTAGAAAAATAAGAGCAATGCACACAATGGCAGTGAAAGATGTTGCAGCCTGATACTAGACTATGAATGGAAGGAGGTGAAGTGGAGTCAATCCACTTCCATAACTTCACTAACCCTAACCCTAACCATGACAAAACAGAGTAAAAAATGCAGATATTCCTAAATTTTGCTTTTTCACTGACTTGGAAACTAACTTACAAGAAATGTGAAGGACGACTACATACAGAATAAAAGAAGATCTGAAATGACAATGGTGACATTTAGTGAAGGAAAAAGAAACATCTCAATTAACTGTGGCACGCTTACTTTTAAAGCAACCAGCACAGCATGGGTCCTCGATTTCAGCCCCACAGTAGCCGAGCCCTGCTTCACTGCTTCCATGGCATATTCAATCTGATGGATGCGCCCCTACAAAACAACAGAGTCAAACAGAACGGGATCATTATAAGTGGGCTCAAGGGAGGGACTGCTACTAAAATTCAAGTGCACATTTCACAAACATTTCAGACCTAACAGTAAGAACATTAAGTTTGACCAAAAAAATAAATAAAAAATAAATAGGGGACCAGTCAGTCCATTAAGCCTGTTTGGTTAGCTAAGTTCTCCCTACAGCTCTCCCAACTGCTTTTCCAGCATTTTGTTGAATTGTTTCTGTGAAGGATCTGGTTGAGACATTTACTTTCAGTTACTGATTGTATAACAGTCTTCTATGGACTTTCAGGTTTATGCAGTTAAGACAACATTTAGAGTCAACTGGATCCATTTGTGCTTGCTATCGATCTGTCAGCATGCAATTGGTGTAACTTTATTGTAATGGTTTCTTCCCAGTGACCAGTGCATGTTAGATGGGGTATATATTTTTGTTTTGGTAACTCTCTAGTTCATGGCAATAAAAACTCTGTATTGTAATTTTTGTTTATTGAATATTATTTTTATGAGAAAACCTTTTTAATGTATTGAGTAATGTAAGTAAATGTAAAGTACAAGTAGTACACATAAGATATAAAAATGCTAGATTTGGATACACAATGGGAGGTCTGCTTTTGAGAAGGATTTAGGAATCATAGTGGACGCTTCCCTATCAACCTCTCGGCAGTATACAAAAGCCATTAGGGAGGCTAATGGACTGTTAGGTTATATAGTGCCTTAGCGTATGAAGTACAACTCAAAGCTTTATAACACAGTGGTGAGGCCTCATCTGGAGTCCTGTGTGCAGTTTTGGTCTCCAAGCTACAAAAAGGACATAGCAGCACTAGAGAAGGTCCAGAGAAGAGCGACAAGCCTGAATTCAGGACTGCAGAGGATGAGTTACAAGGAAAGAGTAAAGGATTTGAACCTTCTCAGTTGAAGGAAAAAAAAAAAGAGGTGACATGATTAAATTTATGAAGGGAATTACTAAAGTACTGCGGTGGGCTGGCACCCTGCCCGGGGTTTGTTCCTGCCTTGCGCCCTGTGTCGGCTGGGATTGGCTCCAGCAGACCCCCGTTACCCTGCATTTAGGATATAGTGAGTTGGATAATGGATGGATGGATGGATGGATTACTAAAGTAGATTGAGATAGAACACTAGGACTTGTTAACTGTAAATTTTGCACAAGTGTTATTTTCCCAGAGAACCACAGACACGTGGAATAAGTTAACAAGTAGTGTTATGGTCAGTTGGGACTTTAGGGACATTTAAAATTCACACTGATGTTATTTTGGAGAAATTCAGTGAATAAGACTGGTGACTTCTGTCGGGCTGAACAGCCTGTTCTTGTTGAAAATAAAATGTCATGTTCCTAATGCCAGTGCAAGCTGGGTACAAGGAATAAACTGGCAAAGTAATTTACAGCTTCCTGGAATTGTTTGTAGAATGAGACAGTAAAAAAAAAAAAAAAAATCATAAAATAAAAATAAGAAACTTACCTGAGGGCTCCAAACTGTGACATCGTTGTCATACTGGTTACGAAACTTGAAAAGAAAAGAAAAATGATTGACATGTTAATGATTATTCAGAGACAACCATCTTTGTCAGTCAGCCAAAAAAAAAAAAACACAACTGGTTTAAACATTGGCTGGTCACAATTTTAGTGACACTTTCAACCAAATACAAGCTGCTGCCAGTCCTTCAGTACAGGGTCTCTTCATAGGGCCACAAGGAACGACGACACAGCCACCCATTTTCTAAATCTGCTTCTATCCAATTTGGGGGGCAGCGAGTATTACTGTGCAGTGATAATGGTTAGGTGTACCCTCATGCACCCTAAGCTAAGCTTAGAGGAATATTTCACCCAAAAGTGACAGAGGTTACTTAACTCCATGCAGTTTATACTGATGGCAGAGACAATGTTTAATCTCATGACCTCTTCCAGAGTGGAGATGACATTTTGTAATAGAATGAGGGTCTATGGTGACCAACACTAAACAAACAGCAAACAAAATTAAAACACCAATGAAAACCTCAAATTACTGGTGTCGTATAATCCACATGTGAAGTCGTCCAATCATATGCTCACAATAGGGGTGTAAAGAAATATCGATACACTTCAGTATTGCAATATTATGTTTTTTGAAAGTACATTGTCGATTTTTAATTACTAGTTTACATTCAAAGATTCAAGGCACACAGTTCATTTTGTGTTTAAATCCCCGATCGCAAGATAGCAGCTAACGTAACAAACATAAATTGAGACAGGAAACAGCATAAGGGTTGACGTATGTAGGCTTTCAATACTCAGGCGAGCGGATCTGGCAGACAACGTGGATCATACAGTGACAAACCAAGCTGACTAGTAACACAACAACCGATGGCTGAATCCAGAGGAGTTAGAGCGGCTCCTGCGGCGTACAAAGCGGAACTGTGGACTCATTTTGGCTTTCACAATAAAAAAGGCACTAAGGAGATTGACAAGATCCATGCCAAAATCAAATATTCGGGGAACACAATGAATCTGAGAGCAAACTTGATGTAGCTACTTTTTTAAGATTTCACAAAATATAGTGTTATGATGATGGATGTTACAGGGACAATGCATTTTCTTTTATTAACCGATTGAGATTGAAAAATTTAAAAAAAATGGCTTTCATACAATAGAATGTGAACCTTTAAAGCAGAATATATACACTGTCTGAATTTATATGTAACGTTGTTTGATTTTTTTTTTTTAATTTACTCAATTTGTTAACCTAAAGAATCCTGCAAACACTTTTATTTATTACTGATATACTGTACCCTGCGGTGGGCTGGCGCCCTGCCTGGGATTTGTTAATAATTCTTTAACTCTCTGCATTTATATAGCGCTTTTCTCACTACTCAAAGCGCTCCTGCCTTGTTTCCTGCCTTGCGCCCTGTGTTGGCTGGGTTTGGCTCCAGCAGACCCCTGTGACACTGTAGTTAGGATATTGCGGGTTGGATAATGGATGGATGGATGATATACTGTAAACAAATGTTGATTTTGTGAATTTCCCCTTGGGACTAATAAAGTATCTACCTAATTCTTTTGTTCAGATTACAGTGCTACGATATTATGCATTTTGTTATAAACTACTTGAAACATAGTGTGGCCAGCTATGAACCGTTAAAGCAGGATCACAAAGTGCAGTGATTTTTTAGTGATATAGGAACATGTTAATTCCTTTCCTCAGAATACACAAAAGGTATTGCTATGATGTCTGAAGTTATAGGGACTGTGATGAATGCAGTTGCAGATCCCACTGTTCTCATTGCATACAAAAGTAAACTCAGATTTTATGTATATAGTGGTGTGTTCTTCATACTATGATAGTTTTCCTAAAATTAGATTTAAAAAATAAATTTAATATATCACCTTGCTTACAGTATTGCAATGAAGTTATGGGAAAGAGTAGTGGAAGCTCGGTTAAGAAGTGAGATTAGTGAGCAGCAGGATGGTTTCATGCCAAGAAAAAGCACCACAGATGTGATGTTTGCTCTAAGGATGTTGATGGAGAAGTAGAGAGAAGGCCAGAAGGAGTCACATTGCGTCTTTGTGGACCTGGAGAAAGCATATGACAGGGTGCCTCGAGAGGAGCTGTGGTATTGTATGAGGAAGTCGGGAGTGGCAGAGAAGCACGCAATAATTGTACAGGATATGTACGAGGGCAGTGTGACAGTGGTGAGGTCTGCGGTAGGAGTGACAGAGGTGGGATTACATCAGGGATCGGCTCTGAGCCCTTTCTTATTTGCAATGGTGATGGACAGGTTGACAGACAAGATTAGACAGGAGTCCCCATGGACTGTGATGTTTGCTGATGACATTGTGATCTGTAGCGATAATAGGGAGCAGGCTGAAGAGACCCTGGAGAGGTGGAGATATGAGAGGAGAGGAATGAAGGTCAGTAGGAACAAGACAGAATACATGTGTGTAAATGAAAGGGAGGTCAGTGGAATGCTGAGGATGAGGGGAGTAGAGTTGGTGAAGGTGGATGACTTTAAATAATTGGGATCAACAGTACAGAGTAATGGGGATTGTGGAAGAGAAGTGAAGAAGAGAGTGCAGACAGGGTGGAGTGGGTGGAGAAGAGTGTCAGGAGTGATTTGTGACAGACGGGTATCAACAAGAGTGAAAGGGAAGGTCTACAGGACAGTAGTGAGACCAGCTATGGTATACAGGTTGGAGACGGTGGCACTTGCCAGAAAGCAGAACACAGAGCTGGAGGTGGCAGAGTTAAAAGATGCTAAGATGTGCATTTGGTGTGACGAGGATGGACAGGATTAGAAATGAGGACATTAGAGGGTCAGCTCAGTTTGGACGTTTGTGAGACAAAGTCAGAGAGGCGAGATTGCGTTGGTTTGGACATGTGCAGAGGAGAGATGCTGGGTATAATGAGAGAAGGGTGCTAAGGATAGAGCAGCCAGGCAAGAGGAGAAGAGGAAGGCCTAAGAGAAGCTTTATGGATGTGCCGAGAGAGGACATGCAGGTGATGGGGTTAACAGAGAAAGATGGAGAGAGCAGGAATATATGGAAAAAGATGATCCGCTGCGGCGACCCCTAACGGGAGCAGTTGAAAGAAGAAAACCTTGCTTACCTCAGGTTGGACGTTTGTGAGACAAAGTCAGAGAGGCGAGATTGCGTTGGTTTGGACATGTGCAGAGGAGAGATGCTGGGTATAATGAGAGAAGGGTGCTAAGGATAGAGCTGCCAGGCAAGAGGAGAAGAGGAAGGCCTAAGAGAAGGTTTATGGATGTGCTGAGAGAGGATATGCATGTGATGGGGGTAACAGAGCAAGATGGAGAGGGCAGGAATATATGGAAAAAGATGATCCGCTGTGGCGACCCCTAACGGGAGCAGCTGAAAGAAGAAGACCTTGCTTACAGTACTGCATTATATCACGATATATTGAATCGTAACCCCTGTGTTATGATAAGTATTGTATCGCAAAATTCTTGCCAATACACAGCCCTAGCTCACAATCCCCCAAATATGTACTTTTTTTTTTTTTTTTTTTAAATGTTAAATAAATCACTTCCGGAAATGCTCTTGTGAAATTGAACAGAACTTGCCATGTGGCGTAGTGGATAAAGCTTTGAATTTCAAACCATGAGGTTGTGAGGTTAAATTCTACCACCGACACTGTGTCACCATGAGCAAGTCACTTCACCTGCCAGTGTTCTAATTAGAAAACCAAAAACAAAATTTGTATCTCAAATGTTGCAAGTCGCATTGGATAAAGGTGTCAGCCAACCATGCAAATGTAATAATAAATGTAAATTAAGACTCATGCAATGACGCAAAAACAAATGGACAAAAAATAAAATGTATTCAGCTTCAGCCAAGAATTTTCTTTTCGGTGCATCACTGGCTTGACGGCCCTCAGTGAATGGTCGTTCAGATCGGTGGCTCCTACTCTTGGGTTGGCCCTCCTTCCATCAGTGGACTTCATAAAATCTCACGCCTCTCTTCTCCCTCACATTCCAATTGGTTCTTATCCTAAAAATCCCACAATGTTCTCTCAGACTGCCCATTAACCGCCACTGATCTGTCCAGTTATTCTTTTTTGTGGACATTTCAGCCGTTAATAGCAACACGCCAATGAAAGCTCTCGAATTTTCTGTCAGTTCTGAAATGAAGCCTTGTTTGTTATGTAAAGCACCATGTGATAGATCGTGCCCTCTGTGAATGGTGCTGTAACTCACCTGAACTGCTTGAGATTTTACTTCACAGGAAAACTGATGCATTCGACACTGTATGACTTAACCGCCATGATATGCCCGGTGACTTGGTGGCATAGTAGAGAGAGAGAGGGAGAGGTTAGGAGCAGGCACTGATACAGCGCATTGCTGCAACCCACCACATGACAAATCAACTCGGGATCCCAGATTAAGACCCAAGTGCAGCCATGCTACACTAGTTCAGGTGGAATGGAATGTCGGTGCGAGATTGCGTTGGTTTGGACATGTGTAGAGGACAGGTGCTGGGTACAATGAGAGAAGGGTACTAAGGATAGAGCTGCCTGGTAAGAGGAGAAGAGGAAGGTTTATGGATGTGGTGAGAGAGGACATGCAGGTGATGGGGGTGACAGATCAGGATGCAGGGCCTACTTGCAGGGCTGGATGCAGATTAATGTCATACCCAGGACAGAGCAATTGCAGGTTAAGGGCCCAATGGAGTAGAGTCACTCCTGGCGTTTACGGGATTTGAACCAGCAACCTTCCAATTAACAGTACAGATCCCTAGCCTCAGAGCCACCACGTCGCCCTAGAGAAAAATAAGGTCTGATTTTTTCTTTGGTCACAGTGATATAATCCGTATACGTGAGATCTGACAACCAATGAATGCTCTTCTGGAAGTACAATACACAACTGTAATTTACTAACAAGGAATAAGGAACACAAGCGTTTTGGACCTCACAAACTGAAGAGAAGCTCGTCTGTCTGATGTTTCATGTTTTACATAACACAACAGAATTGGGTGGAGGGAGGAATTACCATTGAACTTGCCACATGTTAATCCTGCGTACAGCACCTGATTCATCAGGCAGCACACTATTGGCCACCACAAATTGGGGCAAACACGACTCTCCCGAAGGTCGGCATGCAGTTGGTCAATTTCACATGCGACCTGATGAGGAGCTGCAGTTGCCAAGTCTGACATACATAAAGACCAGAAGTTGTGAGATGCGACATAGTACATGCACGGCAAAAAATGGCAAAATGACTGCAATCAAGTGTAAGGGCAAGAAAGATGTCAGCCCCCTAACCACTGCACACAAAGCGGCAACTGACAAGGTCTGTTTCAGGGGAAATGTGGACGTCACTAAGCCTGGTGCTGTGATAGCCTAGGATAACAAAACAGGTGTGATTTGATTATGCAAATCAGGCACTGACATTCTAGCCTCTTATGAGTAAAAAAAGAAAGTACAAATATTAGTAAAGTGTTCAAAGAAACACATATCCCGTTCTGCTCCGACTGCGATGTCAGGCCGTACATTGGTGACCGTTTCAAAACACACCACACAAAGACTGTGTGCTAAATCTGCAGCAGGGGACACTCAACATACTTTTCTTACTGTATCTTATGACGACATTTGGGTATTTACATATTCTGTTATGGAATATGTCGATCAATGCTGGTAGGTGAGCATAAGCTAGAAAAATGGCTGGAGTAAAAAGAACGTAAATTCACAAACTGCTATACCTTCATTGTATTTAATTTTTCCCATAAATTACAACAAATAGTGTTTCCTTCTCATAAAAAGTATGAAGATATGAAGAAAATATTTAAAGCTTATGATAACAGATTTGCCACAGATTTTACACCAGTGACCTGGGTTAGAATAAGGGCATTGTCGCCTCTTGCATATCATAAAATGCAACTAAAGGATGCTGGCATTAATACAGGCATCTGGCCTTACATATGTGTCCTTCAATAATTCTTTGATGAAGAGGTACAATGATAACAGTTACAATGAGTATGGCAGAGCCCATAGTACTCTAGCCTGACCTAAAGATGAGCAAACCCAATTTATGATGGTTCTAGACCTGGCACACTGGGCGGAATAGGATTTGTGGCTGGGCAGATGAAGATTCGGAAGTAAATATGAGGTGTGAATTAAAGATTTGCATGGGAGATACTTGAACTTTTCAACTGACAGATTTCAGGTAAATAGCTGAAGCATGAAAGTCTTGATAAGCTGAACCTAAGTGAAGTGTGTTGTGGGAAAGCTGAAAGGCAAAACAGAACCTTAGAATGTTTTCTTTGTATAGCCATTCTATTTGCAGCTTAGTGTAGTTTTTGATTCTAATGGGAGCCTTAATTAAAAAAAAATTAAAAGCTTTGGGTTCGGTTTTCGGGGGGTAAACGTAATGCTAAGGAGGTTAACTGAACACACCATCCCTACCAAGGATTTTGAAGAAAATTTCTTTTAGCCGTTTTAGAGGAGACAAAGTCAGAGATGTGCATTTGGTGTGACGAGGATGGACAGGATTAGAAATGAGGACATTACAGGGTCAGCTCAGTTTGGATGTTTGTGAGACAAAGTCAGAGAGGCGAGATTGCGTTGGTTTGGACATGTGCAGAGAAGAGATGCTGGGTATAATGAGAGAAGGGTGCTAAGGATAGAGCTGCCGGGTAAGAGGAGAAGAGGAAGGACTAAGAGGATGTTTATGGATGTGGTGAGTGAGGACATGCAGGTGATGGGTGTAACAGAACAAGATGACAAGGACAGAAAGAGATGGAAGAAGATGATCTGTTATGGCAACCCCTAATGGGAAGAGCCGAAAGAAGAAGAAGATTTGTCAGTCATTCAGTCATTTTCTAACCCATGTAGGTCTGAACAGGGTCACCAGAGTATACTGGAGCCCATCCTATCTAGGATGGGGCACAAGGCAAGAACAAGTCCTGAACAGGGCGCACCTGTCCATCACAGGGCAAATACACACACACACACTCCTACCACAGTTGTTGCACGACATTTTATATATCAAAGTTAATGATGGCTGAAATATCTGGGGAGGATGAAAGCCCCTATCTAAATCAAGTGGATGGTATGGTAAACGGGTGTAATAAAAGCTTTCTCACTCTGAATGTAAAAAAGACCAAAGAAATGATATTTGAATTTAAGAAATCTGGATGTTCACCAAGGGCAGCACGGTGGCGCAGTGGTAGCACTGCTGCCTCTCAGTAAGGAGACCTGAAGTTCGCTTCCCAGGTTCTCCCTGCGTGGAATTTGCATGTTCTCCCCGTGTCTGAGTGAGTTTCCTCCCACAGTCCAAAGACATGCAGGTTAGGTGCATTGGCGATCCTAAATTGTCCCTAGTGTGTGCTTGTCCTGTTGTGGGCTGGCACCCTGCCCGGGATTTGATTCCTGTCTTGCACCCTGTGTTGGCTGGGATTGGCTCCAGGAGACCCCCGTGACCCTGTGTTAGGATATAGTGGGTTGGATAATGGATGGATGTTCACCCATTGTTGTTTTGGGGCAGGAGATAGAAATAGTGAATGAATATAAATACTTAAGACCTAACTTAGATAATGATCTTAACTGGAATGCAAATACAAAAAAAAATTCCTCCAAATGCAATCAGCGCTTATTTCTACCTCGTAAACTCAAACTATTTAAAGTAGACAAAGTTGTCCTTTTATCACAGTCTGATACAGTCTGTCATCACTTTCAGATTCATTGCCTGCTTTAGTGGTCTGACAAACCAAAATTAAAAAAGCTTCTGCAGATTACTAAGCATGCAGCTAAAGTTATTGGGGTTGACGGAGATGATCTGGCAAGTGGACAACGCTAAAGAGACTAGACATCGACTGACGACATGGAGAATAATAATAATAATAATTCTTTGCATTTATATAGCGCTTTTCTCACTACTCAAAGCGCTCAGCAATTGAAGGTTAAGGGCCTTGCTCAAGGGCCCAACAGAGCAGAATCCCTTTTTGGCATTTACGGGATTCGAACCGGCAACCTTCCGATTGCCAGTGCAAATCCCTAGCCTCAGAGCCACCACTCCGCCTACTCCGTGAACTTTAGTAAATCAGGAAGGAGAGTCGCTTTGAAAAGCCACACAAATCACTCCAGAAATTCCTTTCTTCCTCGTGCCATACAACTTTTTAATAAGGAATATCCGAGAAAACGATTACGGTTTGAAATGCATCCTGTAACCATTTTTGTGTAAATACGCACTATCAAATCAAACTGCCTGACCTTAACCTGTCTCGTCTCGATTTGTTTCATTTCAGTCTTGTTATTAGATGCAACCGAGAATGTACTAAATAAACAGAACTAAATAAAGCAACCTTGAACCTTGAAGTACAATACAATTTATTTTTTGTATAGACTGAAATCACTCAAGGAGTGCTGCAATGGGTGTTAACAGGCCCTGCCTTTTGACAGCACCCCCCCACCCCCCAACCTTGACTCTCTAAGACACATTTGTCAAACTCCAGGCCTGGAGGGCCGCAGTGGCTGCAGGTTTCCATTCCAACTCTTTTCCTAATCAGTGACCAGCTTTCACGGATAATTAATTTCTTTTCCCTTCATTTTCATAGCGCTGTTTTTAAAGATTCAGTTCTCTGAATTGATTTGTTTCTTCATTGAATGACAGCCAAACAGAAATGAGATGTGAAACGAGCCAAAAGATAACCAGCTAAATTAGGGCTTCAAACTCAAATCAATTCCACTCCAACCAGTTTCTTAATGAGAAGTTAATTCTTGTTGTTAATTAAACTTGTTATTTAATTCCACAGCTTGTTGCTTCTCTCATTTTGCCACAGCAGACATTTCCAAAACTGTTGATTTTCTGTTTTTTTCTAAGAACACTGTCAAAATGTTTTGGTGACCTGAGCAGATCAGCCTTACCGAGACCGTCGCTTTTCTTTATTTCCACATATTGTGTGATGGGCACAGGTTAGCTATTCATGTGGCAGCTTGTTTTGCTGTCTTATTATTGTTTGGCTGCTAATTAAGGAAAAAGAAACAACTAAGGGGCCTGAGTCAAGTTAATTAAAACTAAAGCAAAAGAAGTTAATTAGCAGCAAAACGTGGTCACTAATTAAGAAGATAGTAAGAATGAAAACCTGCAGCCACTGTGGCCCTCCAGGACCGGAGTTCGACACCTCTGTTCTAAGACGACAAAAAAAAAACATTGTTAGGGGAACACAATGGAAGAAACCTCAGGAAAGGCAGTTCAAACAGAGACTCCTTTCCAGGTAGGCTGGGCGTGCAGTGCGTGTCAATACAACACAATACAGGGGATCCTCGGGTTACAATGTCTCGACATACGACATTTCAAGTTTACAACACTCACTGCCATATAAACTTTAAAAAAAAATGAGACGTGAGAAGGAATAAAGGTAAGGATTTTTCTAACCCTCATTTTTTTCTGTTACTACAGTACAGTATACAGCACAGTATATTTATGTCCTTTTCATTTTTCTGTGGCTAAGTTTTGTTTTTATGTTCTAGATTATGATTTTGCAAATGTGTCAGGATAGGTAAGTAACTTAGGCTAGGGTGTGTTTCAACTTACACCAAAATTCGGGTTACATCACTGTTGTAGGAACGGAACTGTGTCATAACCCGAGAACCCCCTGTACACACAACAGAACACAAGTAATCCTCAATACAATATAAAATAGTGCAATAGAAATATTACAAGTACAGAGCGGAATTCAACAGTAGATGATCTCTTATATATATACAGTGATCCCTCGCTATATCGCGCTTCGCCTTTCGCGGCTTCACTCCATCGCGGATTTTATATGTAAGCATATTTAAATATATATCGCGGATTTTTCGCTGCTTCGCGGGTTTCTGCAGACAATGGGTCTTTTAATTTCTGGCACATGCTTCCTCAGTTGGTTTGCCCAGTTGATTTCATACAAGGGACGCTATTGGCAGATGGCTGAGAAACTACCCAACTTACTTTCTCTCTCTCTCTCTCTCTCTTGCGCTGACGTAGGGGGGTGTGAGCAGGGGGGCTGTGTGCAGCTGCTTCCTGAAGGACATGCTGCACAGTGCTTCGCATACTTAAAAGCTAAAAGGGCACGTATTGATTTTTGACTTTGTTTTTCTGTGGCTCTCTCTCTCTCTCTTCCTGCTCCTGACGGAGGGGGTGTGAGCTGCCGCCTTCAACAGCTTTGTACCGGCGGTGCTTCGCATACTTAAAAGCCAAAAAGCCCTATTGATTTTTTTTTTGACTGCTTGCTTTGCACTCCTTTGAAAAGGAAGATATGTTTGCATTCTTTTAATTGTGAGACAGAACTGTCATCTCTGTCTTGTCATGGAGCACAGTTTAAACTTTTGAAAAAGAGACAAATGTTTGTTTGCAGTGTTTGAATAACGTTCCTGTCTCTCTACAACCTCCTGTGTTTCTGCGCAAATCTGTGACCCAAGCATGACATTCTAAAAATAACCATATAAACATATGGTTTCTACTTCACGGATTTTCTTATTTCGCGGGTGGCTCTGGAACGCAACCCCCGCGATGGAGGAGGGATTACTGTATTTCTCTTCTGGTTCGTCCTTCTTCCACTTCAAAACCGGTCCCGCCAACACGCAGCTGACACGGCATTTCTCGATTCCTATTCGTCCTCTTCCAAACCCTTCCCCATGCTGCCTGTGGCTCCCGTGTCTTTACAACAGCTTCTTACACAGCAAATATCAGAAGCTAAAAATGATCGTACACACATTCGAGAATACAACTCTTCTCTAGCATTTGCTTCCATGGGTGCACAGATAACTCAACCTTCTGGCCACGTACCATACTGTTTTAAAATACATGGGCAAATTTATCACCAAATCTCTCCATTATACGCCAACACTTCTACCTCGCCAGGATATGGACAGTTGTATGTTTTTGACACAGCGCAAGCTACTGAAGTACGCTAACAAAATAAAGCAAACCCTGCATGCAGCGAAAATGTACTTCTCCAGCTAGATTCCATACTCAGAACCATCAACCCCTTCACTAAATCATACAAACACATGCATGAAATCGCTCAGTCCAATCCAACAGCATTTGTACGAATGGTTTTCAAGGAAAACCCTAGGCAGGATTTACGACGATAAAATGCCCCGACATGTCACACCGATGTTGCAGCAAAACACCTATGCACAACTGCGTCTTTCAAGAAGTATTTATTTCTTCTTGATTTCTGAATTCCTTTCTCACCGTTTTCCGTTCCTATTCTTACACCGCCGTATGCTACAGCGGGCGTCGGCTAGTATCACATAATACGATTCTGATTGGTTCAGAGTCCTGGAGAACTCGGCCATCAAGCTGCCTCCCCCTATTGGTCAATCCATAGCAGACTCCGCGCTGGGCCAGCCAATCCAAGGAAAGGACCCCTCTACATGATGTTTCCTGCGTGTAGCAAAGTAGCAACCTCCGTTCCAATTTACCCATTGCTTTGACGTGATCGAGATTTTAAAAGGCAAGCGGCGTGGAGTGTCTCAGAACAGAAAGGGCTGTGCAGCAAGGAGGCTTAAGCAAGACAGGGAATTTTGGAGTTTTCCATTATTTGTTTTGGTACTGACATCCGAAAGCTGGTACCAACACCAAAGCTGAAATTTTAGTACCGACACAAGACCTCTATGATTGAAACGTAATCGTAAAATGAAAATATATTGTCTGATCAATTTGGTAAATTAAATCATTTTGAAAATCTGTTTGGCATCGGAAGCCCAACCAACCTGCTTATAGTAACAACCATCAATTGACAAAACTGACCCACTGAAGTAACCCTCTAAAGCGAAACCGACCAGAAAGTCAAATTTAAAATGTAACAAATTGTAATGGATGAGACTCACTCCGCTCTCTGATGTCGCCATTACTTGAACACACTCAGCTAAAGGTTCAGCAGCTGCATCCATGTGCCACCCTATGGAGGTCTTCCAGCTTATGAAACACAATCTTTCCTCAATTAATAATGAGGACTCCACCACGCACCTGCTTTGTGGCGCAGTTTCTTGAAGCAGCTCCGCTAAGCAGTGTCAGCTTTTGCTAAACTCTGGACAGACTGTGAAGGGAGTAAACTGGAGAGCCATCACCTTAGCCGTGTCAGCCTGCACCCGTGAGATTAGGAGCACCAAGGCAGTGGCCACTTCTAGGGGAGTTGATTGGAGTTTCCCACTATGGCTCCAGGTTTTTACTTTTACCCGACTGCCATCTTTCTATTCTCATTGTGTACTTAGAAATACTTGGCATTCTTAGTTTTACAATATACCTGAGCAATTGGGGGAGAAAGCCCCTTAGATGGCTGAGTTCCAGAGAACCTGCATGGAGATGGTAGAAACTTGTAGATGGACAACCATAACATTCCATAAATCTAAAGTGACAAGATGACACATGAAGTCACTTAAGAGTTTGCAAAAAGGACTAAAAAGACCGCGAAAAACAAAGACTCTTGGGTCTGACAAAACCAAAATTGAATGGTTTGGCTTGAAAAAGTTTGGTATTTTTCAAGTCCAAATTATTTCTTCACTATCATGGCATTTATTAATTTGCCACATTAAATCGACATCAAAAGTGAAGTATATTTTATCCATCCATTCATTCATTCCCTAACAGTCACGGAGGCAGCAGCCTGAGCAAATGACACCCAGACATCCATCCCTTTTCCATGTCACCTTCTCCAACTCTTCTGGGATTGGTAAGTGGGGGGTTGGGGGAGGGGTGGCATACTGTGGTGTTCCAAGACAAGCCAAGAGATGTAATCTCTCCAGCATGTCCCAAGCCTGCCCAGCGGTCTCCTCCCAGTTGGATATGCCCGAAAGACCATCCAGGAGGTACCCTAATCAGATGCCAGAACCACCTCAACTGGCTTCGTTCAATGCAGAGAAGCAGTGGTTCTATTTTGAGTGCCTCCTGAATTTCTGCACTCCCCACCCTGACTCTAAGGCTGAGACCAGACATCCCACAAAGGAAATTCATTTCTGTCGCTTGTAACAGTGACCGTCTTCTTTCGGTCACTATCCAAAACTCTTGACCATAGGTGAGGACTGAAATTGTAGATCGACCAGTGCATTGAGAGCTTCGCTTTTTGGCTCACCTCTCATCTTCACCATGACTGACCGGCACAACATCCACAAAATTGTGGGCACTGCTCTGATTAATCTGTCAATCTCCCGCTCCCTTCGTCATCATCTTGCATGGAGCTCCAGAACCGAGGGTGATTGATGGTCATTTTATATTTCTTCCATTTCCAAATAACTGCACCAACAGTTGTCACCTTTTCACCAAGCTTCTTGTAGCCCATTCCAGCCTTTTGCAGGTCTTGTCCCTGACATCCTTTGACAGCTCTTTGCTCTTGCCCGTGGTGGTGGAGAGGTTGGAATGGAGGAAATGGATTCTGTGGACTGGTGTGCTTTACACACATCAAGAGTTGAGATCAGGAGTATCTGGAATTGATTGTAATCTGTGTACCACATGGACACACAGCCAATCAGTGGGATCAAGAATTCTGGCTGGGTTGTAGGGGATCAAATCCTTATTTCACTCAATGACATACAAATCAATTCATAACTTTTATGTAATGTGTTTTTTTTTCTGGATTTTTGGTTGATATTTTGTCTCTTTCCATTAAAATGAAACTACCATAAAAATTAGAGACTGTTCCATTTCTTTGTAAGTGAGCAAACCTACAAATTCAGCAAAGGATCAAACAATTATTTCCCCCACTGTAAACGCCTCCGCTTGAGGCAGCACCCCATCCCAAAACCCTCAGTGGACACTCTACCAATGCCCAGCTGAGAACCATGACCTCAGACCTGGAGACGCTGATGCTCATCCCAGCAGCTTCACACTCGACTGCAAACCACCCCAGTACGTGTCCAAGGTCACAACCTGATGAAGCCAATAGGGCTACAAGATCCGCGATCCTGGGGCCAACGAACTTCACCATTTTATACCTTTAACAAAAATCACTAGCCTGTCCTACTTTTATAATGAAGGTGAAAGGCACTGCAGTCCCAAAAGTGATGAAAAGCTTTAAAACTTAATGGATATGTCCACTTGTTCAAGCTAAAAATGTTAACGGTACTGATCCACATCATGAGATTACACACATATTGCAAAATGGCATATCCATTTGTTTTATTTTTTTATTAAGCACCAATGTTATGGGATTCAACCATTTAAAAAGAAGAACAGTTGCGTTTTTCTTTACAAACATGCGCCGTTCGTCTTACTCTGCGCCACACTATCAGCCTCAGGGACGTGGATTCACCTCATCTCACCTTGACGGCCACATATGAATTGCTCTTTATGTTCAGACAACTAGACAATAATAACTTTAAAAAAAGTCACATGATCGCTTATATTCTTTCATCCATCCATCCATCTTCCAACCTGCTGAATCCGAACACAGGGTCACGGGGGTCTGCTGGAGCCAATCCCAGCCAACACAGGGCACAAGGCAGGAACCAATCCCGGGCAGGGTGCCAACCCACCGCAGGACACACACAAACACACCCACACACCAAGCACACACTAGGACCAATTTAGAATCACCAATCCACCTAACCTGCATGTCTTTGGACTGTGGGAGGAAACCAGAGCACCCAGAGGAAACCCACACAGACACGGGGACAACATGCAAACTCCACGCAGGGAGGACCCGAGAAGCGAACCCGGGTCTCCTAACTGCGAGGCAGCAGCGCTACCACTGTGCCACCAATGGACTGATAATGCAAATGTGTGCTTCGGTAAGACAGAATATGGAGCTCATGTGAAACAAGTAATCAAGAACTAAATAGACATTATGAGAGGGCAGACACCTACCTACCTACCTAATCCAGGGCAGGGTTGCCTACGCCAGCAATAATAAGACGCATCACATAAACATCACCTGGACAGGGCGCCACACAGTTAAGGCTAGTTTATTAATGGCAGTCCACTGAGCTGTAAGTTTAGTACAGTTGTTTTAACATAAGCAGAGAAGTAGCACAGAGCTGTCATTCCTGCCTCACAGCACCAACTTAGACAGGGAATCTGCATGTTCTCCCCATGTATACAAGGACTGATTACTATTAGTTCTTTTATTACAACAGCCGCAAGCATGGCTCATCGTGCATTTAAAAAAAACAACTTTTAAAATCAATAATTAGTTTGTGTCACTTCAAACTACTCTATCACACACTCTGCCTTTTTCATCTTCTGAGCATTCTTTTTATCGTGTGTGTGTGTGCACGGAACGCCACGGGTTGCCATAATTCCACCCATGATGGCTTCTGCAAACAGAAAAGTGAGCAAGAAATGCATTGTTACATCGAGACAACAATACCAAGAATCTACGATAACATTTATTAGATCCCCGTTTGCTTTTGCTGTTACAATCATACCTTGGAAACATTTTAACTTATGTAAACACGGCTACCACCTTTGCAACTTCAAAGTGGACATATTCGGTAAAGTTTTTCTTCACATTGCGGCTCCAGTAACCTTCACCTCCATTAGAAAGCGCAACAGTGGGCTAGTTTTCTTCATTTTAACTTTACAAAATACGCTTCACTTTTGAACACAATTTTGTGTGGCAAACTAATATACAAGGTCTTACACAAAAAAAAAAAAACACGACTAACTCTATAGCTTGGGAATAAAGAGCAGAAGTGGGGACAAACAAAGAGATGGTTCTAGAACAGCATTGGGCAATGGTGGTCCTGGAGGGTCACAGTGGCTGCAGGTTTTTGTTGCAACCCAGTTTCTTAATGAGGAGTCAATTATTCCTGATGAAGCACTTATTGCTTAAGTGACATTTTGATACAGTAATCCCTCACTTATCGCAGGAGATAGGTTCCAAGGCCGACCGCGATAACTGAATTTCAGCGAAGTAGGGACACCATATTTATTTAATTATTTAACGTGTATTTGGACGTTTTTAAACCCTCCCTGTATTGTTTACAACCCACCCTTTACTCTATTAATAACAGGGACAACTGCTAAGCAATATGAAATCGGTAGATAAGTTTACACTTACTGTATAGCAAAGTACACGTAGCTATATATGACGTGATGAATATGCTGCGCAGTAAAAATGATGACGATGAAAGTGATGATCCCCTGAATGCAGTATAAAGAGCACGTTAATGTTGAATGAGTGAGATGAGATGAGACTTCCTGGTTAATGCAGCACTGCGTCGCTGAGCCAATCAGCAGCACACAGGAACTTAACTGCGTGCTCTGATTGGGTAGCTTCTCAGCCATCCGCCAATAGCATCTCTTGTATGAAATCAACTGGGCAAACCAACTGAGGAAGCAACTATCAGAAGTAAAAAGGCTAATTGTCCGCAGAAACCCGCGAAGAAGCGAAAAATCTGCGTTATATATTTAGATATGCTTACATATAAAATCCGCGAAGTCGTGAATCCGCGAAAAGTGAACCGCGAAGTGGAGAGGGATTACTGTACTTCATTTTAGTGGTCGTTCACTTCCTGGGTCCTCCCTGTGTCTACGTGGGTTTCCTCCGGGTGCTCCGGTGTCCTCCCACAGTCCAAAGACATGCAGGTTAGGTGCATTGGCGAGCCTAAATTGTCCCTAGTGTGTACTTGGTGTGTGTGCCCTGCGGTGGGCTGGCACCCTACCTGGGGTTTATTTCCTGCCTTGCACCCTGTGTTGGCTGAGATTGGCTCCAGCAGACCCCCGTGACCCTGTAGTTAGGATATATAGCGGGTTGGGTAATGGATGGATGGATGACCCTGGAGACGTGTTTGTTTACATGAAGGTCAGCTATTTGCCTGTACAAATATCGGGGTGTATTTACTTTTTCACACAACTGTACTCCCAAGCACACCCATGTCCCTTTCTTTCTGACTCTTCTCCTTTTTTGGTGCTTCAACCTGAGACTTTTCTGATGGCTCTGGTGAATTCCATTTCTCCATCTGGGTCAGAGCCAGTCTGGAGTTTTGTTTTCTTCTATTCACAATACAATCAACCTCCATTTTGGGCAGGATAACCGTGAGATTTTGTTTTTCTTTATTCCGCATTATACAATTCCTTGTATTAATAATTTGTTAGTTTTCACATACCCCTGGGGGGGTCAGAGCACAGGGTCAGCCATTGTACAGCACCCATAGAGCAACTGCAGGTTAGGGTCATGCTCAACGGCCAAGCAGAGTAGGATCTCTTTTTGGCAGTAATGGGGATTTGAACCAGCAGCCTTCTGGATACCGGCGCAGATCTTTAGCCTCAGAACCACCACAAAGCCCCACTAGTGCCAGTCTTCTCTCAGGCCACATTTCTCTGATGTTGAGTTGTAGTTTGCTTATACAGTGCCTTTCATAATGAGTTTTGTGTGTCATTTGTTCAGGTAAATCACCTTTACCTGTAAGGTGCTGCTTAAATGAAGCTCAAGTGTTTGCCTGTTCAAATATGTTGAAAAAAGTCAACAATTCCTATGGGGTGCACTTACTTTTTCACACGACTGTATCTGTTTAGATTAACGGAGCTAAAGATCCGTCGAGACTAACTAGTGCAACTGTACTCACTTCTTCCAAGTCACCTGAGTAATGAGAACATATTTATGATTATTAACCCTTAACTACTCGCACTGGTGTTATTTTGTACACCAGTCTCTGTTATTTTTGTCCAGTGTCCTTTAACTTGAACCTACCGGCATCTGTCCTCAGCTTGATTCACTACAAGTCCAGTGTCACAATGGTTTCCCTCCAGTGTGCCCCCCCCCAAGCTGGTTTAATGAGTGGATGCACAGTCGCCAGTTCCATATGGTCCATTTGGTACACTACGCGGGTACTTAAGAACACATCACAACGATGACATGTTCTTCTTGCAATGACTTTGTCTGCAAAGAACATTCAACAAGTGGACCACAAAAGCCGGGTCAGGCATAGCCAGTAGAGAGCAGCACCATCGATAGACGGGCACTTTCTTTAAACGAGGGAATAACAGCACTGCGCACTGATGCACATCGTCAACTCTGCGCGGCTGCGGGTTTTTGTGCCATACAAGGGAATGCCATTGTTACATCAAATCGATCTCGTGGTTTAGTAGTCTGGTCTATAAATATTTCAAAGAAATGATTTTTGTTTTTATTTGCTTTGATTTAAATGTGTAGGTTTCTTTTACCTTTTTGTATTAGTAGTGTAGGGTGTTGTACCGTGTTAGCCATCATAGATATACATTAGAACAATCTGGACGAGAGCAGGCCAGTCAGCCCAAAAAAGCTTGCCAGGCCTGTCCACTTATTTCTTCCAAAAAAACATCAAGTCGAGTTTTGAAAGTCCCTAAATCTTACTGTTTACCACACTACTTGGTCGCTTATTCCAAGTGTCTCTGGTTCTCTAAGTGAAGGAAAACTTCCTAATGTTTGTGTGAAATTTACCCTTAACAAGTTTCCAAATGTGATCCCGTGTTCTTGATGAACTCATTATAAAATAACAGTCTCGATCCACTGGGCTAATCTATAAGCCAAATACCACCGACTCACTCATCACAAAATCTCCCGAGCCATAAGGACTTGGAATTTGGAATGTAGGTTACCCTTGGCCCATAGGTGCTTGCTAAGAAACGGTTTTAAAAATTTCGTGGTCCAAATGCGAAATTTCTTATAGTTTTTTAGACCCGTTTGTCTGTCTGTCCGCTTTTCACGAGAGAACTACTTAACGGATTTAGATCAGGTTTTTTTCTATAATTTGCTACAGCACATCACAGGCTACAGGACCACCACCAGCACAATCAGCTCCACTGACAGTCTGCCGGATGATCTCAACACTTTCTACACCTGCTTTGAGACATACAGCAACAGCACAGAGTGGAGACACACACACACATACACACCTGGACCACACAACCCCCCTCCCCTCCCCTAATGGTCTCTTCAAGTCAGGTACACAAAGCACTAAGGAAGATCAACCCCCATAAGGCAGCAGGACCAGACAACATCCCTGGGCGGGCTCTCAAAGCATGTGCCAACGAGTTGACTGATGTTCTCCGCTCCATCTTCAACCTTTCCCTCAGTCAGCGCATCGTTCCGTCCCGCTTTAAGACTACGATCATCGATCCCCCTTGCTAAAAAAAGCCGACCCATCCGCCTGAATGATTACAGGCCGGTAGCACTCACTCCAATCATCATGAAGTGCTTTGAGAGAGTAGTGTTGGCCCACATTCAGAGCAGCATACCGGACACTCTGGACCCCCTGCAGTATACCTACCGGCCCAACAGGTCCACCTCAGATGCCATCGCGGCCGTACTACATCATTCCCTCTCCCATCTGGAGAACAAAGACTCTTACATCAGGATGCTCTTTGTTGACTACAGCTCCGCCTTTAACACGGTTATCCCCCGTAAGCTGTCTGCACTTGGCCTGCACCCAACTCTCTGTGACTGGCTCCTAAACTTTCTGACTGGCAGGCCCGTCTGTCATGATTAGTAATAGGATTTCAGCCACCATTATCACAAACACAGAGGCACCCCACAGGGATGCGTCCTCAGCCCCATCCTCTACACCCTGTTCAACCACGACTGCGTCACCTCCCACAAAGATAACATCATCCTAAAGTTCGCAGATGACACCGCAGTGATTGGACGCATCGCTGGCGGGGATGAGGTGGCCAGTCTGGCGTCACGGTGTGAGGACAACAACCTCACCCTCAACACAGACAAGACGAAGGAGATGATAGTGGACATGAGGAAGGAGTGAAGACGTCACTGGCCACTGTTCATCCGAGGGCTTGAAGTGCAGAGGGTGAGCAGCATTAAATACCTGGGCGTCTACATCAGTGAGGACCTCACCTGGACACTCAACACCACACAGCTGGTCAAGAGGGCTCAACAGTGGCTGTACTTTCTGAGGAGGCTGAGGAAGTTTGGTATGTCGACTAAGATCCTCGGCAACTTTTACTGGATGGATGGATAGATAGATACTTTATTAATCCCAGGGGGAAATTCACATATTCCAGCAGCAAAAAATATTAAACAGTAATAAAAAAATGCAGGTAAAAAAAAAAAAAAAAAAAAAACAGACAATAACTTGAATAATGTTCAACGTTTACCCCCTCTGGTGGAATTGAAGAGTCGCATAGTTTGGGGGAGGAATGATCTTCTCAGTCTGTCAGTGGAGCAGGACAGTGACAGCAGTCTCTCGCTGAAACTGCTCCTCTGTCTGGAGATGACACTGTTTAATGGATGTAGTGGATTCTCCATAATTGATAGGAGCCTGCTGAGCGCCCTTCGCTCTGCCACAGATGTTAAACTGTCCAGCTCCATCCCTACAATAGAGCCTGCCTTCCTCACCAGTTTGTCCAGACGTGAGGCATCCTTCTTCTTAATGCTGCCTCCCCAGCACACCACTGTGTAGAAGAGGGCACTCGCCATAACCATCTGATAGAACATCTGCAGCATCTTACTGCAGATGTTGAAGGATGCCAGTCTTCTAAGGAAGTACAGGCGGCTCTGTCCTTTCTTGCACAGAGAATCAGTATTGGCAGTCCAGTCTAATTTATCGTCCAGCTGCACTCCTAGGTATTTATAGGTCTGGACCCTCTGCACACAGTCACCTCTGATGATCACGGGGTCCATGAGGGGCCTGGGTCTCCTAAAATCCACCACCAGTTCCTTGGTTTTGCTGGTGTTCAGTTGTAGGTGGTTTAAGTCGCACCATTTAACAAAGTCCTTGATGAGGTTTCTATACTCCTCCTCCTGCCCACTCCTGATGCAGCCCATGATAGCAGTGTCGTCAGCAAACTTTTGCACGTGGCATTGTTGATAGCATCTTGACCAGCTGGATCACTGTGTGGTACGGCAACACTATTGCTATGGACCGCAAACGCCTGCAGAGAGTCTGCAGGAGAACTGCCTCGATCCTCAGGGACCCCACACATCCCCAACACGAACTGTTCACACTTCTACCCTCAGGCAGGAGGTACAGAAGTATGAAATGCAGGACTTCCAGGCTAAAGAACCCTCTTTCCCAAGGCCATTAGACTCCTAAATAACTGACTGGAGTTTATAACCGTGGTCCACCTCATTCTATCAACCTCACACAACTGTATTTGACTTGTCCATCACACACCTACATGCACCTTACACTTTATACTTCTGTTCTGGTTTTATACTTTATGCTGGCTCTGTTACTTATTATCTATCTGCTACTTATTATTTATGTTTATCTTTATACGTTGGTTTTGTCATTTGGTGTGGACAACACAGAAAGAATTTCATTGTACAGGGAAACGTGTTTCCTTACTGTGCACATGACAATACATTTTGAACTTGAATTTGACTGCGGGGCCCTCCTCACACACCTGTCTGCCTCGGGGCTTGACCTTAACTCCACTTAGTTAGCGAACGAGAGAATTAATTAACGGATTTAGATCCGTTTGTTTGTCGCGGATGTGAATCGCTGAATGAGCGTGCGACGGCGGTCCTCCAATTGTCAGTCACGGACAATTGTATGTTGCCCTCCTCCAGAGTTCCGTCTTTTCATTCACCTACAGTCGTATCCTCAAACCCACCCCATTTGGACAACTGTGTCTTTCAGGAAGTGTTCACTCGTCAATACATAATTATACGCCGTAGTTGGCTAGTTTGATTTAATTTCATACAACTAAATACTGCTTTACTAAAACTCTTTGTGTGGAAAACACCGCAGTACTCAGATGTTCCTAGGAAATGAAAGACATACCACTGTTATCTGTTTTGTTGAGAGTCAATTATTATGTAGCCTGAGAGGGGGTCCCAAACTTTTTCATATGACAGTATATAAAATCCAACATCTGTCTGTCTATCTGTATGTCTGTCCGTTTTTCACGAGAGAACTACTTAATGGATTTAGATCGGGTTTATTCCTAGAATTTGCTTGAACATTCCGGTTGATTTTGCAATTTCTCTCATCTCTGTTAAGTATCAGAGTTCGCTTGCAGAAGCGATTTATTCGCGCAAATCTGAGACAGAAGCTGTGGGCCGAGGGGAGGGGGAAGCATGACGTCAGGAGTGGGGAGTCAGGCAGGGCCCTCTTTACTCACACACCAGCCTCGGGGTGTTCACTACCTCCGCTTAGCTAGCGAATGAGAGAACTACTTAATGGATTTAGATCGGGTTTATTCCTAGAATTTGCTTGAACATTCCGGTTGATTTTGCGACTTCTTTCATCACGCTAAGTATCAGAGTTCACTTGCAGTACCAATTTATTTGCGCGAATCCAAGAGAGACGCAGCAGACCAAAGGGAGGGGACGCAGGGCCCTCCTCACTCACACACCAGCCTCGGGGCGTTCCTTACCTCCGCTTAGCTAACAAACGAGAGAATTACATAACGGATTTAGATCTGTTTTTTTTTCTAGAATTTGCTTGAACATTCCGATTGATTTTGCAATTTCTCTCATCTCTGCTAAGTATCATAGTTCGCTTGCAGAAGCGATTTATTCGTGCAAATCTGAGACAGAAGCTGTGGGCCGAGGGGAGGGGGAAGCATGACGTCAGGAGTGGGGAGCCAGGCAGGGCCCTCTTTACTCACACACCAGCCTCGGGGTGTTCATTATCTCCGCTTAGCTAGCTAATGAGACAACTACTTAACAGATTTAGATCTGTTTTTTTCTATAACTTGCTTGAACATTCCGGTTGATTTTGCGACTTCTCTCATTGCGCTGAATATCGTAGTTGGCTTGCTGGAGCGATATATTTACACTAATCTGAGACAGAGGCTGCGGGCCAAGGGAAGGGGGAAGAGTGACATCAGGAGTAGAGAGCTGGGCGGGGCCTTCCTCACTGTCCTGTTTCACTAATATGCGGGCGAAGCCAGCAGGGGATGGCTAGTTCACTTCATAATTTTAAACACTTCAATCATGTTTAGTGAAGATTGTAGTGAGACATTAAAGAAAATGCGATCAATATGCAAATCTTTCAGTGGATAGATAGATAGATATTTTATTAATCCCAAGGGGAAATTCACATACTCCAGCAGCAGCATACTGATAAAGAACAATATTTAAGAGTGATAACAATGCAGGTATACAGACAGACAATAACTTTGAATAATGCTAACGTTTACCCCCCAGGGTGGAACTGAAAGTGTGACTGGTGATGAATGAGCACTGGAGAAGTGGATCAGGTTTATTTTCAGACAGTCCTAGACCTGGGGTGTCAAACTCCGGTCCTGGAGGGGGGCCGCAGTGGCTGCAGGTTTTCATTCTAACCCTTTTCTTAATGAGTGATCTGTTTTTGCTGCTATTTAACTTCTTTTGAATTCATTTTAATTGATTTGCTCTTTAAGATTCGGACCCCTTAATTGTCAGCCAAACAATAGTGAGAGACAAAATGAACCAAAACATACCAGGAAACTGTGTCTACCATACAATACCTGAAAATAAAGAAAGGTGAAGGTTTCAGGAATGTTGATCTGCTCAGGTCCCCTAAATATTTTAACCCTCTGCAGTTTGCATATCAGGAGAAGGTGGGAGCGGAAGATGCCATCATCTATATGCTACACCGATCCCTCTCTCACTTGGACAGAGGCAGTGGTGCTGTAAGAATTATGTTTCTAGACTTCTCTAGCGCTTTCAACACAATCCAACCTCTGCTCCTTAGGGACAAGCTGACAGAGATGGGATTAGATTCATACCTGGTGGCATGGATCGTGGACTATCTTAAAGACAGACCTCAGTATGTGCGTCTTGGGAATTGCACGTCTGACATTGTGGTCAGCAACACAGGAGCGCCACAGGGGACTGTACTTTCTCTGGTCCTGTTCAGCCAACATACATCGGACTTCCAATACAACTCGGAGTCCTGCCATGTGCAAAAGTTCGCTGATGACACTGCTATCGTGGGCTGCATCAGGAATGGGCTGGAGGAGGAGTATAGGGACCTAATCAATGACTTTGTTAAATGGTGCGACTCAAACCACCTACACCTGAACACGAGCAAAACCAAGGAGCTGGTGGTGGATTTTAGGAGGACCAGACCCCTCATAGACCCAGTGATCATCAAAGGTGACTGTATGCAGATGGTGCAGACCTATAAATATCTGGGAGTGCAGCTGGATGATAAATTAGACTGGACTGCCAATACTGATGCGCTGTGCAAGAAAGGACAGAGCCGGTTATACTTCCTTAGAAGGCTGGCTTCCTTCAACATCTGCAATAAGATGCTGCAGATGTTCTATCAAACAGTTGTGGCGAGCGCCCTCTTCTACGCAGTGGTGTGCTGGGGAGGCAGCATTAAGAGGAAAGACGCCTCACGCCTGGACAAACTAGTGAGGAAGGCAGGCTCTATTGTTGGCATGGAGCTGGACAGTTTAATATCTGTGGCAGAGCGAAGGGCGCTCAGCAGGCTCCTATCAATTATGGAAAATCCACTGCATCCACTTAATAGTATCATCTCCAGACAGAAGAGCAGCTTCAGCGACAGACTGCTGTCACCGTCCTGCTCCACAGACAGATTGAGGAGATTGTTCCTCCCCCAAACTATGCGACTCTTTAATTCCACCCGGGGGGGTAAACGTTAACATTTAACATTATACATAGTTATTGTCTGTTTTTTCACCTGCATTATTATCATTCTTTAATTTAATATTATTTATTGTATCAGTATGCTGCTGCTGAAGAATGTGAATTTCCCATTGGGATTAATAAAGTATCTATCTATCTATTTTAACTGTGCTCTTAGAAAACAGAAAATCCACAATGTCGGATGTGTATTCAATTACACAATGAGAGAAGCAACAAGCCATGGAATTAAAGAACGAGTTTAATTAACGACAAGAATCAGCACCTAATGAAACAACTGGTTGGAGTTTGAGGACCCGAGTTAGGTGCTCTTCTGTTGGCTCCCTCACTTCACATTTGGATGCCATTTAAAGAAAGAAAAGCAGCAATTCGGAGGAACGATGAAGAAATTCGGGGAATCAAATATTAAAAAAGCAAGTCAATTAAAATGAATGGAAAAAGAGTTAATTAGCCGTAAAAACAGTGCACTCGTAAAGAAAAGGGTTAAAATGAAAACCTGCAGCCACTTGGGCCCTCCAGGACCAGAGTTGGGGACCCCTGTCTTAGACTGTGTCATACTATTCAGTAATATGGTATTAAATTACATTAAAAACGTGTACAATTTAAAATTATTGCGAAGTTTTATATTACAACCTCACAACGTGCATATAAATAGCCCTTTTAATACTGGTGCATAAAATACACCGCGCGAGTACTTATGGGATGAGAAATGGTGCGAGTGGTTAAGGGGTAAGAAACCTCCAAATAAATGTGTGCCGGTGTATAAATCACTCCACTCCTTCTGTCTGTTGTAGGTTTGGTATTTTAGACTTCCAAGTTCTTCCACATTAAACTCATTCATTTGAGCGATCATCCACCTCACAAAATAAAAGTGAACTGGCCGACTGGGACACAACCTCTCGGCTAACAGACCCCACTCTGGGTGCTTCTCGATGACAGGAGCCTTTCCCGGTGCCCGTTACAAACACCGCCAGCCTTGTCTCCTCCAAAGCCTCGTCATTAGCCGAAATAGAAAGTGAAAGCGGCCGTGTTGCACGGCGCCCTCCTCCGTTAAGCACAAAACGGGTACAATCTGTCCGGTCACCCCTTAACATGTTGGTGTAAAGTCGCACTATTGTGACTGAAGATCTCCCGGCACTTGAGCTCCTTGGCTCGGTTCCTACCGTCTTTATTAAAAACGCCGCCTAGGCCCAAATCACTAACTGCCGAGGCGAATCGTCTCCCAGCGCAATAATGTGCACCTGCGTTTAGCAAAGCCCTCCGTGACAAGCACCCATTGAAGACATTTCATCAGTAACCTTCCGTTTTATTTCACACACTCGCGTGTTTCGCTAAAGGCGCCCCTCAATAGCAAACGCTTACTCACCCTCCCATCCCCCACTCGTTTCGTACCGCTTTAAAAAGACACGCTTATCATCCCCTGCAATAGGCGAGCGATACTACAAGAGAGCGACCCCTTCAAGACATCCTCCGACAAACACGACCTGTCTGCTTAGTGACTTAAACACAGCGATTATCGAGGTTCCCACTTAGACTCACCATGTTTCCCGCTACCGGAACCTGATGAAGTGATTTTGCACTGCGCAAGCGATTAGTTCCGTCTTGCGGACGCCAGAAGCCGGGTCAGGCATAGGAAGTAGAGAGCGGCACGATCGATAGACGAGCGCTTTCTTTAAATGAGGGAATAACGGCGCCACGCACAGACGCCAAGGGAATGGCCTTGTTACATTTAATCGATCTCGTTGTTTAGTATTCTGGTCTATTAATATTTCAATTTTTGGTTTTATTTGCCTTAGATTTAAATGTGTACGTTTCTTTTACCTTTTAGGTAATATTAACATCCATCCATCATCCAACCTGCTATATCCTAACATAGGGTCACGGGGTCTGCTGGAGCCAATCCCAGCCAGCACAGGGCGCAAGGCAGGAAACAAACCCCGGGCAGGGTGCCAGCCCACCGCAGGGCACACACACACACACCCACACACTAGGGACAATTTAGGATCGCCAATGCACCTAACCTGCACGTCTTTGGACTGTGGGAGAAAACCAGAGCACCCGGAGGAAACCCACGCAGACACAGGGAGAACATGCAAACTCCACGCAGGGAGGACCCGGGAAGCGAACCTAGGTCTCCTAACTGCAAGGCAGCAGCACTACCACTACGCCACCGTAATAACAATAATAATCCATTTTATTTATATAGCGCCTTTCCTAATTTCCGTATGATGAGTTGTATGAGAGGTTGGACACTAAGGAGGGAGAAAAGGATCTGTACCAATTGGTAAGACAGAGGGACCGAGCTGGTAAAGATGTGCAGCAGGTTAAGGTAATAAAGGATAAAGATGGAAACGTACTCACAAGCGAGGAGAGTGTGTTGAGCAGATGGAAAGAGTACTTTGAGAGGCTGATGAATGAAGAGAACGAGAGAGAGAAGAGGTTGGGTGATGTGAAGATAGTGAATCAGGAAGTGCAATGGATTAGCAAGGAGGAAGTAAGGACAGCGATGATGAGGATGAAGAATGGAAAAGCTGTTTGTCCAGATGACATACCTGTGGAAGCATGGAGGTGTTCAGGAAAGATGGCAGTGGAGTTTTAAAACACATTGTTTAATGGAATCTTGAAAAGTGAGAGGAGGCCTGAGAAGTGTACTGGTGCTGATATTTAAGAATAAGGGGGATGTGCAGGACTGTTGTAACTACAGGGGGATAAAACTGATGAGCCACAGCATGAAGTTATGGGAAAGAGTAGTGGAAGCTCAGTTAAGAAGTGAGGTGATGATTAGTGAGCAGCAGGATGCTTTTATGCCAAGAAAGAGCACCAGAGATGCGATGTTTGCTCTGAGGGTGTTGATGGAGAAGTTTAAAGAAGGCCAGACACGCATTGTGTCTTTGTGGACCTGGAGAAAGCAGAGGACAGGGGGCCTGAGAGAAGCTGTGGTATTTTATGAGGAAGTCGGGAGTGGCAGAGAAGTATGTAAGAATGGTACAGGATAAGTACAAGGGAAGTGTGACAGTGGTGAGGTCTGCGGTGGGAGTGACGGAGGTGGGATTTCATCAGGGATTGGCTCTGAGCCCTTTCTTATTTGCAATGGTGATGGACAGGTTGACAGACGAGATTAGACAGGAGTCCCCGTGGACTGTGATGTTTGCTGATGACATTGTGATCTGCAGGTGGAGGAGACCCTGGAGAAGTGGAGATATGAGAGGAGAGGAATGAAGGTTAGTAGGACCACCAAGACAGAATACATGTGTGTGAATGAGAGGAAGGTCAGTGGAATGGTGAGGATGCAGGGTGTAGAGTTGGCGAAGGTGGATGAGTTTAAATACTTGGGATCAACAGTACAGAGTAATGGGGATTGTGGAAGGGAAGTGAAGAAGAGAGTGCAGGCAGGGTGGAATGGGTGGAGAAGAGTGTCAGGAGTGATCTGTGACAGACGGGTATCAGCAAGAGTGACAGGGAAGTTCTACAGGATGGCAGTGAGACCAGCTTACATGGGCTTATGACGGTGGCACAGGAGACAGAGCTGGAGGTGGCATAGTTAAAGATGCTAAGATTTGCATTGGGTGTGATGAGGATGGACAGGATTAGAAATGAGGACATTAGAGGGTCAGCTCAGGTGGGATGTTTGGGAGACAAAGTCAGAGAGGTGAGATGGCGTTGGTTTGGAGAGATGCTGGGTATATTGGGAAAATGGTGCTAAGGATAGAGCTGCCAGGTAAGAGGAGAAGAGGAAGGCCTAAGAGAAGGTTTATGGATCTGGTGAGAGAGGACATGCAGGTGATGTGTGTGGCAGAGCAAGATGACGAGGACAGAAAGATATGGAAGAAGATGATCTGCTGTGGCAACCGCTAACCAGAGCAGCCAAAAGAAGAAGAATACGATCAACAGTACAGAGTAATGGGGATTGTGGAAGAGAGCTGAAGAAGAGAGTGCAGGCAGGGTGGAATGGGTGGAGAAGAGTGGAGTGATCTGTGACAGACGGGTAACAGCAAGAGTGACAGGGAAGGTCTACAGGACGGTAGTGAGACCAGCTATGTTATATGGTCTGGAGATAGTGGCACAGGAGACAGAGCTGGAGGTGGCATAGTTAAAGATGCTAAGATTTGCATTGGGTGTGATGAGGATGGACAGGATTAGAATTGAGGACATTAGAGGGTCAGCTCAGGTTGGACGGTTGGGAGACAAAGTCAGAGAGGCGAGATTGCGTTGGTTTGGACATGTGCAGAGGAGAGATGCTGGGTATATTGGGAGAAGGATGATAAGGAAGAGGAAGGCCTAAGAGAAGGTTAATGGATGTGGTGAGAGGGGACATGCTGGTGATGGGTGTAACAGAACAAGATGCAGAGGACAGAAAGATATGGAAGAAGATGATCCACTGTGGTGACCCCTAACGGGAGCAGCCAAAAGAAAAAGAAGATTTATAAAGCGCCTTTCCAATGCTCAAGGTAGAGGTTGTAATTGTATCAAAATGCTGCCAATTAGAAGTAATCAGTGGGCACACGGGTGCAAATTACATTGAATACTACAAGGAGTGCGATTATTTTTTCACTTGTGTGCTCATTAAGATATGTTTCTCACAACTCGACAGACTAGTTAGAGTTCTATATTTGTGAGTAAATTGTAATATAAACTACAGAAAAAAAACTTATAATGTAGTAGTCAAGGGATGGGCACTGTTCGGTGGGTGTTTTTATATACATACTAGCCATCCCGTGCGACGTCGCCCACGGAGCAGTGAAACAGGACAGTGACGAGCGCCCCGCCCACTCCTGGCGTCACTGTTCCCCCTCCCCTCGGCCCGCAGCATCTGTCTTGGATTAGCATGAATATATCGCTCCTGTAAGCGAACTCTGATTCTTAGCGCAATGACAGAAGTCGCAAAATCAACCGGAATGTTCAAGCAAATTATAGAAAAAAAAAAAGATCTAAATCCGTGAAGTAGTTCTCTCATTTGCTAACTAAGCGGAGTTAAGGTTACGCCCCAAAGCAGACACGTGAGTGAGGAGGGCCCCGCCCCCCGCCCCGCAGCACGAGGAGTCTTTCTGGAATTCGTGCTAATAAATCGCTCCTGCAAGCGAACTGTGATACTTAGCGCGATGAGAGAAGTCGCAAAATCAACCGGAAAGTTCAAACACATTATAGAAAACAACCCGATCTAAATCTGTTAAGTAGTTTTCTCATGAAAAGCGGACAGACATACAAATGGGTCTAAATAACTAGAAGAAATTTTGTGCTGGAACCACGAAATTTTTAAAACTTAGCAAGCACCTATGGGCTAAAGGGTAACCTACATTCCAAATTTCAAGTCCCAAGTCCTCATGGTTCGGGAGATTTTATGATAGTGGTGGCTCTGAGGCTTAGGGATCTGCACTGGCAATCGGAAGGTTGTTGATTCGAATCCCGTAAATGCCAAAAAGAGACTCTGCTCTGTTGGGCCCTTGAGCAAGTCCCTTACCCTGCAATCGCTGAGCACTTTGAGTTGTGAGAAAAAGCACTATATAAATGCAAAGAATTATTATTATTATTAGTGGTACAGTATTTGGCTTTTGTATACAGTATATAGATTGATGTTATCATGGTTATGTTTGATTTATTGTATTTGCATAACAGAATAACAATGTAGCAGTCATTTGTGTGAAGTTTATACCGTGTATATACAGTACATAAGCCAAACTAAGCACAGAGTAAAGGGTCTGAATATTTGTGTCAATGGGATATTTCACTTATTTATTTTTAATAAATCTGCAGTCATTTCTAAAATCCTGTTTCCGCTTTGCAACTCTAGGGCATTGAGTGTTGGTCGATGAGAGGAAAAAAATTAATTGAAATGATTGTCGCACAAGGCTGTAGCAAATCAAAATGTGTAAAAAGTAAAGGGGTCAGAAAACTTTCATTATATACTGTTAACACATTGGGGACAACTTAAGGACATGGGTGATGGCAATCTCCTGCCGTAACACAGGGTGGCGCTAGGAAGTGTGGAATGGGATGAAGATCATCACTGGCTGCAGCTCGAAGCGGGGTGCCACCATCGAGAGAGATGTGAAGAGAGCAAACCAGATGAACAACTTCTTTAACAGGTTTGACCACCCTAACCCATTCTCATCTCAGAGTACTGCACCCTCCAACCATCCTTCGGCTGATGCCAGCATAGGAGAGAGTTTCCCCCAACCCACAATTACAGCAGCGCAGGTGAGCAGAGAGCTGAGGAGACTTTGTGCCAGCAAAGCAGTAGGTCCAGATGGAGAATCGCCATGACTGCTGAAGGTCTGTGCGCTGGAGCTGGGGAGTCCTCTACAGCATATCTTCAACCTGAGCCTGGAACAGGGGAGAGTCCCGAGGCTTTGGAAAACATCTTGCATCACCCCCATCCCAAAGATATCACGTCCTAGTGAGCTGAACGACTTCCGGCCTGTCGCTCTGATGTCACATGTGATGAAGACCATAGAGCAGCTGCTGCTTCACCACCTAAGGCCACAGGTCCACCAAGCCCTCAACCCTCTGCAGTTCGCATACCAGGAGAATGTGGGAGCGGATGATACCATCATCTACATGCTACACCGATCCCTCTCCCACTTGGACAGAGACAGAGGCAGTGGTGCTGTAAGAATTTTGTTTCTGGACTTCTCTAGTGCCTTCAACACCATCCAACCTCTGCTCCTTAGGGACAAGCTGACAGAGATGGGAGTTGATAGTAGTAGTAGTAGGGAGTAAGAAAGGACAGAGTCGGTTATACTTCCTTAGAAGGCTGGTGTCCTTCAACATCTGCAATAAGATGCTGCAGATGTTCTATCAGACGGTTGTGGCGAGCACCCTCTTCTACGCGGTGGTGTGCTGGGGAGGCAGCATTAAGAAGAAAGACGCCTCACGCCTGGACAAACTGGTGAGGAAGGCAGGCTCTATTGTTGGCATGGAGCTGGACAGTTTGACATCCGTGGCAGAGTGACGGGCGCTAAGCAGGCTCCTATCAATTATGGAAAATCCACTGCATGCACTGAACAGGATCATCTCCAGACAGAGGAGCTGCTTCAGAGACAGACTGCAGTCACCGTCCTGCTCCACTGACAGACTGAGGAGATCGTTCCTCCACCACACTATGCAACTCTTCAGTTCCACCCGGGGGGGTAAACATTAACATTATACAAAGTTATTGTCTGTCTGTATACCTGCATTGTTGTCACTCTTTAATTTAATGTTGTTCTTTATCAGTATGCTGCTGCTGGAGTATGGGAATTTAATAAAGAATCTATCTATCTATCTATCTATCTATCTATCTATCTATCTATCTATCTATCTATCTATCTAGTTACTAACACCTTTTCTTTTCCCCTCTCTGCAGACTGGAAGATTGACAGCTTTACCACCCTTGACATCACTTCCAGTGTCCACCCACCTGGACCCGCCTCTTCCTGCTTGAAGTACTTATTACTGGAAGACAATGCACCATCTGGAGGCAATCAAAGCTTAGATTCGCGTCTGTCAAGACGATTTCTCTGTTTTAATGTGTTTGTGTAACTGCATTTTCTTACAGTTATATGGCATTTGCTTGCGGGTGCCGCAACTCTTCATGCTTTTCTGTGATTTTTCCTACAACCTATATAAGGATAAGTGTAACTGACATAATTCTCAGCAACCTCATTAGTGGAGAGTGAATGAACATGGAAAATGGATTTACAAGAAAAGTTTGCAAAGATTAAATCAAGAAAAAACAGTTTTGAATCTCAGGGGTTTGTGTTTTTCCATCCATCCATCCAGTATCCAACCCGCTATATCCTAACTACAGGGTCACGGGGGTCTGCTGGCGCCAATCACAGCCAACACAGGGCACAAGGCAGGGCGCCACCCCACCACAGGGCACACCCACACCCACACACCAAGCACACACTCGGGACAAATTGGAATCGTCAATGCACCTAACCTTCATGTCTTTGGACTGTGGGAGGAAACCCACATAGACACAGGGAGAACATGCAAACTCCACGCAGGGAGGACTGGTTTGTGTTTTTATAATTGTAAAAGATTTAACACATTATTGATTATTATTATTTTTACCCTTCTCTTAGTGCTCTATGATAGGCTGGTGCATTGTCGGAGGTCAATCAGACTACTCAGGATGTGAACTCAGCTTGTTGTTCAGCTGAGGATTCGTCGAAGAATGTGGGCCGTCCCGAGGAGTGTGATCTTCTGGATCTCTCTTCACGTTGACTCTACATGGAAGTTTATCCAGCTGCTCTTGGAACCTGGTCTTGATGGATCCCAGTGTGCATACGCCTATTGGAGCCACTCTTGTCCTTATGTTCGACATGCATCTGACTTCGATCTCTAGGTCTTTATGTTTGACGATCTTCTCTGCCTCTTTGCTCAGGATGTTGTTGTCATCTGGGATCGTCACATCAATGAAGACGCACGACTTGCTCTTCTTGTCATGGAACACGATGTCCAGCCTGTTAGCAGGGATGGTACGGTTTGTGGGAATAGTATTGTCCCACATGATGACACAGTCTTCAATGTCAACCACCATGTCTGGTATATGCTTGTAACACTTGTCTGTTGACATCACGCCCAGCGCAGGTACATACTAACATTGTTGTGACGTTCAAGATATTCCTTTGGGGTCAGAACACGGCATCCAGACACTATGTGGATGATGGTCTCCTCAGCTTCATCACACAGATGGCATTACTGTTGACTGATGTGCCCATGATATATGTCTGGTGGTACCGGGTGTTCAAGGCCTGATCTTGAGTGGCTGTGATGAGGTTTTCAGTTTCCCCCTTGAGACCTGCACTTTGCGTCAGGTCCTTCTCGATATACAGCGTGTCCAGGTTGTTGAAGAACTGGCTGTGCAATGGCTTCTCCATGTAGCACTGCCTTCTGGCCTCCATGATCTTGGACTTGAGTAACTGCTTGGTCTTCTCACTGCTAGCGCTAATGGCTTTGGGCAACCCATATCTTTTTGTTTATCTCAATGCCCCTCTTCACAATGGACTTGCACTTGTGCAATGCTTGGTTGTGTTTGAGCTGCAGTCACAGTAGCCCCCCACTGTGTAGCGACCCCGGCTGAATGATGGTCAACTCTCAGACTGATGGTTTATGAATGTTTATTTTCGTTTCCGTAACCTTGTTTCATAAACACACCGTAAGAGCTATAAAAGGCAAAGTACAAATAAAAGGCATATAAATAACTTAACATAAACATTCGTAACATTTGTTTTACATATAACAGAGAAATTAATACCTTGTTCACTTTTCAGCGAGGTGCTTGTTTGTTAACTCCATATGTCGCCATTTTCCTTTCCTATTCCCGGCAAACTGCACAATTAATTATGCAAACCAGGAAACTCAATAACTTATCAAAATAAAAGTCACGCAAATGCTGCGATTCAAGCCCTGCTGAAGTATCATGTGTCCTTTACACACTGGTCCACTCATGGTACTCTACTGTCACAAGCTCTGGAAGTCCTCAGCTTCCTTGGTATTGAGACATTTAGTGACACTCTATGTTTGCTTTCGGAAAGATGAAGGCCATGCATCGTGAGGAGTTTTCTGGTCTTGCGCTCCATGTTTCTTAGCTCCAAAGAGGACCACAAGATGATGCCAAAGGTGTACTGTTATAGGACAAGTGGTACAGCCAGACTGCTTATGGTTGAAATCTTATTCCTTGAACCGAACTCTGTTTTGAGGAAAGTCGCAGTCGACGATAGAATTCCTTGGTGATCTTGGACTTCATCAGCTTATGCTTGATGTCATCCATCCATCCATCATCTTCCGCTTATCCGAGGTCGGGTCGCGGGGGCAGCAGCTTGACCAGAGATGCCCAGACTTCCCTCTCCCCAGCCATTTCTTCTAGCTCTTCCAGGAGAATCCCAAGGCGTTCCCAGGCCAGCCGGGAGACATAGTTCCTCCAGCGTGTCTTGGGTCTTCCCCAGGGCCTCCTTCCGGTTAGACGTGCCCGGAACACCTCACCAGGGAGGCGTCCAGGAGGCATCCTGATCAGATGCCCGAGCCACCTCATCTGACTCCTCTCGATGCGGAGGAGCAGCGGCTCTACTCTGAGCCCCTCCCGGATGACTGAGCTTCTCACCCTATCTTTAAGGGAAAGCCCAGACACCCTGCGGAGGAAACTCATTTCAGCCGCTTGTATTCGCGATCTCGTTCTTTCGGTCACTACCCATAGCTCATGACCATAGGTGAGGGTAGGAACATAGATCGACTGGTAAACTGAGAGCTTTGCCTTACGGCTCAGCCCCTTTTTCACCACGACAGACCGATGCAGAGCCCGCATCACTGTGGATGCCGCACCGATCCGCCTGTCGATCTCATGCTCCATTCTTCCCTCACTCGTGAACAAGACCCCGAGATACTTGAACTCCTCCACTTGGGGCAGGATCTCGCTACCAACCCTGAGAGGGCACTCCACCCTTTTCCGGCTGAGGACCATGGTCTCGGATTTGGAGGTGCTGATTCCCATCCCAGCTGCTTCACACTCGGCTGCGAACCGATCCAGAGAGAGCTGAAGATCATGGCCTGATGAAGCAAACAGGACAACATCATCTGCCAAAAGCAGTGACCCAATCCTGAGTCCACCAAACCGGACCCCCTCAACACCCTGGCTGCACCTAGAAATTCTGTCCATAAAAGTTATGAACAGAATCGGTGACAAAGGGCAGCCCTGGAGGAGTCCAACTCTCACTGGAAACGGGTTCGACTTACTGCCGGCAATGCGGACCAGGCTCTGACAACGATCGTACAGGGACTGAACAGCCCTTATCAGGGGGGCCGGTACCCCATACTCTCGGAGCACCCCCCACAGGATTCCCTGAGGGACACGGTCGAACGCCTTTTCCAAGTCCACAAAACACATGTAGACTGGTTGGGCGAACTCCCATGCACCCTCCAGGACTCTGCTAAGGGTGTAGAGCTGGTCCACTGTTCCGCGACCAGGACGAAAACCACACTGTTCCTCCTGAATCCGAGGCTCGACTATCCGACGGACCCTCCTCTCCAGGACCCCTGAATAGACTTTTCCAGGGAGGCTGAGGAGTGTGATCCCTCTGTAGTTGGAACACACCCTCCGGTCCCCTTTCTTAAAGAGGGGGACCACCACCCCAGTCTGCCAATCCAGAGGCACTGTCCCTGATGTCCATGCGATGTTGCAGAGACTTGTCAACCAAGACAGTCCTACAACATCCAGAGCCTTGAGGAACTCCGGGCGTATCTCATCCACCCCCGGGGCCCTGCCACCAAGGAGTTTTTTGACCACCTCGGTGACCTCAGTCCCAGAGATGGAGGAGCCCACCTCTGAGTCCCCAGGCTCTGCTTCCTCATTGGAAGGCATGTAGGTGGGATTGAGGAGGTACTCGAACTACTCCCCCCACCGACCCACAACGTCCCGAGTCAAGGTCAGCAGCGCACCATCACCACCATATACAGTTTTGACACTGCACTGCTTCCCCCTCCTGAGATGCCGGATGGTGGACCAGAATCTCCTAGAAAGGCCGTCTGAAAGTCATTCTCCATGGCCTCCCCAAACTCCTCCCACACCCGAGTTTTTGCCTCAGCAACCACCGAAGCTGCATTCTGCTTGGCCTGACAGTACCTATCAGCTGCCTCCAGAGTCCCACAGGACAAAAGGGTCCTGTAGGATTCCTTCTTCAGCTTGACGGCATCCCTTACCACCGGTGTCCACCAACGGGTTCGGGGATTGCCGCCACGACAGGCACCGACCACCTTACGGCCACAGCTCTGGTCAGCTGCCTCAACAATAGAGGCACGGAACATGGCCCATTCGGACTCAATGTCCCCCACCTCCCTCGGGATGTGGTCGAAGTTCTGCCGGAGGTGGGAGTTGAAGCTACTTCTGACAGGGGGCTCTGCCAGACGTTCCCAGCAGACCCTCACAACACGTTTGGGCCTACCAGGCCTGACCGGCATCCTCCCCCACCATCGAAGCCAACTCACCACCAGGTGGTGATCAGTTGACAGCTCCGCCCCTCTCTTCACCCGAGTGTCCAAAACATGTGGCCGCAAGTCCGACGACACGACCACAGAGTCGATCATCGAACTGAGGCCTAGGGTGTCCTGGTGCCAAGTGCGCATATGAACACCCCTATGCTTGAACATGGTGTTCGTTATGGACAATCAGTGACGAGCACAGAAGTCCAATAACAAAACACCACTCGGGTTCAGATCAGGGGGGCCATTCCTCCCAATCACGCCCTTCCAGGTCTCACTGTCATTGCCCATGTGAGCATTGAAGTCCCCCAGCAGTACGAGGGAGTCCCCAGAAGGTATGCCCTCTAGCACACCCTCCAGGGACTCCAAAAAGGGTGGGTACTCCGAACTGCTGTTAGGTGCATACGCACAAACAACAGTTAGGACCCGTCACCCCACCCGAAGGCGAAGGGAGGCTACCCTCTCGTCTACTGGGGTAAACCCCAATGTACAGGCTCCAAGTCGGGGGGCAATAAGTATACCCACACCCGCTCAGCGCCTCTCACCGGGGGTAACTCCAGAGTGGTAGAGAGTCCAGCCCCTCTCAAGGAGATTGGTTCCAGAGTCCAAGCTGTGTGTCGAGGTGAGTCCGACTATATCTAGCCGGAACCTCTCAACTTCGCGCACTAGCTCAGGCTCCTTCCCCTTCAGAGAGGTGACATTCCACGTCCCAAGAGCCAGCTTCTGTAGCCGAGGATCGGACCGCCAAGGTCCCCGCCTATGGCCACCACCCAACTCACACTGCACCCGACCTCCTTGGCCCCTCCCATAGGTGGTGAGCCCATGGGAAGGGGGACCCACGTTGCCTCTTCGGGCTGTGCCCGGCTGAGCCCCATGGGTGCAGGCCCGGCCACCAGGCGCTTGCCATCGAGCCCCACCTCCAGGCCTGGCTCCAGAGGGGGGCCCTGGTGACCCACGTCCGGGCGAAAGAAAACACCGTCCAAATTTTGTATTCATCATAGAAGGTTTGAACTGCTCTTTGTCTCATTCCTCACCTAGGACCAGTTTGCTTTGGGTGGCCCTTCCAGGGGCATAAAGCCCCAGACAACAGAGCTCCTAGGATCATTGGGACACGCAAACCCCTCCACCACGGTAAAGTGGCGGTTCGAGGAGGGGATCAACCAGTCAATCAATAAATAAACTTCACAAGTACATTCCAAGGAAGCATTGAATTTCCTGATAACAGTGGCCAGAAAATACCCCCAGAGGCACTTCTTAACACACTGTGCTGGAATGGGCCTGTGCCTTAAAGAGCTCCAAGAGTGCGCCCCCTGCATGGGATTTTTCATGATGGCGTTCAGTTTTGCCACCATCCTCTTTGTCTATCACAGCTTCCAAGTGTGTCCAGGGCATTCTTGAAAAGTTTGTTCAGATGTTGTGCATCTTTGAGCTCAGGTGAGACCACAGCATTGAACAGCACACAGGCTACTATGGACTGGTAGAACATTTCCAGCAGCTTGCTGCACACATCAATGACCTGAGTCTCCTTAGCAAGTCCAGTCTTCTCTGACAGGGCCATCTTAACAGCATTATAGGCCCCCAAGGCAAAGCAGTGCATTGAGGCCCCTACCTACACAACCACTCAGCAAGTCACAACATACATAGATTAGCATGGGGCCCCCAGGCAACTGCCCAGTGTGCCCATGCATTAAGATGGCCCCGTGCCACTGTGCTATCAGAGCAGTTCAGTCTGCTGGTACTTGTAGCTCTGCACCATCTGCGTGTTCTCCCCCTGAATGGTTGACTCATCTCAGAGGCTCTTTGGCACACCTGAAGTCCACCTCCAGCTCATTTGTCTTGCTGATGTTGTAGATGTCCAGTTCTGGCAGAGGCGGCCTTAGGGGTGTGCGGGAGCCTAGGCCTGACCAACCTCATGGGGGCCGGTTACGTCAAATGCTGTTAGTGGTATGTGTGGACTGTATAAACTTGTGTGCGAATTTACTAAAAATAATGTTAACATATACTGGATTTTCTCATTACAGTATTGAGCTAAATGTTTGCAAGATAACACGCAGACTTTATCAAAATATAACAATATAATCCATTAAAAAAGTACACCACGATCTCTTCCACTCATGGCATTGACAGAGATACGGCTAAACCAGTAATCAAACGTTGCTGCGCATTCCTCTACCAGACACATCCTACACTGTTTCAACTTGGCCTACTGCAGCAAACCGAACCAAGGACTCGACTAAAAAAATGATGGATGGTAGGCTCTCCGGACACATAGATAGATAGATAGATAGATAGATAGATAGATAGATAGATAGATAGATAGATAGATAGATAGATAGATAGATAGATAGATAGATAGATAGATAGATGTGAAAGGCACTATATAATAGATAGATAGATAGATAGATAGATAGATAGATAGATAGATAGATAGATAGATAGATGTGAAAGGCACTATTTAATAGATACTGTAGATAGATGTGAAAGGCACTATATAATAGATAGATAGATAGATAGATAGATAGATAGATAGATAGATAGATAGATAGATAGATAGATAGATAGATAGATAGATAGATGTGAAAGGCACTATATAATAGATAGATAGATAGATAGATAGATAGATAGATAGATAGATAGATAGATAGAGTGACAGGCACTATATAATAGATAGATAGATAGATAATTTTTTTAATTTTAAAATGACCTTTATTAACAATTATAACACAACTGCAGTCAAATTAACAGCCAACATTCAAAAATATTTAAAAGTAAAGTTTTCCTACTCAGACTTTAGTACCAGACATTCATTTTCCATGGAACATAAAACATCATTTACAGCCCATATTTCACTAAATACATCCATCCATCCATTTTCCAACCCGCTGAATCCGAACAAAGGGTCACGGGGGTCTGCTGGGGCCAATCCAAGCCAACACAGGGCACAAGGCAGGAACCAATCCCAGGCAGGGTGCCAACCCACCGCAGACACACACAAACACACCCACTCACCAAGCACACACTAGGGCCAGTTTAGAATCGCCAATCCACCTAACCTGCATGTCTTTGGACTGTGGGAGGAAACCCACGCAGACACGGGGAGAACATGCAAACTCACTAAATACATCTAATTGATTAATTAGTTTAAAATATGCAAATTCAATCTTCAATCTCCTTTGAAGGAGGACCTTAAACATTAATAGAGCGTCAGTGGTTTTCAGATCTTTATCTCTATTTCTTCTTGTTTTTAAAGTTGCCATCTTGGCCTGGCCTAACATAAAGTTGCCAAGTAAACATTCTCTTTTATGAATTCTCGACACCGACATTCCAAAAATATAAATGAGTTCATTAAATACAATTCCCAAATTCAACAACAATAAAGCAAGGAAATTCAGCTATGGTTGTAATCTGGTACAATACAGGAATAAATGATAAATTGTGTCTTTCTGAAGGCAAAATGGACACTGATCTGTTGCGCTGGCACCAAAGGTTTTTAAGAATGAATTGGTGCCCACTGCTCCATGTAGAATCCTCCACTGCAGGTCCCCAACGCTTTTCTCAATGGGAGGTTTATATAAAGTCCTCCATGCTGGAGATGTCGTGTCATGCAGACACAGAGTGTTCCTCCAGAGGGTATCAGTCATTTCCTTCAAATGTATAAAATGGGATACTTTAAGACACCAGTCATACAAATCTTTTTTTGACAAATCTTGGAACAAAATTCCATTTATGTGATTAATTTTTAAAATTGAGTTTTTAGGCCTGATAAAATCTTTTACATTTGGTTTAATTCTAATATCACATTCAGGAGGTTCCGCCTCTTTTATGAGATCACCAGAGAAAAACTCCTCCCACAGGGGACCTGCACCCAATTGCACTAAAGAGACTTGTAGTTTGTTAATAATCGGCCCCCCAAAGCGGACAGACCTAATCCTGAGCTCATGTGTCACAGTTGCCTCAGACTTCCACTGGTTGCTGACCGGATCAATAAAGTCAGCTACTTTAGTAAAGCCTTTGTTCATAAGCAGGGAGTTCAAACTGACTGAGTCAAACTCCAAGGTTGGATTCCATACTACTGGTTCCTCAAGTAACCAGAAGACTGATTCCAAATTAATACCCACTCTGCTTGTTTTAATATGCCAAATTAATAACATATTGCGGTAAAAAACGGGCAGCACAGACAGCGCCAATTGCTTGACGTCAATGAAAAGGAGTTGCAAATCAAAATGAAGATTACCAACCCTATGATAAAAAGCGAACGCCAAACTCCTCCACAGTAAAGGCTGAGGGGCGTACAAGAGACGCTGTAAATCTGTCAGCCTAAAAGCTTCAATTCTGCACAGAATGTCCACCAAGCCCTGACCACCTTCATCCACAGGCAGATGTACCACACTGCGTTTAACCCAATGAATTTTGTCCCAAAAAAAATCCAGCAAAATTCTCTGAATTTCTTTTAAAAGCCAAAGTGGAGGATCTGCACACCTAAATTTATGCCAAAGCATTGAAGCAATTAAATTATTAATAATCAGCACTCTACCCCTAAAAGAGAGCTTGGTGACCACCCATTTCCATTTCTTCAGTCTCCCCTGAATTTGATCAGTTAAGCCCTCCCAGTTATCAGCTGCGGCTCCAGACTTCCCAATGTAAATTCCCAGATGTTTAAACACCTGTAGAAAGGTACAGCCCGGACACAGACAGGCAGACACGTTGCAGTCCATCACCACACGTTTATTTACACTATTATTGTACATAAGTCACTAAGTGCACCGCCACCAACAAACCCCAACAGTCTCCCAAAGTCCTGGCTTCTCCTCCAAGCCGTCTCTTCACTATACACACACTCAGGGCCTCTCCTTGCCGCCTCCTCTGACCTCGTCCACCTTCTCACCCGACTCCAGCCTTGATTGCAGGGCGGCAGCTCCTTAAATAGGCGGCTGATTGAGGGCCGCACCCGGCCACCTGCCACACACCTTAGAGTTCCATGTTAAACCACTTGGGAGGCTTGGGGGAGGACAGTCCCACTTGCCCATCAGAAAGGCGTTACATTTGGACCAGTTGACCCTGGCAGATGACACCGTTTGAAACACCTGTAAACAGTCCTGCAGCAGGACAACATCATCGGGTTCAGTGATGACAACTGTGACATCGTCAGCATATGCCACCACCTTAAAGGATGTAGTGGGACACACAGGCAATGACAGGCCATGAAGTAATTGGCGAAGTCTGTGGAGCAGGGGCTCTATGGACAGCGAGTATAACATACCAGAGAGTGCACACCCCTAACGAGTGCCCCTTGTAACAGAAAATGGGGCTCACAATCCTCCATTAATTTTTAAAACACTAAACACATTTGTGTACATTAATTTAAAATATCCTAGAAAGGTCTCACCAAAACCAAACCTCTCTAGAACTTTAAATAAATACTGGTGGTCTACCCGGTCAAAGGCCTTCTCTTGATCCAATGAGATAAGACCCGCTTGAAACCCAAGAATCTCAGATGCAGATACCAAATCCCGCACAAAGAAAATGTTATCAAAAATACATCGTTCAGGGACACAGTATGACTGATCGAAAGCCACCAAGCAGTTCATAACAGTCCTCAGACGAAGAGCCAACGCTTTGGAAAAGATTTTATAGTCCGAGCAGAGTAGGCTAATTGGTCTCCAGTTCTTAATGTTGCAAAGATCCCCTTTTATTGGTAAAAGAGTCAAAACAGCTCTCCGACAACTCACAGGAAGTTCTTTATCCCTGATGCTCTCCACGAACACAGTCAGGAAGTCCTTACCCATGATATCCAAAAGGACTTGTAGAATTCAACAGGAAGTCCATCAATCCCAGGGGCTTTGTTCTGATTTAGACTCCCAAGAGCACTGGTGAGCTCCTCCAGCGATAGTGGCAGGTCGAGTACTTCCTTAGTGGATGGAGTCAACTGTGGTAAGTCATCAAAGAAAAATTCTGTGGTTGAAGACAATTCCACGGTTTCTGCAGAGAATAAGTCTTTGTAAAATTTTAAGGCAAATTCCCTGATCTCCTCGGTCTCCGTCATTTCAGTCCCATCTGCAGTTTTCAGACAGTGAATGATTTTTGCCTGAGCAGCCTTTTTCTCCAAAGAAAAGAAAAACTGCGTAGGGGCGTCTACGTGAGAAATATTCTGGAATCTCCCCCGGTTAATGGCGCCCTTCACCTGTTCATCCAGCAGGGATCTCAGACAATCCTTTTTGTCTTGTAGGGACTCAAGCAAAATGGCATCAAAACCGGTTTCCAGTTTGGCTTGAATTAGCCCAATGTCCTCTTCCAGTTCTTTAATGGCCATGGTGACCTTTCTAGAAGAATGTTCAGAATAAAACTGGCAAAACAGTTTAATTTGGACCTTGGAGACGTCCCACCATTGTTTCAGAGATGAGAATTCACTTTTGCTGAGTCTCCATTTATTCCAAAAGAGACGAAAGTGTTGAAGAAACAGAGAGTCTTTAAGAAGTTTAGAGTTAAAGTGCCAGAAAGATTTAAAATTACTTTCAGACCCCAAAGAAAAACGAGTGAGAGCTAAACTATGGTCTGAAAACCCTGTGGGCAGAAGGCAAGAGCCCAAAATGAGGTTCAAATTGTGCTGTAAAGTATAAATTCTGTCCAGCCGTGCCATAGATAACATGCCACTGGAGGCCTTGAGCCATGTGTACTGTCTCGCCGTCGGGTTCAACTCCCTCCACACATCCACAAGTTCTTGCTGATGAAGGACCGACTGCAACACCTTGACTGACCCCGGGTGAGGCTCAGTGCCATTCCTGTCCATCACTGCATTTTCAGTGCAATTAAAATCACCAGCCAAGAACACGACATCCTCTGAACTGCACTCAGCTGGCACGTCTTTTAACAAAAGAAAAAAGAAACTCTCTCTTTGCCCTCATTTGGAGCGTAGACATCTATAAAAATAATGTTTTTCCCCATGAATATGAACAACAACCTTCATGAGACGGCCTTTAACTTGCTCAAGACAGTCTATGGACTCTGGAAGAAATGCTTTACTGAAGAGCACTGCCACCCCTGCGCTGGCACTGGAGCCGTGGCTCAGAAACGTCATGCCACCCCAGTCCCTCTGCCACTCCGACTCATTCATTGGGTCAGTATGAGTTTCTTGAAGAAAAATCACATCAAGTTTTTTATGTTCTAAATATTGAAAAAGTACGGCTCTCTTTGAGGAGTCTCTGCAGCCGTTAACGTTCAAAGAGCCCAAAGAGAGAACAGGCATTAGAAAGAATAGAAATGGAGCAGCAATGACAACAAGAACTTTAACTAATGAAGCAAAGAGGAATTGGTGTGGAGCCATTATGTGCTGGAGGTGACAGACTTTCTAACTTTGCTGATAACATTCTTTAAACGATTAAATTCTTTTCTTTCCATTCCCAAAGGAACAGCATTACGCATAACACGCTTGGCTGAAACCAAAAAAAGTTCCAGGTCAGGAAAATGTTCTACAACATTCAAGAAAATCCAGAAAACTCAGAATGCTTTCAGTGCTGTACTCCGTTTTTCCAAGAGTACCAGTTAAAGTGTCACTTGACATGCAAGAGTCACTGTCCTCACCACCCTGCTGACTCTCCTCGCACTCTGGGCTAATTGTCACCTCTCTGGTATTTAAAAAGCGATTTTGTAAAGACACGTCAGCCCCCTCTGTCAGGTTCATTTTGTTACTTCTCTTTGCACCAACTTCACCATCTGAGGTTTCTTTCCTCTTTCTGGGGAGTGTCATCCATTCTTTTTCAACAGTCATTTCCTCAACAATTTCAGCTTTTTCTTCCCTAACTGCACTACCTGAAGTGGTGCCTGGTTCAGTTTCTGACACAGCTTTGAGATTCAGGAGAGGGCGAGCAGCTTCACTGTGGACTGTGGACTCAGGACTGGCCTCGGCCCGCTCATCCACCTTAGATGGTTCACAGGCAGTAGCAACAGCAGCATTCATACTTTCAATGTCATCCACCTCAGTTGGTGACGTTTCTCTGATAAGCTGCATAACCTCAGCCTCAGCTGGGCCCTTTTCTTCAGCCTGCTGTATATTCAAATTAGAGGACTTCAACTCGGCCTCAGCCAATCCGTCCACTTCAGGCATTTTTGTCTCAGCTTTCTTTATTTCACTCCTTTCAACTGTGGAGCTACAACTAGATATCTGATTTTCAGAACTTCCTGGAGTCAAGCTAAGAATACCTGTGGCTTCCTCACAGATAACAATCTGCTGATCTTCAGCATCGGAGTCAGAGTCCTCAGACTCATCCTCTACATCTGACTCCCTCACCACATGTATGTTACCTCCCATAGAATAACTTCCATCAGTTCTCTTACAATCAACTGCTTTGTGCCCTGCACGGCCACATTTAAAACATTTCATTGATTCAGAAGATATAAACACAATATAATCACATCCATCAACTTTGAATTTCAGAGCAACATCTAACTCATTGTCACCTCTGTTGAGGAGCATAAAAACCTGTCTCCTAAATGAAACCACATGCTTTAATTCTGGCTGTTTACACCCCAAAGGAATCAAAGTAATATCAGAAATAATCTCACCATACCTGCGCAATTCATTACGCAGCAGTTCATTCTTCAAGAAAGGAGGAACATTAGAGATTATAATCCTCTTTGCAGGAGTTGAAAGCGGCAAAACAGAAATGAGGGTTCCATTAATAACTAGGCCTTCCTGGACCAGTTGGTGAACTAAGGCCTCCTCATTTAGAAATACCACAACTGCCTTATTCATTCGTGAAGCAGAAATAATGTTTTTACATCCAATTATTTTTCCAATTTCAGTAACACACTTCTCTACTGAAACTACTGGATCAACAATCAACTTGATGCCATTTCTTCTGCTAAGGTTTTCAAAGCCATGTGGTAAAAGGCCTGGCTGTATCCCTCGGGACACAGCCATCCTAGCCACTTCTTTTTAAAAAAAATACTATATAAACTTGAAATAGTAACTATATACAAATAACACAGCTAAAAATTAAGAGAAATGACTAGAAAAAAAAGAATAAAATAAAAAAAAGAAAAAGAAAAAGAAAAGCTACACTCACTCTCCTGCTAGCACAAAGGCCACTCTCACTCCAGAGCAAAGCAATCGACACACAGAGTAACAGTAAGACAGGATAGATAGATAGATAGATAGATAGATAGATAGATAGATAGATAGATAGATAGATAGATAGATAGATAGATGTGAAAGGCACTATATAATAGATAGATAGATGTGAAAGGCACTATATAATAGATAGATGTGAAAGGCACTATATAATAGATAGATAGATAGATAGATAGATAGATAGATAGATAGATAGATAGATAGATAGATAGATAGATACTTTATTAATCCCCAAGGGGATATTCAGTTGCTTAGATCCGGCCGGTCACCCTTTTTATATAATAGGATGATACTTGTCATTTTCCAGTCCTTCTCTCCAGTGTGCTGTGATTTCCTATAAATATACATCAAGGGTTTCTATTTGTACTCGCTGGCCTCCTTAAGAACTTGAGGATAAATATTATCTGGTCCTGGTGATTTGTTTGATTTCAGCTTATTTAATTTCAGCAGATCTTCTCTCTCTACAATTTCCAAATCCCTCAGTACCTCCTTAGTAGTCCCTGTTACTGCTCTGAGGTTATCCACTTCCTCATTTGTAAACACCTCAGAAAAATGTAAGTTTAAGGCATCCGTTATTTTACTGTCTGTATCTTTTAAGTCCCCTTTACTAGAAGAACTACACTAGACTATAAACAGATGAATAAATAACTAGTAAGTGATCATTTGAAATACATAAGAATAATTTTAATTTTCTTTCTTCATAATGTTGACTGCAGAATGGACTTGAAATGAAGAAATAATTCCATAATTGAAGTGCAGACTTTCAGCTTTAATTCAAAGGGTTTAACAGAAATATCATATGAGCCACTTAGAAATGACATCCATTTTTCTGTATAGCACCCCCATTTTCATGGGCTAAAAAGTATTTGGACATTTGACTGACCAGCTGTTCCATAGCCAGGTGTCAGCAGGTCCCTCATTATTTCATTAACTATTAAGCAGGTAGAAGGTCTGCAGCTGATTCCAAATGTGGAATTTGCATTTGGAAGCTGTCACTGTGAACTCTCAATGTGAGGTCCATGCAAGTAAAAACAGAACAAACCCATCAGAGAGATGTCAGAAACACCATGAGTGGTCAAATCAACCATTTTGGCAGATTCTTAAAGAGAATGAATACACTGGTGAGCTCAGCAACAACAGAAGGTCTGGACGACCACAGAAGACAACTGTGCTGGGAGATTGCAGAATTCTGTCCTTGGTGAAGAAGAACCCCTTCACAAGATTTTGCCAAACCAAGACCACTCTCTGGGAGGTAGACCTACCATCGTCAAAGTCTACGATCAAGAAAAGACTTCATGAAAGTAAAGACCAAGGGTTTAACCCCAAGGTGCAGACCACTGGTAAGCCTCAAGCATAGGAAGGACAGATTAGACTCTACCAGAAAATATTTTGAAAACACCAGTCCAGTTTTAGAACAATTTTCTTTGGACAAAGGAAACTAAGATCAAAACGTACCAGAATGATGGATAGAGAAGAGTATGGAGAAGAGAAGGAACGGCTCATGATCTGATGAATACCATCTGTGAAAAATGGCAGAGGCCGTGTTATGGCCTGATCAGGCATGGCTGCCAATGGAAGTAAGTCACTGGTGTTTATTAATGATATAACTGCAGGCAGAAGTAACAGGATGAATTCTGAAGTGTGCAGGGCGCTATACTGTCTGCTCAGAGTCGAACAAATGCTGCAAAACTGACAGGACACTTCACAGTACAGTTGGACAATGAGATGGAACATGCTGGGACTACAAACCAAGAGCTTTTCAAGGAAAAGAACCGGAATGTTCTTCATTGGCCAAGTCAATCCACTGACCTGAACCCAACTGGACGTGCAGAAGACAAAACTGATGGCAGAAAGTCCAACCAACAAGCAGCACCCGAGGACAGCAGCCGTAAAGGCCTGGCAGAGCATCACTGGGGTGGAAACGAAGCACTTGGAGATGGCCAGGGGTTCAGACTTCAGGCAGTCATTGACTGGAAAGGACTTTCAACCAAATATTGACAATGATCGTTCTATTTAGGATTAGGTTAGTTTGTCCAAATACTTTTGAGCCCCTGAAAATGGGGGGACCGTTTGTCTTTCCTAAAAGGCTCATATAATGTTTTTGTTAAGACCCTTGAATTAAATGACACTTGACCAGGAATGGGACCGTGCCACCATGCCACCTTTTATCAGGTCTTTCCCAAGGCCCTTCTACTTGTGGTGAAGCTACCTTGTTGTGTCTACATATTTTTATTTTACGGTTGAGTTTTGTGTGGCCATCTTTTCATTGCCCTGTAAAGCGCCCGTCCATGCCATCAATCATCACTAGAATACAATACAATACAATACAATTTATTTTTGTATAGCCGAAAATCACACAAGAAGTGCCGCAATGGGTTTTAACAGGTCCTGCCTCTTGACAGCCCCCCAGCCTTGACTCTCTATGAAGACAAAGAAAAAACTCCCTTGTAGGGGGAAAAAATGGAAGTTCAAAGAGAGACCCCTTTCCAGGTAGGTTGGGCGTGCAGTGGGTGTCAAAAAAAAAAGGGGGTCAATACAACACAATACACAGAACAGAACAAATCCTCAATACAGTATAAAAATAAAAATTTTAGAAGTACGGAGCAGAATTTAACAGTAGATGATATCCCATAATAGGATTTGGATTTGTTTAGAGTCCTGGAGACCTCAGCTATCAAGCTGCCTCCCCCTGTTGGCCATTCCACAGGTGAGTCAGTGCCGGGCCAGCCAATCCGATGAAAGGACCCCTCTACCCTACGATTCCTGCGCTCCTCCATCAGGGATGACTTTACCTTAAAACAACTTGGCAGGTGGGCCGTGGCACCAAGTGGCACATTTGAGTACCGAGAAGAGAAACAGAATAGGTGAGGGTGAGTAACAAATTCTAACTATCATGTTACTTCTGTTTTAGTACTAATGACTAACAACAGAGATGCAGTCTGTACAGTTAATCAGCAGCTCTAGTCAGGGTGTGCTAAACTGAAGTAGTGAGTCTTGGAAAGCTGAGACCAAAGGGGCATCTCTTATAGTAGCAGGCAGACCACTCCACAGTTTAGGGGTCCTGTAACTAAAAGCTCGACCTCCCACTGCTATTTTATTAATCTTTGGAATCCTTACAAACTGGCATCTTGAGATCTTAATGTGTGCTCAGGTTTGTAAGTCATGATAAGTTCAGACAAGTAAGCCAGACCTCAGCCATTTAATGCTTTATGTGTTAAAGGGAGGATTCTGAAATTTGCCCTAAACTTAACCGGGAGCCAGTGTAAGGATTTAAGAACTGGAGTTATGTGTTCGTATTTTCTTGTTCTTGCAATAATTGTTGCAGCCGCATTTCGGATTAACTGGAGGCTGTATAAAGAACAGTTGAACACTGCATTGCAGTAGTCGATCCTACAAGAAAAATATGCAGGAATTAATTTCTCAGAATCCTGTTTATTTAGAAAGTGCCTTAATTTCCCAGCATTTTTAAGATGGACAACTTTGTAATGTGCGCTTTAAATGACATGCTAGACAATGTTTCTCCCTCCTCCTTTATTGCACCAAGACCACTAGCACTTGCTCGACTTGATTTCAGGGACAGCTTTTCCTACTCCCGAGCTGTTCATTGATATAAAAATCATGCACCTGTAAGGAACTGGCTCTGCTTCTCAATTGTTGTAATTACCATCTGGTGTCGTCTTTGTCATCTTCTTTTTGGCTTTATTTATTGCCTGACCTGTTATACGACTGTCACCAAATACAAATAATGTGCACACATGATGACATATTGGAACCGGCACTGGCACCAGGGCTACAGGAAGTGGGCGTGTCGTCGCTCATTTAAATTTGAAACTGCAGGGAGGGGGGCGGAGTTCTGGAGAAACATTTGACAACCCGGAGAATAAAATCAACCAGAATGACGGGTTTCAGGTATTGGGCGGGCATCACTATCATTTAGAGATCTCTTTAAATACACAAGTGCTTATATAAAGATAGCCATAAATCATTTAAATGACATTTACGTTGACTTATTTGGCAGAGGTGATTTACAGCATTTATGACACAATTGGTTCCACGGTGGCACAGTGGTAGCACTGCTGACTCACAGTAAGAAGACCTGAGGTTCGCTTCCCAGGTCCTCCCTGCATGGAGTTTGCATGTTCTCCCCGTGTCTGCGTGGGTTTCCTCCCACAGTCCAAAGACATGCAGGTTAGGTGCATTGGCGATTCTAAATTGGCCCTAGTGTGTGCCCTGCGGTGGGTTGGTGCCCTGTGCTGGTTGGGATTGGCTCCAGCAGACCCCAGTGACCCTGTGTTTGGATTTAGTGGGTTGGAAAATGAATCGATGGATGGATGGAAAAGCGCTACAGTATATAAATGCAAAGAATTATTATTATTATTTTGTTATTATTATCCCCCTCTAGTGGCCATTTTTGGAAGTCCTTCTTTTAGGACTTGTGTGCCTTGGGATTCCAAGTTCATAACTTTTACTCCAAGGGTGCCCAACTCTGAATCCTGGAGGGCCACAGTGGCTACCAATTGCTTAATTAGTGACCCATTTTTGCTGCTAATTAACTTAATTTTATTGATTTTAAATTTAAGACTCGGACCCTTTAAATCAGGGGCGAGTAACTTTGGTGGTCCTGGAGGGCCGCAGGTTTTTGCTCCATCTCATTTAATGAGAGGTCATTTACTGCTGACAATTTTCTACTTCATTTTAGTGGTCTCACTTGTTTAGATTTCTTGCCCTACATTGCTTACTTTAGTCGTAAACAGCTGCATTTCCCAGTTTTGTTGGCTCCTTATTAGCAACAAGACGCAAAAAATGACAAAAGAATCAACAGTTTTCCCCCTAACTTGTCCCCATTTACACCGCTGTGTGTTCATCATGCAACTGTTTGGAAACTGAAGAGAAAAAAAGTGAAGGACTGAGAAGTACTCATCAGTTTTAGGCTTCAAATCATTTTGACGATATCATTGGAAAGAAAAAGAAAAAATTACGATTTAAGAAACACCTGACAATTGCAGAGCTGAAAACACTAACAAGCCTCAAAATGAAAGCAGATCTGTTATTGGCAAGGACATATCTAATTAAGCAACTGGGTTGAAACAAAAACCTGCAGCCACTGCACCCCCCAGAGGACTGACATTGCTCACTACCCCCCCCCCCCGATTTCAAGGGTCTGAGTCTGAAAGAGCAAATCAATTGAATGAATTAGCAGCAAAAGCAGGTAACTGATTGAGGAAACGCTTAGAATGAAAACCTGCAGCCACTGAGCCCCCCAGGACTGATGTTGCTTACCCCCTTGATTTAAAGGGTCTGAGTCTTAAAGAGCAAATCAATTGAATGAATTAGCAGCAAAAGCAGGTAACTGATTTAAGAAAAGGGCGGCACGGTGGCGCAGTGTTAGCGCTGCTGCCTCGCAGTAAGGAGACCCGGGTTCACTTCCCGGGTCCTGCATGGAGTTTGCATGTTCTCCCAATGTCTGTGTGGGTTTCCTCCCACAGTCCAAAGACGTGCAGGTTAGGTGCACTGGTGATCCTAAATTGTCCCTAGTGTGTGTGCCCTGTGGTGGGCTGGCACCCTACTCAGGGTTTGTTTCCTGCCTTGTGCCCTGTACTGGCTGGGATTGGCTCCAGCAGAACCCCGTGACCCTGTGTTAGGATATAGCGGGATGGACAATGACTGACTGACTGACTGACTGACTGATTAAGGAAACGCTTAGAATGAAAACCTAATGGACTAATGTTGCTCACCTACTGATTTTCTGAATCTTAAAGAGCAAACCAATTGAATGAAGCTAATTAGCAGCAAAAGTGGGTCACTAATTAAGAAAACAGTTGGAATGAAAACCTGCAGCCACTGCGGCCCTCCAGGACCACCGACGCCGATTGACTCGATGATGTTGACATCGTTTGGATAGAAGGCTCTGAGGCTAGGGATCTGCACTGGCAATCGGAAGGTTGCCGGTTCGAATCCGGTAAATGCCAATAGGGACTCTGCTCTGTTGGGCCCTTTAGCAAGGTCCTTAACCTGCAATTGCTGAGCGCTTTGAGTAGTGAGAAAAGCGCTATATAAATGCAAAGAATTATTATAGAAGCGTCTGCCGAGTAAATAAATGATTTAAAGATACCTCTAAGTGATAATTTGCCTTGCCACGTGCATCAACCCACAAAGCCACCACTTCAACGTCCACTATGTCACTGTCAATTAAGGGGACCAGATCGTCAAAGTCCCAATCCTGGACACTATTCTTCCAAAATGGACACAAATCATTAATTCAGTGGAGAATAAAACTGGAGACCCTGTAAAAATACACATGAAATCGAGGGGCGTTGTGTCCCCCTTCTTGTGTTTCGGCACCTAAAAACGGGGGCCCCTTGCGTTTCGGGCACCTAAAAACGGAAGAAACGGGACATATTGATCAATCTCAGGATGCGATGCAATTCCGGAACGTCTGGTCGGCCAAACCGGGACGTACAGACTGAAATCGGGACTGTCCCTGTCACTTTACTCTTAACAGCGCTATATTTGACAACGTTGCTTGAAACTTTTTGATTGATTCCCAAACAGTCCCAAACCCACGGGCCCCGCGGCAGGTGCTCTTTTTTAAATCCCCGTCCGCGGTGCGTTTTTATTCCCAAACACATTCACAGAATTCAACACGCACTGATGTGGTGTCGTTTCGGTTCGTGGCGCTTTTCTATTTAGCCCTCCGAAGATGGAAGTGAGGAGCTGCGCGTCCCCGCTGCTGCAAAGCGCGCTCCCAGGACTCCCCTCCCCTCCCCTCATCCTGCACTGCAGGCTTCGGCGCCTGGGAGGCGGCAGAGAGTCCAACTTGGAAGAGAAAGAGAGAGAAACATTTTACCTTCTTTTCCTCTTACCCAAAATGCTCGAGAGTATGGAGCGCGTTTGCTGCCATGTAACGACAGAATAACACGGCGGGGACAGGGGGGACAGGAAAGTGACATCGCCGTGTTAAGAGGAGAGCTCTGTTGCCTAAAAAGATGGCTGTGAAGGAGGAAGGCGAGGTTCTGCACGGGAAAATCAAGTGCCACGACGGGCTGGCCGGCGCGAGTGGCGCCGAGAGCTTCAGGAACGGCTACGTGAAGAGCTGCGTCACCCCCTTGAAGGAAGACCAGCAGCGGGGCTTCTTCCTCAACGCGTGCAGCTTTTGCAATGCGGATCCCCGGCGCGTCCGTGCCTCGGCTCTCTACTTGGGCGCCTTCGCACTTCTCCTGCTTTCGCTCGCGGTCTCCCGGAGCCTCGACGGCGGCCGGAGCTCCGCGCTGCTGCTGCTGCGGACTTTGCAGTCGTCTTTGCTGGGCTTGTCACAGTCCGTCAGCCCCCTGTTCAGCATCGCCTGTGCCTTTTTCTTCCTCACCTTCTACCTGAAAAGGACCAAGAGGGAAAGTTACCGATCGTGGCTGCTCTCGCTGCCGGCCTCGTGCTACTTGGGGGATTTCTTGCTTCTGCAGTTCTTGCGCTGGGGAGACGAGCAGCAGCAGATGCAAATGGTGGGCAGGCTGCTCTTTGTACTGGGCTGCGTGGGGCTGCTGACGCTCGTGCCCACTCTGAAGCTCAAACACAGCGTCTTGATCCTGGTTTTCGCCAGTTTGGTTTGGCTCGTCTCCTTCACCAGCCTGGGCTGCTTGTCGCCGTCGCTGAGACCCCTCTACGCCTGCCTGGCCGGAGTATCGGGCTCTGTCATGGCGCTATACTTTGACAATTATTTACCAAGGGAAGTGCCGCACAAGGTCTCCGTCGGAGAGGAGAAAGTGCCCGTCATCCGACCCAGGAGAAGGTCCAGCTGCGTGTCCCTGGGAGAAACTTCAACAAGTTACTACGGCAGCTGTAAGATGCCCAGGAGACCATCTTTGCCCTGCATTTCAAGAGAGCAGGTAGGTGGCGATTGGAAATGGCAGCGGTGCGGTGGCCGGGTTAAGAGGACGGGGTGCCGATTAAGTTTGGGGGGGGGGGGGGGGTCTTGTTTATTTAATTTATTTTTTGTGTTGGCGTGAACGAGCGAAAGAAAGAAACGCTGCCTCGTGTGCACCAGGCAGCCCCCTCGCAGTCCAGTCGTCGCACTTTAGGCCGCTGCTGCTGTCGCCTTTACCGCGCGCACGCGCGCACCCAGGCGGCCAAACTTGTGCGCCTCAAAACGGCCGCCGAGCACCTCTTGACGGGGCAGGCGAGCGAGGAGCCTCTGCGGCGCGGCATTGCCTCGACACGCACGTGCGCCGATTCCCACGAGGGAATGACGCGCATTTCGCTCGTGCCTGCCGCTCTCCGTGTTTCTAAATTCAAATCTCCTCCGTCGGGAGGACCGCTAACTGCCTTTGTATCGGTTCTCCCGGAACGGTTTAGCACGGCTGGGCTCCCAGATGGTTGATCGGACTGCGCCGTTTTCTCCCCCCCTCCCCTTTCTCAGGTGCGCCAAGGGGTCGTGTAGCGGCAGCGGGCTCTCGATTTACGGGCCAGCTGTTCGCTCGAATCGTTGTAAACTTCTCAGGCCACGTGCACCAAAGAGTCGTTTGAAATCGAGGCCGCCAGCTCCGTTATTTAAATGTGTGTGTGTGTGTGTGTGTGTGTAAAGTGTAGCGAAGAGGTGTAGCAGGACTCCCCCCCCCTCCTTATTAGGGTCTGCTTGTGGTGTTTACAGTTCTGGAAAGACGTCATGGCTGTCAGTGAGAGTTTATATAGCGCCTCCTGTGTTAGATGTTGAGGGTTTATGTCCCACCTGGGGTGTCGTTGCTCAAGTTTCAATTCCAGGTGGGTCACAAACCCACATTACCTGCCTTTTTCTCATTAGGCTACATCCTCAAAATGCCTGTTTTAAATTGGAGCAAAGACCACCCAGAATGGGACATAAACTCTGAATATCAGGCGTACGAGGGCAGAGCTTCACATATTGGGCCACTGCACCACACCAACATGACGAAAGTGGAGCAAGTAATAATAATAATTCTTTGCATTTATATAGCGCTTTTGTCACTACTCAAAGCGCTCATCAATTGCAGGTCAAGGGCCCAACAGAGCAGAGTCCCTATTGGCATTTACTGGATTCGAACCGGCAACCTTCTGATTGCCAGTGCAGATCCCTAGCCTCAGAGCCGAAGACATCCCAGACAGAGAGCAAACCCACGTTATCTGTCATAATAGTCCAAAGTTTTACTTGTTATGCCACAATGCCTGTCTTTTTTTTTTTTTTTTTTACTCAAAATAAGTCCCAGATGGGACATGAATTCACATTTCCTGGCAAAGGAGGCCAGAGCCTCAACTATGAAGCCACTACACCACACCACCTTCCCGAAATCTGAATAAAGACACCCCACATGGGACACGAATCTCCGTCACCATTCTTAAGAGGTCAAAGCTTTGTTCTTTATGCTGCTACATCACAATCCCTGACTACATTTGAGAGAACACATCCCAGACAAGACATGAATTCACATTACCTGGCTTAGTCAACCAACGCCTTACCTGTTAAACCACTGCACCTTGCAGACTTGCCTAAATTTGAGCAAAGACATCCCGGACACAGCTTGAACCCACATTATCAGTCTTACGAAGTCCAACCCTTTACTTATTATGACACAATGCCTGTAATTTAATTATTTTTGTTACTCAAAATAAGTCCCAGATGGGTGATGGAATTTGAGGAAAGGCACCCCAGGTGGGACATGAACCTCCATGAGCAGTCAGTCTTAAGAGGTCAAAGCTACTGCACCACAATGTCTGTCTGCTTTTGAATAAAGATCCCAGACGAGACATGAATTCACCTTACCAGTTAAGCCACTGCACCTCACCAACTTGCCTAAATTTGAGCAAAGACATCCCAGCGAGAGCTTGAACCCACATTATCTGTTTTAAGAATCCAAAGCTTTACTTATTATGCCCCAATGCCCGTCATTATTATTATTTTTTTTTTACTCAAAGTAAGTCCCAAGTGGGACTTGAACGCACGTTACCTGGCATAGGAAGACAGAGCCTCACCTATTAGATAGATAGATAGATAGATAGATACTTTATTAATCCCAATGGGAAATTCACACTTCCACTACACCACACCACCTTGTTGAAATTTGAGTAAAGACCCCTCAGATGGGCCGTGAACTTCCATTACGAGTCTTGAGAGGTCAAAGCTTTATTCTTTTAACGGCTAATTTTTTTTTTTATTTCTTTTCTCCCAGGGCTGAATATTTTTCCAAAAATGAACTTTTTTTTAAAAAAGAACACAAAGCAATTGTCTAACATATCAAATCAACAAAAAATATTTACTTTTCACAAATGTTACTGTCTTGTATGTTGCATGAGCCTGCATACTCTATGATTTCACATACATGTTACACAGCAAAGTTCTGCCAAGTCTGATCTCGCTCAAGGCAGCCAGTAGCAGTCATTGCCACAGTGCTCTCCTTAATAATAGTAATAATTCTTTGCATTTATATAGCACTTTTCTCACTACTCAAAGTGCTTAGCAATTGCAGGTTAAGGGCCTTGCTCAAGGGCTCAACAGAGCAGAGTCCCTATTGGCATTTTACGGGATTCAAACCGGCAACCTTCTGAGTGCCAGTGCAGATCCCTAACCTCTGAGCCACCACCACCTTACCATACGTGTTGCACTGGCGCCTCCTTTTCAATTGTCTGTTGCTGCGCTCTCTCACATGTATGGTTAGTGTGTACTGCAGAGAAAGAAGTCACCTGTTTGAAATCGTGCCATGTCACTGCCACCAAGTTCTCACCTGCATGAAAACCGGATTGTCACCTCTTTTTCCTCTTCAGCTTGTCTGGCTTGAACTGTGATGGCCTGTGTCTCCTGTTCACCCTCACTATGCCACAAGCTCCAATTCCCCTGCTCTGTAGCTCCATGAACAATTCTGGGCATGTAGAAAAATTGTCCATGAATTTCACCTAGGGATTAATAAAGTATCTATCTATCTATCTATCTATCTATCTATCTATCTATCTATCTATCTATCTATCTATCTATCTATCTATCTGTCTATCTATTATTTTATAGTGCCTTTCATCTATCTATCTATCTATTATTATATAGTGCCTTTCATCTATCTATCTATTATTATATAGTGCCTTTCATCTCTATCCTATCTATCTATCTATCTATCTATCTATCTATCTATCTATCTATCTATCATTATATAGTGCCTTTCATCTATCTATCTATTTATTATATAGTGCCTTTCATCTATCTATCTATCTATCTATCTATTATTATATAGTGCCTTTCATCTATCTATCTATTTATTATATAGTGCCTTTCATCTATCCTATCTATCTATCTATCTATCTATCTATTATTTTATAGTGCCTTTCATCTATCTATCTATCTATTATTATATAGTGCCTTTCATCTATCTATCTATTATTATATAGTGCCTTTCATCTATCTATCTATTTATTATATAGTGCCTTTCATCTATCTATCTATCTATCTATCTATCTATCTATCTATCTATCTATCTATCTGTCTATCTATTATTATATAGTGCCTTTCATCTATCTATCTATCTATTATTATATAGTGCCTTTCATCTATCTATCTATCTATCTATCTATCTATCTATCTATCTATCTATCTATCTATCTATCTATCTATCTATCTATTACTCGTCTTCGGAGGCTAAAAGCTTCACATATTGTGTCACAATACCACGATTCCTGTCTTATTATCAGTTAAAAGAAATAATGTGCCAGTACTGTTATAATGTACTGTTTATTGTATATTTGACTGAAACTTTTATGCAAAGCAAACCACAAGATCAGGATAAGTGACAGCTGCTGACAGAGGGGAGCACAGGCAGGTAAAGCGACTCACTCGGGGTCACAGCAAGTCAAAGGGAGGAACCAAACCAGCAAGTGCAGTGCCTTGACCAGTACACCACACCGGCTGACTAAATTTGAGCAAAGGCACAGAGTGGTTAATAGGGGAAGAACTACACAGGGGCAAAGAGCCAAGAGAAAATGTTCACAACAGAAAGGCACTATATAAAAAGGTTAGAGCACAGGTTCGGTTTCCACTTCTAAGTTATTTGCATGGCCACAAAGTGGTTAATATGGGAAGAACTACAACTGAACAAGCGTGAAGCACAATAGGGTAAGACTCACAACCGAAAAAGTACTATATAAAAATTTAAAGGGCCAGGTTCCATTACAGGTGGCACAGTGGGTACCACTGCTGCCTTGCAGTTAGGAGACCTGGGTTCGCTTCCCGGGTCCTCCCTGTGTGGAGTTTGCATGTTCTCCCCGTGTCTGCGTGGGTTTCCTCCCACAGTCCAAAGACATGCAGGTTCGGCGCATTGGCGATACTAAATTGTGTGTGCCCTGCAGTGGGCTGGCGCCCTGCCTGGGGTTTGTTCCCTGCCTTGCACCCTGTGTTGGCTGGGATTGGCTCCAGCAGACACCCGTGACCCTGTAGTTAGAATATAGCGGGTTGGATAATAGATGGATGGATGGTTCCATTACAGCGTCAGACTCCATGCATATCTTTGATGGGGTTGCTTTGTCTGCAAATACAATAAAAGACTCTGTACTTGTAAAATGCCACAGAATGGTGGCTCCCTACTGTTATTGTATATTTGACAGAAACTTTTATTCAGAGCAAACTACAAGATTAGAATAAGTGACAACTGCTCTCAGAGGGGAGCACAGGTGGGTAAAGCGACTCACTCGGGGTCACAGCAAGTCAACGGGAGGAACTGAACTAGCAAGTGCAGCGCCTTGACCAGTACACCACACCGGCTGACTAAATTTGAGCAAAGGCAACCCACACAGAACACAAACTCACATCCTCATGATGCTTCAACACCACAATGTCTGTCAAAATCTGAGCAAAATCACCCCAGATGGGACATGAACTCACATTGCTTGGCATAGGATATCCAAAGCCTCACTTATTATGCCACAACACCACACCATCTTGCCAAAATTTGAGTAGAGACACCCCAGATGGAACATAAACCTGCATTACTGTCTTAGGGGGTCAACACCTTTTTCTCATGAGGATACAAGACCACAATGCTTGTCTAAATCTGAGCAGAGTCACCCCAAATAGGACATAAACGCTCAGTATTTGGCTCAGGAGGTCAAAGCCTTCTCTGTCATCCTGTCATTTTGGAAAGGCACTGATAATGACAGGTAATATACACTGTACAGTATCTCACCAGAGTGAGTGCACCCCTCAGATTTTTGTAAATATTTTATGATATCTTTTCATGTGACAACACTAAAGATATGACACTTTGATCCGATGTCAAGTAGTCCGTGTTCAGCTTGTATGACAGCGTGAATTTGCTGTCCCCTCAAAATAACTCGACACACAGCCATTAATGTCTAAACCACTGGTAACAAAAGTGAGTACACCCCTAAGTGAGAAACGTCCAAATTGTGCCCAAAGTGTCCATATTTTGTGTGGCCACCATTATTTTCCAGCACTGCCTTAACTCTCTTGGGCATGGAGTTCACACGAGCTTCACAGGTTGCCACTCCTCCGTGACAGAGCTGGTGGATGTTAGAGACCTGACGCTTCCTTCATCTTCCCCACAGATGCTCAGTAGGTCTGGAGACATTCTTGGCCAGTCCAGCACCTTTACCCTCAGTTTCTTTAGTAAGGCAGTGGTCATCTTGGAGGTGTGTTTGGGGTCGTTATCATGTTCAGTTTCCGAAGGGAGGTGATGGTGCTCTGCTTCAGTAGGTCACAGTACATGCTGGCCTTCATGGTTCCCTCAGTGAACTGTAGCTCCCCAGTGCACTCATGAAGCCCCAAACCATGACACTCCCACCACCATGCTTGACTGTAGGCAAGACACACTTGTCCTTGTACTCCTCACCTGGTTGCTGCCACAAACGCTTGGCACCATCTGAACCAAATAAGTTGATCTTGGTCTCATCAGATTACAGGACATGGTTCTAGTAATCCATGTCTTTAGTCTGCTTGTCTTCAGCAAACTGTTTGCAGGCTTTCTTGTGCATCATCTTTACAAGAGGCTTCCTTCTGGGACGACGGCCATGCAGACCAATTTGATGCAGTGTGCGGCGGGCGTATGGTCCGAGCACTGACAGGCTGACTCTCCCACCCCTTCAACCTCTGCAGCAATGCTGGCAGCACTCATACGTTTATTTGCAAAAGACAACCTCTGGATATGACGCTGAGCACATGCACTCAACTTCTTTGGTCAACATGGCGAGGCCTGTTCTGAGTGGAACCTGTCCTGTTAAACCGCTGTATGGTCTTGGCCCTCATGCTGCAGCTCAGTTTCAGGGTGTTGGCCATCTTCTTATAGCCGAGGCCATCTTTATGTAGAGCAACGATTCTTGTTTTCAGATCCTCAGAGAGTTCTTTGCCATGAGGTGCCATGTTGAACTTCCAGTGACCAGTATGAGAGAGAGTGAGAGCGATAACAGCAAATTTAACACACCGGAGAACTTGTAACACGAACGAGTCACATGACACTGGGGAGGGAAAATGGCTAATTGGGCACAATTTGGACATTTGTCACTTAGGGGTGTACTCACTTCTGTTGCCATCGGTTTAGACATTAATGGCTGTGTGTTGAGTTATTTTGAGGGGACAGCAAATTCACGCTGTCATACAAGCTGTACATGGACTACTTTACATTGGAGCAAAGTGTCAGATCTGCAGTGTTGTCCCATGAAAAGATATCATCAAATATTTATGAAAATGTGAGGGCTATAGTCACTTTTGTGAGATACTTTAGGTTTGTGCCCCAGCTGGGGGGTGTCTTGTGGTGTGGAGGCATAATAGCTAAAATTGTGGTCACATGAGACAGGCAATGTAGGTTCATTTCCCATCTGGGGTGTCTTTACTTAAATTTCTCAAGGTGGTGTGATGAAGCGTCTCAACAGGTAAGGCTCTGGCCTCCTAAGTCAGATGTTGAGAGTTGATGGCCTACTTTGGGTGTCTTTGCTCAGATTTAGACGGACATAGTTGTGTACTAGCATGACGTGTAAATAATAAGTAAAGCTTTCATGTGTTAAAATTTAGGATTTTGTTCTGTGACAGTTTTTGCTCAGATTTAGGCAAGTTGGTGTGGTGGAGTAGCAGAACAGGTAAGGCTTTGGCTGACTAAGCCAGGTAACATGAATTCATGTCTCATCTGGGATGTCTTCCCTTAAATGGAGACGTGTATTGTGGTGTAGTAGCATAAAGAGTAAAGCTTTGATCTCTTAAGACAGGTAATGGAGGTAATGGAGATTCATGTCACATCTGGGGTGGTTTTACTCAAATGTCAGCAAGCTGGTGTGGGGTGTAGCAGCATAATAGGTAAGGCTTTGGTTTACTAAGCCAGGTAATGTGAATTCATGTCTCATCTGTGATGACTTTTGTCAAATATGGACGGGTGGTGTGCTGATGTAGCTTAATAGGTAAGGCTCAGGCCTCCTAAACCAGATGTTGCCCCATCTGAGATGATTTTTGTTAAATTGGACAGACATCGTGGTGTTGTGGCTTAATACACAATGGATGGTCGGAAAATCGAGAGTCCACCTTATGATAAGGATTTAGGTGTCACGGTGGACTCTAAGCTATCGACTTCCCGACAGTGTCCAGAAGCCATTAAGAAGGCTAACAGAATGTCAGGTTATATAGCGCCTTGATGTGTGGAGTACAAGTCACAGGAGGTTCTGCTCAAGCTTTATAACATACTGGTGAGGCCTCATCTGGAGTCCTGGGTGCAGTTTTGGTCTCCAGGCTCCAAAAGACATAGCAGCAGTAGAAAAGGTCCAGAGAAGAGCGACTAGGCTGAGTCCAGAGCTACAGGGGATGAGTTAGGAAGAAAGATTCAAAGAGCTGAGCCTTATGGAGATGAAGAGGAGACCTGACTGAAGTGTTTAAAATTTATGAAGGGAATTAGTCCAGTGGATCAAGACAGTGACTATAAAATGAGTTCATCAAGAACACAGGGACACAGTTGGAAACTTGTGAAGGGGAAATTTCACACAAACGTTAGGAAGTTTTTCTTTACACAAAGAACGATAGACATTTGGAATAAGTGACCAAGTAGTGTGGTGGACAGTAAGACTTTCGGGACTTTCAAAACTCGACTTGATGTTATTTTGGAAGAAATAAGTGGAGAGGACTGGTGAGCTTTATTGGGCTGAATGGCCTGTTCTCGTCTAGAGTGTTGTAATGTTCTAATGAGTGAGGCTTTGGCCTCCTATGCCAGGTAACGTGAGTTAATTTTTTTTATACTTAAAATAAGACTGGCATTTTAGAGTTGTGTCATAATAAGTAAAGCAGTAGCCGCCTAAGCCAGGTGATGTGAGTTTATGTTCCCTCTTGGATGTCATTACTCAAATTTTAGGCAAGTCGGTGTGGTGTACTGGTTTACTAAGGCGAGGCTTTGGTTTACTAAGACAGGTAAGGTGAATTCATGTCTTGTCTGGGACATCTTTGCTCAAATTTAGACTGGTGGTATGATGACATGGTTGAATAGGTAAGGCCTAAGACAGATATTGTGAGTTTATGTCCCATCTGGGGTGTCTTTACTCAAATTTGAATTCTGGATGCGTCACAAGCCTACATTTCCTGTCTTAGGAGGTCAATGCCTTTTTCTCATGAAGCTATAACACCACGATGCCCATGTGAAGGTGAGCAAATGTACCCCTAATGGGACATAAACTTTCAATATCTGACTTAGAAGGCCAGCACCTTAGCTGTTAAACCACACAAGCTGTCCAGAATTGACAAAAATCATCCCAGATTTACCAGCTTCACCTACAGGGTGTCCCAAAAATGTATACACACTTTGAATGATTATAAATAAAAGGTTTATGAAGTTTTATAGTTGTGTAATAAGTCCATTGCCATAGGGTCTGGTGAATGCAAAGGCTACCTGTTCGCCCAATCCATTTCTTTGGCAGATGTTCGTCAGGGGGAATAAAACTGGTCCTCATCCCGAAACTCCTCTTGAATGCGTGGCATGACCGATTCCTGCAGCAACTTCAAATTAACAACACCAGTCACAGTGTTATCTTAATAAACATTTTATTTATGATCGTTCAAAGTGTGTATACAGTTTTTTTTGGGACACCCTGTATTAAGTCACAGTACCTCACCACCTTCTTCTTCTCTCGGCTGCTCCCGTTAGGGGTTGTCACAGCGGATCATCTTCTTCCATATCTTCCTGTCCTCGTCATCTTGTTCTGTCACACCCATCACCTGCATGTCCTCTCTCACCACATCCATAAACCTTCTCTTAGGCCTTCCTCCTCTCCTCTTCCCTGGCAGCTCTATCCTTGGCACCCTTCTCCCATTATACCCAGCATCTTCCCTCTGCACATGTCCAAACCTACTCAATCTCGCCTCTCTGACTCCAAACCATCCCACCTGAGCTGACCCTCTAATGTCCTCATTTCTAATCCTGTCCATCCTCGTCACACCCAATGCAAATCTTAGCATCTTTAACTCTGCCACCTCCAGCTCTGTCTCCTGTGCCACCGTCTCCAGCCCATATAACATATCTGGTCTCACTACCATCCTGTAGACCTTCCCTTTCACTCTTGCTGATATCCGTCAGTCACAAATCACTCCTGACACTCTTCTCCACCCTGCCTGCACTCTCTTCTTCACCTCTCTTCCACACTCCCCATTATTCTGTACTGTTGATCCCAAGTATTTAAACTCCTCCACCTTTGGCAACTCTACTCCCCTCATCCTCACCATTCCACTGACCTCCCTCTCATTCACACACATGTATTCTGTCGTGGTGGTCCTACTGACCTTCATTCCTCTCCTCTCGTATCTCAACCTCTCCAGGGTCTCTTCAACCTGCAGATCACAATGTCATCAGCAAACAAGTCACAGTATCTCGCCAACTTGCCCAAATATGAGCAACGACATCCCAAACAGAACACAAACACACAAGACGTGCCTTAGGAGGCCACAGCTTTCCTTATTATGTCACAGCAACTAAACACCGGTTTTATTTTGAATTAAAAAAAAAAAAAAACAATAAAAGTTCAGACATGAGCGTCAGTAGGCTTTGCGCCCCAGGAACTGAGTTACCCAAACTCTTCTCTAACGTTTCAGTAATTATTTAATGCTCTGATGCTGATCTTACTGATCATAAAATAGATCATTACGATAGTAATTGACGAGAATTCATAATTAATTGCAGACTTACGGTATTTGAGGGTTCCTCTAGAATGCACGACTTTGGCTCATTTCGGCACATCGTCATCTCATAGCAGGCTGAAGTTTCGAATTTGGTATTTTTCCGTCTGGCCATTTTTTAGCCCTAGACTGTCCTCAGGAAACTGTGACACACACCCACCATCGAGATATCGATGTTTTCGGTATCGGGGAACCTTAAAATGTTGAGATATGTCGAAAACAGGAGATCAAAATTTTTAATGAATCTAAAGCTTTCGCGCCTCCCCCATTAACATGATAGGTTATGGTGTAAAGCAGTGATATCCCAGATGAGACACAAACTCACATTACCTGGCATAGGAGGCCAAAGCCTTTTCTCATGAAGCTGCTGCACCTCAATGCCTGTCTACATTTGAGCAAAGACACCACGAGTGGGACAGAAACGCTCAATATTTGGCTCAGGAGGTCAAAGCCTTACTTATCATCCTTTCATTGTGGAAAAGCACCTGTAATGACTGGTAATGTAGGTTTGTACCCCCATCTGGAATGTCTTTGCTCAAAATAGAAGGATCATGGTGGTGTTGTGGCATAATAACTAAAGCTTTGGTCTCCTAAGACAGGTAATGGAGGTTCATGTCACATCTGGGGTGTCTTGACTCAAATTTCGGCAAGGTGATGTGGCCTAATAGGTAAGGCTTTGGCCTCCTAAGTCAGGTGTTGAGAGTTCATGTCCCACCTGTGATGTCTTTACCCAGATTTAGATGGGCATAGTGGTGTAGTAGCATCCTGAGGAAAGCTTTGGCCTGTTAAGATGTGGATTTGTGTTCTGTGTGGGTTGCCTTTGCTCAAATTTAGGCAGGCGGTGTGGTGTACCGGTTAAGGTGCTGCACTTTAAGCCTTCAGGTTGCTGGTTCGGTTCCTCCCTTTGACTTGCTGTGACCCCGAGTGAGTCGCTTTACCCGCCTGTTCTTCCCTCTGAGAGCAGTTGTCACTTATTCTAATCTTGTAGTTTGCTCTGCATAAAAGTTTCTGTCAAATATGCACTAACAGTAGGGAGCTGCCATTCTGTGGCATTTTACAAGTACAGACTCTCTCTCGTACAGACGTGTTTTGTTGTATTTGCAGTACTGGCAGACAAAGCGACCCCATCAAAGATACGCATTGAGTCTGAGGCTGTAATGGAACCTGGCCCTTTAAATTTCTATATAGTGCCTTTCTGTTGCGAGTCTTACCCTATTGTGCTTCGCGGTTGTTCAGTTGTAGTTCTTCCCAGATTAACCACTTTGGCCATGCAAATAATTTAGAAGTGGAAACCGAACCTGTGCTCTAACCTTTTTATATAGTGCCTTTCTGTTGTGAACATTTTCTTGTGGCTCTTTGATTGCCCCCATGTAGTTCTTCCCTATTCACCACTCTGTGGTCCTATAAATAACTTAGAGGTTTAAAGTAAACACATTGTGTAACCTTTTTATATATGTGAACATTTGCTTATCACTCTTTGACTGCTCCCATGCAGGCCTTTTCATATTAACCACTTTGTGGTCCTACACATAATTTATATGCTGGGACTAAACCCGTGGTCTGACTGCTTTATATAGTGTCTTTCTGTTGTGAACATGATCTCATAGCTCTTTGACTGCACCCATGCAGTTGTTCTCAAATTAATTACTTTGGGGATCATGCAGATAACTTAGAGGTGGGAGCTGAACCCGTAGACTAACTGTTTAATGTTGTGCCTTACTATTGTGAACATTTTCTTGTGGCTCTTTGATTGCCCCCATGTAGTTCTTCCCCTATTCACCACTCTGTGGTCCTATAAATAACTTAGAGGTTCAAAGTAAACACATCGTGTAACTTTTTTTATATAGTGCCTTTCTTTTGTGAACGTTTATCTCTTGGCTTTTCAACTGCCCCATATTAACTATGCTGGGGTCATACAAATAACTAGGAGGATTGAACTGAGACTGTGGTCTGTTCTGTGTAGCGCCTGTCAGCTGTGAAGATTTTCTCGTCACACTTCACAGGCCCCTTTGCAGTGTTTCTCATATTAACCGCTTTGTGGTCATACAAATAATTTATAGGATGGAACTAAGCCTGTGGTCTGTTTTATATAGTGCCTTTCTTTTGTGAACATTACCTCATCATTCTTTGACTGCCTCCATGCAATTCTTTCTATGTTATCACTTCATGGTTATACAAATAACTTTAAGGTGGGAAGTGAAACCATGGTCTTAACTGTTTTATGTAGTGCCGTTTCTGTTGTGAATGTTAGCTTTGACTTCCCCCATGCAGTTATTCTCAGATTAATCCCTCTGGGATCATACAAATAACTTTAAGGTGGGAACTGAACCCCTAAGGTCTTAACTGTTTCATATAGTGGCTTTCTGCTATGAACATGTTCTCATCACTCTTTGACTGCCCCTGTGCAGGCCTTTTCATATTAACCACTTTGTGGTCATACACATAATTTATAGGCTGGCACTAAACCCGTGGTCTGTTTTTATATTATTTACAGTTCATCCAGAAAGTATTCACAGCGCATCATCACTTTTTCCACATTTTGTTATGTCACAGCCTTATTCCAAAATGGATTAAATTCATTTTTTTCCTCAGAATTCTACACACAACACCCCATAATAACAACATGAAAAAAGTTTACTTGAGGTTTTTGCAAATTTATTAAAAATAAAAAAATTGAGAAAGCACATGTACATAAGTATTCACAGCCTTTGCCATGAAGCTCAAAATTGAGCTCAGGTCCATCCTGTTTCCCCTGATCATCCTTGAGATGTTTCTGCAGCTTCATTGGAGTCCACCTGTGGTAAATTCAGTTGACTGGACATGATTTGGAAAGGCACACACCTGTCTATAGAAGGTCCCACAGTTGACAGTTCATGTCAGAGCACAAACCAAGCATGAAGTCAAAGGAATTGTCTGTAGACCTCCGAGACAGGATTGTCTCGAGGCACAAATCTGGGGAAGGTTACAGAAAAATTTCTGCTGCTTTGAAGGTCCCAGTGAGCACAGTGGCCTCCATCATCTGTAAGTGGAAGAAGTTCGAAACCATCAGGACTCTTCCTAGAGCTGGCCGGCCATCTAAACTGAGCGATCGGGGGAGAAGGACCTTAGACAGGGAGATTACCAAGAACCTGATGGTCACTCTGTCAGAGCTCCAGAGGTCCTCTGTGGAGAGAGGAGAACCTTCTAGAAGGACAACCATCTCTGCAGCAATCCACCAATCAGGCCTGTATGGTAGAGTGGCCAGACGGAAGCCACTCCTTAGTAAAAGGCACATGGCAGCCCACCTGGAGTTAATAATAATAATAATAATAATAATACATTTTATTTATATAGCGCCTTTCCCATGCTCAAGGCACTTACAGAATATAATAAAGAACGGCAGGGTATACAGTATATAGCATTGTACAAACCAGATAAATAAATAAAGAAGATTAAGACAGGGCGGCACGGTGGCGCAGTGGTAGCGCTGCTGCCTCGCAGTTAGGAGACCCGGGTTCACTTCCCGGGTCCACCCTGCGTGGAGTTTGCATGTTCTCCCCGTGTCTGCGTGGGTTTCCTCCGGGCGCTCCGGTTTCCTCCCACAGTCCAAAGACATGCAGGTTAGGTGGATTGGTGATTCTACATTGGCCCTAGTGTGTGCTTGGTGTGTGGGTGTGTTTGTGTGTGTCCTGCGGTGGGTTGGCACCCTGCCCGGGATTGGTTCCCTGCCTTGTGCCCTGTGTTGGCTGGGATTGGCTCCAGCAGACCCCCGTGACCCTGTGTTCGGATTCAGCGGGTTGGAAAATGGATGGATGGATGGATTAAGACAGTGAACTCTGGGGGGAAAAAAAAGAAACAGACAACATCATTGATGGTCTCGCACACACATACAGATTACATGAGCATCTTGACAGAGAAGTAAACTGAGAGAAAGGTAATAAAGTCAAGTAGAGCTAAAAGCCTTCCTGAACAGATGAGTTTGGAGTTGTTTTTTTAAAAGAATTCATGGAGTCGGCTGACCTGATTAATTTCGGTAGGTCATTCCAGAGTCTGGGCGCTATACAGCTGAAGGCCCTGTCACCCATGGAGTGTAGATTAGTGAGGGGCACAACAAGATTGCCAGAATCGCTTCCCGGTTCCTCCCTGTGTGGATAGCGCTTTGAGTACTGAGAAAAGCGCTATGTAAATGTAATGAATTATTATTATTATTATTAGAATCAGAGGACCTTAGTGGGCGAACAGGCACATAGTGATCGAGAAGGTCACTGATGTAGTTTGGTGCGAGGTTATTTAAGGCTTTGTAGGTTATTAGTAGGATTTTATATTTGATTCTGTAAGACACAGGGAGCCAGTGAAGGCGGAGCAGGATGGGTGTGATGTGCTCGCTGCTGCTGGTTCGAGTAAGGACTCTTGCAGCCGAGTTTTGAATAAGCTGATAGATAGATAGATAGATAGATAGATACTTTATTAATCCCAATGGGAAATTCACATTCTTCAGCAACAGCATACTGATACAATAAATAATATTAAATTAAAGAATGATAATAATACAGGTGAAAAAACAGACAATAACTATGTATAATGTTAAATATTAACGTTTACCCCCCCCGGATGGAATTAAAGAGTCGCATAGTTTGGGGGAGGAACGATCTCCTCAATCTGTCTGTGGAGCAGGACAGTGACAGCAGTCTGTCGCTGAAGCTGCTCTTCTGTCTGGAGATGACATTATTTAGTGGATGCAGTGGATTCTCCATAATTGATAGGAGTCTGCTCAGCGCCCTTCGCTCTGCCACAGATGTTAAACTGTCCAGCTCCATGCCAACAATAGAGCCTGCCTTCCTCACCAGTTTGTCCAGGCGTGAGGCGTCTTTCCTCTTAATGCTGCCTCCCCAGCACACCACTGCGTAGAAGAGGGCGCTCGCCACAACTGTTTGATAGAACATCTGCAGCATCTTATTGCAGATGTTGAAGGAAGGCAGCCTTCTAAGGAAGTATAACCGGCTCTGTCCTTTCTTGCACAGCGCATCAGTATTGGCAGTCCAGTCTAATTTATCATCCAGCTGCACTCCCAGATATTTATAGGTCTGCACCCTCTGCACACAGTCACCTTTGATGATCACAGGGTCCATGAGGGGTCTGGTCCTCCTAAAATCCACCACCAGCTCCTTGGTTTTGCTCGTGTTCAGGTGTAGGTGGTTTGAGTCACACCATTTAACAAAGTCATTGATTAGGTCCCTATACTCCTCCTCCAGCCCATTCCTGATACAGCCCACGATAGCAGTGTCATCAGCAAACTTTTGCACATGGCAGGACTCCGAGTTGTATTGGAAGTCCGATGTATATAGGCTGAACAGGACCGGAGAAAGTACAGTCCCTTGTGGCGCTCCTGTGTTGCTGACCACAATGTCAGACGTGCAGTTCCCAAGACGCACATACTGAGGTCTGTCTTTAAGATAGTCCACGATCCATGCCACTAGGTATGAATCTAATCCCATCTCTGTCAGCTTGTCCCTAAGGAGCAGAGGTTGGATTGTGTTGAAGGCGCTAGAGAAGTCTAGAAACATAATTCTTACAGCACCACTGCCTCTGTCCAAGTGAGAGAGGGATCGGTGTAGCATATAGATGATGGCATCTTCTGCTCCCACCTTCTCCTGATATGCAAACTGCAGAGGGTCAAGGGCGTGTTGAACCTGTGGCCTAAGGTGGTGAAGCAGCAGCCTCTCCATGGTCTTCATCACATGTGATGTCAGAGCAACAGGCCGAAAGTCATTCAGCTCACTAGGACGTGATACCTTTGGGACTGGGGTGATACAAGATGTTTTCCAAAGCCTCGGGACTCTCCCCTGTTCCAGGCTCAGGTTGAAGATGCGCTGTAGAGGACCCCCCAGCTCCGATGCACAGACCTTCAGCAGTCGTGGCGATACTCCATCTGGACCCGCTGCTTTGCTGGCACGAAGTCTCCTCAGCTCTCTGCTCACTTGCGCTGTTGTAATTATGGGTGGGGATGTCTTTCTGGAGCTTTCTGGAGCTGGAGCTGTGATATAAGATTAGAAGGGGCACCTGCCAGTAGGGAATTACAGTAATCGATGTGGGATGTGATAAAAACATGGACAAGTTTCTCAGCATTAGAAAAGGAGAGGAAGGAGCAAACACGGGATATGTTACGGAGGTGAAAGTAAGAAAGTTTCTTAATGTGATTTATGTGGGCGGAATAAGAGAGGGAGGAATCAAAAATGACACCAAGATTTTTTTTTACAGTAGAGGCAGGTCTGATGAGATCACCGCCAAGATGGACTGGGAAGGAGCTCATTTTATTAAGTTGCATTTTAGTCCCAGTTTGCAGGAGTTCAGTTTTATTGCAATTTAATTTTAAAGAGTTCTGCTCCATCCAGGTTTTAATTTCACTAAGGCAGGTTGTGAGCTGAGAAAGCTCTGATGAAGTTCCACTTTTAACATTGAAATAGAGTTGAGTATCATCTGCATAAAAACGATAACCCAGTCCATAGCTACGGATAATATTGCCAAGTGGAAGCATATAAATACAGAAAAGCAGAGGAACGAGGACAGAGCCCTGAGGAACTCCTTGTGTTGACTGGTGCTGAGCTGGATCTGCTGTTGCCAAGACTAATAAACTCTTGCCTATCAGTCAGATAGGACTTGAACCACTGGAGGGCAATGCCAGAGATACCCAACATGTTCTCCATTCTGGACAGTAGAATGTCATGTCTGACCTGAGGTCTAACAGAATTAATATGCTGGTTTGTCCAGAGTCTGCTGCCATAAGCAAATCATTGGTTACCCGTAGCAGAGCAGTTTCACAGCTGTGCCGCGCCCTGAAACAGACTGAAAGGGTTCCATCAAATTATTAGAGGTTAGGTAATTGGTGAGTTGGGAAGCTACAACACGCTCAAGAACTTTTGACAGGAAAGGTAAGTGGGAAATAGGCCGGAAATTGTTAAGATTGTTAGCATCAAGAGCAGACTTTTTTAACATTGGGGTTACAGAAGCGATTTTAAAAGTGAGCGGCACGGAGCCAGTGTCAAGGGATGAGTTTATTATTGTTGTAACAGTCGGGATTATGGCATGAAGGCAGGATTTAAGTAGTGTGGTGGGGATGGGGTCCAGTACACAAGTAGTCGGCCTCATCTTACAAAACAGGTTATTAACAAACGCAGATGTGACTGGTGAGAACTTAGAGAAGGAGCTGGATGGAGTGGGAAAACAGGGAGAGATATAAACAGATGATATATTTATGTTAGTTGAATTATTTAGATCATTAATTTTGTTACGGAAAAAGTGGAGGAATTCCTCACAGACTTCAGTAGAAGAGGTAGTTGGGCCAGATGCGGGTTCGAGTAGTTTATTAACTACAGAGAACAGAACCCTTGGGTTATCGTGGCCACTTTCTATTAGTCTGCCGTAATGGGTGTTGTTGGCAGAAGTTAGTGCTTCTCTGTAAGCTCTTTGGTGGTCACAGAAAGCCTGGATGTGCACGGTGAGGCCAGTCTTGCGTGACATTCTCTCAAGGCGTCGGCCAGCTGCTTTCATAGATTGCAATTCTGAGTTATACCAAGGAGTTTGCCAAAAGGCACCTGAAGGACCATCAGACCATGAGAAAGAAAATTCTCTGGTCTAATGAGACAAAGATTGGACTCTTTGGTGTGAATGCCAGGCGTCACGTTTGGAGGTAACCAGGCACTGCTCATCACCAGGCCAATACCATCCCTACAGTGAAGCATGGTGGTGGCAGCATCATGCTGTGGGGAACTGGGAGACTAGTCAGGATAAAGGGAAAGATGACTGCAGCAATGGACAGAGACATCCTGGATGAAAACCTGCTCCAGAGCGCTCTTGACCTCAGACTGGGGCGACGGTTCATCTTTCAGCAGGACAACGACCCTAAGCACACAGCCAAGATATCAAAGGAGTGGCTTCAGGACAACTCTGTGAATGTCCTTGAGTGGCCCAGCCAGCGCCCAGACTTGAATCCGATTGAACATCTCTGGAGAGATCTTAAAATGGCTGTGCACCGACGCTTCCCATCCAACCTAATGGAGCTTGAGAGGTGCTGCAAAGAGGAATGGGCGAAACTGGCCAAGGATCGGTGTGCCAAGCTTGTGGCATCATATTCAACAAGACTTGAGGCTGTAATTGCTGCCAAAAGTCCATCGACAAAGTATTGAGCAAAGGCTGTGAATACTTATGGAAATGGGATTTCTCAGTTTTTATATTTTTAATAAATTTGCAAAAACCTCAAGTAAACTTTTTTCATGTTGTCATTATGGGGTGTTGTGTGCAGAATTCTGAGGAAAAAAATGAATTTAGTCCATTTTGGAATAAGGCTGTAACATAACAAAATGTGGAAAAAGTGATGCGCTGTGAATACTTTCCGGATGCCTATATTATATATTGTTGGTATGTGGCAGACCCAGGGAAAACAAATGGGGATATGCAGAACATGCGTATGTTTCACTTAAACATCAACAGTCTTGGAAATCAAAACCTAGTCCATGGAGTTATGAAGTAACACTGCCAGTCTGTAATAAGGATAATATGAAATATTACAAACAGTGACTGCAACACAGAGCTCACAATACACCACAGATATATGGGCAGTGAATCAAATTTCTGTTTCATAAATATATATGGTATATATATATATATATATATATATATATATATATATATATATATATATATATATATATACCTTTCTGTTGTGAATATTTTCCCATCACTCTTTGCAAGACCCACCTTTTCTATATACAGTGGGCCATCGGGTTACAACGTTTTTACATACGACGTTTCGAGTTTATAACATTCACTCCCATAAAAACTTAAAAAAAAAATTGAGACGTGAGTGTTTCAGGCTTACGCCATTAGCGTCGTACTTACAGACTACGTGGGCGAACTAGTTTGGTTGTGCGCAGCGGAAGAATCCTCAGTGAGGGAGTTGGCGAACTAGTCTGGTTGCACGCGGCACAAGTGTTCTGTGTGTGTTGCTTTGTTTGGCGACTTTTTGGCCCTTATCATGGCAGAGTCTTCAGATGGTAGAGCTTCGAAGAAGAGGAAAGCCATCATGATGGAAGTGAATTAGACATTGTAAAGGGAAAGAATTTTTTTTTACACTCATTTTTTGTCATTTTTTCCTGTTAGTACAGTACAGTGTACAGTATGGTATATTTATGTCCTTTTCCTTTTTTTGTGGCTTAGTGTTTTTATGTTCTAGATTATGATTTTGCAAATGTGTTAGGATAGGTAAGTGACTTAGGCTAGGGTGTGTTTCGACTTGCATCAGAATTCAGGTTACATCACTGTTGTAGGAACGGAACTGTGTCGTAACCCGAGGACCCCCTGTAGTGCCTTTCTATTGTGAACATCATCACATGGCTCTTCCACTGCTCCCATGCAGTCATTCTCTCTTTACCCCTCTGCGGTCATACATGTAATTTAGAGGTGGGAACTAAACCCCTAATGTCTTAACTGTTTTATATAGTGCCTTTCTGCTATGAACATGTTGTCATCACTCTTTGACTGCCCCAATGCAGGCCTTTTCATATTAACCACTTTGTGGTCATACACATAATTTATAGGCTGGCACTAAACTCGTGGTCTGTTTTTTTATATAATATAGTGCCTTTCTGTTGTGAACGTGATCTCGTAGCTCTTTGACTGTACCCCTGCAGTTGTTCTCAGATTTTCTACTCTGGGGATCATGCAGATAATTAAAGTGGGGAACTGAACCTGTGGTCTAACTGTTTTATGCAGTGCCTTACTATTGTGAAGATCCTCTCACTGCTCTTTGACTGCCCCTATGCAGTTCTTCCTATATTAACACTTTACGGTCATATAAATGATTCAGAAGCTGGAACTGAACTCGTCATCCTAACTTTTTTTTTTTTTTATATATATAGTGCCTTTCTGTTGTGAATGTTAGCTTCGACTTCCCCCAAGCAGTTATTCTCAGATTAACCCCTCTGGGATCATACAAATAACCTAGTGGTGGGAACTGAAACCATGGTCTTAACTGTTTAATATAGTGCCTTTCTGTTGTGAACATTATCAAATCGCTCTTTGACTGCCTTCATGCAGTTCTTCCTATATTAACACTTGATGGCCATGTAAAATAATTTAGAGGCTGCCTGGAACTGTACCTGTGGTCTGACATTTTTTATATAGCGCCTTTCTGTTGTGAACAGGCTCCTCAACTGCTCCCATGCAGTCATTCTCTCTTTACCCACTCTGGGATCATTCAAATTACTTAGAGGTGGGAACTGGACCCTCATGGTCTTAACTGTTTTATATAGTGCCTTTTTTGCTGTGAACCATTTTCTCATCACCCTTTGACTGCCCCTGTGCAGGCCTTTTCATATTAACCACTTTTTAATGTCCTATCAGTAATTTAGAGGTTTGAACTGAAAACATTGTGTTGTTATTATTATTTTATATATAGTGCCTTTCTGCTGTGAACCATTTTCTCATTACTCTTTGATTCCCCCCATGCAGGCCTTTTCATATTAACCACTCTGGGGTCCTACAAATAAAAAGGAGGACTGAATTGAAACTGTGGTCTAACTGTTTAATATAATGCCTTTCTGTTGTGAAGATTATCTCATGGCTCTTCTTTTGCCCCTTTTCAGACCTTGTTAGATAAACCACGCTGGGATCAAACAAATAACATAGAGGTGGGAACTGAGCCACCATGGTTTTAACTGTTTTATATAGTGCCTTTCTATTGTGAACATTATCACATGACTCATCGACTGCTCCCATGCCGTCATTCTCTCTTTACACACTCTGGGATCATATAAATTACTTAGAGGTGGGAACTGGACCCCCATGGTCTTAACTGTTTTATATAGTGCCTTTCTGCTGTAAACCATTCTCTCATCACTCTTTGCCTGCACCTTTTCCTATTAACGACTTTGTGGTGTCATATCAGTAATTCAGAGGTTTGAACTGAACACATCGTGTTACTGTTTAATATATATATATAGTGCCTTTCTGCTGTGAAGATTTTCTCATCTCTCTTTGCAAGACCCTTTGCAGTTTTTTTCCATATTAACCACTTTATGGTTATATAAATAATTTATAGGATGGAACTAAACCTGTTTTTTCTTTTTATAATATAGTGCCTTTCTGTTGTGAACATCCTCTCATCGCTCTTTGACTGCCTTCATGCAGTTCTTCTTATATGAACACTTTGTCCTCACAGGTGGCGCGGTGGTAGTGCTGCTGCTTTGCAGTAAGGAGACTGTGGAAGATTGTGGGTTCGCTTCCTGGTTCCTCCCTGTGTGGATAGCGCTTTGAGTACTGAGAAAAGCGCTATATAAATGTAATGAATTATTATTATTATTGAATTTATGGCCATGTAAATAATTTAGAGGCTGCCTGAACCTGAACCTGTGGTCTGACATTTTCTATATACAGTAGTGCCTTTCTGTTCTGAACATTATCGACTGCGCCCATGCCGTCATTCTCTTTTTACCCCTCTGAGATCATACATACAGTATAACTTAGAGGTGGGAACTGAACCCCCATGGTCTTAACTGTTTTATATAGTGCCTTTCTTGCTGTGAACTGTTCTCTTATCACTCTTTGACTCCCCCCATGCAGGCCTTTTCCTATTAACCACTTTGTGGTGTCATATCAGTAATTCAGAGGTTTGAACTGAACACATTGTGTTACTGTTTTAAAGTCATATGAAAAAGTTTGGGAGCCCCTCTTAATTCTTTGGATTTTTGTTTCTCATTGGCTGAGCTTTCAAAGTAGCAACTTCCTTTTAATATCTGACATGCCTTATGGAAACAGTAGGATTTCAGCAGTGACATTAAGTTTATTGGATTAACAGAAAATATGTAATATGCATCATAACAAAATGAGACAGGTGTATAAATGTGGGCCCCCCAACAGAGATATGACATCAATACTTAGCTGAGCCTCCTTTTGTCCTCTAGACGCTGTCCTCCTATAGCCTCTGATGAGTGTCTGATTCTGGATGGAGGTCTTGTTCACCATTCTTCATACAAAATCTCTCCAGTTCAGTTCAATTTGATGGACAGCCTGCTTCAAATCATCCCATAGATTTTCGATGATATTCAAGTCAGGGGACTGTGACGGCCATTCCAGAACATTGTACTTCTCCCTCTGCACGAATGCCTTTGTAGATTTCCAACTGTGTTTTGTGTCATTGTCTTGTTGGAATATCCAACCCCTGCGTAACTTCAACTTTGTGAGTTACGCTTGAACATTATCCTGAAGAATTTGTTGATATTGGGTTGAATTCATCCGACCCTCGACTTTAACAAGGGCCCCAGTCCCTGAACTAGCCACACAGCCCCACAGCATGATGGAACCTCCACCAAATTTGACAGTAGGTAGCAGGTGTTTTTCTTGGAATGCGGTGTTCTTCTTCCACCATGCAAAGCGCTTTTTGTTCTGACCAAATAACTCCATTGTTGTCTCATCAGTCCAAAGCACTTTGTTCCAAAATGAATCTGGCTTGTCTAAATGAGCATTGGCATACAACAAGTGATTCTGTTTGTGGCGTGAGTGCAGAAAGGGCTTCTTTCTCATCACCCTGCCATACAGATGCACTGAATTGTAGAATGATGTCCAGATACACCATCTGCAGCCAGATGTTCCTGCAGGTCTTTGGAGGTGATCTCTGTGTTGTCTGTCACCATTCTCACAATCCTGCACATATGCCACAATCCTGTATTTTTCTTGGCCTGCCAGACCTGCTGGTTTAACAGCAACTGTGCCTGTGGCCTTCCATTTCCTGATTCCATTCCTTACAGTTACAGAAACTGACAGTTTAAACCTCTGAGATGGCTTTTTGTAGCCTTCCCCTAAACCAGGAGACTCAACAATCTTTGTTTTCAGATCTTTGGAGAGTTGCTTTGAGGATCCCATGCTGTCCCTCTTCAGAGGAGAGTCAAAGGGAAGGAAGCCCAACTTGTAATTGACCACCTTAAATACCTCTTATATCTCATGATGGACACACCTGTCTATGAAGGCCTAATGAGCTCATCACACCAAGTAATCAGCATTGAGCAGTGACAGACATTCAAATCAGCACAATGACAAGGGGACCCACATTTGTGCACAGCCAGTTTTTCACATTTGATTTAATTTCATACAACTAAATACTGCGTCACTAAAAATCTTTGTTTGGAAAACACTGCAGTACTCCTAGGAAATGAAAGACATACCATTGTTATTTTTATTGATGAAATGAGAGTCCATTATTATGCAGGCTGAGAGGGGCTCCCAAACTTTTTCATATGACTGTATATAGTGCCTTTCTGTTATGAACATTTTTATGTGGCTCTTCAACTGCCGCCATGCAGTTCTTCTCATATTAACCACTCTGGGGTCATGTCAGTCCCTTAGAGGTCTAAATTAGACTGGTGCTCTTAACTGTTTTATACGACGCCTTTCTCATCACTCGTCACAGGCCCCCATGCAGTTCTTCCTGTATTAACCACTCTGGGACAACATAAATAACTTAAAAGTGGGAACCGACCCTGTGGTCTGATAGTGTTCTGTTGTGTTTTAGCACAATAAACACGACTCACCCACACTTCCCAGTTGCCTCAGCGTTGCTTTGTTGTGAGATGGAGTGGCATGTTGAGGGTCACATTGCGCCACATAGAATATGGAGTTGAACCAAGGAGCCTGAGATTTTTTTTTTTTTTGCAGTTCCTTTTTTATGGAGGACACCATCTTAAAGTCCTGCCAGTACGGATGGAGCAGTGGTGGTGTCCTTTGTGTAGCACCGTCGTGCATTTGCTTGCCATGTGAACACAAGAAGGTGAGGTGATTGGCTTCTGGTCAGAAATGAGGACTGAACCAGCAGCTTTTGTAGTTTGCAATCTAAACTCTTTAGCCCTTGGGCCCTTTGTAGCCCAGTTTCACCAATTTCGATCAGACCCCATGCTCGCCTTGAACTCTGAAGTGCCCGTGTTTTCTTATGGTCATTAAACTCCCGGTGGCCTTGCACAGGACAGGTACTTCAAAAAGTGAAACGATGCAGACACAGCTGCATATTCCCTTGACGTTATTTAAATATTTACAGGAACTGTGAGCATATATAAATTACGACATTTACAAAAACGTATCAACGTTTCATAAGACAAACGCAACAATTTACAGGTCTGTGTCTGTTTTACGCGAGGTGTCAGTGGTTTGCGCCGGCCGACGTGTCGTTAAAATTTTGCTGACTGAATGACATTTGAATTTGGGAGACGACGACCTTTTGTGGCGCGGCCATCATGGAGTGCACCCTGTTTTTTTTAATATTTTAAGTAAACTTGGGCTTTGTGGAGAGTCTTTGTTTTGTATAGAGCAGGGGTCTCCAACCTTTTTTCCCCTCCAGAGAGCTACTTTTACAAAATGAAAATGGCCGAGAGCTCCTCCTGTTTTCTAACGTTTATTCTCATCGCTTATTTCAACCCAAAAAAACTGAATCAGCTTGTTTTGCCTGAACATTTTACAAAATGTTGGTGTCCACAACTCACATTTTACATTAAAACATCCATCCATCCATTTTCCAACCCGCTGAATCCGAACACAGGGTCACGGGGATCTGATGAAGCCAATCCCAGCCAACACAGGGCACAAGGCAGGAACCTATCCCGGGCAGGGTGCCAACCCACCGCAGACATTAAAACATCACAAAAAATATTTGGTTTACCTGCAAGTGCATTTTGTATGTCTGTGTGCATTCACACTATTGAATTAAAACATGAATGCTGTCAAAACAAAACAATGCAATTCCAAATACACAGTGTGAAAAGGCGCTATATAGGCGCCTGACCCGGCACAAAGAGACAGGGAGGCACACGTAAAGATAAAACAAATGTTTATATTTCTTCAGCTGGGGGACACTTCTTCCCCGTGCCCCTCTGCGATAACACAGTCCCACAAGCACAAACCAAAACACAAGGCATACTACTCTCGTCGCCACCACTCCTCCCAGGCAGCTTCGTCCTCCTCTTCCTCCCGACTCTGGCTCCCGAAGTGGTTGCTGCTGGCTCCTTTTATAGCCCACCCTGAAGTGCTGCAGGTGCTTGATAATCTGCATCTGGCTGCACTGCCGCCCAGACAGGCTCAGGAAGCCGTGCAGCTCCAACATGCCTGGTCTCCGAAGTCCCATGCCTGTGATCCCGATGCAACCCAGGTGGGCTGCCACTGAGCATTCAAGCATTCCAGGGGAATTAGGGTGTTGTTCCCTCAGACCAAGTATCAAAGAGGTGCCCCGGCCATCTGCCACAACAGATATGACTTCTTCATTTGTCATTGTGTTCCATGTCACTGTGTCACTTTATTGACAGGTCCAGCTGCATGTGTGATGTGTTGTTTAGTTAGTCAGGTGACTGGCACTGAGGTGTATGGTGGCGTGGAGCCACTTCGGTTCACTCTTCTGGAGTCATTTAAATGTCCGTCTGTCAGTCTTGTTCTGAACTTTGATTTTATGACAGTCATGTCAGACTCACAGAGGTCTGGAGACCCAAACAAAGCAGACACTTTCAGAGCTGCTTGGTGAAGATTCCTGTAGTTATCAGGCTCTGCTAAGCTCCAGAAATGCTGCTGAGACTTTAACTGCACATTATTGTGAAGGTTTACCAATATATAGTGGAGTGGTGATTGTGAGGCTAGGGATCTGCACTGGCAATCAGAAGGTTGCCAGTTCGAATCCCGTAAGATGCTAAAAGGGACTCTGCTTTGTTGGGCCCTTGAGCAAGGCCCTTAACCTGCAATTGCTGAGCGCTTTGAGTAGTGAGAAAAGCGCTATATAAATGCAAAGAATTATCAAAAAATCTCTCATATATTTCTCTTCTGGTTTGTCCTGCTTCCACTTCAAAACCAGTCCCACCCAGCCGACACGGCATTTCTCGATTCCTATTCGTCGTTTTCCATGTCATGCACTATACTGGCCTGCTGAGCGTAATCCATCCAACAAGTACTCATGGTGCTGCCATGACGGTAAAGTAGCTTTACCACCTTTGCAGGAGCCACCCGTGTCTTTACAACAGCATCTTACACAGCAAACATCAGAAGCTAAAAATTATCGTAAACACATTCGAGAATACAACTCTTCTCTAGCGTTTGCTTCCATGGGTGCACAGATAACTCAGCCTCCTGACCACAGACCATACTGTTTTAAAATACACAGGCAAATTTATCACCAGATCTCCCCACTATACGCTAACACTTCTACCTCTCCAGGATATGGACAGTTGAATGTTTTTGAGACAGCGCAAGCTACTGAAGTACGCTTAGAAAATAAAGCAAACTCTGCATGCAGTGAAAATGTACTTCTCCAGCTAGATTCCATGCTCAGAACCATCAACCCCTTCGCTAAATCATACAAAGACATGCATGAAATCGCTCAGTCCAATCTAACAGCATCTGTACGAGTGGTTTTCAAGGAAACCCCTAGACAGGATTTACAACAATACAATGCCCCGACATGTCACACCGATTTTACAGCGATTTTCGTCGGAGAAGATGGCGAAACGCCTGCCGAAAGGGACATTTTCATCTATCCCATACGCAACTCCTGTAAACAGATTTCCACGCTCAATATGAATTGCGATCCTATGGTTTGCCCACTTTTATTCCCTTACGGACATATTGGCTGGCACAAAGATTTAAAACATGTTCCCGATAAAAGAACCGCCAAGCGAATAAGGCTTACTCAATGCCAATTTTACGTGTACAGATTAGCAATGAGGAATACATTTAGTATTTTGCACTCCAGCGGCAAACTATTCCAACAGTACGTCATAGATGCGTCTGTTAAAACAGAGGGCGTGTGTCTCAACTATCTCAGATTACATCAACAAGATCTGCGCATGGAACAATTGCAGGAAGTGCTGTGCATTATGGGTGAAATTGTGTGTGCAGTGGTAGTCAAGCTAAGGGTCTGCCGTCAGAAATTAGGGAGTTTAATGCACTGCATAATGATTAGGGGGTCAACATGGAACATTAAAAATAATAAAAAGGTAAAAATCAATAGGCACAAATGTTACACAATTCACATAAATCAGCTCTCACAATTACCAGTCCATGAGAACAAGCTTAGTCTCTGATTCGACCTTACAGCCTTTCTTTGTGAGGGATTGGGCAGAAGGTGTAAATTTGTAAATTCATTTGTGATCGGGTTGATTCAAATACATAGAGAGGTGATGAGCAATTAATGTCAGTGCCCTGTGAGACTTGACGATCAAACCCTCTAATGTTACACCATGAAAGTGATATGCACAGGTGGGACACTCTGGAGTTCCCAAAGCATGTAAGTCCCAAATAATTCTAAAAATTCTCCTGGGTATCGGCTAATAACACTGATGACCAAATAGAGTCTTTGTAAATTAAGATTTATTAATACAAAAATGCTCTTTAATAACATACAGTTCCGTGGAGCACAAAAGGGCGAAAAGGAGTTTCCAGCAAAGGCAAACAAAATTTCCAATATGGAAATCCAATGGCAAAGTCAAAAAACAGATTTAAAAGGTGAAACATCCAGAAAACACAACACACACACACGGCACAGCAATATCTCGGACTCTCTCACCACTCTCTAGCACATTCGAATGAACCGCCAGGAACTGTGACAACCTTCGTGTTTATAGGGCTGAGGGCATTCCCATCCACGTGAAAGTTGTGATTGCATCTAAGCCAGCAGTTCTGATTTCCCACAACTGCAATAGCGAGTGCCTTTGGATTGAGTGGAAAGCTGATGTTTACATCTGGTACCGAAATTCTTGAAAGGCTCATACCATGGGGTCATGAGGTCATTGGAAAGGGGTGTGTGGCACTCCAGATATCTATGCAAAAGGACGAACGTTCAAGTCTTTAGAGTCCTGGTGCTTCCTGTTTATGAGACATGGACCCTATCCAGTGACCTGAGACAAAGACTGGACTTCTTTGGTACTGTGTCTCTCCGGAAAATCCTTGGGTACCACTGGTTTGACTTTGTGTTGCTCATGGAGTCCTGAATGAGGCACATGACCTGCATTGTGATGGAACGTCAGTTACGGCACTACGGCCATATGGCGAGTTTCCCCGAGGGTGATCCAGCTCGTAAGATTCTCATTGTTGGGGACCCGAGTGGCTGGACCAGGCCAAGGGGTCTCCCACGTAACACCTGGCTGCAGCAGATAGAGGGTCATTTCCGGAGGGTGGGGACTGGACCGTGTGTCTGCCTGTGCCAACCGGGATCCCGAGTTGTTTCATCGTGTAGTGGGTGCGGGAATGCGCTGTACCAGTGCATGCTCCCCAACTTGACTTGACTTGTACTTCTCCATTAAGGGTATACTGCACAACCCTAGATGCCATGTAATGCAAATTGAATCTGAGATGTTGCGATACAATGTAGCAGCTTCACAAGGAGAATGGCAGCCCAAAATGATCTACAGATGTTGCAGAATTGTTTCTGTGTTTATAAAAAGCGAGCAGTTGTAGATTAAGTCAATCTCTTAGGACCACACTATAGGGTTATTAATGTGACCTTAGAACATTAGATGAAAACTGGCCATTGAGCCCTTCCTCTTCTGAGCCCATCCTGACTGTTCCTAATAACTCCTGTCCTTGCCAGGTGTTGCTCAATCTTATCCTTATTAATTCCTTCCATTAATTTTCCTGCGATACATGTTAAGTTTACCGGCCTATAATTGCTTGGATCTGCCCTGTCACCCTTTTTATATAACGGGATAATCTTTGCCATTTTTCCAATCGTTCAGAATTTCTCCAGTGCGCACTGACTTCCTACAAATATGTGTCAAGGGTTTCCATCTATACTCACTGGCCTCCTTAAGAACTCGAGGGTAAATATGATCTGGCCCTGGTGATTTGTTTGATTTCAGCCTGTTTAATCTGAGCAGCTCTTCTCTCTCTACAATTTCCAGTTCCCTCAGCACCTCTTTAGTAGTCCCTTTTACCGCTGGGAGGTTATTCACTTCCTCACCTGCAGTGGGGTTGGCGCCCTGCCCGGGATTGGTTTCTGCCTTGCACCCTGTGTTGGCTGGGATTGGCTCCAGCAGACCCCCCCCCCGTGACCCTGTGTTCAGATTCAGCGGGTTGGAAAATGGATGGATGGACACATGAAGACCTCAGCAAATTGTGATTTTATTACATGAACTATTTCACTGTCATTGAACCTGTGACATTGTGATGAAATGTATTGCCTTCTCAAAGTGAGTACTGTCCCAAGGCACTGAATAGAACACACTCTACAATAACAACAACAACAACATTTATTTCTATAGCACATTTTCATACAAAAAGTAGCTCAAAGTGCTTTACATAATGAAGAAAAGAAAAATAAAATACAAAATACAAAATTAAAATAAGACAACATTAGTTAACATAGAAAAGGAGTAAGGTCCGATGGCCAGGGTGGACAGAATAAACAAAAAAAAACTCCAGAAAGCTACATTTCCGTATGCGTTGGTGTTGGCTCACACAGGTTGTTCACAGGCTGTGGACTGATCCTGATATGTTGGCATGTGGTATAGCGGGTCCACAGCTCATGTCAAGAGGCCACTTTTAAAATAAATATTTGCTGCACTCGTGGCATTGTTGTGTGGCTGAAGCGGTTCCTGGGGAATTCGTGATGGGGGCGTTTCTCACCTAAGTGCACAGGTGAGAAACCGTTCGCATCCATAATTGTTCCCGGGGGCTGCTGATTGCCACAGCTGCCACGTCCTCTTCATAAATAGAAGCGCGAGGTGGTTAAGGGGAAAAATCAAAAGAAGGAAAAAGAGCCAGAGGTTGTGGAAGCAGCGTGGAGAATGAGAGCCGGTGTGAGCGAGCGAAGGCTCACAGGCAGGCAGCTGGACAGTGAGCCCTAGCAGGGGTGTTTGGCTGACACTCGGTGGGGCAGAAGGAAGCGGTCGCTCCAGCTGAGCAAACAAGGAGTTGGAGTGACCGGTGATGAAGTACGGCTGGCCTCGTAAGGCTGAGAAGGCAGCGGGAGTCGGGAGGCTCGGGTGATGGATTCCCCAATGTGAGCGTCCTGGCCTTTGGGGAACCCAAGTCTCGGTCTGGAGAGTGCCGAACCGAAGCCAGGGATCGGGAAGCCTCCAGACCAAATGAGCGGAGAGAGATGGTCAACAGCTGGTAGGGCGACTCTCATGTTGCGGGGCCCAGATGGGAGAAGCAGGGGAGCCACCAGGTAAATGAAGACACCGGGCTTTGTGTTGTTTTAAAGGACTGCTTCCAGTCGTTGGGTTTTTAAAGCGTTTTTCTATAGTGTTTTAACCTCCACTCAGCACTTGTTTTTGGGGAATTATTTATTTATTTATTTATTGAAGGACTGTGATACACTGCACTATTTATTTATTTGGATGGACACTTTGTTCTGATTTGTTGTTTTTAATAAAAGCACTTTGCACTTTTTTACACCATCTCCTTGCTCCATTTGTTATGCCTCAATGCTAAGCTCATGGGTGACATTAACGACGGTGACGAGTTCAGGGCTTCCAGAAGCAAGAAGGGAGCATGGAGCGAACCCGCATTGTCACATGGCAGAACAAGGCTTTTAAATGGGAGGGTAAACTCATTCATTTGTTGGCCCTCTTATGCACCACACCCAAACACACAAATTCAGAGGTGGGAATCAGCATTTTTCAGGACCCTTGTGGATCGGTGGAGTTGCTTTCTTGAGTGTTAAACCTGAATGAGGGTGCAGTGTTAGCATTGCCAGGCTTGGTAAGTTGTGATGGACTGCTGATCACTGCTGTTTTCATCACTTGCGCTCTCTGTTATTGTAAAGAGTCTTCATCTGTATCGTTCGCATTGTCTTTACTAGATGATCTTTCTCTCTTTCCTCCTTGTCGATTTGCTCTTCTTTGTGGACTTGACTAACGCAGTAGTAGTGTGTGAGAAGAATCAAATTAGAAGTAAACTTTTACTGATTTATGCACTCCAGAATCCCTCATGTCTGCTTGCTTATATTGTTGTGCGGTTACGCTAAGGTTCTCACGGTGCTAAAACTTCAGACTTAAATACGATACTCAGAGAAGTGTTAAAATTCAATACTATTTTCAAAACCCAAAACACTAACTAATATAACTCAATAAAAATATAGTGCACTTCTTTATGCATTAAAAACTTACAATGATGGAAAATAAAATCGGGAGTGGTCTCCCCTCGACTTTCTTGTATACTCAGATAAGGGGATGGATATTAGAGGAGTAAACTGCAAGACAATGATTATATTTTTATATTCTGTACATTAAAGAAACCTCAACAACAAATCAAAGCAAATTAATAATATACTGAACAAATTATTGTAAAAGTAAAGTTGAATATAAAAAATTTGCCATGATAATTTTATTTTGGTGAACAATTCAAGTAAATGACCACTTTCGGTAAGCAGAAGTTGGTCAACAGTTGCAAGAGACTTTAGTAATGTGTGTGAAGTAATACTTGGACAAAATTTAATCTATGTAAAGCAAAAACGTTCTTACATATGTGTGTATTACCATTTGAACGTCAAACGGAAAATTGCGATTATCTCGAAAACTGGTCGTTTTTCGAAAGAATGCAAAGCAACAAAAAATGCTTAGAATGTGGTGCTTTACCATAATGTTTGTTTTTTTTATTTGTTCTTTATTTCGCCTGATACAATTTTTTATATTAGGAATTTGTTAGTTTTCACATACCCCTTGGGGTCCGAGCACAGGGTCAGCCATTGTATAACACCCCTGGAGCAATTGTAGGTTAAGGGTCTCGCTCAATGGCCCAGCAGATGTTGTGAAATTATGAAATTTTTAATATTTTTTGGGGAAAAGTTTCAGGTGAAGTACCACTTCTGGTTAGCAGAAATAGTTCAAAAGTTGTTAGAAATCTCCGTTTTGTATCTAATGCTTGTATGCAAAATTTGGTTAACCAAGCTGAGAAGTGTACTCAAGTTATCGTGTTTACATACACACACACACAGACAATTCCAAAAATGGTGTTTTCGGACTCGGGTAGGTCTAAAACGTCGAGATTCATCCAAATCTCGAAATCGAATTTTTAGGACGATTCCGATACTTTCCCTATTCTTTGTACAGTACTGTGCAAAAGTTTTAGGCAGGTGTGAAAAAATGCTGTAAACAAAGAATGCTTTCCAAAATGGAAGTGTTAATCATTTATTGTCATCAATCAACAAAATGCAGTGAATGAACAAAAGAGAAATCGAAATCAAATCAATATTTGGTGTGACCACCCTTTGCCTTCAAAACAGTATCAATTCTTCTAGGTACACTTGCACACGGTTTTTGAAGGAACTCGGCTGGTAGCTTGTTCCAAACATCTTGGAGAACTAACCCCAGATCTTCTGTGGTTGTAGGCTTCCTCACATCCTTCTGTCTCTTCATGTAATCCCAGACACACTTGATGATGTTGAGATCAGGGCTCTGTGGGGGCCATTCCATCACTTCCAGGACTTCTAGTTCTTCTTTACGCTGAAGATAGTTCTTAATGACTTTGGCTGTATGTTTGGGGTCGTTGTCCTGCTGCAGAATAAATTTGGGGCCAATCATACACCTCCCTGATGGTATTGCATGATGGAGAAGTATCTGCCTTTTTTTTCTCAGCATTGAGAACACCATTAATCCTGACCAAATCTCCAGCTCCATTTGCAGACATGCAGCCCCAAACGTTCAAGGAACCTCCACCATGCTTCACTGTTGCCTGCAGACACTCATTATTGTACCGCTCTCCAGCCCTTCGACGAACAAACTGCCTTCTGTTACAGCCAAATATTTCAAATTTTGACTCCTCAGTCCAGAGCACCTGCTGCCATTTTTCTGCACCCCAGTTCCTATGTTATCGTGCACACTTGAGTCGCTTGGCCTTGTTTCCACGTCGGAGGTATGGCTTTTTGACTGCAACTCTTCCATGAAGACCACTTCTGGCCAGACTTCTCCGGACAGTAGATGGGTGTACCTGGGTCACACTGGTTTCTGCCAGTTCTGAGCTGATGGCACTGCTGGACATCTTCCGATTTCGAAGGGTAATAAGCTTGATGTGTCTTTCATCTGCTGCACTGTTTCCTTGGCTGACCACTGCGTCTAAAATGCTCAACATTGCCCGTTTCTTTGTGCTTCTTCAAAAGAGCTTGAACAGCACATCTTGAAACCCCAGTCTGCTTTGACATCTTTGTCTGGGAGAGACCTTGCTGATGCAGTAGAACTACCTTGTGTCTTGTTGCTGTGCTCAGTCTTGCCATGACATGAAACTGTCTTCCACAACCTCACCTTGGTAGCAGAGTTTGGCTGTTCCTCACCCAGTTTGAAGCTGTTTCTGTTTCAGTTAATGACTGTGTTTCAACCTACGTGTGACATTGATGATCATCAGCACCTGTCTGGTAGAATTGGTTAATCAGACACCTGACTAGAATCCTACAAAATCCCTGACTTTGTGCAAGTGGACCTATAAGAATTGATGCTGGTTTGAAGGCAAAAGGTAGGAACACCAAATATTGATTTGATTTCGATTTCTCTTTTGTTCGCTCACTTTGCATTTTGTAAATTGATAACAATAAACAGTCATTATTTATATTTCTGAAAGCATTCTTTGTTTACAGCATTTTTTCACACCTGCCTAAAACTTTTGCACAGTACTGTATACGAGCAAGTAATAACAGAAATTTCAGTCATTAAATACGTTCGCTTTAGTCACCATCCCGCAATTCAGCATCTACCATAAAGCACTGAGGATACAAGCACTCAGCACTATGCAGTTGAGCACAAAAATTATAGCGTCTTTCACCATATAGTAATTATGTTGAAATATGATTTTAAAATTGCATGTCATAAAAGAAAACAATGTGCTACGGCATCACACAGCACGGTGAAGATTTGACAATCGAGGTAGCAATGGTGCCCTATTGTCAAAGAGTGTTGCCCACTGAATAAACAGTGCAGAGTCAAACTGGTCCATATGTAAAAATAATTTTGGAACCCCCTCCCCATCTTAAAGTGATAAACGTTTTACTTACTTTAAGAAACATTTGAACCTGTAGTTAAAAACAAGCGTCACATCCTTACTTCAAACACAACAGTTTACCGGCCTGTGCTAATTAATGTTTCTGCACTTTAGAAATGAGATCCACCTGCCTCTTGGAATTCTTTTTATTGACTGGCTGTGGTGGTCCTGGTTGGCTCCACTCTCTCTCATCGCTTTGACCCGTGTCACACACGTGCGAGTAGGAGGCAGCTAAAGGGTCTGAGTAATGGTAATAAAACATCCGACCAGGGGGTGGCGGAGTGCACTGACGGTCTTTCTCCATTCCCTGCAGACCTTTTCTGGGAAACCCTGCAAGGTTCCGGTGCCTCAGAAGACATCACTTCTGGAGCCGGCCCCTTTGCTTTGCGTCACTTCCGAAGCCGGCCCCTTTGCTGACGTCACTTCCGAAGCCGGCCCCTTTGCTGACGTCACTTCCGAAGCCGGCCCCTTTGCTGACGTCACTTCTGGTTCCGGCCCTTTTGATGACATCATTTCCTCTACGGGCCTGTAAAGCCTCCATCTTTGTCTATTGTAGTCAGTTCAGTTGTGGACTTTGTTTTATGCACATCGTGCTTAAAAAACGTAAACTTTTGCAGCTGGGAAAACAATATACGGGTGACTGCCCCAAATCTTTATGATGTCTATGTTGTATTATTGTCACACCCGTAACCGTCGATAATCATAGACTGCGATGAGTCAAGCAAATGAGGACACACGCATATAGCAAACTGCAAAAGGTGACAAGCGCTTTTATTAAAATCAATCAAAGTCAAGTGTCCAGTGGTGTGGTGCATTGTCCATTATAATAAATCCATAAAAAAACCCAGCGTCCATGTGGAGGTTAAAGAGAGAGCGAGTGAGAGAGAGAGGTTAGGAGAGGGCGCTGATTTTGACGTTCATTTAGTGCCCAGACTTGATTATAATATTTAGTTTTATTTTTTTATTATTGACTGACTATTACCTTTGACATAGGTTAGTAGCACATGCTGATACAGCGCATTGCCGCACCCACCACCTCAGGATCCGGGATTAGGACCCGAGTGTAGCCATGCCTTGGGTGACACCTCAGCACCACACCAGTTCAGATGCAATAGAACCAGTGGGAGTTTTTTTATGGTGGCTGGAGTGCCAATTCTGCCACCAACCCCCAGGAGGGGCTACATGCAGGGCTGGATGCAGATTAACGTCATAACCAAGGATGGAGCAATTAGGTTAAGGGCCTTGTTCAAGGGCCCAAAGGAGTAGAGTCTCTTTTGGCGTTTACAGGATTTGAACCGGCAACCTTTCCGATTACCAGTGCAAATCCCTAGCCTCAGAGCCACCACTCCGCCCCGGAGGTTAAAATAATCCGATAAATAAAAATCCTTTAAAAATCACAGGGCAGTAATCTGCTCCATAAAACCTACACAAGCCCCGGTGTCTCCTTTCTAACACTGACGTCTCCTCTGTCTGCAGGATCGCGTAAGTCGGCTTTAGAAAGGAGACACCAGGGTGTTTGTGAAGGCACTGCCAGCCTTTTCTCATAGGTTCGGGTCACTGTTGTCTAATGGGCTCCCAGCAGGGCGTCACGCCGAACCTCACATCTCCTGTTCTTGCGTCCACATTTCAGCGTTTAAATGAAAGTGGGAATCACATTACTCTGGCTACCCCAAAAAAATTCTCAGCAGTATGGCCCTCTTCAGACCCCCAAGCGTCAGTCGGCCCTACACTCCTCTCCTCATGGCTGCCGGCCTCCTTCCTTCAGCACTGTGGTGCCTTTGTTCTCCCATCTTTATCCTCCTTATCTATCTTTTCTTTTCATTCTCCATCTTTCTTTGTTTTAGTTGTGCCTTTGTTGTCCTGTTTAGGCTCCTTTTGTCTGGCCTGAATGGTGTGAATGAGGCCCATGCTTGACACTCACCTTCACACGTGTATGTGCGCGCGATCAGCCGAGCACCCCAGTCAACCGCGGAGTGAAGTGCGCTCACACACACCCGCACTTCCCAGGACGTGATTACCTATTTAAAACCAGCGCAATACCACGGACCGCTTATCACACTGGCGTGTCGGTTCTTCCAGTGGTTTGTCTGAATTGGTTGCGTTTGCCCTTTAGTTGCTATTGTGTGGTGCTGAATTTCACAAACAGGCTTGCATGTAATCTTGTGGTTTTTTGTCCCCACTTGGCACAAGGCCGAAGTATTTGCAGGCGCCACTCTGGCTGCCTAGTTTGTCATTCAACCCTAACCCATGACCCTAAAGTGCATTTGTAATCTAATAATAATAATAATAATAATAAATTTTATTTATGCAGCGCCTGTAGGCTGTAGAATCAATACCATGAAAAAGCCAGCATTGAAACAGTTTTAAAAATGTGACCACTTCATCCTTATCGGTATTTGGATACTTTTGACAACCTACGTTTATGCAGTTAACACGCGCCGTCTTTAAATTTCAAAGCGGCATTCTGTAATATACACAAAGTCTGCTACACACTTATTGGCACCCCAGTAAAGATGAGTGGGAAATAAGGGTTTACAACAGCATTTATTTCTAGAGCACATTTTCATACAAACAATGGAGCTCAAAGTGCTTTACATGATGAAGAAAGAGAAAAAAAACCAAAATAAATAAGAATTAAAAATTAGGGAACACTAATTAACATAGAATTAAAGTAAGGTCCGATGGCCAGGGAGGACAGAAAAAACAAAAAAAACTCCAGACTGCTGGAGAAAAAATAAAATCTGCAGGGGGTCCGAGGCCACGAGATCACCCAGCCACCTCTAGGCATTCTACTTAACATCAATGACCTCAAAATCAGTCCTCATTGTATTCAGGGTTCACATGGAAGGACTTGATGACGGTCATGTGGACTTCTGGCCTTTAATCCATCAATGTAGGGACATCACGGTGCTTTGATCAGGTGGTGGTGGCGCAGATCACCACCACAGAAAACCGGAAACAGAACACACGAGAAAGTAGGGTTTAGTATGGATTTTGGAACCACCATGAATAATAATGATAATTAATTGAATGTACAGAGTATCAGGATTACACTAATATGAAGCTATGAGAAAGCCATGTTACAGTAATGTGTTCTCAGCAGTGTTTTAAAGTGCTCCACTGTATCAGCCTGGCGATTTTCCTATTGGCAGGCTATTCCAGATTTTAGGTGCCTAACAGCAGAAGGCTGCCTCACCACTTCTTTTAAGTTTAGCTCATGGAATTCTAAGCAGACCCTCATTTAAAGATCTAAGGTTACGATTTGGAGTGTAAGGTGTCAGACATTTCAAAATATAAGATGGAGTGAGATTATTTAAGGCTTTCTTTATAAACCATAAGCAGTATTTTAAAGTCCATTCTAAATGACACAGGTAACCAGTGTAGTGACGCTAAGACTGGGGTGATGTGCTCGGATTTTCTTTTCCCAGTTAAGATTCTAGCAGCTTCATTCTGCACTCGTTGCAATCGATTGGTGTCTTTTTTGGGTGGTCCTAAGAGGAGTGCGTTACAGTAATGTAGTCAGCTGAAAAGAAAAGCATGAACTAATTTCTCAGCATCTTGCAATGTTATAAGAGGTCTAACTTTTGCTATATTTCTTAAGTGAAAAAATTCTGTCCTAGTGATCTGATTAATATGTGATTTAAAATTCAGGTCAGAGTTAACAGTTACCCATAAATTCTTTACCTCCATCTTGACTTTTAATCCCAATGCATCAGGTTTATTTCTAATAACCTCATTATATCTATTATTGCCAATCACCAAAATTTCAGTTTTCTCTTTATTTAGTTTGTGAAAATCACTACTTATCCATTCATAAACACAAGTAAGACATTGTGTCAGTGAATCAAGAGAGTTGGGGTCATCAGGCGCTATTGATAAATACAGCTGTGTGTCATCAGCATAGCTGTGGTGGCTCACATTATGCCCTGAGATAATCTGACCTGACGGAAGCATGTAAATCGAAAAAGAGCAGCAGACACAGAATAGAGCCTAGTGGAACACCATGTAGAATATCAGGGGTCTCTGAAGTATAATTACAACAACTAACAAAGAATTTTCTACTTGCCAGGTAGGATTCAAACCAATTTAAGACCCTGCTAGAGAGGCCCACCCATTGACTAAGGCTATTTCTAAGAATATTGTGTACTTTATTAAGTGCTGTGATTGCAGAGAAAAGCACTATATAAATGCAAAGAGTTGTTATTGTTATTATTATTAATAATAAAAAAAATCCCCTTCTGGGGAATTACTATAATCTCACACTGAAAAGACGAGAGAAATCCAATCTTTAACTGAAGTCAAAGTATTCAGAGAAAAATAAATCAAGAAATAAATATTTTTAACAAAACCACACAATAGATAACTAGCACCCCTGCATTTACCATATATACTCGTTTTTAAGTTCTCCCACGGGCTTGATTTTACCGTATAATTTCCGGTACTTTATAATGTCAGTCGCATAAGTCGAAAGCGGAAAACTTGCACTATTGGTCCAAGAGATTACTGAGAGAGTAACCACGGAGCACGTGGCCATCTTTTTCTATGTATTGTACCAACATGACCACACGGTAATACCCAAACTATTCCTAAGTGACGTTTGCACTGGTTTATGTTTTTTGTATCTCACACCCTCATACACTTTTATCATAAGATCATCCATTATTCACGGTGGAGCGTTCAATCAGAAGAAAATATGAAGCTGGTTTTAAATTAAAAGTTGTTGAAGTGCCGAAAGAAATTGGTAACTGCGCTGGTGCAACAAAACTCGATGTGTCTGAGAAACTGGGGTGAGATTGGAGGAAGCAGAAAAATTAAGTGTCATATTTTTGAACGGGTGTATAAGTCGGGGTCTGATTTTATGATTGATTTTTCGGGTTTCAAGACCCGACTTACACACGAGCATATACGGTAATACAGTGGTTCCTCGGTTTGCAAGCATAATTCGTTCCGGAAACATGCTTGTAATCCAAAGCACTTGTATATATCAAAGCGAATTTCCCCATAAGAAATAATGGAAACTCAGATGATCCGTTCTACAACCCAAAAATATTCATATAAAAATGATTAATACAAAATATAAAGTAAAAATACAGAGAACAAATTAACCTACACTTTACCTTTGAAAAGAATCATGGCTGGTGTGAGGGAGACGAGGAGGAGGAGGAGGGTTATTGTGCAGGATGACTTTCACACTAACTAACAGAATCAAGTGATCAATAGGATAGGATCACTTGCTCACCTACCAGCGACTGGAACAGTCTGGTTTTACGCCTAAGAAGTCGACCATTGACCGCATCCTGGCACTGAGGGGTCTCATGGAATGCAAACGTGAATATCGGCAGAGTGTCTTTGTAGCCTTTGTCGATTTTCACAAAGAGTTCGACTCAGTTGATTGAGCTGCCCTGTGGGACATCCTGAGGGTTTGCGGGATCCCCTCGATGTTGCTGGATATCATGGCTGGCCTTTACACTGGTACTGTGAGTGCTGTGCAGAGTGGAGGCAGGACCTCTGCGTTTTTCCCAGTTGATTCTAGTGTCCGTCAACGGTCTGTTCTGCTCATACTCTCTTCAGTGCTTGTATGGACTGGGTGTTGGGAAGGGTGTGGGGTCCAGCGGCTGTGGGGCATCAGTTGGTGAAGGAAGATTCACAGATCTTTGCTGACGATGCTGTGATCTTTGCGGAGTCAATGGAGGCTCTGATTGGGGTGCTCGAGAGACTGAGTGAGGAGTCCGAGTGTCTGGGCTTGTGAGTGTCCTGATAAAAACCAAAGATCCAGGCCTTTAATGACCTCTTGGGCACGGCCATCAGCAGTGTGTCTGTTTGCGGAGAGAGTGTCAACCTCGTCGAGAGGCTTACTTACCTTGGCAGTGACATTCATGTCTCTGGTGACTCTTGCTGCGAAGTCAGTAGATGGATTGGGAGAGCATAGGGGGTCATGAGGTCGCTGGAAAGGGGTGTGTGGCGCTCCTGATATCTATGCAAAAGGATGAAGGTCCAAGTCTTTAGAGTCCTGGTGCTTCCTGTTTTACTATATGGTTGCGAGACATGGACGCTATCCAGTGACCTGAGACGAAGACTGGACTCCTTTGGTACTGTGTCTCTCCGGAAAATCCTTGGGTACTGTTGGTTTGACTTTGTGTTGCTCATGGAGTCCCGAATGAGGCACATGACCTGCATTGTGAGGGAGCGTCAGTTACAGCACTACGGCCATGTGGTGCATTTCCCTAAGGGTGATCCGGCTCATAAGATCCTCATTATTGTGGACCTGGGTGGCTGGACCAGGCCAAGGGGTTGCCCACGTAACACCTGGCTGCAGCAGATAGAGGGTCATTTCCGGATGGCGGTACTGGACCGCATGTTTGCCTGGGGGGTTGCAAACCGGGATCCCGAGTTGTTTCGTCGTGTAGTGGGTGCGGCAACGCACTGTACCAGTGCATGCTCCCCAACTTGACTTGAACTTAACAGAATCACTGCTGTCTGTTGGCTCACTAGAATCTTTTTCTTCTTTTATGACTTTAACAAGGAACCTATCCAATGACAGTTGCTTTTGCCCTGTTTTGAGGATTTGGCTGGAAATGTGACATTGCATTGTCGTTAAACAGATTCATCGCTCGCACACACACGAGGTCACAATGCTGTAGTAAATAGTATCCGTTTGTACGGATGTTGACTATACGAATGAGGCACGCCGACTTGAGACCGAGCATGGGAGACGATTACCCACAATCCCGTGGAGAGAGAACAACAGTCGGCTCAGTTGTGATCATGTGACACTCGGCAGACAAATCGTATACATACTACTCATATTGCAAGACCTTGCTCGTTTATCAAGTTAAAATTGATTAAAAATTTTTGCTCGTTTTGCAAAACACTCGCAGACCATGGTACCCACAATCCAAGGTTTTACTGTACTTTGTAGCACCTACCTTTGCCAGTTAAACAGCACTGGGTCTCCTATAAGAGGGTGCAGTGGTGGCTCTGTGGCTAAGGGTCTGTGCTGCTATCTAGGAGGTTGCCAGTTTAAATCCTGTCACTACCCATGAGTGAGGCCCTTTACCTGAAAAGTGCTGCTGTACAATGGCTGACCCTGCGCTCTGGCCCTCCCAGGTCATGCGAAATAAACAGCTTTCCCCCCTCAGGTGTTAACAACGTATATCAAAATATAACATTTTGTAAGGTTGGAGAATATAGACCATGGAGTTCTGAAACCTTTCTTCTTTACTGAATCTCTCCAAGATCATCCAGGGTCCTCTCCTCTTCAGCTCACCCCACAGGTTTTCAAGGGGGCCGTGGCAGCAGCTTGATTTTTGTGTTGATTTGGTCACATGTTTTAGATCAACCATGATCCACTTTTAGGTCCTTGATGGGGGCAGCCAGGTTTAAATTTGAAAATCTCCTGGTATTTCATGGAGTCCATGATGCCATGTTACAAGGCTGCTGGGGCCTTTGGACTCGCTGAACATCCACCATACTTGACGCTGGGGTTTCACAGACTTTTTTACAGAAATGTTTCACATATCATTTGAAAGCTCTTTTTCAAATCTATGCAGTTCACTTAATGAAAAATTACCATGTTATGAAAGGTTATAATATTAAAAATGGAATAGTGAAAAAAACTAGTCATATGAAAAAGTTTGGGAACCCCTCTCAGCCTGCATAATAACTGACTCTCCTTTCAACAAAAAGATAACAGTTGTATTTCTTTCATTTCCTAGGAACATCTGAGTACTGCAGTGTTTTCTGAACAAAGATTTTTAGTGAAACAGTATTTAGTTGTGCTGATTTGAATGCACGTCACTGCTCAATGCTGATTAATGCTCATCTCTTATATATATTTCTCTTCTGGTTCATCCTGCTTCCACTTCAAAACCGGTCCCGCCCAAAAGCAGCCGACACGGCATTTCTCGATTCCTATTTGTCCTCGTTCAAACCCTTCCCCACATTCTTCCAGTGCGATTCCTGCAACAAAACTTTTCAAACGCGAACCTCACTTGCTCATTCTGCCCAACAACTACGTATATGAGTGCCAGAATGCAATAAGAAGTTCACTACACAGGATTATCTGACTAAACACAACAAAACTCATTCACGACTCTTGCAATGCGACATCTGCAAAGCAATGTTTCCAAACCAACACTGTCTCAGCAGACATACACACAATCCTCTTCCCGTTACCACAGGTACTTCTTCACCTCATCCCTGTCTTCCCATCCAAGAGTACAACATTGGGACTACAGACCAGCAGTGCAAACATTGTCATGCACTATACTGGCCTGCTGAGCGTGATCCATCCAACAAGTACTCGAGGTGTTGCCATGGTGGTAAAGTAGCTTTACCACCTTTGCAGAAGCCACCTGTGTCTTTACAACAGCTTCTTACACAGAAAACATCAGAAGCTAAAAATGATCGTACACACATTCGAGAATACAACTCTTCTCTAGCGTTTGCTTCCATGGGTGCACAGATAACTCAACCTTCTGGCCACGGACCATACTGTTTTAAAATACAATTTATCACCAAATCTATCCACTATACGCTAACACTTCTACCTCTCCAGGGTATGGACAGTTGTTTGTTTTTGACATAGCGCAAGCTACTGAAGTACGCTTACAAAATAAAGCAAACTCTGCAGGCAGCGAAAATGTACTTCTCCAGATAGATTCCATGCTCAGAACCGTCAACCCCTTCGCTAAATCATACAAACACATGCATGAAATCGTTCAGTCCAATCCAACAGCATCTGTACGAATGGTTTTCAAGGAACACCCTGGGCAGGATTTACGACGATGTCACACCGATGTGTGGAGAAGATGGCGAACTGCCTGCCGAAAGGGACATTTGCATCTATCCCATACGCAACTCCTGTAAACAGATTTCCACGCTCAATATGGATTGCGATCCTGTGGTTTACCCACTTATATTCCCTTACGGAGACATTGGCTGGCACAAAGATTTACAACATGTTCCCGATAAAAGACCCGCCAAGCAAATAAGGGTTACTCAATGCCAATTTTACACGTACAGATTTTCAATGAGGAATACATTTAGTATTTTGCACTCCAGCGGCAAACTATTCCAACAGTATGTCGTAGATGCGTATGTTAAAATAGAGGGCGCGCGTCTCAACTATCTCAGATTACATCAACAAGATCTGCACGTGGAACAATACAAAGGACTATCAGGCGTACTGCAAGCAAACGCTGAAAATAACAACGTTCGTGTAGGCAAAATGATCATATTACCGTCCACATTTCCAGGAAGTCCAAGATACATGCAACAAAACTATCAGGATGCCACGGCCATAGTACGTAAATTCGGAAAGCCTGATTTATTTATCACTTTCACATGTAATCCTGCTTGGCCGGAAATTCTACACGCACTGTCGGATACCCAAAGACCAGAGCACAGACCTGATATTGTAGTACGAGTAAATCTTTCGACTCATTATCTGTCGTCACCACCAAAACACCGATTCACAACTGCGTCTTTCAAGAAGTATTTATTTCTTCTTGATTTCTGAATTCCTTTCTCACCGTTTTCCGTTCCTATTCTTACACCGCCATATGCTATGGTGGGCTTCGGCTAGTTTAAATTTATTAGGAGTCGGAGTTGGTACATTTTTGCTGACTCTGACCCCGACTCCAGGTACCCAAAATTATCTCTGACTCCTCAACTCCAACTCCACAGCCCTGCTGATCATGTCATGAACATCTCCAGAAAACGTGGTCTTTGGTTTTTGAGCCGTCGCTGAGCTATCAGTACTTCTAGGTGGCATCACGTGATTTCCTATCACTAATGGGCCTTTTCCACAGCATCCATATTGACATGAAACAGTATTGCAGGCGCAGGTGTAAGTAATGACATTCTCACCAACTATGGAAAAACTTGGTATGTCCCATCTTCTTGCTCAGTGGAGTTGCTGGGTGTTTGCCTTACAGTATGTAAAATATTGTGTACATACCAGCTTCGTCCAACATTTTATGACCAGAATGAAGACCTATTTGGCCATCACCACTTCCCTATAACATCAGGAAAGACCGAGTAACTCCAAAAACTAAAAAATAAAACAAAATTTTGAAAAAAAAAATGGCAGTTACCAGGATTTTCCATTGCACGTGAGCATTCATTAAGGTTCAAGTTATTGAACAGGAGCTTCATTAATGGCATTAGTGACACCTGTGCTTGCCGTACTATTTCACGTCAAAATGGCTCCTGTGAAAACGGCCTATTCCACTGTGGCTAAGAAATACCAAAGCTCCGCCCCGCATTAATCAGAGGGAAGTGAGGTATGCAAATCAGTCAGGGGTAATCAATCAATAGCAGATGCTGTCAGTGACCTGGTGGAGATGAAAGCCTTGTTTTTGCAGCAGCAGCAGCAGCATCCACTTTCGCAATGTCTTCAGTAGAGAAGTTGTTTGGCTTCAGTCAGAAATCTCGTGGTGACCCTTTCAGCTGTCATCTCAAGAAGTTAAGCCCTACTTTTATGGGATGTGCCTGAGATGGCAATACAGGATCAGCCAAGTCTCAGTTTAAGGTCAGGTCAGCACATCTGCAGAAACTGCTGTGTAAAAAGTTCAGAATAAACACATCTGTCAGTCCTACTCTTCCAGTAGTGACTTGGCAGACCCTCCCGATTCTGACAATCCCCCTCCCGATGGCTGGTCCCTCAACATCTGGAGATGAAGGTACACGGCTTGAATGTGTTGGAAGAAACTCTGCCCAGCACAGTAGAGTTGAGAGTGGACCCTTCACATCCTCACAGACCGTCTCTGTCCTACTCATTCTCATACCGTCCTGATGGACTCATCATGCTTTTAGTGGTTGAACCTGTGCGGGCAACAAGACGGACTCACGTAATTTCAAGCAAAGACACAATCGCTGCATCAGAGGCCTCTGATGGAGTATAAATTGAGAGTGTAGCCATTGCTTGTGTTCTTACATTCCCACCTTACCCATTCACACAGTACAGCTTACTGACATTCCCATCAGCTTGCTTCTCTGCCCTGTCTCGCTCCTGCCCTTCCCTCCATCCTTTAACCCTTGTCTCTCTCTGTTTCGTTTCCTCTTCTCTCTGCTTTCCTGCCCCCCTTGTCCATCCGTGCAGATGCGACCCTCCATCCACTCCGGGGTATGAATGAAGCACCTGATTGACTCTGACAATCGCACGTGCATGCGCGACCAGCCAGCCTCTCCCAAACCAACCTTCCCCTTTTGCGCAAACCTGCGCCTGTTTCCGAGCCTGCACGCTTTCAGGCGTGATAATTTATTTAAAACTTTCACAATGTCCTGTGTTGGCTGGGATTGGCTCCAGCAGAACCCCGTGACCCTGTAGTTAGGATATAGCAGGTTGGATAATGGATGGATGGACGGATGGACAATGGCCACGGATCACTTATCACACTCATTTATTTTACATTTTTTATTTTTATGCACGTTTCAGCGCAACTGCTGCCACTTCCCATGTGTGTAACTTCGGTTTGGTTTTCACAAAGATGCCAGCATTGCATTAAATTAAAACAAATCTGTTCTGTCAAATGTGACTCTATTTTTTTTTTTTTTTTGCATAACTGGAAAGGCTTCCTTTGCGTTTGTTGTGTAAGCGTTGCACATTTCGTTGGTATTACGTTGGACTTTGCTTTTTCTCCTGCTTAATAGGATGTTTTGTAACAGAAGGCTTGTGGGCTGTTTTGGGACGAGCCCCGGCATTACAGCACGCGATTCTGCAATGTTGGCGACGTTCATTTTTGAATAGGCGTAATGTCGGCTAATTATTAGGCGATTGTAACTGTTAACAATTGTGGGAGTTCTCTCTGCAAGCAAATGAAATAGTAACAATTAATTTACCCCGAAATGTGCCTCTGGCGAGCGCCGACTTCATTGTGCTTGCTCACTTCGTGTAGAAGAGGCACTTGTCACCCAATGGCCTTATGTCTCCTGCTGCTGATACAAAGGCAGATTTATGTAAGCCAGCTGGCCGCCATCACTTGGTCCTGCTTGTTCAGTGTGCAAAAAGTGAGCACACAATGAGGGTGACAGACTCTGTGTGTGTGTGTGTGTGTGTGTGTGTTTTTTTTCTTGAAGTTGTTTCCATGGATTGTTGCACCGAGCCGGAAATGATTTCTGTGCCCTCGGATTGTTGTTCGCTTTATAGTGTTTTGGCAGCTCCTGAGGGGGCTCAGTCAAAATCGTAAACACAATGAGCTTGCACAGCTTTGTGGTTTCAGAAGCAGAATGCGAGATTGCAGAGGCTCCGACTTCACACGTTTTGAGGTCGAGCACCTTTTGATTTGCACGCTGTCGAGCTACAGACGCCTCTCCGTTTCCTGTCTGAAACTGCGTTTTTCGACGCTCGTGCACGGGAGAGGATGCGTCTTGTGAATGAACCCGAAAAGAGCAGGCTGGCCCGGAGACATTTGCTTTTTTTTTTTTTATATTCTTCCAATGGTTTTTGGAGGTTCCTGCTGCACTCTCTTTTATCATTACAACATCTGCGGGCTCGGGGACGCCGACTGTCAAAGACATTTTCACCCAATATGACCGCCCCGCCCCGAGAGATGGGAGTCTAGCGTGACGTCTGCTAAGGAGGAACTCAAATTAGGAAAGGGACACTGTGTACAAGTCGAGAGGGAGCCGTTAGCTTTTAAGAGGTCTGCTGGTGATTCATCTGAGGGTGTTACTCACACCGGCCATTCGTTCTGTGACTGAGCACATTTGTCCACATTTAATCCGGCAAAGTCGAGGGATCGATCCATGCTGGGCCAACTGTACCGTGCCCTGGCCCGCTTGAAAGAGGTGCATTCGGGAACAGTGTGATTGCTAAAAGTGCCCGAGCACGGAAAGCAGACGTGACCCGTCAATGATGTCCGATAGTGCAGTTCTCATTTCATTCAGTATCTTTTGAGTTAAAAACAGGTTTTTATTCTCATCTTACACATGAGCGTGAATTTTAGTTGGCAAGAAAAGTTGGAAATTCCTCCCATAACATCATTTGTCACCGTAAAAAATCTTCCCACATGTGCAGCACGATTAACAGCAAAGCACCGCGCTGCACACTCAATAAATCTTTAAGAGCATAGGGCGTCATCCTGCCCTACCTGACTCCAAAACTACCACCAAATGCAGTTGTGCTTGAAAGTTGGTGAACCCTTTAGAATTTTCTATATTTCTGTATAAATACGACCTAAAACATCATCAGATTTTCACTCAAGTCCTAAAAGAAGATAAAGAGAAACCAGTTAAACAAATGAGACAAAAATATTATACTTGGTCATTTATTTATTAAGGAAAATGATCGAATATTCCATATTTGTGAGCGGCAAAAGTATGTGAACCTTTGCTTTCAGTATCTGGTGTGACCCCCCTAAACGTTTCTGGTAACTGTTGATCAGTCCTGCACACCGGCTTGGAGGAATTTTCGCCCATTCCTTCGTACAGAACAGCTTCAACTCTGAGATGTTAGTGGGTTTCCTCACATGAACTGCTCGCTTCAGGTCCTTCCACAACATTTCAATTGGATTAAGGTCAGGACTTTGACTTGGCCATTCCAAAACATTAACTTTATTCTTCTTTAACCATTCTTTGATAGAACAACTTGTGTGCTTAGGGTCGTTGTCTTGCTGCATGACCCACCTTCTCTTGAGATTCAGTTCATGGACAGATGTCCTGACATTTTCCTTTAGAATTCTCTGATATCATTCAGAATTCATTGTTCCATCAATGAAGGCAAGCCGTCCTGGCCCAGATGCAGCAAAACAGGCCCACACCATGATACTACCACCACCATGTGTCACAGATGGGATAAGGTTCTTATGCTGGAATGCAGTGTTTTCCTTTCTCCAAACATAACGCTTTTCATTTAAACCAAAAAGTTCTATTTTGGTCTCATCCTTCCACGAAACATTCTTCCAATAGCCTTCAGGTTTGTCCACGTGATGTTTAGCAAACTGCAGATGAGCAGCAATGTTTTTTTTTTGGAGAGCAGTGGCTTTCTCCTTGCAACCCTGCCATGCACACCATTGTCGTTCAGTGTTCTCCTGATGGTGGACTCATGAACATGAACATGAACATGAGCCAATGTGAGAGAGGCCTTCAGTTGCTTAGAAGTTCCCCTGGGGTCCTTTGTGACCTCGCCAACTATTACACACCTTGCTCTTGGAGTGATCTTTGTTGGTTGACCACTCCTGGGGAGGGTAACAATGGTCTTGAATTTCCTCCATTTCTACACAATCAGTCTGACTGTGGATTGGTGGAGTCCAAACTCTTTAGAGATGGTTTTGTAACCTTTTCCAGCCTGATGAGCATCAACAACTCTTTTTGTGAGGTCCTCAGAAATCTCCTTTGTTCGTGCCATGATATACTTCCACAAACATCTGTTGTGAAGAGCAGACTTTGATAGATCCCTGTTCTTTAAATAACACAGGGTGCCCACTCACACCTGATTGTCATCCCATTGATGGAAAACACCGGACTCGAATTTCACTTTCAAACTAACTGCTAATCCTAGAGGTTCACATACTTTTGCCACTCACAAATATGGAATATTCGATCATTTTCCTCAATAAATAAATGACCAAGTATAATATTTTTGTCTCATTTGTTTAACTGGTTTCTCTTTATCTACTTTTAGTACTTGAGTGAAAATCTGATGATGTTTTAGGTCATATTTATGCAGGAACATAGAAAATTCTAAAGGGTTCACAAACTTTCAAGCACAACTGTAAGTCCCATCGTTTTGACATGCATGCTGTCACTCCAAGGAACTTGCTAGGGTCTTCTACACAAATGTGTGTCCTTTAAATCTTCACTGTTAAACGTAATTATGTACAGTCTGTGATGGCAAAGGATGCGCCGAGCCGTACCACCTGTTCTGGGAAACGTACCGCTACTCAGTCCCATGTGCTGGCCCGTCAGGTCCTCTCCCAAATGACTTCCCTCGTTCATAAATTGTGAATTTCCCCTTGGGATTAATAAAGTGCTATCTATCTATCTATCTATCTATCTATCTATCTATCTATCTATCTATCTATCTATCTATCTATCTATCTATCTATCTATCTATCTATCTATCATATAGTGCCTTTCATATCTATCTATCTATCTATCTATCTATCTAATCCTGCCAACTACGCTAAAACATCTATCTATCTATCTATCTATCTATCTATCTATCTATCTATCTATCTATCTATCTATCTATCTATCTATCTATCTATCTATCTATCTATCTATCATATAGTGCCTTTCATATCTATCTATCTATCTATCTATCTAATCCTGCCAACTACGCTAAAACATCTATCTATCTATCTATCTATCTATCTATCTATCTATCTATCTATCTATCTATCTATCTATCTATCTATCTATCTATCTATCTATCTATCTATCTATCATATAGTGCCTTTCATATCTATCTATCTATCTATCTATCTAATCCTGCCAACTACGCTAAAACATCTATCTATCTATCTATCTATCTATCTATCTATCTATCTATCTATCTATCTATCTATCTATCTATCTATCTATCTATCTACCTACCTACCTACCTACCTACCTACCTACCTACCTACCTACCTACCTACCTACCTACCTACAGTTAGGTCTATAAATATTTGGACAGAGACAACTTTGTTCTAATTTTGGTTCTGTACATTACCACAATGAATTTTAAATGAAACAACTCCGATGCAGTTGAAGTGCAGACTTTCAGCTTTAATTCAGTGGGGTGAACAAAACGATTGAATAAAAATGTGAGGCAACTAAAGCATTTTTTTTAACACAATCCCTTCATTTCAGGGGCTCAAAAGTAATTGGACAAATGAAATAACTGGAAATAAAATGTTCATTTCTAATCCTTGGTTGAAAACCCTTTGCTGGCAATGACAGCCTGAAGTCTTGAACTCCTGGACATCACCAGATGTTGGGTTTCCTCCTTTTTAATGCTCTGCCAGGCCTTTACTTTCAGTTGCTGTTTGTTTGTGGGCCTTTCTGTCTGAAGTTTAGTCTTCAAGAAGTGAAATGCCTGCTCAGTTGGGTTAAGATCAGGTGACTGGCTTGGCTATTCAAGAATTTTCCACTTCTTTGCTTTAATAAACTCCTGGGTTGCTTTGGCTGTATGTTTTGGGTCATTGTCCATCTGTATCATGAATCAGTTTGACTGCTGTATTTAGCTGGATTTGAGCAGACAGTATGTCTCTGAACACCTCAGAATTCATTTGGTTGCTTCTGTCCTGTGTCACATCATCAATAACTCATCAATCAACTGCCTCCACCGTGTTTTACAGATGATGTGATGTGCTATGCTTTGGATAATGAGCTGTTCCACGCCTTCTCCATACTTTTTTCTTGCCATCATTCTGGTAGAGGTTGATCTTGGTTTCATCTGTCCAAAGAATGTTTTTCCAGAACTGTGCTGGCTTTTTTAGATGTTCTTTAGCAAAGTCCAATCTAGCCTTTCTATTCTTGAGGCTTATGAGTGGCTTGCACCTTGCAGTGCACCCTCTGGATTTACTTTCATGCAGTCTTCTCTTTGTGGTAGACTTGGATATCGATACGCCTACCCCCTGGAGAGTGTTGTTCACTTGGTTGGCTGTTGTGAAGGGGTTTCTCTTCACCATGGAAATGATTCTGCGATCATCCACCACTGTTGTCTTCCGTGGATGTCCAGGTCTTTTTGTGTTGCTGAGTTCACCAGTGCTTGCTTTCTTTCTCAGGATGTACCAAACTGTAGATTTTGCCACTCGTAATATTGTAGCAATTTCTCGGATGGGTTTTTTCTGTTTTCACAGCTTAAGGATGGCTTCTTTCACCTGCATGGAGAGCTCCTTTGACCACATGTTGTCTGTTCACAGCAGAATCTTCCACATGCAAGCACCACACCTCAGATCAACTCCAGGCCTTTTATCTGCTTAATTGATAAGGACATAACGACGGACTTGCCGAACACCTGGCCATGAAATAGCCAAAGAGTCAATTGTCCAATTACTTTTGAGCCCTTGAAATGAAGGGATTGTTTTCAAAAAATGATTTAGTTCTGTCACATTTTTATGCAATAGTTTTGTTCACCCCACTGAATTAAAGCTGAAAGTCTGCACTTCAACTGCATCGGAGATGTTTCATTTAAAATTCATTGTGGTAATGTACAGAACCAAAATTAGAAAAAAAGTTGTCTCTGTCCAAATATTTATGGACCTACCTGTAGATAGATACTTTATTAATCCCAAGGGGAAATTCACAATTCACATCAAGTCAAGTTTTAAAAGTCCTTGAAGTCCTCCTGTGCACCACACTACTTGGTCACTTATTCCATGTGTCTGTGCTTCTTTGTATTAAGAAAACACTTCCTAATGATTGTCGGAAAGTTCCCCTTAGCAAGTGTCCCATTGAGTCCCCATGTTTGGGATGAACTCATTTTAAACTCACCGTCTCGATCCACTGGACTGATTCCCTCCAGAATTTTAAACCCTTCAGTCAGGTCTCCTCTTTATCTCTGTAAGGGCTCGGCTCTTTCTAACTCTGGAATCAGCCTAGTTGCTCTTCTCTGGACCTTTTCTAGTGCTGCTATGTCCTTTTTATAAACTTGGAGACCCAAACTGCACCCAGTACTCCAGATGAGGCCTCACCAGTGTGTTATAAAGGTTGAGCAGTACCTCCTGTGACTTGTACTCCACACATCAAGGCACTATATAACCTTTTTCTTGCTTTTTAGATTTTCTTCCTTATTAGTCATTCTGGTGTGTGTGTATCTGTCTTTCTATCTATCTGTTAGATAGATAGATAGATAGTGCCTTTCATATCTATCTATCTATCTATCTATCTATCTATCTATCTATCTATCTATCTATCTATCTATCTATCTATCTATCTATCTATCTATCTATCTATCTATCTATCTATCTATCTATCTATCTATCTATCTATCTATCTATCTATCTATCTTCGAAGAATGAAGTGGATAGGAATGGCAAGCTTTTTTGGGTTGAATGGCCTCTTCTTGGCTAGGTTGTTCTAATAATCTGATGTTCTATACTACTGAGATACTGCAGCCATATATCTCATCCAGGTTTTTGAGGTCTTCTGATCAGGGTTTGTTCCATGTCCTCCGCGCCTGACTTAAGACTACAGCAGACTGTGTGAGCTCCACATTGTGGAACTCTCTTGCTGTAGATGTGAGATCAGTTGACACTGTGGACATTTTTAAAAAGAATTTGATTTTCTGCAGGCTTGCCTTTGTATCATTTTTTTTGTGTATGCCTCTGCATTGTATTCCTGGTTCTAATTTATTAACTCGCTTTTGTGTGACTGTCTGTGGTGACTTTCCATATTTTCATTTGTTCTTGAAAGTGCTACATAAGTAATGTTCACTTACTAAGTACATCTTGATAAAAATTTACCAAAATTAGTTGAATAATCTTCTACACTGACTCAGCTAGGCTTTGGGGGCGAATTTAAAACAGAAGTTGGTCGGAACAAAAACCCACAGATATGGGGTCCCCCGGACTGAGTTTGGGAGCCACTGTGCTAACTAATAAGCAACACATCGTCACTCCCTGGTGCCACAAGTAGTGAGTACAACTACCTGTGGCTATAACCTCGGCCACTAGGTGGCACACTGCCTTTGAGTTGTAGTCTTGTGCTGTACTTACAACTGATTCCCACAGCCACTAGGGGATGCTGTTCCATTTAAATGCAACCTTGTGCTTTTGGGGGCCTTTACCAGAGCTACTAGGGCATAGGGAGCCGTAAAGGTGCTGCAATTACACCTGGTAGCTTGGCCACTATGGGGCACACTTCCAATAAGCTGCACTCTTGTCCTTACTGTCCCGTACAGAGTCCAGTGAGTTTGTTTCTTGCATCTGCTAATCAACACGCAGTAGGTCACCACTATTAGCAGATGCCACTATCAAACTCAAAAATACTGAATGGCAACCTGTTACTGCCGCCGTGAAGGCCGTGAGCTCTACCAGCCGCGCTGTGGCATCACACGTGACTTGTGTGTGAATGGAGTGAATTTGCTCATGGGTAATAAAAGCAGCTTCATTCTAGTTAGGTGCTTCTATTGCAATATGAGAGCTGTCAATTGCTCTGATTACGTTAGGAAAACCGGATACTGCTGCAAAATTCCTTTCTATGTTGGCATGTGCCACCAAAACCACACAGAAACTGAACATAGCGCCTCGTCAGGTCGTGTTTGGCTTCTGGCAACTTCATGCACGATGGAGCTGAAGCTTGGCTGAGATATTCCTGACCTGTCAGGCAGTTCCTTCTGCTAAGTGCATGTTGCCAGAGAGCCAACGGTTCTTTAAAACCTGCACAGGAACAGGGCCAGCCCGATGTAGGGCAGATGTTGAAGAAATGAAGGGTATCGCGACTCACTACCCACATTAGTGGAAAGCGGTCTCCTGAGACAAAGAGGTCTGCTGTGCCCTTTCTTCACTAATTTCTAATGGTTCCAAGACCAGTCCAACCTGTCATTGATGTGGACCCACAAGTTACTTGTAGGAGTGCACCTCCTTCACATCCACTCCCTGAATTGTCACCAGACATGGAGGTGAAGGTCAACGACTGCTTGTTTTGTTTTCGCTTATGTAAGGATTCAGACAATTCTCTTTAAACCAAGAAACAAAGTTCTCAACCGGACCCCTGTCCTCTGTCTCATCCCCCTTATCGACACATCACATCAGATCTCAGTCCCAGCTCAAGGGGTCTGGGGTTGGTGGTAGAATACATTGGGGAGTCACAGTGAGAGTCGGGGGTCCGTGGTAGCCTGATTTGAGGAGTCAGTGGTAGTATAAATGGGAGGAGTAAGGGTCCATGGTAGCATGAATTGAGGGGTCAGTTGTAGAAAAAATGAAGAGTCTGGGTCAGTGGAAGCATAAATGGAGGGGTTGGAGTCGGTGGTAGAATAAATTTAGGGGTCTGAGTCAGTGGTAGCATACATAGAGGGGTCTAGGTTGGTAGTAGAATAAATGGAGGGGGTCTGAGTCAGTGGTAGCATAAGTGAAGGGGTTTGGGTCAGTGGTAGAATAAATAGAGGGGTCTCAGTCAGTGGTAGAATAAATAGAGGGGTCTCGGTCAGTGGTAGAATAAATAGAGGGGTCTCGGTCAGTGGTAGAATAAATAGAGGGGTCTCGGTCAGTGGTAGTATAAGTAGAGGGGTCTCGGTCAGTGGTAGAATAAGTAGAGGGGTCTCAGTCAGTGGTAGTATAAATAGAGGGGTCTCGGTCAGTGGTAGTATAAATAGAGGGGTCTCGGTCAGTGGTAGTATAAATAGAGGGGTCTCAGTCAGTGGTAGTATAAGTAGAGGGGTCTCAGTCAGTGGTAGTATAAATAGAGGGGTCTCGGTCAGTGGTAGAATAAATAGAGGGGTCTCGGTCAGTGGTAGTATAAATAGAGGGGTCTCGGTCAGTGGTAGTATAAATAGAGGGGTCTCGGTCAGTGGTAGTATAAGTAGAGGGGTCTTGGTCAGTGGTAGAATAAATAGAGGGGTCTCGGTCAGTGGTAGTATAAATAGAGGGGTCTCGGTCAGTGGTAGAATAAATAGAGGGGTCTCGGTCAGTGGTAGTATAAATAGAGGGGTCTCGGTCAGTGGTAGAATAAATAGAGGGGTCTCGGTCAGTGGTAGTATAAGTAGAGGGGTCTCGGTCAGTGGTAGTATAAGTAGAGGGGTCTCGGTCAGTGGTAGAATAAATAGAGGGGTCTCGGTCAGTGGTAGTATAAGTAGAGGGGTCTCGGTCAGTGGTAGAATAAATAGAGGGGTCTCGGTCAGTGGTAGAATAAATGGGAGAAGTAAGGGTCCGTGGTAGCATAAATTGAGGGGTCGGTGGTAGCATAAATGGAGAGGTTGGGGTCGGTGGTAGAATGAATTTAGGGGTCTCAGTCAGTGGTAGAATAAATAGAGGGGTCTCGATCAGTGGTAGAATAAATGGAGGAGTCGGAGTCAGTTGTAGTATAAATTAAGGGGTCTGGGATGGTGGTAGCATGAATCGAGGAGTCAAGATAGCACAAATGGAGGGGTCTAGGTTGGGGGTAGAATAGATGGAGGGGTCTGGGTAAGTGGTAGTATAAATGGAGGAGTCAGAGTCAGTTGTAAAAAAAATGGAGAGTCGGGGTCGGTGATAGCATAAATGGAGGAGTGTGGGTCGGGAGTATCTGCTAAGTGAATAAATGGGAATGTCAACATTAAATTTGTGTTCTTCAAAGCCAGCCATTTCAACCTAATGCTGCAATCACTTGTCTAAATCTAAAAGAACACAAACATACTAAAAATGTTCAGTTGCAGACGATTTTCGATGTTCTCCCCTGTCTCCCCCCCCCACCCTCATTATCAGTACACCCCACAAGTGTAGAATCATCTGAGAATTTCTGGTGTGACATTTCGAGCTGGAGGCGATGGGGAGACCGGTCTGCTCCTTTGGGGATCTAAATTGTTGCTCCTGTCCATCCGTCTGTCCGTATCAGAAACACGGACCTCGTGTGTCACAGACAGGACACTTGCGATCTTTGTGCTCACATCTCTCTGTTGCATTATATAGCGCGTTTCATAAAGAATCTCAGTCTCCGTGCACTCAACAGAGAGATTACGAGAGTGCAGTTCAAAAGGATTACAACTATTTATTGCTGCCACATACTATGGCTAGGATCATTTTATTGAGGGCTGTATTTGATTAGATTACTAAGAAAGCAAACATGGCAGTCAAAGGCCCGAGTAAAAGATTATTTGCTTCTTCATTGCAAAGTAAATAGTCCAAATAAAAGAAAATCAATGCACGTTGCAATAAGAATTGTGTGACTTTTTTCACTGGAGCGGAAAGAAAGTGAAACTGACACTTGTTCTCTCCAAGTGAGTACAGTGGCGCTGAAGTGTCATAGAGGAAGAAGTGCTTGTCACTGTCACGAGACTATGTCACATTACGCAACGTTTAGTTATTTATTTATTTATTTACTTTGGTCGTGGGCCGTGTCTGATTTGCCAATCGTAGTTGCTGATCTCATCACTGCACCTTGTCATATTGACTGAAATATTGCAGCTCGTGTCACATTTACTGACTGGGCACCGATCTCCCTGTGCCCCTGCAAACCTCCAGAGCGCCACCCCGTGGAGGTCGCTTTGCATTCCACGTCACTGATGTTAAAACGCAATACACTTAAGGGTTGTGGGTGGGCTCTCTGACTCCAGGGGCGCATCTGTCATCAGGGCAGTTTTTGGGTGCATGCCCATCTTGCAAGTTGAAACGATCGAGTGTCCACGTGCCAAATTCAACCAAGTGTGGTGGTGGTGAAAAGGCCCCTGCTATCTGTGCACAGAAATGAAGTGTGAAAAATAAGACCAACTCCCAGGTAAGGTGCCCTATTCATTAAGTCGCCCAAGGGTCTATGGGGGTCTTGATCCAATTTTGACTGTTAAATAAAGTACAGTCATGTGAAAAAGAAAGTACTCCTTCTTACAGTTCAGTGGTTTTACGTTATCAGGACATCATCAAGAAACTTCTAGTCCTTAGCACGTTCTACGATTATGTAAATGCAACCTCAGGTATAAAACGGATTCCACCAAGCGTGTCTTCATTTCTCTCGATTATAAAAGGAAATCCTGAGACGAGACTTTTTCAAGTCCTGCGGTGGACTGGCGCCCTGCCCAGGGTTTGTTTCCTGCCTTGCGCCCTGTGTTGGCTGGGATTGGCTCCAGCAGACCCCCGTGACCCTGTAGTTAGGATATAGCAGGTTGGATAATGGATGGATGGATTTTTTCAAGTCCTGCGAGATGAGACTTTGGCCATGAGATTTCTTCCAAGTCCCGCCCTCCTCTCAATCATATTCAGCCACGCCCACGGTCCTCTCACCTCTCATTCGTGTCAATGCTTTTGTCAGACTCAGTTCCTGCGCTCTCAGCTCTTACAAATTTTAACGTTTTCCTCACTTTAAGTTCCCAATTAAAGAAGACGTATTATGCGCAAATCTTATTGAAGAATTTCTTTTTGACGGGTTATCAACAGAAGAAATGAGTACACGAGCAATCCTAGCACCGAGAAAAGATGAAGTCAAACGAATTAATGGCAAAAATGTCGATCGGCTTGATTTATATCTCTCTGTTATAAAAGGAAATCTTCAGATGAGACGAGACTATTGCCAAGAGATTTTTTTCAAGTCCCGCCCTCCTCTCAACCATTTCCGGTTCACGGCCCACGGCCACAGTCCTGTCACCTCTCATTCGTGTGAATGCTTTTGTCAAACACAGTTCCTGCTCTCTCAGCTCTTATAATTTTTATGAGTACATGAGCGATCCTAGCACCGAGAAACGATGAAGTCAAATGAGTTAACACAAAAATTGTCGATCGGTTACACAGCAGATTGGTTAACTGCGTATCAATAGACTCTGCTGAAACAGTTGGTGATGGTGAGGAAGATGAAAACATCAACTTATAATATCACGAAGAATATCTACAACTGTTAACACCGTGCGGTGTTCCACCGGCCGTATTAGTGTTGAAAGAAGGACATATTGTTATGTTATTGCGTAATTTATGTCTGAGTGATGGGCTATGCAATAGGACAAGATTAGTTGTATTGAAAATCGGTCGAACAATTCTGACATGTAAAGTTTTAACAGGCGACAAGAAAGGTAATGTAGTCCATCTTCAGGGGATAACGAGACACCAAAGGAGATCTCGATATGCCATTCGTATTTAAACGTTAACCGTTTCCCGACAATTAACATATCACAGGGACAAACATTCGGTTTATTTATTAGAGACAAAGAAACTATATTCATTCACGGGCAGTTATACATCACGTTGTCACAATGAAAGTCCAAACACAGAATTAAAATTCAATGCAATATTAACGAAAATTTAATTTAAAAAAATTGTTTTTGCTGAAGTATTTACAGTAAAAGTGTAAGTTTAAAAAGTATTTGCGTGTTAATTTCAAATCCAAACAGAATGAAAACGTATAATGCAACCAATAACTCTTAACGCAACATGAAACCTAATTTACTTTCAAGTAATTACGTTTTACTATTAATTAATATGGTTAATTACTTGCTGTAATGTAAAGTAGTTAGTTCTATTAAGCATTTGTAACAATTCCCATGAAAATAACAATCTTAAAATTTAAATTTAAACATTTAAATTGTACATCCCATACGCGAGCAGCAGATCCGCAAAGTGACTAGTGTGTAGCACCGGCCCGGGGGTTGACGAGCGACGCGAGCAGGGGGTGGAGCCCCCTAGTATTTAACACAAAATGAAGCCAAAAGGCAGAAGCCTTGTGTGAAAAATAAAGTCCATCCCATAATAGAAGCCCCTTCAGCCGCCATAACTCGAAGTCATCGTTTTCTGTCTGCCTTTATCTCATACGTTGTGGTGGAATTTTGGCCCTCCCTTCTTTACGACGTTGCTTCAGTCTGTTGAGGTTTGTGGCCATTCGTTGATGCCCAGTTCCCTTAAGGTCCTGCCACAGTTGAGGTCTGGGCCATTACAGCAGCTCAATTCTTTTCTTTTTCGGCCATTCTGTTGTAGATCTGCTGGTGTGCCTGTCCTGTTGCATGACAGAATTTTGGTCAGGCTTTAGCTGTCAGACAGACGGCCTCACATTTGACTCTCAAATACTTTAGTGTAAAGGGAAGTTCATGGCTGACTCAGTGGCTGCAAAGTGTCCAAGTCCTGTGGCTGCAAAACAAACCCAAATCATCAGACCTCCAGCGCCGCACTTGACAGTTGGTCTGAGGGGTTCGTGCTGAGATGCTGGGTTTGGTTTTTCTCCATAAGTGGTGCTGTGCATTCTGGCCAAACATCTCCCCTTTGGTCTCGCCTGTCCAAAGGACATTGGCCCACAAGTCTTGTAGTTTGTTCAGATGCACCTTTGCAACCCTAAGCCGTGCTGCCATGTTCTTTACAGAGAGAAGAGGCTTTCTCCTGGTAACCCTTCCAACAAGCCATACAGTTGTGCTTGAAAGTTTGTGAACCCTTTAGAATTTTCTATATTTCTGCATAAATAGATAGATAGACAGATAGACACTTTATTAAAAGGGGAAATTCATATACTCCAGCAGTAGCATACGGATAAAGAACAATATTAAATTAAAGAGTGATAACAATGCAGGTATAACAGACAGACAATAACTTTGTATAATATTAACGTTTACCCCCCCGGTGTAATTGAAGAGTCGCATAGTGTGGTGGAGGAACGATCTCCTCAGTCCGTCAGTGAAGCAGGACGGTGATAGCAGTCTGTCTCTGAAGCTGCTCCTCTGGCTGGAGATGATCCTGTTCAGTGGCTCCAGTGGATTCTCCATGATTGACAGGAGTCTGCTCAGCGCCCGTCGCTCTGCCACAGATGTCAAACTGTCCAGCTCCGTGCCTACAATAGAGCCTGCCTTCCTCACCAGTTTGTCCAGGCATGAGGCGTCCCTCTTCTTTATGCTGCTTCCCCATCACACCACCACGTAGAAGACCATGAACTAAAACATCATCAGATTTTCACTCAAGTCCTGAAAGTAGATAAAGAGAAACCAGTTAAACAAATGAGACAAAAATATTATACTTGGTTATTTATTTATTGAGGAAAATGATCAAATATTACATATTTGTGAGGGGCAAAAGTATGTGAACCTCTAGGATTAGCAGTTAGTTTGAAGGTGAAATTCGAGTCCGGTGTTTTCAATCAATGGGATGACAATCAGGTGTGAGTGGGCACCCTGTGTTATTTAAAGAACAGGATCTAGCAAAGTCTGCTCTTCACAACACATGTTTGTGGAAGTGTATCATGGCACGAACAAAGGAGATTTCTGAGGACCTCACAAAAAGAGTTGTTGATGCTCATCAGGCTGGAAAAGGTTACAAAACCATCTCTAAAGAGTTTGGACTCCGCCAATCCACAGTCAGACAGATTGTGTACAAATGGAGGAAATTCAAGACCATTGTTACCCTCCTCAGGAGTGGTGGACCAACAAAGATCACTCCAAGAGCAAGGTGTGTAACAGTCAGCGAGGTCACAAAGGACCCCAGGGGAACTTCTAAGCAACTGAAGGCCTCTCTCACATTGGCTCATGTTCATGTTCATGTTAATGAGTCCACCATCAGGAGAACACTGAACGACAATGGTGTACATGGCAGAGTTGCAAGGAGAAGGCAACTGCTGTCCAAAAAATAAAAATCGCTGCTCGTCTGCAGTTTGCTAAAGATCACGTGGACAAACCAGAAGGCTATTGGAAGAATGTTTTGTGGACGGATGAGACCAAAATAGAACTTTTTGGTTTAAATGAAAAGCGTTATGTTTGGAGAAAGGAAAACACTGCATTCCAGCATAAGAACCTTAACCCATCTGTGAAACATGATGGTGGTAGTATCATGGTTGGGGCTGTTTTGCTGCATCTGGGCCAGGATGGCTTGCCTTCATTGATGGAACAATGAATTCTAAATGATATCAGAGAATTCTAAAGGAAAATGTCGGGACATCTGTCCATGAAGTGAATCTCAAGAGAAGGTGGGTCATGCAGCGAGACAACGACCCTAAGCACACAAGTCGTTCTACCAAAGAATGGTTAAAGAAGAATAAAGTTAATGTTTTGGAATGGCCAAGTCAAAGTCCTGACCTTAATCCAATCGAAATGTTGTGGAAGGACCTGAAGCGAGCAGTTAATGTGAGGAAACCCACCAACATCCCAGAGCTGAAGCTGTTCTGTACGGAGGAATGGGCGAAAATTCCTCCAAGCCGGTGTGCAGGACTGATCGATGGTTACCGGAAATGTTTAGGGGGTCACACCAGATACTGAAAGCAAAGGTTCACATACTTTTGCCACTCACAAATATGTAATATTCGGTCATTTTCCTTAATAAATAAATGACCGAGTATAATATTTTTGTCTCATTTGTTTAACTGGTTTCTCTTTATCTTCTTTTAGGACTTGAGTGAAAATCTGATGATGTTTTAGGTCGTATTTATACAGAAATATAGAAAATACTAAAGGGTTCACAAACTTTCAAGCACAACTGTATGGCTTGTTCATGTCATGAACTTTAACATTTAACCTGCTGACTGAGGCCTGTAGAGTCTGAGATGGACCTCTTGGGTGTTTTTTTGCTCTCTCTCTGAGCATTGCACAGTCTGGCCTGGGGGCGTATTTGCTGGGATGTCCACTTCTTGGAGGATTTCTTAGAAAGTTGATTCTGTTCATCTGGACATACCTGTAGTTCTTTTCCAAGGAGATACGTTACATCACTCATCCAAGTGACTTCCTCAGTCTCAGTTGATTGCAGGTTTCTCTAACCTTATAAACAGTACCTTTGCATAATGTCCGAACCTAACAACATTGACTAACAATGGGCCGTGTGATCAATGATATGCAAATTGTCCATTGATCAATGGCCATGAATACCATTCACAGAGAGTTGGGGAATGGCTCAGATGAACTGAATCAACTTTCTAGAATTTGCTTACCTGGATTATTGAGCATGCATCGAGACATCCTGGGAGGATTGGCAGCTGTCTTGAAAGGTTATTCACAAGTGGAAAACATTCTCACTGTAGAATGATGGACTTCAGATTGTTTGGAAATGGACTTGTAACTTTCCCCAGGTTGATTGGCTGCAACTTCTCTGAGGTCATTGCTGATGTCTTTCCTCCTTGGCATTGTGTTACCACATACCTGAATACTCCAGAGCAGCAAACTGCCAAAACTTCTGCTTTTGTCGAGGTGGTCTCACTTGCTGACAATCAAATGAATTGAGTGCATTTGATTAGCAGCACCTGACCTCTTAATTCTTATGGAAGCAGTAAAGGTGGACTTCATTTTTCACACACCGCTTCTCTGAATTTTGGCTTAGTTTTTGTTAAATAAATAATTGCCTGGTGTAATATGTAATGTGTTGTTGTTCATCTGAGGTTGTGTTTACCTAATTTTAGGACTCGCTAAGTCCAGATGATTTTTTTATTATGTCCTATGTGAAGATCAGCCCGGACCCAGAAAGACACTGAGACACACAAGTCCCAAAAGCACATGTTTTTAATTTTCCTTTCCTTTATAGCGCCGTGCACAATTACCCACAGCACTATTGCTCAGTCCTTTTCCCTCTTTGTCCTTCTCTTTGTCTTTTCTTCTTGTTTTCTGCCACCCTCTGTCCTCCACTCACAAGCTCTGCTCCTCGAATGGAGTGAGGCGGCCTCTTTTATTCTGGGTGCCCCTTGACGATCTTCCGACAGAACTTCCTGGTGTGGCAGAAGTGCTGCATTCCAGGGCTCCGGAATTGTCCAGGTGCCCCCTTGTGGGTGGCTACGGGCCCCCAGCAGCGTTGAGCTTCCAAGCTGCAATCCCGTGGCTCCAATGCAAACCAGGGGGGCTTAGCTCTTGTGCCCCGGGTTGTGGTATTGTCTCCATCCTGATCCTTCCATCCTCCAGGTGTCCAGGCTGGGTCCGCCACACCTGATACGTTAAACCTTAGAATTGAAAGAGGGTGTCCTTTCTTTTTTGCATGACTGTATGTGCCATAAACATGCAATCCAACTGGCTGTTCAGCAGAGCTCTTCAATCACAGAGCTGGACCCCCCCCTTTTTTTTTTTTGGCATGGTACCTGATGGTGCTTGTGCCATATGAAGAGTTAACAGCTGTGGCAGGTTCAGCAGCAATCTCTGCCCTTTATTTCTTATTTCCATTCTGTTATGGAATTTAAAATATGAGATGTCAGACAGACGGGCCTATCTTATGTTTCTGAGGTCTGCAGCCCCATTGCTGCCTGATGGAGGTGGTGCAGAAATGGCGATGTGCGAAGGGTGACAAGCTGCGGTGACTTCAGTCAGTCCTTTTTTTTTTTAAAGCTGATGTATAGAGAAAGTATTGTAATCATCCAAAAATTCGACCTAGAGATTTTGATGAATCTCGAAGTTTTAGACCTCCCTGAGTCTGATCTACTTTCTCGTAGGGAAAGTTATTGTAATTGTCCAAAAATTCAATTTTGATGTATCTCGATGTTTTAGACTTCCCCGAGTCCAATTTACTTTCTCGTAGGGAAAGTATTATAATCGTCCAAAAATTCGACCTCGAGATTTTGATGAATCTTGATGTTTTAGACTTCTCCGAGTCCAATTTACTTTCTCATAGGGAAAGTATTGGAATCGTTGAAAAATTCGACCTCGAGATTTTGATGAATCTTGATATTTTAGACCTCCCCGAGTCTGATTTACTTTCTTGTAGGGGAAGTTATTGTAATTGTCCAAAAATTCAATTTTGATGCATCTCGATGTTTTAGACTTCCCTGAGTCCAATTTACTTTCTCGTAAGGAAAGTATTGGAATCGTCCAAAAATTCGACCTCGAGATTTTGATGAACCTCAACGTTTTAGAGCTCCCTGAGTCTGATTTACTTTCTCGTAGGGAAAGTATTGGAATCGTTGAAAAATTTGACCTCGAGTATTTTGATGAACCTCAACATTTTAGACCTCCTTGAGTAAGATTTACTTTCTCGTAGGGAAAGTATTGGAATCGTCCAAAAATTTGATTTTAAGATTTTAATGAATGTTGAGATTTTAGACCTCCTCGAGTCCGCAAATACCATTTTTGGAATTGTGTGTGTGTGTGTAAACATGATAACTTGAGTACATTTTCACTTAGGTCAACCAAATTTTACATTTAAATATTAGGTACAAAATATAGATTTCTGCCAACTTTTGGGCTATTTCTTTTAACCGGGAGTGGTACTTTACCTTTTATTCATGCAGCTGCAGAGTCCGATTTATTCAACTTTACTTTTATAATAATTGTTCAATGTATTATTAATTTGATTTGATTTGTTGTTGATGGTTCTTTAATGTACATAATATAAAAATATGATCATTGTCTTGCGGTTTACTCCTCAAATATCCCTTCCCATATCTGTTGAGGGGAGACCACTCCCGATTTTGTTCTGTTTTAGTTCATAAAACACAAAACGTCAGCCAGACAAGCTTCTCATCTCTTTGTGAGGTTCAAACCACGTGTGTTCCTTATTGGTCATCGCTACTTTCTATGCGTTGTTTTGTCGGCTGAGTGCTCATTGGGTCTCATCTCTTGGACACAAAGAGCCCACCCCTCTGACCAATGAGAATATCAAACCGGTTTCTGTTTTATTGTTGCCGCTCTCTGACTAGTTGGGCTCAGTCGTTGGGTTTGTCACATTAGACGATGGTCTTCACGGGAGTGCACCGCCGACTGGCTAAGATTACATAAATGAAGCCTAGGACTGAAAATCCACTGGAAAAGTCATCTAATGTGACAAAGCCTTTAGCTGTAGAAACTGAGGGGTCATCCAACGGCCACTAGTTATTAGTGGTGGGTGGGCAAAGAAAAAATATGTGATTCCTAAAGTTTTGTTACGTTACTTTTGCTGTAAAATTTCAGTCATGGACTTTCACTTACATAATGTTAGTGAGTCAGAAGCAGTGACAGCGCAATCTCATGATTGTCAATTGTGTAGTGTGACATGACCAGAGACTTTGTCTGACCAGTCTGCGACTGGACTGGACAAAATCAGTCAAAGTTAATTATTAGGAAATATCAAGCCATTGGTAATCTCCATCTGAGGGTTAAACGTCAGTGAGTACACTTAGATGACGTTATAGATTGAAGAATGGCACATTAGTATATGATGATGCATTTAAATTAGAGCCGCAAAACTTAATTGGCACAATTGGTGATAATCGATTACTTAAAACATTGGCAAGGAAACACTGTCAGTGATTAGTTGGTTACATTATTGGGCTGAGCACGTTGTGGCTCACATTTGAGTCGCTCATTCAGTTGTGAGCGTATTTGAAAAATGTCAGATGGTAATAGATAAGAACATCTAGCATAGTATGCAGAAGCAATGGATGGGATACACGAAGAGCATCGCTGACCAATAGGGTGAAAGGACAGATGGACGGACAGACAGGTGCTAAAGAAATTCTTTGAATTCATTTTAATTGACTTGCTCTTGAAGACTTAGACCCCTTAAGTTTTTCAATTGGGTACCATTGCCAGTTTAGAGTAGAGCAGGCTCTATTTTCTTAGGAGCTGGTCTTCCTTTAATGTGGGTAGTGACATCCTTCACATCTTCTGCCACTCTGGAATGGCCAGTGTGGTGCGCTGGGCTGGTCACGTCACGTCAAGAGAGGTCTATCGAAGGTCCCACAGCTGACAGTTCATGTCAGAGCACAAACCAAGCATGAAGTCAAAGGAATTGTCTGTAGACCTCTGAGACAGGATTGTCTCGAGGCACAAATCTGGGGAAGGTTACAGAAAAATTTCTGCTGCTTTGAAGGTCCCAGTGAGCACAGTGGCCTCCATCATCCGTAAGTGGAAGAAGTTCGAAAACACCAGGACTCTTCCTAGAGCTGGCCTAAACTGAGCGATCCAGGGGAGAAGGGCCTTAGTCAGGGAGGTGACCAAGAACCCAAAAGTCACTCTGTCAGAGCTCCAGAGGTCCTCTTTGGAGAGGCGAGAAACTTCCAGAAGGACAACCATCTCTGCAGCAATCCACCAATCAGGCCTGTATGGTAGAGTGGCCAGACGGAAGCCACTCCTTAGTAAAAGGCACATGGCAGCCCGCCTGGAGTTTGCCAAAAGGCACCTGAAGGACTCTCAGACCATGAGAAAGAAAACCCTCTGGTCTGAGTTTGATGAGACAAAGATTGAACTCTTTGGTGTGAATGCCAGGCGTCATGTTTGGAGGAAACCAGGCGCCGCTCATCACCAGGCCAATACCATCCCTACAGTGAAGCATGGTGGTGGCAGCATCATGCTGTGGGGAACTGGGAGACTAGTCAGGATAAAGGGAAAGATGACTGCAGCAATGTACAGAGACATCCTGGATGAAAACCTGCTCCAGAGCGCTCTTGACCTCAGACTGGGGCGACGGTTCATCTTTCAGCAGGACAACGACCCTAAGCACACAGCCAAGATATCAAAGGAGTGGCTTCAGGACAACTCTGTGAATGTCTTTGAGTGGCCCAGCCAGAGCCCAGACTTGAATCCGATTGAACATCTCTGGAGAGATCTTAAAATGGCTGTGCACCGACGCTTCCCATTCAACCTGATGGAGCTTGAGAGGTGCTGCAAAGAGGAATGGGCCAAACTGGCCAAGGATAGGTGTGCCAAGCTTGTGGCATCATATTCAACAAGACTTGAGGCTGGAATTGCTGCCAAAGGGGCATCGACAAAGTATTGAGCAAAGGCTGTGAATACTTACGGACATGGGATTTCTCAGTGTTTTTATTTTTAATAAATTTGCAAAAACCTCAAACTTTTTTCACGTTGTCATTATGGGGTGTTGTGTGTAGAATTCTGAGGAAAAAAATGAATTTAATCCATTTTGGAATAAGGCTGTAACATAAAATGTGGAAAAAGTGATGCGCTGTGAATATTTTCCAGATGATCGATCTATCTATCTATCTATCTATCTATCTATCTATCTATCTATCTATCTATCTATCTATCTATCTATCTATCTATCTATCTATCTATCTATCTACACACTAGAAGCACACATTCTGTTACGCTGATCCCTCGCAGGGTTCACTCAAACAGAGCCATAGCACAGAGCAGTGTGCCGCTGCGCCAGTCCAGTAATCAGAGCCTATAAAGCAAGCGTTCTTTTGACTTAACACATTTATGAAACACTAGATGATGATGTCGGGCTTCAGGCTCATTTAAAGATTCACGGTGGCTGATGGTGATGTTTAAATCTTTTTTTGCACATTTTCTTGATGTCGTAGCATTTGGCCGAAGGAGAACTCCAGATGATTACTTTAAGATGTGAGGTTTTTGCCACCTTAACCTGGCTATGTGTGTGCCTGTCAATGCACTGATTGTGAGGGGGTCCGGCTGTAAGTGTTACTAATGAAGATGACAAGCTGACCATTCAAAGTCCTGAGAAGGCTGATCATGGAAATGAAGCGCAGACTTACAGCAGTAAAATCCTGCAGCGCTGCGTAGCACATGTGGGGTCCCTCAATGCCAAAGTGAACTGCCTTGAATTGAATGCCAGCTGTTTGGCTTTGCGTAGGACCGTTTTCAAAACGATTTGATTTCTATTTGAATAGCAGCATTCAATCTGATAGCCGTATGGCCGGGCAGGACACGGCAAGCTGAGAAGGTGTGGGAGCGCCTTGTGCGTACCGTATGTGTGTGTGACACGTCCTCGCTCAGGTCTACGGCGACATTTGCGTGAAATCCTTGTTGACTTCAGGGAATTCCCCGCCATGCTCTCTGGCAGTTTTTTTGGGAACATGAGATCCCCCTTCTGATGCCGCCTTGACGACGACGCGAATCGCAGCGTTTGCATTACTGGGCCTCGCTCAGCGTTCCCGTCTTGTGTTTCATGGCAGCTCGCCGCTTAGCTTCTGTGGCCACAGCAGTTTCAGGAAGACTTTGTGAATGTCACCTTTAGGAACGAAGGCAGCGGGGACTGCTTCAGAGAATGCTGCCACTTCGGCCTTCATGGCACTGAGGGGTGGGCACCATTGCTGTTTTTTCGGGGAGTTATGGTTTGCACATGAAACTAAATGTTAAAGGGCAGGAAGTCGGGGAGGCGAGGTTCTCTCTGTTAACCCCCTGAAGTGAAGTCATGCATTGGAATTCATTCTCGTTTGTCATGGCACCAGTGACATCCCGCTTACTGGGTTAAAAGTTTCACTCTGCTCTGCCCAGGGGACACTAGGGCTACTTCTGTTGCGTTTTCTGTTAATGTTAGAATGCCCACCTGGCTCATGACTCATCTCACAGGGTGACAGCAGGACATAAAGCGTGCTGGCCCATTGGGACCGTGCTGTCCACTGCGTATATAGCGCCTGCACCTCAGTAATCCAGTGGCGGTGCTCTGCTGCTGCTCCTCCTCCTCCTGGCACAACGGCTTGCAGGTTTGTAAACACGCAGATTAGAAGGCATATAGACACACGGAACCCTGGCAACTAAAAGCAAATAGAGCGGGAAGTCATCGCCACACTGATGTCAGCGGCAACTTTCATTTGCTTGCGAACTCTTTGTTTTACTCAGCTGTTTGCAGGGCACAGTTGTAGTTGTCAGGCAGAGTCGGTGGACTGGTGCAACGCCGAGACCTCTGCCTCCTGCCCGGGTAGCACGTCCCAAAGGAGTGCCAGTCAGATTTTTTTTTTTTTTAAATTTCTTCCAAGAACACCGCTGGAGAGCAGCACCACGGTCTTTATAGACCCCTCACAATGGCGCATGCTGTGAAAGGTGGCGCATAAGAGAATTTGGTGGGTTGGTAAATTAGTGAGTGGCAGGGATTTTGACGTTCATTTAGTGCCCAGACGTGATAGAATATTTAGTTTTATTATTTTATTATTGACTATTACCTTTGACATAGGTTAGGAGCACACGCTGATACAGCGCATTACCACACCCACCACCTCAGGATCCCAGATTATGACCCGAGTGCAGCCGTGTGACAGGTGACACCTCAGCCCCACACAAGTTCAGATGGAATGGAACCAGTGGGAGGTTTTTTTTTTTTATGGTGGCCGGAGTGCCAGTTCTGTTACCAACCCCCAGGTTTTTCCCTGCAGGGCCTACATGCAATGTAACGTCATACCCAGGACGGAGCGATTGCAGGTTGAAGGACTTGGCTCAAGGGCTCAACGAAGTAAAGTCACTTTTATGGTGGCCGGAGTGCCATTTCTGCCACCAACCCACAGCTTTTTTCCCTGCAGGTTGGAGGGCTGGCTGCAGAGTAACGTCATACCCAGGACGGAACGATTTCAGGTTAAGGGCCTTGGCTTAAGGGCCCAGCGAAGTAGAGTCACTTTTGGCGTTTTACGGGATTCAAACTGGCAAGCTTTCCGATTACCAGTGCAGATCCCTTGCCTTTGACATAGCGGCGTTAGGCATGAGCGGTCATTGAGAATATTTACATTAATCTTACCGATGTTATGTAATCGTTTTCCAAAATCAGCGGAGTTAATGTGGTTGATAAGGTTATATCAAATGGCTTTGAGATTTTTTTTTCATGTAAGGAAATTGTAAAGTTCAAGGTCAGGAAGTTCTGCCCACTCATGTTGGCACCAGAGAGTGGTGAGGGGTTGCATGTTGATTTGCACAGGCAGGTGAGAATTTCACCGGATGCCAATGACCCTGTAAACCCGGCTATGTAAATTTAGCGGTGTAACGCTATTGGAAAAGTTACGAGAAGCCCAATTTTTAAAAAGGGTATGGTGCCAGCATTCTGGGAATTTCAGTGGCCGAGGTAAACGTTGGCTTTGCTCTCTTTTTGTTGCCACCACCCCTCCACTGCTCTTTAACTCTGTGCTTCGACACAATCTGGAATTTCTTGGACCACCCCCCCCCCCATTGCTTCATCATGGGGGGGGTAACCCTGTTGCTTTGAAGCAATAAGAATTTTACAAGTGACCCCCAATACTATTGTCTTGATGTGATTGAGATTTCTTGGGGTCCACATACTCCAACACCCCAAGGTCTTGACGGGGGAGCTTCTTATCACTTTGATGGGATTTGGGGGACTACCCCTCCTTACTGCTTGGATGGGGAATAGGACTTCACCACCCCTTGCTTTCCGTCCCCCAGATTCACCAGGATTGTGACTTCATGGGGGACTCTCCTCATTTATTGCTTTGACGAGATTGGGCATTCACTGGGGACCCAATCGACAGGATTGGATCTTTATGGGGGGGGACTTCCCCCTCTTATTGCACGGATGGGATAAGGACTTCACTAGGGACTCCCCAATCTCTGTTCCTTCAACAAGATTATGACTCCATGGGGGAATTCCCCCCCCCCCAATTGCTTTGGCGAGATTGGGAATTCACAGGGGACCCAACCCCCTTATTGCTTTGATGGGGGGAACTCAGCTTTGAGAGGATCACCCCCTATTGCTTTGACCCAATCGTGACTTCATGGGAAGGACCCTCCCATTACTTCGACAGGACTGGGACTTCACGGGGGACTCCTCACCTTAATTCGCAGGGGACTAGCCACATTGCTTTGATAAGATTGGGACTTCATGGTGGAGGGGGACTACCCCATGTTATTAATAATTCAACAGAATTGGGGATTCACAAGAGACTCCCCCCTTTATTGATTCAATGCTATTGGGAACACCCCCAAACCATTCCTTTAATGGCTTCCAAAGGGAGCGGCATGATGGAATTCCTATTGTGCGTTCACTCAGGCTCTCGCTCTTTCTAATATTGGGTTTTGTTTAAGGGTCTTCGGCCATTCACTGTGCAAGAACAGAGGCAGGGGGGCAAATACTTTTTCACAACATTCTCCAGTACTGTCGCAGTGAAAAGCCGTGGCCAAGTGTTGTGTCTCATTTCTGTAGGAGGGGTGAGGATTTTAACTTCTAGCCCACCCAGGGGCACCAAAATAATTAAGATTTAATTAAATAAACTTTATTAATCCCAAGAGGAAATTTCTGATGTATACAGCAGTGGAAACAGAAGAAACAAGAATACAGACTCAGAGGACAGAGAATACAATCAATCAGTCAGTCAAGTGGAAGCATTGAATTGTCTGATTAGCAGTTGGCAGAAAAGACCCCCAGAAGTGCTTCTTAGCACACTTCGGTTGAATGGGCCTGTGGCTAAAAGAGACAGCGCCCCCCGTAGGAGGGGATTTTTTTCATGATGGCATTCTCTTTTTCCACTACAGCTTCCAGTGTGTCCAGGGCTCACTCTGTGATGGAGCAGACTTTGCTGTGACGTTTGTTCAGATGTTGTGCTTCTTTTGAGCTCAACTGAGACCCCAGCGCAGAGCACCACATTGGCTACTATGGACTGGTAGAACGTTTCCAGCAGCTTTGCTGCACACATCAAAAGACCTGAGTCCCCTTAGGAAGTCCAGCTTGCTCTGGCCCTACTTGTCCAGCAACCACTGTGCTGTCACAGCAGGCCACTTTGTTGTTTATGTGGACCCCCGGGTATTTGTACCTCTGCAGCACTTCCACGTTCTCCTGCTGAATTGTTGACTGGTCTCAGAGGCTCCTTGGCACGCATGAAGTCCACCACCAGCTCTTTGGTGTTGCTGATGTTGAGTTACAGGTTGTTGTCGTCCCTGCACCACAAGACAACGTCCTCAATAACCTTCCTGTAGTCCGACTCATCTCCATTACTAATGTAGCCTGTGATGGACGAATCATCTGAGAAGTTCTGTAGGTGGGCAAGTGCTGGGTTGGTACTGGAAGTCTGTTGTGTTAAGGGGTGAACAGGAAGGGAGACAGGACAGTACCCTGAGGTGCTCCAGTATTACACACCACCATTTTTGACATGCAGTCTGTCAGCCTCACAGACTGCTGTCTGTTGGTCAGGTAGATCATAATCCAGGAGGATTTGGGGAATGCCAGAAATGGCGAAAGGATGTGAGAAAGGGAATTGATTGATTAATGCTAATCACTTAATTATCAGGTTTTCCTTTGGCAATTCCAACATCATTCCAACAGACAGCTCATCACAAACATTAGCACTGCATTTACAAATCCCACACCGAGTGGCATGTAACAGAGACATATGCATTGCATTTGTCTTTCCAACCAGTGGTGCATCACTAACATCAGAACTGCTTTTACAAATCCCATACCAAGTGGCATGTAACAGAGGTATATGCACTGCTTTTGTCATTCCAACAGGCGGTGCATCACAAATATTAGCACTTCTTCTACAAATCCTATACCAAGTGGCATGTAACAGAGACATATGCACTGCATTTGTCTTTCCAACCAATGGTGCATCACTAACATCAGAACTGCTTTTACAAATCCCATACCAAGTGGCATGTAACAGAGGTATATGCACTGCATTTGTCATTCCAACCAACGGTGCATCACTAACATCAGGACTGCTTTTACAAATCCCATACCAAGTGGCATGTAACAGAGGTATATGCGCTGCATTTGTCATTCCAACACATGGTGCATCAGTAACATCAGATATGCGTTTACAAATCCCATACCAAGTAGCATGTAACAGAGGTATATGCACTGCATTTGTCATTCCAACAGATGGTGCATCACAAGCTTTAACACAGCGTTTACAAATCCTGTACCAAATGGCATGTAACAGACATGAGTGCAGTGCATTTGTCATTCCAACAGGTGGCGCATCACCAACATTAGCACTGCTTTTGAAAATCCCTTATCAAGTGGCATGTAACAGAGGCATATGCACTGCATATGTCATTCCAACAGGTGGCCCATCACAAACAGCACTACTTTTACAAATCCCTCATCAAGTAGCATGTAACAGTGGCATATGCACTGCATTTGTCTTTTCAACCGATGGTGCATCACCAACATCAGAACTGCTTTTACAAATCCCATACCAAGTGGCATGTAACAGTGGCATGTGCACTGCATTTGTCTTTCCAACCGATGGTGCATCACCAACATCAGAACTGCTTTTACAAATCCCATACCAAGTGGCATGTAACAGAGGCATATGCACTGCATTTGTCATTCCAACAAACAGTGCATCACAAAGACTAACACTGTTTTTACGAATCCCATACCAAGTGGAATGTAAGAGTTTTGTGCACTGCATGTGTCATTCCAACAGGTGGCGCACCACAAACATTAGCACTGCTTTTACCAAATGGCATATAACAGCGAACTGTGCATTGTGTGGCGCCCTGTAAACATTAATTTTGAGATTACTTTGATTTCGATCCGTTTTAGATGGTAGCACAGCTACTTCATTAAATAACTTGGTAAGGCTCCCACTCCATTTTTCTTCACCTTTCTTTGTAGGATGGGTTTCTGGACGTTAGATTTATATCAAGGCAATTGAAGCCAATTTGTTTTATGAAACAGGGTAGTACAATTTATTGATAAACCTAAGGATCATAGGAATATGTCAATTGGGCGTCAATGGGCAACTGGGTACGAACAAGGTGAACCTAATAAAGTGGCAGGTGAGTGTGAAGTGACGGCCTCCTCAATGGAGTGGAACGGTGGAGGTCCGCAGCTGGAGTCTATTGGGCCTGTCCCTCTGTGCGTCTCCTGGATTGCCCAGTTTGAGGGTCACACTGACTTGCTTTTGTTTCTGTTCGGACCTCTCTGATCATTCATAAAAATAGCAAACTGCCAAAGTTTTAAACTGGCACTCTGCTAAATTTGGGTACTGGAGGTTAATTTGGTTGCATGCCAGCACCTTGCCTTCTTATTCCGAAGGGGGACCAGTCAACCATCCCACATCCTTCCCTCATCTTTAAAGCAGCATTTTTGTGTTCGAAAATCTAAGGGGGTGGTGGGACCCTCGACCTCGTTTGTTTATCAGTTTACTTGAAAACTACGAGGGGGGAAAGCTCAATCCAGAAGTCATAAGTCTCAGACGGACCCTGGGGACAGAGTAACGGTCGGAATTTCAATGACCCCAATGTTGGAGTTGCATGTTTGCCGCCTGAGGGGGTGCAGCTGGGTGCCGGGGGGGGGGATGTGTTATCCGTAACAATCCAGCAGTACTCTTCTAATGTGACTTAACTTACTTTGGAGAGTCGTCTGGAGTCCCTTGAGTTCAGGGAAGCCCCCTCTCGCTGTTCTCCAAACGGATGAACCGGTACAGTAATGTCAGGTATGGGGGTGGGTGTCGATTGCACAGATCACTCAAGGTCACTCTGTCAACCAATTGCTGGCCTTGGGGTTTCATGTCCAGCTGCTTAGCGATTAAGCTGGGTGGCTGCCAGGTGGGCTGCCCAGCTGCAGGAAATGTCCTGTGGGGTGGCACGGTAAAGTCCACCAGCACTCTGATAAGAGCCTGGGATTTCTTCCAAGGGCACTAGTGGAGTTTAACCTCATTCAACCTCCTGAAGCCGATTTAATTTAATTGTGGCCCTTGATCCAGTGGCATCAGGGTGACCACAGTGGGTGCTACCAGTTGACTTGACATACAGGACCAGAGGCTTGACGAGAGTGAGAGAGAGAGACAGAGAGCGAGAGATAGGCGGCTGCCATCCTGTCATTTTTCGCATCTCCTGACGCGTCTGCCGTCGAACCGGTTTGGCAGTTGCTGCGTGACGACGCTGGCCCTAGGCAAAGACCCACTGGGTGCCTCCTGGCGCTGGCAGGCGTCAGGGTTAGGCGACCACGCTGTCAGGGTGCTGCTGGGAACGTGAGCAGATGAGGCGAGGACAGGAGCGGGCCCTCCACAACTCCGACTGTTGCCTAGGAGACGGTTTGCGTCACAAGGGCCGGCAATTAGCTTGCAGCTCTTTTAGCTCCGATGACAACTCTGCAGTGCGAGCGAGCGCCGGACGGGCGGGCGACTGGGGGTGTAACTTCAGCCGAGGCCTCTGCCTGCTCTCAGGAGACCGTGTTGACCACCCTTGTGCCAGGTGCACCATGGGACCGGGCCAGCAAATGAGAGGGGCCTGTCGTGAGGCCAGGGTGACACGTGTGTATACTGCTGATGGTGCGTGGACTTTGTCCTGTGCTCTCGGTGTCACGCGCTCCGAGGACGGTGAGCAGTGAAGGGTACCGCTCAAGCCGCACTCAGTTGAATCTTTTAATCGTTTGCTCGTTTGGTGGCACTTTGACCCCCGTGCCTGGCAAAGGTGTTTGCACATGTTCACTTCCCTGAGCCCGCTGTCATGCCCGAACACACACACACAACGACCCACCCTGCTGATATTACTGCCCAGTGACGGCTCGCCAACTGGCCGGTCCCTGCACCTTTGAAAAGAGAGGTGGATGGACACGTCGTCCTGCACTCTTGAACCCGGGTTAGGGTCTGCTGAGCGGTCTGTGGCTATCAGTGGACAGAACAATAGGCCACGAGCCTCTTCTCCTCCCAGAGGATTTGCTGTTCCCGGCTGTGAGGCCAGCATGCTGTTCCTGCAAGTGATTGATGAAGCCTGTTGCTTCAGAGCTCCTCCAATTTCGCAATGGTCTGCTCAGGCTCGGCTACCCCACCGCCTGTCCCATCAGAGACGGACAGATAGAGAGAGAGAGAGTGTGGAGGACTCGGGTCAGCCAGGCCGAGACCCAGAGTCCCGTGAAGATGGCAGCCTGAAAGGCCTTGGCTGAGCTGACGGTGGCATCCGAGTGACCGGCGTCTCCTTTTTTTTTTTTTTTGTTTTTTGTTTTGTCCCCTTTTTTTGCTCCTCAATGGTTAAAACTTCCTGTTTTTTTTTTTTTTTGTCTGCACTACCCCTTCTACACCAAAAGGCTGTTGCTAGGCGACCGCTGACGTCAGTTGCTGCTACACAAGAAGGTTTGTGTGTTTAGCTGCCGAGGGCAGATCCCACTGCAAAAGGGCAAAACGCGGCTACTCGCTTGGCGTCCGTGGTCCAAAAAAAAAAAAAAAAAAAACCTTCACTCAAGCACGCTGCCCAGGATTGAGATGGGGGGGGGGGGGGGGGGGTCGCTAGCACGAGTGGAGCCCATAGCCGCAGCCATCTGCCAAGTTTTGGAAAGGTTAAGAAAGAAAACAGAAGCTTGCAGAAGAAGGCTGTCGCCAGGCAGGCCGAGACCGTGATGGGTCCTCTCCCCGGGTGGCTGCCGTTTTATCCATTTCTTGTTGCCTTGCCTTGACCACCCATGGCTTGCTGTGCCTTTTAACATGTGCTAAAAACTCGTGAGAATGAAAAAAAACGTCACATTCGAGTTTATCCCCTGGCGCCTCCTTCTGGTCCGACGCGGAGCAGTTTCCTGTCAAGCTGGTATGGGAATGCACAGCTGCGCTGAGCCAGAGATTCCCAAAGGACGTGTTTGATCTTTTCCGTAAACTTCGAAGTGCAGAAGAACAATCCTGAGAGGCGAGTGAAGCCGTGCCTGGGCAGATCTGCTGAATTTAGATGTCTTGGCCAAAAAAAAAGTGTGTGGAACCACCATTACTGCCTCAGCCCCTTCAATCGACAGTCTGGTCCATATGCATTTGGACAGTGACACAGTACACATAATTTTGGGGGTCTGTGTGCAACCACAGTGGGTTTGAAATGAAGCAATCAAGATGGGATTCAAGTGTAGACTTTCAGCTTTAATTTAAGGGGTTGAACCAAAGCATTGAATGAGCCATTTAGAAAAGACAGCCATTTTTATCCATGATCCCCCCATTTACACAGCTTCAAAAAGTATATGGACAAACTAACATAACGATAAATAGAACGATAACGTGCGGTGAATCCACTTGACTTGAGCATTCCTAGTTTTCCTCCTCTATCTATCTATCTATCTATCTATCTATCTATCTATCTATCTATCTATCTATCTATCTATCTATCTATCTATCTATCTATCTATCTATCTATCTATCTATCTATCTATCTATCTATCTATCTATCTATCTATCTATCTATTAAGTGCTTTTCATCTATCTGTCTATCTATTATATAGTGCCTTTCACTCCTATCTATCTATCTATCTATCTATCTATCTATCTATCTATCTATCTATCTATCTATCTATCTATCTATCTATCTATCTATCTATCTATCTATCTATTAAGTGCTTTTCATCTATCTATCTATCTATCATATAGTGCCTTTCACTCTATCTATCTATCTATCTATCTATCTATCTATCTATCTATCTATCTATCTATCTATCTATCTATCTATCTATCTATCTATCTATCTATCTATCTATCTATCTATCTATCTATCTATCTATCTATCTATCTATCTATCTATCTTTCTTTCTTCGTATGTTTAGCATTTGTTTGCTCAGAGGTTGATGTGCTTGCTCCTTCCTGAGCAGCTACTTTTCTCCACCCTAGCGGCCCACTTCTCTTCTTTCATCGGCATCTTTTCGCATTAAAACTGATTAAGTCCGTGTTTGTGTTGCAATTACTTAGTACGTTTTCCATAATTTTTCACTTAAGCTGGCACTTAAGTCTTCAATCAGCCTCAAGAATGACTTAAGGTATGAAGGGGAAGTGACGGCAAAGGTGGTAGGAATGAGAACGGCACCTGTACACATGCGCCACACCGCCGCCCTGCTGGCCGTTGCCGAGCGTTGATTCTGCAATAAAATAAAATAAAAATAAAAAGAGGAATAACCTTGGAGGCCAATCATCACCCCGAAAGCGGATAGTAGACATCACGTAGTACAGGGGTACTCAATCACAGTCCTGGAGGTCCGCAGTGGCTGCAGGTTTTTGTTCCAACCCAATTGCTTAATAAGAAGCACTTACTGCTCAAGTAACACTTCTGCTTCACTTTAGTTGTCTTGCTCGTTAAGATTTTGAACCCTTATTGCTTATTTTAGTCTTAAACAGCTGTAGTCTTGGTTTTTAATTGCTCCTTATTAGCAGTAACATGCAAATGACAAAAGAGACCAGCATTTCTCCATTTAGCTTGTTACCATTTACACCTCTGTATTTATCGTGCACTAATTGGTTTAATTAAATATATGGAAGGAAAGTGAAGGACTAAGAATCACTCGTCCTTTTTAGCGTTCAGATCATTCGGATGATATCCTTAGAAAGAGGAAGAAAATCCAGGATATGAGAATGACCTGACATAGCAGAGTAAAAGCACTAACAAGCCATGAAATTAAATTATTGGCAAGAATTGCTTTCTAATTAAGCAACCGGGTTAGAACAAAAACCTGCAGCCACTGCGGACCTCCAGGACCATGATTGTTTACCCCTGACGTAGTATATAGTTACCAAATTTCAGGTCAATAGTTCATACGCTTTGCGAGCTACAGGTGATTTAAAATCCTGGACAGACAAACGGACAGCCACGGTAGCGTATTATATATAAAGACTAGTAACAGCGTACTTCACGATAACGTGCAGTGAATACACTTCTAGTTTTCATCCTCTTTCTTTGTACGTTTACCATTCGTTTGCTCAGAGGTTGATGCGCTTGCTCCTGCCACAGCAGCTCTTCTCTTCTCCACCCTAGCGGCCCACTTCTTCTCCTCTTTCATTGGCATCTTTTCGCATTAAAACTGATTAAGTCCGTGTTTGTGTTGCAATTACTTAGTACGTTTTCTTTAATTTTTCACTTAAGCTGGCACTTAGGTCTTCAATTAGCCTCAAGAATGATTTAAGGTATGAAGGGGAAGTGACGGCGAAGGTGGTAGAGATGAGAACGGCACCTGTACACATGCACCATACCGCCGCCCTGCTGGCCGTTGCCGAGCGTTGATTCTACAATAAAATAAAATAAAAATAAAAAGAGGAATAACCTTGGAGGCCAATCATCACCCTGAAAGCGGATAGTAGACATCACGTAGTATATGGTTACCAAATTTCAGGTCAATAGTTCATACGGTTTGCGAGCTACAGGTGACTTAAAATCCTGGACAGACAAACGGACATCCACGGTAGCGTATTATATATAAAGACTGGTAAAGGCATACTTCACGATAACGTGCAGTGAATTTTCCTCCTCTTTCTCTGTACATTTACCATTCATTTGCTCAGAAATTGACGCACTTGATGCTTCCTGAGCAGGTATTCTTTTCTCCATCTTAGCAGCCGGCTTCTTCTCTTCGCATTAAAACTGATTGAAGTCCGTGTTTGTGTTGCGTTGTCTTTAATTTTCCACTTAAGCTGGCACTTGAGTCTTCAATCTGCCTCAAGAAAGATTTAAGATATGAAGAGGTAGAGGAAGTGACAGCGAAGGTGGTAGGGAATGAGAACGGCACCTGTACACATGCGCCACACCGCTGTCCTGCTGGCCGCTGCCGAGAGTTGATTCTACAATAAAATAAAAATGAAATTAAAAAGAGGAATAAACTTGGGAGGTCAATCATCACCCTGAAAGTGGACAGTAGACGTCATGTAGTATATGTGGACCACATTTCAGGTCAATCAGTCAAATGGTTTGTGAGCTACAGGTGATTTAAAATCCCGGACAGACCAACGGACAGCCACGGTAGCGTATTATAAGATATTAGCATGTAGACTTGTCTCGCTCAACTGGAAGACTCCTAACTCTCCTCTTTTCAGTCAGTGGGTAACTGATGTTATATACTATTTGAAACTGGGAAAAAATAAAATTCGCACTTAGATAGATAGATACTTTATTAATCCCAAGGGGAAATTCACTTACTCCAGCAGCACCTTACTGATACAAAAAAACAATATTAAATTAAAGATTGATAATAATGCAGGAAAAAACAGACAATAACTTTATATAATGTTAATGTTTAACCCCCCCGGGTGGAATTGAAGAATCGCATAGTTTGGGGGAGGAACGATCTCCTCAGTCTGTCAGTGGAGCAGGACGGTGACAGCAGTCTGTCGCTGAAGCTGCTCCTCTGTCTGGAGATGATCCTGTTCAGTGGATGCAGTGGATTCTCCATGATTGACAGGAGTCTGCTCAGCGCCCGTCGCTCTGCCACAGATGTTAAACTGTCCAGCTCCATGCCAACAATAGAGCCTGCCTTCCTCACCAGTTTGTCCAGGCGTGAGGCGTCTTTCTTCTTTATGCTGCCTCCCCAGCACACCACAGTGTAGAAGAGGGCGCTCACCACAACCGTCTGATAGAACATCTGCAGCATCTTATTGCAGATGTTGAAGGACACCAGCCTTCTAAGGAAGTATAGTCAGCTCTGTCCTCTCTTATACAGAACATCAGTATTAGCAGTCCAGTCCAGTTTATCATCCAGCTGCACTCCCAGATATTTATAGGTCTGCACCCTCTGCACACAGTCACCTCTGATGATCATGGGGTCCATGAGGGGCCTGGTCCTCCTAAAATCCACCACCAGCTCCTTGGTTTTGCTGGTGTTCAGGTGTAGGTGGTTTGAGTCGCACCATTTAACAAAGTCCTTGATGAGGTCCCTATACTCCTCCTCCTGCCCACTCCTGATGCAGCCCACGATAGTAGTGTCGTCAGCGAACTTTTGCACGTGGCAGGACTCCGAGTTGTATTGGAAGTCCGATGTATATAGGCTGAACAGGACTGGAGAAAGTACAGTCCCCTGCGGTGCTCCTGTGCTGCTGACCACAATGTCAGACGTGCAGTTCCCAAGACGCACATACTGAGGTCTGTCTTTAAGATAGTCCACGATCCATGCCACCAGGTATGAATCAACTCCCATCTCTTGTCAGCTTGTCCCTAAGGAGCAGAGGTTGGATGGTGTTGAAGGCGCAAGAGAAGTCTAGAAACATAATTCTTACAGCACCACTGCGTCTGTCCAAGTGAGAGAGGGATCAGTGTAGCATGTAGATGATGGCATCCTCCGCTCCCACCTTCTCCTGATATGCAAACTGCAGAGGGTCAAGGGCGTGTTGAACCTGTGGCCTCAGGTGTGAAGCAGCAGCCTCTCCATGGTCTTCATCACATGTGATGTCAGAGCAACAGGCCGGAAGTCATTCAGCTCACTAGGACGTGATACCTTTGGGACTGGGGTGATGCAAGATGTTTTTCAAAGCCTCGGGACTCTCCCCGTTCCACGCTTAGGTTGAAGATGCGCTGTAGAGGACCCCCCAGCTCCAGCGCACAGGCCTTCAGCAGTCGTGGCGATACTCCATCTGGACCCGCTGCTTTGCTGGCACGAAGTCTCCTCAGCTCTCTGCTCACTTGCGCTGTTGTAATTATGGGTGGGGATGTCTCTCCTATGCTGGTAATCTGTGCACAACTTTTTCACAACCTGGTAGGACCAAATCAAGAACATTTTAGGATAAGCCTTTAAACTGAGGAAGCAGATTCTCTCCCCTCTTCTTTTTTTACTCTACAGGGTTACGTACGGGATAGGGACTGTAGGTTTGTTCTTAAGTTGAATTTGTATGTAAGTCAGAACAGGTACATTATTTTAATAAATGCTATTGCTGACTGACTGTAACCAAGTGCTCTGCCAATGAATGATGGGAGTGTCACCTCTCTCTGACTTTATTATTTCTACTTTATTTTCAGTGGTGATGGTTTTTCTCTTCTTTACTGTATCAGCAGCACTTGCATCAGATTTGTGTTTCAGAAACATTGTTGAAGGGTGAAGACAGAAGGTTAAGATGAGCTCTTCTGCACAGCACTGTACACGCCATCACAGCAGGAAGGCACCCCTCGTGCCAGCACGTCTGGTGTACTGACGAGAGACGACTTCCTGCTATGTACATGACAGTACAATCAGGCTTGCTATTGAGAATGAATGGGGGCAGCGAGGGGCGATTCACCACCCACCCACCACACAGTCACCTTCACTCACATACAGCCCACCGAGAGTGAACAGGGTGCGGCCAAAGGCGGGTAGTGAATCGCTCAACACCGCCCTCATTCAACGGTCAGCCACCCGAGGCACACTACAGTGCCGCCCCATTCATCCTCAATGGCCTCTGCTCAGTCACAACCGGGTAACCGCTTGCTGCATCACCAGCTGAACACCGAGAACGAACAGGGCAGCCGTTTGAGGTACACTGCAAAGGTTTGTGTGGTGGGTGGGCAGTGAAACACCCCTCTCTGCCCCATCCAGCCTCCGTCCAGTCAGGAGCAGTAGCTGCGGTGGAGTGGTGGGTGGGCAGCAAACTGCCCCTCTCCGCCCCATCAAGTCTCCCTCCTGCACACGAGTGGTACTGTAGCTGCGGCCCCCCGTGACTATGGACCCCGGGTCACAGCTTGCCGCGCAGCCAGCCACCCACTGAGAATGAATGGGGTGCGGCCCCCACCACCCCATTCATCAACTGGAGCCGCCCGAGGGACACTACACTGCGCGAGCAATGAAATCGCCCCCCTCCAGCCACCGCTTATGACGGAGAGGCAGTTACTGAGGAGCCTGCGTCACGTCCCCCAGACAGATGAAGGAGCAGCTGTGGCCCCGTTCGTAAGTCGGATGTCGGTAACTCGGGGACTGGCTGTATTTATTTTTATTCATTTATTAATTTATCTATTTACTTATCTTTACTGGCTTAAAGTTTTGCTCTGCTGGCCTGGCTCTCTTTCTCATGGGTGGGGGTTGATTTTTTTCGAACGTAGTCTTGTAAAACTTGCCTTATTTGTATGGAATTTTATTTTGATTTTAATAAATCAATAAAATCCAAACAGAGTATCAGGGTTACGCTCAAATGAAGCTCTCTGAGAAAGCCGTGTTAAAGTAATGGGCCCTTAGCAGTTTGTTGAAGCGCTCCACCATAGTAACCTTCTGAATTTCTATCACGTCAGCTACTCCAGATTTGAGGTGCCTAGCAGCAGAAGTCCGCCCGCCTCACCACTTCTTTTAAGTTTAGCTCTTGGAATTCTAAGCAGACCCTCATTTGAAGATCTCATGTTACGATTTGAAGTGTAAGGTGATAGACATTCTAAGATATCGGATGGAGCAGATGATTGAAGGCTTTGTAAACCATAAGAAGTATTTTAAAGTCACTGTTATGTATGGATTATGGAAGATGGTGTCCCTCGTCTGGTGGCCAACTGAAACATCAGGCCTTTGTAGCCTCCAGTGGTGAGGAGAATGATGAACAGGCTGGCTGTAGCGGGCAGGAGGAAGGGTTTGCCAGAAGAAAGCCTCTTCTTTCTAAAAAGAACATGGCAGCCCGGCTTAGTTTTGCAAAGTTGCATGTGAACAAACCACAAGACTTCTGGTGCCAGGGCTGCTGCCCGTTGGAAGCTCTTCCGGGTCATATGGAAGTCCAATATAGCAGGGTGCACATCTCCCTACAGCGCCCTCTTGTGGCGCCCACGGACCCCAGCAGGGCTGCTCTGTTGGACTACATCTTCCAGCATGGCCTGCTGGTTTCCGACTGGGTACTGCCATCTAGTGTCCTGGGGGAAGGAAGAATTCCCAATCACATCTGCTTCCGGGTGGCTAACCGTTCATCCACTTTCGCCATCTCTTCCACGTCTGGCACTTTTCTCTCCCCTGATTGGGATGCTTCTCTGCCTGCTAGAAGCCTCCTATCCGGGTAAGGAATCATCATCATCCCAGCTCCTGGTCAGGATGCCCATCCAAACCATGTGGCCAACCAAAGCCCTCCATCTTACTCCAGCCCTCCCTTGTGTGCCGCACTACGCACCGCGTCCTTCTTGAAGTCCCCATTGTGTTGAAGCAATGACGCAGTTTTGGTCCCGAACTCCTGCTCACGTCAAAGCAGTCGACGTTCTTTTTTTTCTTCTCCGTGAAGTTCCAACTGCGTTAAACAAATAATAATTGGGGGGTTTGTTGTCCTCCAGTCCCCCATGAAGTTTCCAATGCATTGAATTGTGAAGTCGATGAAGTGAATGTTTTCTAACCACTGCAGCAGCGAGTGGCGGTGGATTGAGAGGAGAGTTGATGTTCACTTCCGGTATTGAAAATGTTGAAATTCTGGCACCGTAACCATTTTAAAATTTGGGTTTTTGGGTACTTTACTAGTAGCGGCATCCTGCACAACCCTAGTAGGCAGATAATTTAATGTGAATGAATCATCCGTCTGCTTGATCTGCCAAAAGGATATCTGTGAATCTGTAACGGTAACAAAAGTGTGTAGTGAATAAAGTCTGCCGGACGGAACCTAACCCCATATGTCCCCCCATTGTGATTCAGTATCCACGATTTCCTTGGGGTTTGGGTGACGTAACCTCTATGGATAACAAGAATCGTCTGCATAAATAGTAATTAAAATCCTAGCACTTTGTTGATTCACTGTGCTTTAGTAGCTGGCAGTGCCATCTGCAGTTCGACTGGTAGTGCCTGGCCTCATTATGTTCCCCAGATGACTGTGCTGTGGTGCAGAGAGAGCTGTGTGTGCATCCTGAGTGGCATATGCGAGCGGGCTGGCAGAACTGGTGTGGTGTGAATGAGGCTGCCACGACTGTCTTGGCTGGCATTACTATACTGCATGGATGGCAGCTCCATATTGTGTCCCAGATGGTAATGCTGTAGCTGTGAGCCTCGAGCGTGTGCTGTGACTGAGGCGGGTGGTGCCATCAATGAAAGTGCCATGTGTGTCTGAGGTGGCAGTGCTACAGTATGGGTGAGCTGAGCCCTCATGCCTATTGAGTCCATGTGTGTGCCCTAGCTGAAGAGAGTGCCAAGCATATCCTGGCTGGAGGTGCAGTAAAAAAATTCAGCGTTATGGGTGGTAATGTCAGTGCCCTGTGTCTCCTTTGTGGTAGTGCTGGGAGTTCCAGGTGGCAAAGCTCAGTGCCACGTGTACCTGTCGTGCAGTTGGATTAAGAGTTAAAAAAACAAACTGCCATGTGATAGGATTGGTGATTATTTATTAATTACTTACAAATTTTCCTGAGCCTACATTGCTCTTCTTTTTTTTTTTTTTTGGGTCGCAGAATTAATTTGTGACTTTTTTTTTTTTTTTTTACAATTTTTTTTCAGATAGTTACAAATATATATATTTTTTTCTTCTTTCTTTCTTTTCAATGCCATCTTGATTTTCACGTGAGGCCCATTGTTAGGTTGCCCTCCCGGTTGCAGTGGCTGTGCCCTCGGAGGTCACGACACCAGACGTCATTGACATGATGAGTTTAAAGGTGGCCTGTGATGGCCGTTTCTTATCCGTATGTGTGGATAATTCACGGAAATCTCTGTGCCTTTGTCGCTGTGCTCTTTATTACCGGTATTTTTGATTCTGGGTAACGATCCTGTGGCTGGTTTTCCTTTCCTAGCCACCTCCATTTTTCTCACTTTTGCTCTTTTGCTTGGCCTGCTAGAACACCAGGAGTGACCTGTGGATAGTTGGTGGCTTTCCAGATTCATATGTAGTGCGTTCTTTACCCTTTAGCTATAGGATAGTGCCCTACATTTGTAAACTCTATTTCCCTGAGCTGATTTATGAAAACCCCTTTAATTTTAAATACGTGTTTTTAGAGGATAAATTAGAATCCCTGAACTAATACCTACTCCCCAGTAATAAGCTGCCAGCTGTTTCACAATTAGTAACTTGTAACACAATTCACAATATGTTCCCAAGATATAACAAAATTTATTGACTAAATTGGAAAACTATCTAAAAAAAATAAAATAATCTATTTATATTTAAGGCCAATCAAAATTCCCACAAATTATAGATTCCAGAAATTAGAAAACTTGCACAAATTGCAGTATATTTACCCTTCACAACAAATACCTACAGGTACTTAAGCCTTACAAATGTACTTTTAACTCTTTGCTTTTACCAGCACTTAAAACATCCCACTGTTAAAGAAAACACAATAACCAAATCTATAATATGAGCAAACATCTATATATATATATATATATATATATATATATATATATATATATAATTCACTAAGCCGCCGACAAGTAGCCATCCATGGAAAGCACGCAAGACAGCCACGCCCACCAACTGTAAGACCATTAGATACAACGAAAACTCACAGAGCCACGCCCACCAACTCGGACGCAGCAACTCACAACACCGGGTGTCATTCACGTTCATCTCTGCTAGACTCCACATGCACCTCTGAGCCACGTTGACATTTCATTAGTCAACCTCAGTGGAACCTTGGTTCACACACGGGCAGCGCGAGAGAGAGGAGGCTGGACTCAAGGTAGGAAGGCAGTTAAAGAATTCACTGGGCTTGATTTTGTTTTCACTTCTGTTTACAGCGATCGGTTCGTAGCGTGCATTGTTGCAATGTTACTTTTCTTGGTGGTTTATTAAATTACGGATTTTTTCAAATGTTCATTTTTTTCCCTGTGCCTTAAACTCATTAAAAAAAAAAAAGTTTTTAGCCAGCGGTTGGTAGCGCTATAGCGCAAACTATTGCAGTGTTAGTTTTCTCTGTTGTTCAAGGTTTTCTCAGTGTTATTCAATGTTTTTACATTTAGTTTACTATTACGCTGTGCATTCTATGGTTTAATTAACTATATTTGTGCTTAAAAACTTACAATATACATTTACATACAGTTTGTACAGTCTGGAACTGATTAATTGTATTCACATACAATCCTATGGGAGAAATTGCTTCGGTTTACGACCAGAGTTTTGGAACGAATTATGGTCGTGAACCAAGGTTCCACTGTATTCTTTTCAGTTATGACACACGACTGCATCCACCATCGCAAATTGTTTTACACGCCATGGTCTTAGAGTTGGTGGGTGGGTCTCCGTGAGTTTCTCTTGCTAGCGGGCACATGACCAGGAGGTGTGTATGCTTCGAGATCGAGGGTGGACGCGGCAGGACTAAGAAGAGGCATGTTTGTCGCGGATATGAATCGCTGTATGCAGCGTGTAAAACAGTTTCCGAGGGGTATCCCATGGTCTTATAGTTGGTGGGCGGGTCTCTGTCAGTTGCTCTTACGACCGTGCACATGACCAGGCAGTGTGTATGCTTCGAGTGCGAGGGTGGACGTGACAGGACCATCTAAGAAAAATCATGTCGCGGATATGAATCGCTGTATGCGGTGTGTAAAACAGTTTGTTTGGCGCAGATGTGAATCGCTGTATGCGGCGTGTAGAACAGTTTGCGAGGGGTATCCCATGGTCTTACAGTTGATGGGCAAGTCTGTGTTAATTGCTCTTACGAGCGGGTACATGACCAGGCAGTGTGTATGCTTTGAGAGCGAGGGTGGACGCGACAGCACCATCTAAGAAGAATCATATTTGTCGCGGATGTAAATCGCTGTATGCAGCGTGTAAAACAATTTGTTTGTCGCGGATGTGAATCGCTGTATGCAGCGTGTAAAACGCTGTATTGTATGTTGCCTTCTCCAGAGTTGCATCTTTTCATTCACCTACAGTCGTATCCTCAAAACCAACCCCATTTGGACAACTGTGTCTTTCAGGAAGTGTTCACCCATCAATACATAATTATGCGGCGTATCCTACGCCGCGGGTTGGCTAGTAATTACTAAAATCTCACTTTAACTTAACAACTTTAGTGGCACCCACCCACGCACACACACACAAGCCAGCAGCCACCAAAATAAAAATAATATTAACACAAACCCCCCTCGTTGCAGGCCTGGTTGACGCTCGGGAATGTGGTGGACAAAAACGTTAAGGCCCGTTCACTCTAACGAGCTAGCATTAAAGGTCACAGTACTCACAAATAAGCGGAGTGGTGTCCATTGTCCAAACACAGAACTTCCACACTGTGGAAAAACGATGGAGTTGGCTCACGGCAAAAAGGAGCTAGTCCGTCCACATGGGGTGAAACTTGCTGTTTTTCCTTGTTGCCAGAGGAGCTGCCAGGCTTTCCCTTGGTCACCTGGAGCGCTATCCAAAGTATCTCGTGCCTCTTCGTAGGCTAACTCAATAATAATAATAATAAAAATAAATTTTATTTATATTGCACTTTATATTTAACAATCTCAAAGTGCTACAAAATAAGAATAAATTAACAAACAAGATATTCTGTAGTCCTGCGGTGGGTTGGCACCCTGCCCGGGATTGGTTCCTGCCTTGTGCCCTGTGTTGGCTGGGATTGGTTCCAGCAGACCCCCGTGACCCTGTGTTCAGATTCAGCGGGTTGGATAATGGATGGATGGATGGATAATCTGTAAAAATAATTTAACAAAATGTCTTTCTAAAAAGATACGTTTTTAGGTTTCCTTTAAAAGCATCAGTCGACTGTGGGGCTCTCAGGTAATCAGGGAGAGAATTCCACAGCCTCTGCGCCACCGAAGAAAAGGCCCTATCACCCATATGCTAAGCTTAGTTCTGGGAACTTGAAGACTGTTAGTACGCACAGAACGGAGGGTGCGTGAGGAAGTATGAGGGACAAGGAGTTCCTGTAAATTCAGGGCAGCAGATCCATAGATGCACTGATGGGTAAGGAGGGAAACCTTGTACTCTATGCTAAGTGGTACAGGGAGCCAGTGAAGGGTTTTCAAGATAGGAGTGATGTGGCTATGCTTTTGCACCCTCATCAGGATCCTGGCAGCGCTGTTCTGAATGAGTCTCTGGATACTCTTGCCAGGAATCCCAATGAGGAGCGCATTACAGTAATCCAGCCTGGACGAGACAAAGGCATGGACAAGCCTCTCTGCATCTGCCAGGGTAAGTTTTGGACAAAGTTTAGCAATGTTCCTGAGATGGTAAAAATATGACTTACAGAGATGTTTAATGTGGGTGTCAAAGTGAGTTGAGAGTCCATTTTAACACCCAAATTGGTAACAAATGTAGAAAGAGGAATGTTTTGACCAGAGAAAGTGATACTGGTGATGGTAGAAGAACGAAGATGGTGTGGTGTGCCAACTAAAATGGCTTCTGTTTTAGATCTGTTCAGCTGAAGGAAATTGAGCCTCATCCATGCCTCTATTTCCTCCAAACAAATAGTGTAGATGTTGGCAGAGAAGCAGTAGAGGAGGTGGGGGTTGGCCTAAGATAAAGCTGAGTGTCATCGGCATAGCAATGGAAAGATAGACCATGTCTGCTAATGACACTTCCAAGGGGGAGCATGTAAATGATGAAAAGGCCTAACACAGAGCCCTGTGGAACACCACAGGTAACATTATGGGTGTGAGATTTTGCGCTGCCAAGGGCGACATACTCAGTTCTACCGGTCAAATAAGATGTACACCAATTATGAACATTTCCTGAAAGTCCAATGGTGTATTGCAGACGGTGAAGAAGAATATTATGATCAATTGTATCAAAAGCAGCTGTCAGGTCAAGGAGAATGAGTAAAGAAGGAGAACCAGTATCTGCTGACATCAGAAGGTCATTAGTGACCCTGACCAGGGCTGTTTCGGTGCTATGGCCAGGGCGAAAACCAGACTGAAACTTTTCAAACGGGTTATTCAATTTAAGATGATCATGAAGATGTACTGCAACTATTTTTTCCAGAACTTTAGAGAGAAATGGAAGATTAGAGATGGGTCTATAGTTAGAGAGAACTTCAGGATCCAAGGTGGGTTTTTTCAGTAGAGGTCTGATGACAGCTAGTTCGCCTGTGATGCTAATCTCAACTACACCGTTTCTCGGATGACGGCTTCTTCCTCTCCTCGCGTCCAACAGATTCTCGCGTGTACCCCACCAGGAGCTCAAAAGCTTCCGCAAGAACGTACAACTCAAAACTCAGTCTCCATGTACTCATTCCCTTCTCTTATCTGAGTACGAGCCCCGCCTGTTCTCTCGCTCACTCAATCACATTACAGAAACACTGACATAACTAAATAATATTAATTATTCTTTTCCAAGGAACCAGTTAACACTTCTTCTTCTTCTTTCGGCTGCTCCCATTAGGGGTTGTCACAGTGGATCATCTTCTTCCATATCTTTCTGTCATCTGCATCTTGTTCTGTTACCCACATCACCTCTATGTCCTCTCTCAGCACATCCATAAGCCTTCTCTTAGGCCTTCCTCTTCTCCTCTTACCTGGCAGCTCTATCCTTAGCACCCTTCTCCCAATATAGCCAGCATCTCCCCAAACCAACGCAATCTTGCCTCTCTGACTTTGTCTCCCAACCGTCCCACCTGAGCTGAACCTCTAATGTCCTCTTTTCTAATCCTGTCCATCCTCGTCACACCCAATGCAAACCTTAGCATCTTTAACTCTGCCACCTCCAGCTCTGTCTCCTGTGCCACCATCTCCAGACCATATAACGTAGCTGATCTTACTACCGTCCTGTAGACCTTCCCTTTCATTCTTGCTGATACCTGTCTGTTACAAATCACTCCTGACACTCTTCTCCACCCACTCCACCCTGCCTGCACTCAGCAACCAGTAAACACTATTAAGGGGAACATTTTATGAGCCTAGGGCTACACATACATCCCATCCTGAGCTTTGTTGTCCACAATTCAGGTCACTAAGTTACCCTTTTGAGTCTGCAGATGTGAAGGATGTAAAGGTTATGGGGCAGGAACAAGACAAGAAGAAGGGGGGGGGGGGGTTCCATGTGATGCAACTGTAATAAAAATCTTCACCCTGTTCCACTGTGGTCCTGCTGCACTCTGGTCCCATTTTGGTTGATAGACATAGAATGAAAGTAAAGTTCAATGGCCACGGAGGACAGAAAAAACAAAAAAAACTCCAGATGGTTGGAGAAAAAAAAAATCTGCAGGGGTTCCAAGGCCACGAGACCACCCAGCCCCCTCTAGGCCTATTCTACCTCACATAAATGACATCAATCAGTCCTCATGGTATTCAGGGTTCTCATGGAAGAACATGATGATGACAGTCATGTGGACTTCTGGCCTTTAATCCATCAATGGAGGGACATCACGGTGCTTTGATCAGGTGGTGGTGGTGGCAAAGATCAACACCACAGAAAACCAGAAAAGGAACAGCAGAGAAAGTAGGGGTTAGTATGGATTTTGGAGCCACCATGAATAATCATGATAATTAATTGAATATACAGAGCATCAGGATTAAACTAAAATGAAGCTATGAGAAAGCCATGTTACAGTAATGTGTTCTCAGCAGTGTTTTAAAGTGCTCCACTGTGTCAGCCTGGTGAATTTCTGTCGGTCAGCTATTCCAGATTTTAGGTGTATAACAGCAGAAGGCTGCCTCACCACTTCTTTTAAGTCTAAATTAGGTCTTGGAATTCTAAGCAGACCCTCATTTGAAGATCAACGGTTATGATTTGGAGAGTTGGGTGAGATGCATTCCAAGATATAAGGTGGAGCAGATTATTTAAGGCTTTGTAAACCATAAGTCAATTCTAAATGACACAGGTAACCAGTGTAGTGACGCTAAAACTGGAGTGATGTGCTCGGATTTTCTTTTCCTAGTTAAGATTTTAGCAGCTCCATTCTGCACTCATTGCAATCGATTGATGTCTTGTTTGGGTGGTCCTGAGAGGAGTGCGTTACAGTAATCTAGTCGACTGAAAACAAAAGAGTGAACTCAATTCTCAGCATCTTGCAATGTTATAAGAGGTCTAACTTTTGCTATATTTCTTAAGTGAAAAAATGCTGTCCTAGTAATCTGATTAATATGTGATTTAAAATTCAGGTCAGAGTCAGTAGTTACTCCTAAATTCTTTACCTCCGTCTTGACTTTTAATCGTAATGAATCAACTTATTTCTAATAACTTCATTATATCCATTTTTGGCAATCGCTAAAATTTCTGTTTTCTCTTTATTTAGTTTGAGAAAATGACTACTCAGCCATTCGGAAACACAAGTAAGACATTGTGTCAGTGAATGAAGAGAGTCGGGGTCATCAGGCGCTATTGATAAATACAGCTCTGTGTCATCAGCATAGTTGTGGTAGCTCACATTATGCCCTGAGATAATCTGACCTAACAGAAGCATGTAAATCGAAAAGAGCAGTGGACCCAGGATAGAGCCTTGTGGACCACCATATAAAATATCATGGGCCTTTGAAGTTTAATTACCACAGCTAACAAAGAATTTTCTACCTGCCAGGTAGGATTCAAACCAATTTAAGACCCTGCCAGAGAGGCCCACCCATTGACTAAGGCGATTACTAAGAATATTGTGATCAATGGTGTCAAATGTGGCACTCAGATCTAAGAGGATGAGAACAGATAAACAGCCTCTGTCTGCATTTACCCGCAAGTCATTTACTACTTTAGAACACCACCACCTCCAGTGGGTCCAGAGGGCGTCCCATAACTGAGCCTGCATTCTTAATCAGTTTGTTGAGAAGAAAAACTTCTGACTTGTCTAATGATTGGAGATCAGTGCTAGTGGGGCACTATAAAGGAGCACAAGTAGTTTCTTAACATATTTCTGCTCAATAATTAATTTCTAAATGGTGGCTTGTCACGGGGTGGGTATGCGGCTTTGTTCATGATGGCCATCAGTTTTGTCTTCGTTACCTGCTCCAGTGGGTCCAGAGGGCGTCCCGTAACTGAGCAGTCCACCTTCTTAATCAGCTTGTTGATTCGGTGGGCTGCTCTTCTAGTGATTTTACCCGTCAAGCACACTACACTGGCTGTCACAGAGTCATTGAACGTGTGAAGGATGTCACTGTCCACGTTAAAGCAGTGCGGCCTCCTCTGCCCGTTCTTCTTCTTTAGTTCCTCTGTGTTATGAGACCAGCCCAGCCTGTCACTGATGTGGACCTCGGTGTCCCTGTAGGAGTGGACACCTCCACGTCCACCCCCTGTATGGGTGTAGAGGCTCTTTCGTGTGGAAGGAAGTCAATAAGCAGCCCCATTGTGTTTTTTTTATTGGTTTAAAATAAAAGGAAGCAACAGATTATTATACTGGTGTTTATTTTTCTTTTACTGAGGTATGGATTTTTGGCTATATTGCACACTCTAGCATTACCCAGTTTGAATCCCAGCTGGGCTCACTGGGTGACCTTTACCCAAAGATAGGACTGCCAGATCCTTTAGCACTTTGGCTGCCCAGTTAAGGTGCCTCGCCCAGTGACAGTCTGTCATGTTGACACACGAATGTGGGTGAGTGTGCCCTGTCATGGACTGGCATACCTACAGTTGTGGAAAACAAGCGGAGGGCTGGCATCTCAGCTTTTGTTTTTTACTTTCTCGTAGACGAAGTATAGGGAAAGTATTGTAATTGTCAAAAAATTCGATTTTGAGATTTTGATTTTGGAATTTTCTATATGTGTCTGACTCTCTCTGTGTGTGTGTAAACACGATAACTTGAGTACACTCTCACTTAGGTCAACCAAATTTTGCATACAAGTATAAGGTACAAAACATATCAACTTTTGAGCTATTTCCGCTAACCGGAAGAATATTAAGAATCTGATAATTTCACTTCATATTATGGTAAAGCACCACATTCTAAGCATTTTTTGTCCCTTTGCTTTTTTTCGAAAAAGGATTGGTTATCAAGATAATCGCAATTTTCTGTTTGACGTTCAAATGGTAATACATAGATATTTGAGAACGTTTTTGCTTTACGTAAACGGAATCTCGTGTCCAAGTATTACATGACACACATTACTAAAGGCTCTTGCAACTTCTGACCCACTTCTGCCTACTGAAAGTGCTGCTCATTTACCTGAATTGTTTGCCAAAATAAAATTATCATGGCAAATTTTTTATTCATGCAGCTGCAGAGTCTGATTTATTCAACTTTACTTTTATAGTAATTATTCAATATGTTATACATTTGATTTGATGTTCATGGTTCTTTATTGTCCATAATATAAAAATGGAATCTTTGTCTTGCGGTTTACTCCTCAAATATCCATCCCCATATCTGAGTATATAAGAAAGTCCTGATTTTTTTTTTTTTGGGTCAGCATAAGGCTTTTCACAGATCTGCTCCATCCTTCAACTCTCCTGCCACCTGAGCGATGGATGACCTGCCTGCTGCTCCCATTTCTCTGATTGTTTGAGTTAAAATGCGGCCTTACATGGAAATAATTTTAGTGAAAGAAAACAGCGGCTGACCAGTCATTGCTGGAGTGTTGCTTGATTGTGCCACTGGCTGCAAAGAGTCCTCTTTTTTTCCACAAATCACTCATGTGTTATACTTTGGGATGGAATTCCATTTTGATTTGTGTGCTTTTAATGACTGAAGATTACCTAGAAAAATAAACTTCTCCGTCCATCTTCTCCCACTTGCTTTCAGTGGTTAACACTAAGACTCATGGCCTCGGCTCCATCCAGCCTTCTTGTTAAGACATTGCTGCTGAGTACATCATTGGTCGGCTGAGCCATTGTGTTCTCTGAAAGGCACTATATAACAAAAGTTTGATGGGTTCATTACATTAGATAAACTTTATTAATCCCATGAGGAAGTTCAGATGCATACAGCAGCAGAAACATAAAAAAGGAATACGGACTCACAGGACAAATAATATAGCCAATCAATCCATTGATCAATTTGATAAATTAAATCTACTGTATAATAAGGTCTGTGTGTCCAGTCCCTCAGAGCAATCTGATTGGTCAGTTTGGTTTTGATTTGATTGGTCAGTTTGGCTTTGTTGTGATTGGTCAGTTTAGTTTTAATGTGATTGGTCGGTTTGGCTTTGGTGTGGTCATTATAATTTTGATTTGATTGGTCGGTTTGGCTTTGGTGTAATTGGTCAGTTTGGCTTTGGTGTGATTGGTCAGTTTGGGTTTGATGTGATTGGTAAGTGTCGCTTTGGTGTGAGGTTTGGCTTTGATGTGATTGGTCAGTTTTATTTAGTATTTGATTGGTCAGTTTAATTTTGTATTTGATTGGTCAGTTTGGCTTTGGTGTGATTGTCAGTTTTGCTTTGTTGTGATTGGTCAGTTTAGTTTTGATGTGATTGGTCGGTTTGGCTTTGGTGTGATTGGTCATTATAATTTTGATTTGATTGGTCGGTTTGGCTTTGGTGTAATTGGTCAGTTTGGCTTTGGTGTGATTGGTCAGTTTGGCTTTGATGTGATTGGTCAGTTTGGCTTTGATTTGATTGGTCAGTTCAGTGTTGATGTGATTGGTCAGTTCAGTGTTGATGTGATTGGTCAGTTTGGCTTTGATGTGATTGGTAAGTGTGGCTTTGGTGTGAGGTTTGGCTTTGATGTGATTGGTCAGTTTTATTTAGTATTTGATTGGTCAGTTTCATTTTGTATTTGATTGGTCAGTTTGGCTTTTATATGATGTTAGAAGAAATGCAAGTGTGAGACACACGAGAAGGAGTAGAAGTGTGGGACATGATGAGAGAGTCACCTTTAAAGACGGCAAGTGGAAAAACGGGGAGGACGTGAGGAAGGGACCATGAAAATAATGACGGAATCTAAAAGCAGGATTTACCAGAACGCACTTGAGAAAGGGAGCGCCATTGAAGAGTCACACAGAATACAGGGGATAGGTAGGTGCAGGACAAGAGAGAGCAAATACTTGTAAATTATCTTATTACCTGTCTTCAACAAGTGCTGCAGCTAGCAAATAAATGAAATAATATAATATGTATTTGTGCTTATTATTTCAAAATGAACTGAATGAGTACATGTGGAGGAAGCATTGACTTGCCTGATAAGAGTGGGCAGAAAAGACCCCCAGAGGCACATTTCTTAGCACAGCGTGGTGAAATGAGCCTGTGGCTCAAAGTTCTCTGAGAGAGCGCCTCCTGGAGGGGATTTTTCATGATGGCATCCAATTTTGCTACCATCTTCTTATCCACATCAGCTCCCAGTGTGTCCAGGGTTTTGTCGCATGATGGCGCAGGCTTTCCAGTTACGTTTGTTCAGGCCTTGTGCTTCTTTTGAGCTCCAGTTGCTTCCCCTGGAGACCACACTGGCTACTATGGACTGGTCGAACATTTCCAGCAGTTTGCTGCACACATCAGAAGACCCGAGAGTCTCCTTATGAAGCCCAGTTAGCTCCGGCCCTCCATATACGGTGCCACTGTGTTGTCAGACCAATGCGGTTTTTCTGTTTGTGTGGACCCCCAGGTACTTGTAGCTCTGCACCACTTCTTCCACGTCCCTCCCCCCCTGAACGGTGACTTAGTGTTCTGTCAAAACACAAGTGTAGATCACACTAACCACTAAATAGGGAGCTGATGCACACAAAAACACAGAGCTGTCAAAGCACACGGAGAAGAAGGTCGAAACCAATCAGACAGAAACCAGCAAAACCCGTCCATTAATTCATCAATGAACCACGTCCAGTCGACAACGGAGGAGATCAAAACCGTAAATGGGAAAGTCGAGAGTCCTGGAAACCTCGGCCAACTGGCCGCCTACCCGCTCCTGGCTCTTCTGTAGTGGAGTCTGTGCTGCCGTCTGATGTGTTTGTTCGACACGACTTTACCATACGCAGGATAGCAGCCAGGCAGCAGACCAGTGGTGCCAGGTGACACACCCGCATCCTGAGTAGAGGAGGGTTAGTAACAGTTTATAAATGTTGTATTACTTCTGTTTTTAATAAAGTGCCTACATACCGTAGGGATGTGTTCGAATTTTGGGTAGAGCTGCAGCAATTGATTACCATATATACTTGCGGATAAGTTCTCCCGTGGATAAGTCAGGACTTGATTTTACTGTATAATTTCCGGTATTTTATAATGTCAGTCATATAAGTTGAATGCGGAAAACTCACGCTATTGGTCCAAGAGATTACGTATGCTAACGCCCACCTCGGAGAGTAACCATGGAGCACACGGCCTTTTTGTTTCTATGTATTGTGCCTACGTCACCACACGGTAATACCTGAACTATTCCAAAGCGACGTTTGCACTGATTTGTGTTTTTTTGTATCTCACACCCTCATACACCTTTATCGTAAGAGCATCCCTTATCTACGATGGAGCGTTCGATCAGAAGAAAATATAAAGCTGGTTTAAAATTAAAAGCCGTCGAAGTAGCGAAAGAAATTGGTAACTGCGCTGCTGCAACAAAATTTGATGTGTTTGAGAAACTGGGGCGAGATTGGAGGAGGCCAGAAGATGTAAAAAAAAAAAAAGTATTTTTGAACAGGGCGTACAAGTCAAGTGTCTGATTTTATGATTGATTTTTCAGGTTTCAAGACCCGACTTATACGTGAGTATAATAATAATAATAATTCATTACATTTATATAGCGCTTTTCTCAATACTCAAAGCGCTATCCACACAGGGAGGAACCGGGAAACGAACCCACAATCTTCCACAGTCTCCTTACTGCAAAGCAGCAGCACTACCACTGCACCACCTGTGAGGAGTATATATGGTACTTAAGTACTCGAGTATTCTACTGATTATTCCATCGATTAATCGAGTAATCGGATAAGAAATACTTTTAAAGAGTGGTAATAAATATACAAAAGGGAGAACAAGACCATGAACAGCTAACTGGTTTCCTTTTTGGTGAAAACAACATTCTAGCTTTGCACCCTCTCCCTCCCTAACCTATCGTCTATGGGGGAGGAGCGAAAGCTCTCAATTCGACAAAAATCCAGTTTTCGACAGATCTCGACGTTTTAGTGTCCCGATACCGAAAACATCGCTATTTCGATGATGAGTGTGTCTATCTGTGTATGTGTGTCACAGTTTCTTGACGACTGTCTAATAAAGTATCTATCTACCTACCTACCTACCTACCCACCTACCTACCTACCTACCTACCTACCTACCTATCTATCTATCTATATATAAGCAGAGCTAAAAACGGCCAGACGGAAAAATAGCAAAGTGGAAACTTCAGCCTGTTATGAAGTGACGATGTGCTGATTTGTTTATCGAGCCAAGAGAAGGAGGCGCTCGAGAGGAATCCTCAAATACCGGAATTCTGCAATTCATTATTCATTGCTATCGTAATGACCTGTTTTATGATCAGGAAGATCAGCATCAGAGCGGTCAGTAATTACTGAAATGTTTGAGAAGAGTTTGGGTAACTTGGTTCGGAGGGCGCAAAGCCCACTGACGCTCGCGTCCGAATTTTTATTACTTAAATTGCATGCAATAATATCATTTGTCACAACTAAACCCATTTAGTGCTTTTAAGCAGCATGTTACATTCTGTAAGTTGTGTTCTTCTCTGATTTATTGTCACATGTGACCCTTGGTCTGTGATTGACAGCACTGCATGATATTTTGTGCTCATTTCACCAAAGAGTGCCCAACGCCACCAAAGGGGCAATAGGAAGTTTTGAGTTAAGATGTTTTTGAGGTCTGCTCACCAATCGTGGGGTGCTGGCGCAGTGTGGCAAGTTGATTAGCACGAGCGAGTGAGAATGTAACTGGACTTTGTATGACATGTGACAATAAAGGACTCTCGTGTACCAAGGAGTTCCGACACTAGAGGGCGATGTGGTCGGGATCCCGTTATTTCAAGGCAAGGTAGTCATTTCAGGGTAAGGAAGATGGATGTTTGAAGTTCAGGTGGTGCTGCTGTCAGAGAAGGTCGATCAGCACACGCAAAGAAGAATTTTACGGAACAGGATGGGCTTTAGCTTCTGTCTAGTTTAGTTTTTTATTTATTTCCGCGTATAGCACATTAAAACAACTAGAAGTTGTCCAAAGTGCTTTACATAGAAAAAGGTAACATTATGAAATAAAAGCCAGATAAAGAATTATTAAAAAGAAAAAACAAAAAGGAAACATTACACATACAAGAACACACACATACCAACACACAAACAGAAATAACTTATGTAGAATAAAAATACTTACATAAGATGAACACAGTCTAAAAATATAAATAGAAAGATTTAACCACTCAAACTCACAAGCTAAAAGCAAGTGAATCAAAGTGCTTGTTTAGCAAAAAAAAGTGTGGGAGCTGACCTTATTACGAGGGGCAAACCGTTCCACAATTTAGGACCAGCCACTGCAAAGGTGTGATCGTCCCTCAGCTTCAGACGTGTGCGTGGGACAGACAGCAATAGCTGATCTGAAGACCTCAGCTGCCTGGCTGACAAATGGACGGTGGAGCAGTATAAACTGCTCAAAACAATGAAAGGAAGACATTTTAATGAGAGTCTAGCATCAAGTCAGTGACACCTGTGGGCTGTTGATCTGCTCAGTTCAGTAGCAGAGGGGCTTGTTCATCAGTGCACTAGAGGGGCAACAATGAGACGACCCCCAAAACAGGAATGAATGGTTTAACAGGTGGAGGGAGGCCTCTGACATTTTTCCCTCCTCATCTGTTTTGTCACTCATTTCTCATTTGGATACGCTCAGTGTCACTACTGGTAGCATGAGGCCATACCTGGACCCTACAGAGCTGGCACATGTAGTCCAACTTCTCCAGGATGGCACATCAATACGTGGCATTGCCAGAAGGTTTGCTGTGTCTCCCAGCACAGTCTCAAGGGCATGGAGGAGATTCCAGGAGACAGACAGGCAGTTCCTCTAGGAGAGCTGGACAAGGCCCCTCATAGAAGGTCTTTAACCCATCAGCAGGACACACCAGTATCTGCTCCTTTGGGCATTGAGGAACAGGATGAGAAAAGGACCTCCAGCAGGCAGGCCACTGGTGTGAATGTCTCTGAGCAAACAATCAGAAACAGACTTCATGCGGGTGGCCTGAGGGCCCGATGTCCTCTAGTGGTCACCGTGGAGCTCGATTGGCATTTGCCATAGAATACCAGAATTGGCAGGTCCACCACTGGCAGGCCTCCTGTGCTTTTCACAGATGAGAACAGGTTCACCCCGAGCACATGTGACAGATGTGAAAGGGTCTGGAGAAGCTGCGGAGAACGTTATGCTGCCTGTGACATCGTTGAGCATGAGTGGTTTGGTGGAGGGTCAGTGATGGTCAGTCTGGGGAGGCATATCCATGGAGGGACGCACAGACCTCTACAGGTTACACAACGGCGGGCACCTTGAATGCCATTAGGTATCGGGATGAAATCCTTGGACCTATTGTCAGACACTATGCTGGTTCCTACTGGTGCACGACAATGCCCGGCTGGCCTCATGTGACGAGAGGATGAAGGAATTGATACCATTGACTGACACCCAACCCCCCAACCCCCCCCCCCCCCCACCTACCTAAACCCATCCCGCTCACTCGCCTGACCTCAAACCAATAGAACACCTCAGGGTGGGAAATTAGGTTTAGGTCCAGACGACGCCTCAGCCTGTCCAGGAGCTCAGTGATGCCCTGGTCCAGAACTGGGAGGAGATCCCCGAGGACACCATCCGTCGTCTCATTAGGACGTTGTCAGGCATGGGGGGGGGGGGGGACGACCTACAAACTACTGAGGATGATTTGAAGTTGCTGCAATGACATTTTGGCAAAATGGACTCGCCTGCCTGCCGCCTCATTCTTTCCCTTTGATTTTCAGGGTGTCCCTCTGTAGGTTCATCATTTTTATTTCCATCCTTTCGTTCCTCACACATCACCGTATCAGTCCATAGCAGTAGAGAGAGCCAGCAGAATTTTGAGATCTGATGTGTATTGAAAGTGTTCCTTTAATTTTTTTTGAGCAGTTTATATAACCCTGCTCAAGTGGGCTTGGAAAATAAATGAATGAATGAGTAAATGGAGAACGAGACCATAACCCTCTCATGGAGTTGAGACACTGCTCAGTAGAAGGTGATCATAAGCAGTCATGAATGCCATCATCTCAAGTTGCGGTAGTTAGACTGTGCGGTCAAAACGCCAGTACCAGCTTGTTGGACAGCCCATTCCAAAACCATGTGGTTTATGGTGGAGTTGCCCACTCTTTGTGGCTACAGCAGCCTCCACTCTTCTGGTTTAGGTTTAGAGTGTGTGTGTCTGGGAGCATCGGTGAGGGCAGGTACTCACTATGTGGGACCTCCACGTCCACCTCAGCAGCTGCAGGAGCCTCTGCTTTGTGCTGTGGTGCTTGGCTCAGCAGGGCGGTGTGTTGTCTGCCCTTTTAATTTTTGTAAAATGCAACGAGTTGTTTATAGAAGTTGGTGTCTAAAAGCAAAGAATTTGTACAGTGACAGACTACTGGTGGTGGTGACAACAGGTGTCACGTCCAGGAGCCCATCCTAAGTGCCTCTCCTGCTGTTGTAGTTCTTTAGTGTTCTTTTCTGCTGCTGTTTGAATTGACACTTCCATAATTTGGTGACTTCGTGTGACTTCAGTCGAGACCTCTCCATTCTTTTCCAGGTCTTGACGTCACTGCTGTTTGAAAGGCCGTTTTAGTGGTGGCGCGCACGAGCTTCCTCCGTTTCAGAGTATGCAGCATCCCTCAGCAATGGAGAAAGTCGGGCGCTTTGGCTGAAAGACCCCTTTCTTTCTTTTCCAAAATTCCCAAGTTTTGTGTGGATGGGCGGGATCTGTGCCTCTTCACGTGGCACTGTAGGACAGCAGCCATGGAAAAGAAATGAATTACTGACACGAAAAGGGTGTGCGGTTTGTGAGGGGCTTAGCGATTTAGGAAGAGCATCCTGGGCAAGTCAGTCATTTCTGTTTTTAGGAATGTGTAGTCACATTTTATGAGGTTGGGGGGCTACAACTCCCATATTAAATAAGCAAATCTCTTACTTGGAGAATGGATGTTCAATCTGCCTGGTGCATTAACCTTGGAATGATAAATAATTGTGAGAGTAAGATATGGAATAACTCGAGGACCTTCCGTGTCACACTAGCAGACACTTCGGATGCGGTCCTCATGCCTCACGAGTGTCCGGAGCTCTTTAGAAAACACACATATACTCTGACAATGAAACGACTCGGTGTTGAGCTAATCTGACATGACGTCCGAACTCGGTGTAAACATCTCAGCGTTTGTGATTCTTCATGCCAAATGTCCGCCTTGTGTCCTGGATTTTTATACGTGGAGTCCGTTTGTTTGGCACTCATCTATCGATCTGTTATATAGTGCCTTTCATACCTGTCATTTCTTTCTATCATATAGTGCCTTTCACTGTTTATCTAGCTGTTAGCTATATAGCACCTTTAAAGTCTATCTTTTACTTATATGGTGCCTTTCATATCTACCTATTAGTGAAAGGTAATATATTTTTAGTATATAAAGCCTTGTCCTATTTATTTATATATCAGTTTTATAGTGCCTTCAATATCTATAACAATATCTTACCTGTCTCTATTATATAGTGCCCTTCACTGTCTATCTAGTTGTCTGTTAGTTATATAGTGCCTTTCATTATCTGTTTATCTGTTATATATTCCCTGTCATATCTATTCATGGATGCCTTTTAGTTATATAGTGCCTTTCCTATTTATCTTTTAATTGTATAGAGTCTTTCACATCTGCCTACTTTAGTTATATAGTGCCTTTCATATGTCTGTTTTTAGTTAAATAGATATGAAAGGGTATAACTAAAAGACAAATACATAAATAGATATGAAAAGCACCATACAACTAACAGACAGATATGAAAGTATCTATCTATCTATTATATAGTGCCTTTCATCTAGATAGATAGATAGATAGATAGATACTTTATTAATCCCAATGGGAAATTCACATTCTTCAGCAGCAGCATACTGATACAATAAATAATATTAAATTAAAGAATGATAATAATACAGGTGAAAAAAACAGACAATAACTATGTATAATGTTAAATATTAACGTTTACCCCCCCTGGTGGAATTAAAGAGTCGCATAGTTTGGGGGAGGAACGATCTCCTCAATCTGTCTGTGGAGCAGGACAGTGACAGCAGTCTGTCGCTGAAGCTGCTCTTCTGTCTGGAGATGACATTATTTAGTGGATGCAGTGGATTCTCCATAATTGATAGGAGCCTGCTGAGCGCCCTTCGCTCTGCCACAGATGTTAAACTGTCCAGCTCCATGCCAACAATAGAGCCTGCCTTCCTCACCAGTTTGTCCAGGCTTGAGGCGTCTTTCCTCTTAATGCTGCCTCCCCAGCACACCACTGCGTAGAAGAGGGCGCTCGCCACAACTGTTTGATAGAACATCTGCAGCATCTTATCTATCTATCTATCTATCTATCATGGATGGCATTTGACTCTCGGCCTATGTATGTATTATTATGTATTATGTTGTGCCTGTCACATGGTGACCCTATGTTGGCTTACACATTCTCTCTATCTCTATAAGATAGTGCCTTTCACTCTATTGTTCTGTGTATTTATTATATAGTACCTTTCCTTTCTTTCTGTCTATTATATAGTGCCTTTCATATCCATCTATCTGTTGACTATATACTGTAGTGCCTTTGCTATCTCTTTCTATCTATCAATTGTGAAAGAGAGATGAAAGGCAGAAAAATGGTTAGAGGTAGCCACCCTGTATATGTGGTATTCATCTGCTGGAGCCGTAACTAAGGACCGAGTCCAAACAGAACTGAACAAGCACTGGGAACTGGTAGACAGACAGGAAGGGGAGGGGCCTGTAGAACTGGAACAGGAAGTGATGTCAGGCTGATCTTTCTTTGGAGGGTCTAGAGCAGGGGTGTCGAACTATTGGCCTGGAGGGCCACAGTGGCTGCAGGTTTTCATTCTCACCCTTTTCCTAATCAGTGAGTAGTTTTCACTGCTAATTAACTCCTTTACCCTTCATTTTCATAGCCCTGTTTTTAAGGATTCAGTCCTCTGAATTGATTTGTTTCTTCATTAAATGGCAGCCAAACAGAAATGAGACGTGAAATGAGCCAACAGATGACCAGCTAAACTGGGGTTTCAAACCAATTTCACTCCAAACACTCTTTTAATGAGAAGCTGATTCTTGCTGTTAATTAAGCCCGTTATTTAATTCCATGGCTTGTGCTTCTCTCATTTTGCCACAGCAGACATTTCCAAGTTTGTTGATTTTTCTGTTTTTTTCAAAGAACATTGCCAAAATGTTTTGGTGACCTGAGAGATCAACCTTACGGAGACCTTCACCTTTCTTTATTTTCAGATATTGTGTGATTGGCACAGGTGAGCTGGTTATATGGTGGCATGTTTGATGTCTCATTATTGTTTGGCTACTAATTAAGGAAAAAGAGACACTTAAGGGGCCAGAGTCAAGTTAATTCAAACTAAAGCAAAAGAAATGAATTAGCAGTTATAACAGCTCACTAATGAAGAAGATGGTTAGAATGAAAACATGCAGCCACTGCGGCCCTCGAGGACTGGAGTCTGACACCTGTGGTCTAGAGAGAGAGAGCTGGTACACATCGCCACCTCCTGGCCTGGCATACCAGTACAGTCACTGAAGCCCCTCGACTGCCTCCCATGTGCACGTGTGTGACACTCGCTGTCTGTGTGTTGTGGAATACGACCCGGACACAGACAGGCAGACACGTTGTAATCACCCCACACACGTTTATTGAGGCGTTCCTTTATTACAATTTACTCACAACCCCCCAAAGTCCTGGCCGACACACACAATGCCTTCACTTTATCTTCAGGTCGCCTCCTGCCTCCTCCCAGACCTCATCCGTCTTCCACCCGATTCAGGTCTCTGTATGAAGGGAGGCGGCCCCTCTTATAAGCACCCAGATGTGCTCCAGGTGTGTTCCGGTAATCTCCCACCGACACGCCCCAGTGTGGCGGAAGTGCCAGCTGCATCCCCGGAAGCACTTCGGGTGTCCCTTCTCCTCTTCCCCCCCAGCACTTCCGGGTGTGGCGGAAGTGCTGAGGTCCAGGGCTGCCAAGGCATCTGGGCGCCCCCTGGGGGTGACCACGGGCCTCTACAGGGTTGAGCTTCCCAGCTCCGTACCCGTGGCCCCCAAAGGAACCAGGGCGGTCACCCCCTTCGTGGTCTGGAGGAGGCACAAGCCTTCCTCTGGTCTTCCAGGGCATCCCGGCTGGGTACCACCCTCAGCCTGGTGCCACACTGTCTTATTTATCTGTCTATAATGGAGGGCATTTGGCTGTCGGCCTATGTATGTATTATGTTGTGCCTGTCACGTGGTGACCTTATATTGGCTTACAAATTCTCTATTTATAATATAGCGCCTTTCACTCTGTCTGTCTGCCCTGCTGCTCCTCACTCTCTTATTTTTATGTTCCTGCTGCTCTCTGAGCCACCTTGCTTGCCTCCCTGTGTGTTGGTTTTACCTGCCAGGTCTCTGCCTGGTGTCTTCTCTCAGGTCTGGGTGGCATGCACCCCCTCCCCATTTGAATCTTTTGCCCACCAGGTACTCGACTGTGCCCACCTGGCAGGTTAAAGTCTGCATTACAAGACCTGGCTGGTTTGGACTTTTCAAAGTTTAAGAATTTGGCCAGTGGTCCATAATACTGTAAAGCCTTAAAGGCACTCAAGTAAAGAAAGTCTGGTTGGTAACTTTGTCGTGGTGCCAATAAAGCGTTCAACAAGTCGAGGTCCCAGTGGGCGCTTGTGTCTCGTCGTTGTCACTGCCGTTTTTTTTTTTTTTTCTGTCGCTCCTGCTGTACTGGACTGGCATGTTCAGTGGCACAAGGGTGCCACCTTGTGGCAGTCATCAGAACTGTAGCTGATGCCGCTGAGATTTTGTTGGCTTTCAAAGTTGGGTTTTTCGGGGGTTCAAATCAGAAGGTTTTGAAGGACATGGCATTTGGGGGGGGGGGGTTATATGTCAAAGCAATTCAACTTCATAATTAAACCTTGGCATGATTTAAATGAATTCAGACAAATGGCAGCTCTTATATGTGCAGGTGGTAGCCTAATAAATATGACACCTAGTGGCATTTTTATTTGTGAAAGGGAGAGCCCTGCGTGGCATTGGTATCTCTAGGGAAGGCTTAAGGCCCACCGTGACACTGTTACCTCTCTAAGGAAAGACAGACGGACACCCAAGAGAGGACATTGTACCAAGGACAAGAATTGTGTGCCATCACGCATCCACCTGTGCCCAACCCAAGGTCAAACAGTGTGGACTGAATGACCAGAAACCTAAAAGGGTAATGGCAGCTTTTAGGGGGTCTTGAGTGAGGGGCCATTCACCTGAAGAGCCAGAGCCGGAGTCAGGGATGGGCATTTTGATATGGGTGCAGTGCCAACTGGTTTGGTAAACATTTAGGACCACAGGAACAGTGTGACTGGCGCTTGGGGTCTGGGAGGGAGATAGGTTGGTAGTTAATCTTGGTGGTCCCGTTGTGGGATCAACGAGGAGAAGAGGAGGGCCAATAGAAGGGGCTGAAATGAAGCTTACAGACATTAAGGCCTGTGCTAGTAGATGGGTAAATGGCACACCGTGCTGACGTACCTGGAAAACTGGATTTACTGGACTGTGACATTTGAATAACAAATCAGAGCACCACAGCACTGAAGAACCCGCAGGCGCTGCCAGCACTGCCTGGGTGGAGAACACTGAGAGAGTTAAACCAAGGGGGTCACTGACTACCAAAGCAGGACTGAGCAGTGTGTGCCCCCTTAGTGGCCACCACAGAGATGGCCTGCTGGCATCCTCAGGCAAGAAGTGGGAAAAGACACTGGGACCGTCCTGGTGCCCTCGTTGGCAGGACTACTGTCTGCCTGCTGTGTGTACACCTCTGCCTGTTCAGGGGTCCTGCACATTACTGTCTATTCAGCATACAGCGCCTTTCCCATGTATCAGTCTTTCAATTGATCATATAGTGCCTTTCACTCCATTTGTCTATGTAGCTATTACATGGCACCTTTCTTTTCTTTCTATCTACTGTATTATATAGTGCCTTTCATATCCATCTATCTGTTGACCAGATAGTGCTTTTGGTTATCTCTTTCTATCAGTTGTGAAAGAGAGACAAGCAACATAAAAAGGGTTGAGGTAACCACCCTGTGTACATGATATTAATCTGCTAGAGCCGAAGCACAGAGCGGTAACTAAGGACCGAGTCCAAACAGAACCGGCAGTGCACCTTTCACATTTATTGTGTAGCACCTTTCCTATCTTTCTGTCAAATTGTGCCTGTCACTCTATCACTCTGTGGTTTTCTTTTCTATTGTATAGTGCCTTTCATCCTTACTATCTGTTACATCATACATTTTACTCGATCAATTATATAGTGCCTTATCTATTCATTCATGATACAGCTCCTTTCACTGTATCTATCTGACTATCCATTAAATAGTGCTTTTATGTTCTGTTATATGATGCCTTTCACTTTTTCTATCTGTTCCATAGTACCCCTCACTCTTTTTATTATGTAGTACATTATCTAGCTATTATGTATTGTCTTTCCTATTTATCTATTATATAGTGCCTTTCACTCTGTTATATGCTGCTTTCATATCTGTCTGTCATATAGTGCTTGTCACAAATATCTACTGATCCTATAGTGCCTTTCACACTTACCTATCTATTCACCATATAGTGCCTTTCATGTCTGTCTATTTGTTGATCACGTCTCTACGTAAAATATTATATTATGCCTTTCACTATTTCTCTCTGTCATATAGTGCTGTTCACTCTATCAGATTATGCCTTTATCTATCTATCTATCTATCTATCTATCTATCTATCTATCTATCTATCTATCTATCTATCTATCTATCTATCTATCTATCTATCTATCTATCTATCTATCTATCTATTATATAGTGCCTTTTATCTATCTATTATATAGTGCTTTTCATCCATCTATCAATCAATCGTGAAAGATAGCCCGGCAACAGACAGACACGAACTCCAGATGTCCCAAAAACACGCACCTTTATTGCACAACACAATACACCATGCACCAATCATAAGGTTCAGTGCTTTTTACTTTTCTTCAGCCGCCTCCACTCCCCTCTCACAGCTCCATCTTCTCCCTCCCGACTCCGGCTCCCCAAATGGAATGAGGTGGCCCCCTTTTATTCCAGCCCAGATGTGCTCCAGGTGCTTCCTGATCTTCTTCTGGCAACACTTCCTGGTGTGGCAGAAGTGCTGCCATCCAGGGTTCCATAATTGTCCGGGTGGCCACAGACCCCAACAGGGATGAGCTTCCAAGCTTGGTTCCCGTGGCCCCCGGGCAGACCAGGGTGGCTGCCCTGTCATGGCCCAGGGGAGGTATTGTTCCTCTCCCAGTCCTTCTAGGCGTCCCGGCTGGGCAGGACGTCCATCCCTCCATCTCTATCTATCTATCTATCTATCTATCTATCTATCTATCTATCTATCTATCTATCTATCTATCTATCTATCTATCTATCTATCTATCTATCTATCTATCTATCTATCTATGTTATATAGTGCCTTTCACATCTATCTATCTATCTATCTATCTATCTATCTATCTATCTATCTATCTATCTATCTATCTATCTATCTATCTATCTATCTATCGTGCCTTTTACTCCTGTTATTGACTCTTTGTATCGGTTATGTAGTTCCTTTCACTCCATCTGCTTTTCCCTTTATAAGCTTTATTACTGAATATTTTTATTTTTGTGGTTTCCTTGTTAAACTCGGTCACAGAACTCAAGGAGTGACGGTGAAGATGGCTGGCACTCACGACTCGTGCACTTTGGTCTCCTTTCGGTTTTAAACCAAGCCATGGATGAGCGCTTGAACGTTCCCAGAAGGCCGTGCTGCCGGCGTTGCTGTCGTTAAATCCAAGCGACTTGCCGCCACACACAAGACACGCTGGCCCCGCCACTTTCCGCTTTGTCCATCTTTGGCCCACATGTCCGCCTCCTTGTCATCGGCACGTCTGCCTTGCAGCCTTTGATTTATTTGCTGTCTGTAGTGATGTGCTTTTTAAGAAGTCATTTTCAGAGTTTGTCTAAATAAAAATCTCACTGTGTGCTTAAATGGAGCGAAGTACAGAATGTTGTATATGTGAATATCATAAAGGCTGCTGCAGGTTTACCATTCATAAAAAAGAAAACCACACTGCTTTAAAATAAAAAGACACGAACACCGGCTACATTAATAAAAGAATAACAAAATCAAATAAGCCCCCTTACTACCTCATCAGTCACTCAGTCCTTCCCGTCTGCCATGTTAGTTATTTGAATAAGATAAACGGCCTCCAGGGCACACCCAGTATGTGGGAGTGTGAGAGTGAGTGCGTCTCAGATCACATAAGTGTGTGTGTGTGTGTGTGTGTGAGAGTGAGCACCCAAGTAGTGCTGTGTAAGAGTGAGCGTGTACGTGCAAAGTAGTTAACGTGTGCCAGCGTGGACACATGTGAAACAAAAGTGACCAGATGTGTGAGACAGAGAGCCATGCTCTTTAGAGGGGCTGACAGCGCCCTGCTAGTTCTGTGTGGAAGTGCACAAGTGTGCACAGTGATGGATTCGTGCCAGAAAGCACACTTTGAGAGACTGAATGTGTGAGCCCAGGGGAGCGACGACTGGCGTGCGCGGGCACTGTAAGAGTGACAGTTGACCTGGTGAGTGTGCACGTGTGCGCCGAGGGCCCGCCGAGGAATGTGCCCGTGTCGCTGAGGCCGCATATTTCTGTCAGCTGCTGCCTGCAAAGATAAAGTGGAGCGCGGCCTCGATTGACGCACGTTGGCTCGATACGATCTAAGAATTCACCCGCTGACGTTGCTCTGTGGTTTCCGTGGTTTGCCTTTGCTTTTCTTTCCTTTTTTTTCTTTTTTTAAAGGCTGGCGTCTTTAGTTTTCTTTCAGTCAGTGCTCAGATCAAGCATTCTGCAGTATAGCGCCTTTAGGCATGGCATATGGTGAGGGAGTGCATGACCCCCCCCCCCCTACTCCCCTGTTGACTGGTCACCATGTCACTCCCATGTGACACACCCGTGTTCAGGGTTGATTTTGGGGCTGAGGAGTCTTAACTGCCTTTGTCACTCTTGTGTTTAAGGGGGTGGGCATTCAGGCGGGTGGGGACGGAGAATGTCCGAAAGACTTGGCCTGGGTGTGGCACAGAAACTTCTCCTGCCATCTGCTGCTTAATCTTTAGTCCCCTGTACATGGGTGGCAGTCACAAAATGGGACACTGATGTTCGTGTGTGTATGTGAGGGGCGAGCATATTGTCTAATCGTTTGTCTTTCTTTTTGCAGATGATTCTGTGGGACTGGGATCTGAAGCAGTGGTACAAGCCGCAGTATCAGGTAGGTGGCATCGCCACTCCGCCATGAGCTGAATGGGGTGGTTGGGGTTGATTTTGGTTCCCCAAGTGTGGCATCTGCTACCCCTAAATACTCCAGTCCTGCCACTGTCAGCACTTTTAAAGTCGTGGGAAAAGGAAAGTGCACCCTCCTTCAGTTCTGTGGTTTTATCAGTCAGGGTCAAAATCACAATGGTGTTGACGTCACTCACATCTGTAAACTGAGAAGTCTCACCACAGGTGACAAATAAAGCAGAACTGACTTCAATATGTTGTTGTTTTTTTTCTTTTTTAAATAGCAAAACATTGTGCCCCCCCCCATAACTGAGTTACATATAGAACCACCTTTAAGCAGATGGAACTTTATTTGTCCCCATGGGACAAATGCTCATTAAATAAAAAAAAAGTGTCTGCTCTATATGTCTATCCAGTTCCTGTGGCTCCATCATTCCAACGGATAGCACATCTCAAACACTGCTTTTAACGAATCCCATACCAAATGGCATCTAACAGAGACATGTGCTTTTCATTTGTCATTCCAACAGGTGGTGCACCACAAACATTAACACTGCTTTTATGAATCCCATACCAAATATCTTATAACAGAGGCATATGAATTTCTTTTGTCATTCCAACAGGTGGTACATCACAAACATTTGTAGTGATAAAATACACTGCATATATTAATCCAACTGGGGATGTATCACAGATATTTGTAGTAATAAAATGATTTGTGTTTTCAATTCCAACAGATGGCGCAGCACAAACATCAACACCGCTTTCATGAATCCAAATACCTGTATTTAGTGGAAAACAAGTCCACATTACAAAAGGTGCTGAAAATGTCCTCCCCCAACGTCCGCGCACAAGGAAACGCGATGCTCTGTATTTGAGAATGTCCTCTGCAACATGTCACTGTCGATTGAAACAGTTTCACGTTCGATGTTTGCTTTCAGTTGTTTGATGGTCCTGGGTTTGCTTGCATAAACCTTGCCCTTCAAATATCCCCATAGAAAAAAATCTGGGGGAGTTAAATTGGGCGATCGAGGTGGCCACAAACCTTTTGAGATCACCCTGTCTCCAAAAAACGATCGGATCTCTTCCATACTGGCATGAGAGGTATGGCACATTGCCCCGTAGCGGTGCCCGCCTCTTTATGACACATGATTCAATTCTTCATTAAATAAGGAATATTTTGAACCTTGTTGCATGATGATACATGCACGAGTTGCAGAGTAATTTGCATTTTTAAAGTTGAACTCCCGAGTGGAACACCCTATATAAGAGAGGTACATGCAGTGCATTTGTCATTCCAACAGATGGAAAATCACAAGCATTAACGCTGATTTTATGAATCCAATACCAAATATCTTATAACAGAGGCACATTCATTGCATTTGTCATTCCAACAGGTAGTACATCACATACATTTGTAGTGATAAAATACACTGCATGTATTAATCCAACAGGGACTGTATCACAAATATTTGTAGTAATAAAATGATTTGTGCTTTCAATTCCAACAGATAGCGCAGCACAAACATCAACACCGCTTTTATGAATCCAAATGCAAATATCTTATAACAGAGGTACATTCATTGCATTTGTCATTCCAACAGGTGGTACATCACACACATTTGTAGTGATAAAATACACTGCATTTATTAATCCAACTGGTGGTGTATCACAGATATTTGTAGTAATGCTTTGCATTTTCAATTCCAACAGATGGCGCATCACAAACATCAACACTGCTTTTATGAATCAAAATGCAAATATATAACAGAGGCACATGCAGCACATTTGTCATTCCAACAGATGGAAAATCACAAGCATTAACACTGCTTTTATGAATCCCATACCAAATATCTTATAACAGAAGCATGTGAATTTCATTTGTCATTCCAACAGATGGAAAAATCACAAGCATTAACACTACTTTTATGAATCCAATACCAAATGTCATATAACAGAGGCACATCCATTGCATTTGTCATTCCAGCAGATGGCACATCACAAATACTAACAGGCATCATGTGACAGATCATGTAGCACTTTGATTGCACACAGGTGGACTGTCACCAGCTAATCATGTGACTGGTGAAGTTAACCAATTGGACCACATCTTATTTAAGGGTTTCATAGCAAAAGCACTCGCAACTTTTCAGTTTTTACTTGTTTCTTTATATTTATACTCCTGTTTCTGCCAGCATTTCTCCCCCAACTGGGTTTTAAAGTCTTTGTATTTATTTTTTTTCCGTGACAAGACCCTGACGGTTGCTGAGGGTTATGTTGGTTTTCCCAGAAGGAGGCTCACCCTGGATATCATAGAGAAGAGTCGCAGCAAACGGCTTGATGGCAACTCCGGTCTGTAATGGGAACTGAGGGGGGACGGCTGCGAGGGCTCAGAGGGCAGATAAGGAGGCATTTGTTAGAAGAATCTGTGAGCAGGTGACACCCCATCTGTGGTCCAGTGACCCACGTCCTGCTTACAGAGGAGTCGAAACATCTAAGCACATCCGAATCTGTTCCTCTGAGAGTCGCAGTTAGGGCAGGTGATGTAACGGTCCTTACAGATGACACTACAGTTGTGACCCCCTGGGCTGTTTAAAGCTGATCCTCCGGTGAGTACGTTTGACATCTCCTGGTCCACAGTTTTTGAGGCCGACTCTCCAATTAGCTGTGAAGCCCCACAGCCTCACTGAGATGGCACAGGTGGTGAACCAGCTGAGGGTAGGGAAGGCTGCAGGGATCTGTGGTATCCGGGGTGAACTTCACCAGGCTGGTGGTCAGGCTGCCCTCCTGGCATTGCAAGCAATCTTTGCTTCCATTTGGGAAACGGGCATCATCCCAACTGGCTGGAAAACGGGACTTGTCGTCCCTATCTGAAAAGGGAAGGGAGGGGGGGGGGGGGATGGCCTGGATTGCGACAGCTACAGGGTGGTAAGGGTAACACCGCTCTCGGTGCCAGGTAAGGTCCTTACTAGGGTCGTCCTCAATAGGATCCGTGATCACTTGCTCACCTACCAGTGACCGGAGCAGTCTGGTCTTACGCCTTAAAGGTCTACCATCGACCGCACCCTGGCACTGAGGGTTCTCATGGAGCGCAAACGAGAATATCGGCAGAGTTTCTTTACAGCCTTTGTCGATTTTCATAAAGCGTTCGACTCAGTTGATGGAGCTTCTCTGTGGGACATCCTGAGGGTTCGCGGGATCCCCTCATGGTTGCTGGATATCATGGCCGGCCTGTCCACTGGTACTGTGAGTGCTGTGCAGAGTGGAGGCAGAACCTCTTAGTTGTTCCCAGTTGATTCTGGGGTCCATCAGCGGTCTGTTCTGCTTCTACTCTGTTCAATGCTTGTATGGACTGGGTGTTGGGCAAGGGTCATGGGGTCTAGCAGCTGGGGGGCATCTGTTGGTAAAGAAAGATTCACGGATCTTGACTTTGCTGACGATGCTGTGATCTTCACGGAGTCAATGGAGGCTCTGATCGGGGGTCTCGAGAGACTTGAGCGAGGGGTCTGATAAAAACCAAAGATCCAGGCCTTTCATGACCTCTTGGGCACGGCCATCAGCAGTGTGTCTGTCTGCGGAGAGAGTGTCGACCTCGTCATTGAGAGGTTTACTTACCTCGGCAGTGACATTCATGTGACTCTGGTGACTCTTCCTATGAAGTCAGTAGACGGATTAGGAGAGCATGGGGGGGGTCATGAGGTCACCACAAAGGGGTGTGTGGCGCTTTTGAAAGGACGAAGGTTCCTGGTGCTTCCTGTCTTGCTGTATGGTTGCGAGACATGGACGCCATCCAGTGACCTGAGATGAAGACTTCAGTACTTGGTCTCTCCGGAGAGTCCTTGGGTAACATCACTTTGAAAACACAGTGACAAACATCTATTTGGTTTTCACTTTCTTGTGTCGTAATGAAATTGATTTTATCTTGTAGTGTTTTTGTAGGATAAACTTCTTTATGGCTCACCCTGTACTTGTGTTCTCTGTCTCTCGAATGATAGGATTCTGACATTTTAGCTTACCTGTCAATGTACAGTGGATCAATGGAAAACACCTTGTACACACACACACACACACACACACAGTTTAACCACATTTTTACATTTACTTCTTTAAAGAGTATCTTACTCTGTTGTGGGTACTCGCCAGCTTCTCTGTTCTTTGTTGTTTCCACTGATGGTCAGCACTCCCCAGCTTCTCTTAGGCACTGAAGAACCAGCCTCACTACATTATTAAACAAAATGAAAAGGGTTAATTTCAGATGAACATGGTGTGATCAACAGGGGGCGCCACAGAGCCCCAAACCCCAGACACACATACACTAACACAGTCCCCGGTCCAAAACACAAAGTTTTATTTAACAGAATGCCACAGTACAGCAATGTCCGTCTCTCCGTTTCATCGTCTTTCTCTTCTCCAAACGAGTGTTGCCCCTCTTCTCTCCCAGCTCCGACTCCCCTGGATATGGCAGTGTTTAGAGCGGTGGTCCCTTTTGTTGAAGACCCAGGAGTACTTCCAGGCGTATTGTCGGTTGAAAGCACTTCCGGGTCATAAAGTAAGGAGTGCAACTCCCTGCAGATCCTGTCAGGGCTACTCCACTGGATTATAGTTCCCAGCATGCCATGAGAGTGTATGAATTTGTACCAGAGCCCAGGGATTGCTACCATCTAGTGGGTCAGTGGAGCCATACGGCCGTGATACGGAGCCTCGCCTGATCTCTCCGTTGCGTTGGCCTCCTGGCCTGTTGAGGGAATGGGGTCCAATCCCATCAGGGACGCCAGCCCGTGGGTGTGCTCCCCATTACAGCAGCGACGAATGCGGATGAAGGCTGGCTTACAGTGTACTTGATGCACGCAGACGCAATGTGGCCATCATTCCTTTCTGGAATCATTCATTTCAGATTTTCAGGCGACAGAAAATTGTGGCTAACTGGGGGTTCCTACTGTACTTGTTCAGTCTTTTTCTAATTGTACTGTTGTGAACATTTGGAGATTTAGCAGGCCCACCGAGGTCTGTAGGTCACATGATGTCGTCGTTGGGTTTTCCTCGATTCCTCAGAGCGTTAAACAGATTGACGTTGGGCTTCGTTTGCAGGGCCATCCACTGCTGGGAAGATTTGGCCCTCCATTTGGTAATGACCTTCCTCACCGTATGACAGATTGTTTGGAAGTGGCCTGCTACACCTTCCAGGATTCATGGGCAGCAACAGCCGCTTCTCTGAGGTCGTGGCTAACATCCTTCATTTTTTGGCATAAGGTGAACACAACCCCGAGTGCTCCAGAATACCAAACCAGCCAAACGTTTTGTAGAGGTTGGTCACTTCTTGGTAATTCATTTCTGGCATCTCAAAGTCATCCCTGGTCTTTCATTGTCTAACTGTCTCTCACCCCTTCACCACCTGATAGCTAACGTGTGCTGAGCGTACTGGTGCAATAATGGCTGGCGCTGCATCGTCTGGGTGGGTGCCACACAAAGGTGGAGGAAGTGGCCTGTCTGTGTACTGTAAAGCGCCTTAAGGAGCAGGAAAGGAGCTCTGTAAGCGTAATTAATGAATTATTAGTAGTATTTGAAAATGAAAATTGGACCAGTTGTGATGAGAACAGGGCTTTCAGCACAAACACGCCTGTCATTCCTACTCCACCGGATTCTCCAAAATAACATCACGTCGAGTCAAGAAGGTCCCTGAGGTCCTGCTTGTCATCACAAGGCTCGGTGACTGTGGCGTGTGTTTGATGAGGAACACGTGGCGGCTAAATTCTCTCTGAATTACTGTGGACGTTCGAAGGGTGCACTTATTTATTCCCATGTGGTTTCCAAATGTTTGCTTACTTTTTGAAAGAAAAATAAATAAATAAGTAAATTAAAAAAAACAAAAAAACATTGAAGTCAGTTCTGTTATTTTGTCACCTGAGGTCAGATTTCCCAATTTCTAGATGTTAGTGACGGTGACAACACAATTGTCATTTAGACCCCAATTAATAAAATAAGAGAACTGAAGGAGGGTGGACTTTGTTTTTGCCCTGACCACCCTGTGTCTTTGTGCATGCTTTTGTGTGGGGGGTTTGGGGTGGGGTGGCATACAGATTGGTTCTGTGCATTCTTGTGTGTTTGTATCTTGTACAGATATTTACAGATGTATGCAGGTTCATAGTCCATGTTGCTCGTATTTCTATACTTCCATACCCTATCAGTGCAGAGTTTTAGAACACCTCCATTTTTCCAGTTTTTAAATAACATCCATCCATCCATTTTCCAACCCACTGAATCCAACCACAGGGTCACGGGGGGTCTGCTGGAGCCCACCGCAGGGCACACACACACACACACCAAGCACACACTAGGGACAATTTAGAATTGCCAATGCACCTCACCGGCATGTCTTTGGACTGTGGGAGGAAACCCACACAGACACTGGGAGAACATGCAAACTCCACACAGGGAGGACCTAGGAAGTGAACCCGGGTCTCCTAACTATGAGGCATCTGCGCTACCCACTGCGCCACTGTGCCACCTTTTTAAATGACATTTAAGTTGAAATACATTTTACCACCAAGAGAAACTTGGAAACTGAAAAGAACAGGTCTGGCAGACCCAAAGCCTCAACAGAATCAGAAGACGACTTTGTGAGAGTCGACAGCTTACATGATGGGTGCCTTGCGGGACGAGAGCCTAACAGTGGCCCCAATGAGCATGTGTCACTCTCTGTGCCTTAATCTCAGAGTGCATTGAGGTGTTAAACTGCGTCAATTTCCATGAAAAGTGGAAACACACCGGGGTATTGTCAAACCTTTGAACATTTTAGGCAGTGGCTTTCTTAGTGCCACTCGACGTGCCAAACCTGCAGCTTGAGGACTTCTTTTGTGGTAGAATTGTAACATCTTATTAAAGAAAGAAACCTCCTCTAACAGGACAAATCATTAATCAGGCCGGAGAAGAGCTGTTCATTGTATCTTTATAATTACTCCTCGGCAAAACGTCTTAGAGGGAGCATCCTTCAAAAGCAGCCTGGTCAGAATGGTCAGAGAAACAAAGAATAGAGGTTCATTTTATAAACTATTTAATTTACATAAAGTGCCAGTCAGTGCATACATTTTACTCTGGTTGGTTCGTTGGTACACCAAAATGACTTGTCTTGTATATAAACGTCTACACGTGGAAGTGTGTGTGTCTGTCTGTCCGGCCCGGAAGAGCGAGGGTAGAGCATGAAACTCAAAGAGCCGGCAAGGTGGCCCCCAAGTTAACGAGTCAGAAGAAGAAAGAAGTACGAGGCTACAGCATGAAGCTGAAAGAAAGCAACTCCGCCGCCAAACTGAAACCGGCAAGTTAAGACAACTTTATTATTAAGGATAAGATCAAGCAACACCTGGCAAGGACAGGAGTTATTCTAAGCAGTCAGCGTGGGTTCAGAAGAGGGAGGTCGTGTTTTACTAACAGGCTGGAATTCTATGAGGAGGCAACAAAAAGATACGATCAAAGTGGAGCAGATGAGATTATTTATCTGGACTTTCAGAAAGCATTTGATAAGGTGCCTCATGAGAGGGTGGGCATCAAATTAAAAGAGGTGGGAGTTCAGGGTGATGTTTGTAGATGAGTGCAGAATTGGCTCAGACACAGGAAGCAGAGGGTGATAGTGCGAGGAACCTCATCAGAACTGGCTGAAGTTAAGAGTGGTGACCTGCAGGGGGCAGTGCTAGGGCTGCTGCTATTTTTAATATACTGTATATAAATGATTTAGATAGGAATATAAGTAATATGCTGGTTAAGTTTGCAGATGATACCAAGATAGGTGGATTAGCAGATAATTTGGAATCCGTTATATCATCACAGAAGGACTTGGATAGCATACAGGCTTGGGCAGATTTGTGGCAGATGAAATTTAATGTCAGTAAATGTAAAGAATTACACACAGGAAGTCAAAATGTTAGGTTTGAATACACAATGGGCGGTCGGAAAATCAAGAGTACACCTTATGAGAAGGATTTAGGAGTCGTAGTGGACTCTAAGCTATCGACTTCCAGACAGTGTTCAGAAGACATTAAGAAAGCTAACAGAGTGTTAGGTTATATAGCGCCTTGATGTGTGGAGTACAAGTCACAGGAGGTTATGCTCAACCTTTATAACACACTGATGAGGCCTCATCTGGAGTCCTGGGTGCAGTTTTGTTCTCCAGGCTACAAAATGACATAGCAGTGCTGGAAAAGGTCCAGAGAAGAGCGACTAGGCTGATTCCAGGGCTACAGGGGATGAGTTATGAGGAAAGATTAAAAGAGCTGAGCCTTTACAGTTTAAGCAAAAGAAGATTAAGAGGTGACATGATTGAAATGTTTAAAATTATGAAAGCAATTAGTCCAGTGGATCGAGACTGTTATTTTAAAATGAGTTCATCAAGAACACGGGGACACAGTTGGAAACTTGTGAAGGGGAAATTTCACACAAACATTAGGAAGTTTTTCTTTACACAAAGAACGATAGACACTTGGAATAAGTGACCAAGTAGTGTGGTAGACAGTAAGACGTTAGGGTCTTTCAAAACTCGACTTGATGTTTTCTTGGAAGAAATAAGTGGATAGTACTGGCGAGCTTTTTTGGGCTGAATGGCCTGTTGTCGTCTAGAGTGTTCTAATGTATTCTAAAAAATATGAACATAATGAACAAACGAGAGAGAAACTCGCTTAGCCGCTGATAGAGAACACGTCCACAAAATGAACCCGCCGACTCTGCTTTTAAATAATTTTTCCTGACGATTTCAATAGTTTCTAGGACCCTGGGCTTTTTACAGCACTGACTAACACCGCTAGTATAAAATAAAAGTCTATAATATTATACTAGCCATCCGCTGCGGCTTCGCCCACGTACAGGACAGTGAGGAGGGCCCTGCCCAGCTCCCTACCCCTGACGTCACTCTTCCCCCTCCTCTCGACCCGCAGCCTCTGCCTCAGATTAGCGCGAATATATTGCTCCTGCAAGCAAACTCTGATTGCCTACATCTTCATTGTCTGTCCTCATCACATGTCCATAACATTAACTTATCCTTCCTATAATTTCTTTCTCCACCTTTTTTGTTGTACCTTCCGATTGTCACATTTCTCATTCTGTCCTCCTTTGTAACTCCACACATCCATTTCTGCCACATCTGACATAGGGATTAATAAAGCTATCTATCCATCCATCCATCCATCCTCTCCTGATCTCCCTTTACTGTCCATGTCTCAATTCCATACATCATCACTGGTCTTAACCATTGTCTTAAAACCCTGACCTTTAACCTTCACCTTAAGTCTTCAATCACACGACACTCCTGATACCTTTTTCCAAATGTTCCATCCACACTGCACTCTGTATTGCCAAAAATATTGGGACTCCTGGGTTTGTTCACCGGAGCACTGTGGCTACACGAGCTGTGAAATGGAAGATGTTTGGGACCACCAGGACTCTTCCTGGAGATGACCATCTGTTTGGTCAGGGACATGGTGGTAATAATAAAAATAATAATGCATTTTATCTTCTCTATACTGCCAAAAGTATTGTGCCTTTACACACACAAGAACTTAAATGACATCCCATTCTTAATATGGAGTCGGCCCACCACTCTTTGCAGCTCTAACAGCTTCAACTCTTCTGGGAAGGCTTTCCAGAAGGTGGAGGAGTATATTTCATTGGCCGCTATTCCCCGAATTCAGTTACATCTCACCGGGGCGATACAGAAAGCCTGCTGCTGATGAGTGTGTGCTGAGCTCTGAGCCAAGACCCCATAAGGAGATGCATGTCCCCTGCTGCCCATATTCCCAAACTCACTAGCCTGCCTCTTCTTCTTTTCTTTTTTTCTAGGGTGCTGCAGTTGGCAATGGAGTGGACCTCTCGGTTATCAATGAAGCTCGCAATCTGGTGTCCGACCTGATGGTGGATGCCTCCTTACCACCGCAGGTCATCTCCTCTCTGCGCAGCATCAGCAGCCTGATGGGCACGTTCTCGGGCTCCTGTCGGCCACGAGTGAATCCATTTACGCCCTTCCCGGGATTCTACCCCTGCACGGAAGTGGATGACCCTTCAGAGAGGGGAGAACGGAAACTTTTCAAGGTGCTCTCTCTCTCTCTCTCTCTTTGGCCCTTCATCCCTCCATTTTTGCCCTTTGCTGACACTGCCGCCATTTGTGTCCGCAGGGAATGAACAGCCGACACAGCTTACCGACTCCACAGCTTCGCAGGAGTTCAGGAGCTTCGTCACTTCCGCAGCTTGAAACGTCACGTTGGGAGCGCAGCAATGGGAAGAGGCCTCACCCGGAGTTTGCTCCCACAAAGTATGTTAAGAAAGTTTAATGACATTTGATGCTGTATGGTGAGTGATACTGTGACACAGAAAAGGGTGGGGGGTGGGGGGGGTTGTGAGCTCTTCTTCATCAAGAAGTGACCCCACAGTATATGAGGAAGTGGAGAAGGTGCTGCGCCGATGGCGGAGAAGCAGAAATGCTGCAACTACAGACATGCTGGGCCAAACTGAAGTGATGCAGTAGCTAAGACGCCGGACTTTATAGCCCCGTTTTGATTAGTGAGCTGCTATTATTATTACTTGTGACACTAGTGGGTGCTGTCACCCCTCTAACCCGGTAGACAAACGTCCAGGACACCAGGTAAAATTACTAAAAAGGTATTTTAATTCCCTTTCCTTCTTATCAGTAGTGCCTTTAAACACCCCAACCACCATGCACAGGCAAGTAATAATAGTAAATACAATAATTATACACAATTCTCTCCTCCACACCTCCCAGCAAGCTCTGTCATCTTTCTCCCAACTCCAGCTCGCTTGCTGGGTTTTCAACAGTCCTTTATAGAGTCCATGACCCGGAAGTGCTTCCATTCTTCCCCCCCATGTGACTTTCCAGCACTCCCAGGTCAGATGGAGGACTTGAGTTTTCTTCAGCTCGGAAGTACTTCGGGACTTCCGTCCCCGTGACTTAGGAGTTCTTCCGGGCTATACGGAAATTAAAAATCCCCAGGTCTTCCTGCAGCGTCTCCTGGTGGCACCCACGGTACCCTGCAGGGCTGTGAAGCTGAACTCCAGATTGCTGTAGTGAAATTGCCATCTACCTTCCACTCTTTGGGCATCCTGGCCGGGTTGAGCTTCTGCCCGTTCATCACATACTATAAAATAATAAAAATATACATTTTATTTGAGTCTATAACACCCAGTGTAAATTTTGGCTACTTGTACTTGTTAGCACTTTTTTATTATTATTATTCAGTTTTATTCTCTCAGTGACGTTCACATGGTAAAACAAACTTGCCTCTCCCTCTCTGAGTTCATGCCGTTCATCTCCATTCTTTTCACAAGAGCAGTGATGGACCACAGTTGCTGCTGTGTTTGATGCCTGTTCAGATCTATTTGTTGTACTGGCAATCAAAGATATGATGCCCTGTGACCGCTATCAGACTATCATGCGGCATTTGCGCTTTGACAACAATTACACCCGTGCAGAACATGTGGAAAATGACAGATTTTCTGCGATTTCGGACATCTGGCAACGTTTTATTGAGAACTGTGTTTTGAGTTACAACCCAGGGCAACATATTGCTGTAGATGAGGAACAACAGACAGCTTCTTCACGTCACTTTCACTGGCTAATAGACTACTGTACCACAACACAACTCTGCTTGGCACCACAAAGTAAAATGGGACGGGAACTTCAACCTGCAGCTAAACATTTACACGGATCATTGTAGACATGGAACACACGTGAAATGTATGTATTCCAAATAATGATATATTACAAGGAGATTCAAAATTATGTTAACATTTGAATGGCGGAAACTATTTATTCACAAAACAATACTTCATATGTGCAAGACAATTTACAGAAATGTTTCAACCTATTCGCCATCATGTTCAACACATGCACCATATGTGGGACATAAATTGTCCACAAAAATTGTTTATAAGTGTATACATAGCAGTACCATTAGTGTTAACGTAATTTTGACTCACCGTGTATTTATCCTATACAACTCCAGGCACCGCACACCACAATAAACTGGGAGATCTTCAGCTGCGTCATTGGGGGCGATGGGATAGCAGGCTGCTTGTGCTGATCAACACATTTGCAACACAAAAGACGCTAATGGAGAGGTGTGAAGGAGATTTAAGATTTGTTCCTCTGAATGTCTTCATCATTCCTCTGAATTGCTTAATTTCTTTCCTTAAATGGCACCCAAACAGAAATGAAATGTGAAGTGAGTGAGCCGACAGAAGACCAACTAAGTCAAGGCCTCGAACTCCAATTTCACTCCAACCAGTTGCTTAATCAGATGCCGATTCTTGTTAATTAAACCCACTCTTTAATTCCATGGTTTGTTGCGGCTCTCATTGTGCAATAGCAGACATTTCCGAAGTTGTGGATTTTCTCTTTTCTAAGAGCGCTGGTCGAATGTTATGGGGACCTTCAGCAGATCAACATTCCTGAGACCCTCACCTTTTCTTTAGGGGATCTGAGCAGATCAGCATTCCTGGGACCTTCATCTTTCTTAATTTTCAGATATTGTATGATGGTCACAGTTTGCTGGTCATGTTTTGGCTCATTTTGTGTCTCATCATTGTTTGGCTGCTAAATAAGGAAAAAGAAACAATGACAAGGTCTCAGTGTTCAAGAGCAAGTCAATTAAAATGAATGGAAAAGGAGTCAATTAGGAGCAAAAACAGGTCACTAATTAAGAAAAGGGTTAGAATGAAAACCTGCAGCCACTGCGGCCCTCCAGGACTGGAGTTTGAGACCCCTGGTATAAAATTACAAATCAAACAATGACGTGATTAACCGTTAAACCGCCAGAACCGGCTGTAGTCGGTTCCCAATGCAATTTGCCAGCATGCCGGAGCCGAGTATATTCGGCGATATACATTCATCGAATGCCGCAACCGGCTATAGTTGCTTCATAGAGCAATTTGCCAGCACGCCGGAGCTGATCAGTCAGTGCCGTACATTCGTTGAGCAGCCTGCTCATGACCACTGGCGCCCCCTGCAGCCTCACTGTCTCTGGGATTGAGCCGCTGCACTCGACTTGCTTGTGAGCGTCAGCGTTTACCTCCTGTGTGCTTGCGTGCAGCCAGTTCAAGCGCAGTCGGCTCGTTGATTTACTGAATTTCATCAATGGCGTCAGTTGCACCTTGTACATGTTGTTCCAGTAGTTTTTTTTAATAGTTTTTACAGTTCATTGGCAGTGTGTAAAATGATCAGTGTTGCACTAATTGTGATGCTCTTTGCATGAAAAAAAAAAAATGTGTTCCATTAAAATGTCACATTTTCTTTATGAATTGTGACGTTTACTTAAAATGCGCAGCAAAAAAGTACTTGTCGTCCAGGGGTGCACTAACCCCCAAGTATGTGGCAGTTTAGGGGTTAAAGTGCACATTGCAGACTTTCATTTAAGAGAATTTGCGCACATTTCGGTCACAGGGTGTAGAAATGATGACACTTGTTCTGTTCCCCCCACTGTAGATATGTTGAGAGAGTGCAATCAGGTGACACATCGTGAAGCATCGCTGGCTCGGTTTGAAGATGTAAAAAGGTGATGGATGTGAGTTCCTGCCGAGTGCACAAAGGGCTCAACAAATTTCTTAAACGCAAGAAAATGATCACAGGCTTCCATGCTCGTTTTCAAATCCATGGTTCGCCGATGGTGACGTTTAACTCGTTTTGCCAGAGGAAAACTCCAGAAGTGGACTCGTGCACGTGAACGCTGATTTTTTTTTAAGAGACCAGGTTTCTGCTTCATCGGTTTACTCGTTTTAGCCCGGTTATGCGTGTTGTCAATGATGAGGCAAGAGAGTTGTAAAAAGGTTTGGGGTAGCCACTCATATAATTATTCCAGGCTACAAAAGTGTTCAATAAGGAGTACATACAGCACTGTGCAAAAGTTTTAGGCAGGTGTGAAAAACTGCTGTAAACAAAGAATGCTTTCAGAAATATAAATAATGATTGTTTATTGTTATCAATTTACAAAATGTAAAGTGAGCGAACAAAAGACAAATCTAAATCAAATCAATATTTGGTGTTCCTACCTTTTGCCTTCAAACCAGCATCAATTCTTATAGGTCCACTTGCACAAAGTCAGGGATTTTGTAGGATTCTAGTCAGGTGTCTGATTAACCAGTTCTACCAGACAGGTGCTAATGATCATCAATGTCACACGTAGGTTGAAACACAGTCATTAACTGAAACAGAAACAGCTTCAAACTGGGTAAGGAACAGCCAAACTCTGCTACCAAGGTGAGGTTGTGGAAGACAGTTTCATGTCATTGAGCACAGCAACAAGACACAAGGTAGTTCTACTGCATCAGTAAGGTCTCTCCCAGACAAAGATTTCAAAGCAGACTGGGGTTTCAAGATGTGCTGCAGATGAAAGACACATCAAGCTTATTACCCTTCGAAATCAGAAGATGTCCAGCAGTGCCATCAGCTCAGAACTGGCAGAAACCGGTGGGACCCAGGTACACCCATCTACTGTCCGGAGAAGTCTGGCCAGAAGTGGTCTTCATGGAAGAGTTGCAGCCAAAAAAAAAACAAGGCCAAGCGACTCAAGTATGCACGAAAACATAGGAACTGGGGTGCAGAAAAATGGCAGCAGGTGCTCTGGACTGATGAGTGAAAATTTGAAATATTTGGCTGTAGCAGAAGGCAGTTTGTTCGTCGAAGGGCTGGAGAGCGGTACAATGATGAGTGTCTGCAGGCAATAGTGAAGCATGGTGGAGGTTCCTTGAACGTTTGGGGCTGCATTTCTGCAAATGGAGTTGGAGATTTGGTCAGGATTAATGGTGTTCTCAATGCTGAGAAATACAGGCAGATACTTCTCCATCATGCAATACCATCAGGGAGGTATATGATTTGCCCCAAATTTATCCTGCAGCAGGACAACGACCCCAAACATACAGCCAAAGTCATTAAGAACTATCTTCAGCGTAAAGAAGAACAAGAAGTCCTGGAAGTGATGGTATGGCCCCCACAGAGCCCTGATCTCAACATCATCGAGTGTGTCTGGGATTACATGAAGAGACAGAAGGATGTGAGGAAGCCTACATCCACAGAAGATCTGGGGTTAGTTCTCCAAGATGTTTGGAACAACCTACCGGCCGAGTTCCTTCAAAAACTGTGTGCAAGTGTACCTAGAAGAACTGATGCTGTTTTGAAGGCAAAGGGTGGTCACACCAAATATTGATTTGATTTAGATTTCTCTTTTGTTCATTCACTGCATTTTGTTGATTGATAACAATAAATGATTAACACGTCCATTTTGGAAAGCATTCTTTGCTTACAGCATTTTTTTACACCTGCCTAAAACTTTTGCACAGTACTGTATGTGTACAGATTCGAGTCAAAAACAGAACTGACTTGATGAGGTGCAAAGATGGCGGTTTTAAGGGAGGGTAGAGGGAGTGAGGTCATCGGGGCCGGAACCGGAAGTGAGGTCATTAGACCCAAGCAGAATTTCCTGTAATTGTTCTTCTGTGGAAAGAGAGAAAAGATCAGTACACTCTGCCACCCCCTGGTCTGGCGTGGAATTACCCTCGTTCAGGCTCTTTAGCTGCCTCCCATGTGCACGGGTGTGACAGCGTGCATGTAAACGCACTCATGGTGAACAGTCCGGCGAGGTTACAGATCCACAGATGCCAGTTGTGCTGTCACTTTTCATGTTCACCCAATTTTAAGATTTTTCCATTATTTTTTTTCCCCCCCTTCAAGTCAAGGTTCTCAGGCCAACGGCCCTACGAGTGGCAACTTGCTGACCATCCCGAAGCAGAGGTCATCTTCTGTCACGCTGACTCATCACCTCACACCCCGGCGCACGGGTAAGTCTCCTGGCCATCCAATCCTTTATTGAAGCTCATTCAGTAGTAAACGTGAAAGTTGATTTAGGTCAAATTTTAACAGTCAAGGTGGAGCAAGTAGAAGGAAGACCTCCACCCCACAAACTGCAAACGTCAACCATGTAAAAGAGGAAGGGAGGTGCAGCAAATTAGAGAAGAGTCAGGAAAACCAGACCAGTCAGAAAATGATAAGAAGCATAAGTGATGGAGAGCAGTAGCCAAAAACCATGCGTCCCGCCATCCTTGTTAAGCGCTGGACCTGCAGGCCGTTAGTGTCCCATTGAGATGCCAAGTTAGGAACATCTTTAACTCTTTCAAGGCTGATGTCGACTTTTGTCAAAAGGAGGAGTTGACGATGGTAATCAACTGTAAACTGTGACAAAACCAATTGTTATGTTTTAGTTGGACACTCGTTGCCTGACGGAAAGTTCAATTCATTGGTTTGACCAAAATTTCCTGCGCTCCCGTGAGTAGCAAAAATGGGGCCGACATCTGGAGAGAGATCAAAGCGAATGCGTAAATCAAAATACTCCGCAGACGACATTTTGCCTATTATCTCTGAACTGGATTATGACTTGTCGGACTCCGATTTCGATACAAGTGATCGAAAACTAACGTGAGGTTCCAGCTTCAGCTAATTGTGATACTGACAATGTTCACCAGGTAGAACTGCCACTTAATAATGATAAGAGGTAGAAGCCACATTGCAGTGCACTACAACCGTGATCGCTGCTGCCCCAGCCATGCGAAGACAGCCTGGCAGCAAGCCCGCCACACATTCTTGGCAAACTGGCAGCCACAGCATGCAGCAACAGACGTTTTATGTTAATTTCTGTGTGAAACCATTGCTTTTCAGGAAACTGTTTTTTGGAAAAAATATTCAACCCTCAAAGAGTTAAGAGCCCCTGCTCCAGGTGACCGTCCCTCATTAGTATTTCACAAGAAAAAAATGGTGCTGGGAAAGCATCTGTGCCCAAAACGTATGCAAAGTAAATAAGGAAAGGGGGTACACAAGGGAGACGTAAAAGGTACACACCTGCCTCCCCGGTAAGTTCACGTCTCCTGAAGAAAGCCGGACATGGACTGCAGGAGGTACAGCACTTGGTGGAGGTCCAGTCTACCAAGCACCCGTGTGGTTTGAGCTTTGGCTCCGGGCACAAGTGAAGAGGTGGTTGGCATGCTGGGATATTTGCGCTACTTGTGTATTACCTCACCCTACCATGACTCAGAACTGCATTAAAGGAATCCTCCTCTCAAAAACATTCATGACGTTTGCAGTGATGGTCAAGAAGAATTTGAACTCTGATGTTTTAGTTCTGTGTGTGTGTCCTGCGGTGGGTTGGCACCCTGCCCGGGATTGGTTCCTGCCTTGTGCCCTGTGTTGGCTGGGATTGGCTCCAGCAGACCCCCGTGACCCTGTGTTCGGATTCAGCGGGTTGGAAAATGGATGGAAGTTCTCGATTAAGACCAAGATCAGGGTTCAAAGCCCAGTGGTCCAGAGTTTTTGAGTGACAGATGGACAACCCTTAGCATCCACCTTAGTAAAATAATAAATCCACCTTTATAAAAGAATGAGTGTCTGGGCAGTGTGTCCATTTGGTGTGCTAATGAATTATTCAGTAGAAGTGTGTGAAGAAACACAATGGGGGGCTCCTTTATACCAACAGCAATACGTCTGCATAATACCTCACTGTGACTGGGACAGCCAAGTCCGAACTTTTGAGTTTCTCTTGCTTTGTAGTCATTCCAGTGTGTGTTCAGACCAAAGTGTGTGTGTATGTATATATACAGTACTGTGTAAAAGTTTTAGGTAGGTGTGAAAAAATGCTGTAAACAAAGAATGCTTTCCAAAATGGAAGTGTTAATAATCATTTATTGTCATCAATCAACAAAATGCAGTGAATGAACAAAAGAGAAATCGAAATCAAATCAATATTTGGTGTGACCACTCTTTGCCTTCACAACAGCATCAATTCTTCTAGGTACACTTGCACACACTTTTTGAAGGAACTCGGCTGGTAGGTTGTTCCAAACATCTTGGAGAACTAACCCCAGATCTTCTGTGGATGTCGGCTTCCTCACAGCCTTCTGTCTCTTCATGTAATCCCAGACACTCTCGATGATGTTGAGATCAGGTCTCTGTGGGGGCCATACCATCACTTCCAGGACTTCTTGTTCTTCTTTACGCTGAAGATAGTTCTTAGTGACTTTGGCTGTATGTTTGGGGTCGTTGTCCTGCTGCAGAATAAATTTGGGGCCAATCATACGCCTCCCTGATGGATAAGTATCTGCCTGTATTTCTCAGCATTGAGAACACCATTAATCCTGACCAAATCTCCAACTCCATTTGCAGAAATGCAGCCCCAAACGTTCAAGGAACCTCCACCATGCTTCACTGTTGCCCGCAGGCACTCATTATTGTACTGCTCTCCAGCCCTTTGACGAACAAACTGCCTTCTGCTACAGCCAAATATTTCAAATTTTGACTCCTCAGTCCAGAGCACCTGCTGCCATTTTTCTGCACCCCAGTTCCTATGTTTTCGTGCATACTTGAGTCACTTGGCCTTGTTTCCACGTCGGAGGTATGGCTTTTTGGCTGCAACTCTTCCATGAAGACCACTTCTGGCCAGACTTCTCCGGACAGTAGATGGGTGTACCTGGGTCCCACCGGTTTCTGCCAGTTCTGAGCTGGTGGCACTGCTGGACATCTTCTGATTTCGAAGGGTAATACACTTGATGTGTCTTTCATCTGCTGCACTAAGTTTCCTTGGCCGACCACTGCGTCTACGATCCTCAACGTTGCCCGTTTCTTTGTGCTTCTTCAAAAGAGCTTGAACAGCACATCTTGAAACCCCAGTCTGCTTTGAAATCTTTGTCTGGGAGAGACCTTGCTGATGCAGTAGAACTACCTTGTGTCTTGTTGCTGTGCTCAATGACATGAAACTGTCTTCCACAACCTCACCTTGGTAGCAGAGTTTGGCTGTTCCTCACCCAGTTTGAAGCTGTTTCTGTTTCAGTTAATGACTGTGTTTCAACCTACGTGTGACATTGATGATCATTAGCACCTGTATGGTAGAATTGGTTGATCAGACACCTGACTAGAATCCTACAAAATCCCTGACTTTGTGCAAGTGGACCTATAAGAATTGATGCTGGTTTGAAGGCAAAAGGTAGGAACACCAAATATCGATTTGATTTCGATTTGTCTTTTGTTCGCTCACTTTGCATTTTGTAAATTGATAACAATAAACAATCATTATTTATATTTCTGAAAGCATTCTTTGTTTACAGCATTTTTTCACACCTGCCTAAAACTTTTGCACAGTACTGTACATACTGCTCAAAAAATGAAAGGACCACTTTGTAATGTGAGTATAGCATCAAGTGAATGACACTTGTGGGCTACTGATCAGGTCACTTAAGTAGCAGAGTGGCTTGTTCATCAGTTTCAGCTGCTTTGGTGCACTAGAGGGGCAACAGTGAGACGACCCCCAAAACAGGAATGAATGGGTTAACAGCTGGAGCGAGGCCACTGACATTTTTCCCTCCTCATCTGTTTTGTCACTTGTTTTGCATTTGGCTACGCTCCGTGTCACTACTGGCAGCATGAGGCCATACCTGGACCCTACAGAGCTGGCACAGGTAGTCCAACTTCTCCAGGATGGCAGGCACGTCAATACGTGGCATTGCCAGAAGGTTTGCTGTGTCTCCCAGCACAGTCTCAAGGACATGGAGGAGATTCCAGGAGACAGACAGGCAGTTACTCTACGAGAGCTGGACAAGGCCCCTCGTAGAATGTCCTTAACCCATCAGCAGGACCCACCGGTATCTGCTCCTTTGGGCAACAGGATGAGCACTGGCAGAGCCTACAAAATGACCTCCAGCAGGCAGGCCACTGGTGTGAATGTCTCTGAGCAAACAATCAGAAACACACTTCATGAGGGTGGCCTGAGGGCCGACATCCTCTAGTGGGCACCATGGAGCTAAATTGGCATTTGCCATAGAATACCAGAATTGGCAGATCCACCACTGGCGCCCTGTGCTTTTCACAGATGAGAGCAGGTTCACCCTGAGCGCACGTGACAGACGTGAAAGGGTCTGGAGAAGCCGTGGAGAACGTTATGCTGCCTGTGACATCGTTCAGCATGAGCGGTTTGGTGGTGAGTCAGTGATGGTCTGGGGAGGCATATCCATGGAGGGACGCACAGACCTCAACAGATGAGACCAGGGGTGTCGAACTCCGGGCCTGGTGGGCCGCAGTGACTGCAGGTTTTCATTCTCACCCTTTTCCTAATCAGTGAGCAATTTTCACTGCTAATTAATTTATTTTCCCTTCATTTTAATAGCCCTGTTTTTAAGGATTCAGTCCACTTGAATTGATTTGTTTCTTCATTAAATGGCAGCCAAACAGAAATGAGACGTGAAACGAGCCAACAGATGACCCGCTAAACTGGGATTTCAAACTCCAACCAATTTCACTCCAAACACTCTCTTAATGAGAAGCTGATTCTTGCTGTTAATTAAGCCCATTATTTAATTCAATGACTTGTTGCTGCTCTCATTCTGCCACAGCAGATATTTCCAAATTTGTTGATTTTTCTGTTTTTTCTAAGAACACCGTCAAAATGTTTTGGTGACCTGAGAGACCAATCTTACTGTAGACCTTCACCTTTCTTTATTTTCAGGTATTGTGCGATGGGCACAGGTGAGCTGGTCTTATGGTGGCTTGTTTGGCTCATTATTGTTTGGCTACTAATTAAGGAAAAAGAGACAATAAGGGGCCTGAGTTAAGTTAATTACAAACTACTGAGGACGATTTGGAGTTGCTGCAATGAAATTTCGTCCAAATGGACTTGCCTGCCACCTCATTTGTTCCCTTTGATTTTCGGGGTGTCTCTCTGTCAGTTGATCATTTTCATTTCCATCCTTTCATTCCTCACACATCACCACATCAGTCCATAGCAGTAGAGAGAGCCAGCAGGATTGTTTTCCCCATTGAGATCTGACGTGTTTTCAAAGTGGTCCTTTAATTTTTTTGAGCAGTTTATTTACCTATTTATGTATTTAAAGAACTTTTGTAAAAAGCCAGATTTCCTCCCCGGGGACTGGTAAAGTTCTCTCTAATCTAATCTAAGCTGAATGACCAATGAATGAAGAGAGGAGGCGGGTCTTCACTTACAAAGATCGTCCTCGACTGAGCGCGCTCCCTACTTGTTCACCAGAGGATTCTTCAGGTTGTACTTTATTTAACACTAGTTTAGTAAACGTGTGCGTTTGGGACATTGTGAGCATATAACTGGCCGCCTTCTGAATTATTCGACTAGATTTTTTCCAAATGTTCTATCAGTATAAATAAATAAATATATATATGTACACATATAAGTATAATTTTTTTTATTGATTTTATTGAAATCACACAACTTTCCATACAAATAGATCAATTTTACAAGAATAGGATTGAAAACAAATCAGCCCCCACCCCTGAGAAAGAGAGCATGGGGTGCAGAATAAAACTTAAACCTAGTAAAAATAAGCAAATAGATATATTAATAAGTGAATATAGATAAATGGAGAAGAAAAAGAAAAAAAAGAGAATAGGGAGAGAATCTGCTTCCTCAGTGCTTTAAGAGCTTATTCTAAAATGTTATTGATTAGATCCTGCCAGGTTTGGAAAAATTTCTGCACTGATCCTCTAAGTGAGAATTAGATTTTTTCCAATTTCAAATAATATAGAACATCAGTTACCCACTGACTTACAAGGGGAGAGTTAGGATTCTTCCAGTTGAGCATGATAAGTCTGTGTGCCAATAGTGTAGTGAAGGCAATCACAGTTTGTTTGTCCTTCTCCACTTTAAGCCCATCTGTGAGCCCACCAAACACAGCTGGTAGTGGGTCAGGAGGGATTGGGACACCAAGGCTGTCTGAAAGGCACTTAAAAAGACTTTGGTCCAGAATGATGTTAATTTGGCGCAGGCCCAAAACATGTGACCCAGTGAGGCTGGAGCTCGATTGCAATGTTCGCAGGTTGGATCTCGCCCTGGAAACATTTTGGACAGTTTTAAGTGAGACAGATGAGCTCGATATATAATTTTGAGTTGAATAATTGTATGCTTTGCGCATATGGAGCCCGAGTGAATTCTCTGCTTTGCTCCCTTCCACTCCTTTTCTGATATGTTGAGTGAGAGATCCTTTTCCCATTGTCCTCTTGGATCTTTGAAAGGGAGGGACTGTAAAATGGTTTTATATATTGCAGAGATGCTGTCTGAGTCCTTGAACCTGATGAATATTTTTTCCAGCATAGAGGGAGGTGGGAGATGAGGAAAATTGGGCAGGTTCTGTTTAACAAAGTTTCTAATTTGAAGATAGTGAAAGAAATGTGTTGCTGGAAAGTTAAATTTGGAATGTAATTGTTCGTAGGATGCAAAGACGTTGTCTACGTACAGATCTCTAAGTGATTTGATCCCAAATGTTTTCCAGACATTGAAAACTGCATATGTTTGCGAGGGTTTATCGTGCAGATAAAAGATTCTCCATCTTAAAATGTTTCCTACATTGGTTCCATATTCTGAGTGAGTGAAGCACAATTGTGTTATTAGTATATTGGAGATAATTTGCATTTATTTGGGCACAAAGCGAGGAATATAAAGATGAACTGCAGGATTCTATTTCTATTGCAGACCAAGCCTGTGTGTGTTCATCTATTTGTGTCAATGTCCAGGTTTTAATATGTTGTATGTTTGCTGCCCAGTAGTGAAACTGAAAGTTAGGTAGAGCCATGCCACCTTCTGCCTTTGGCCTTTGTAGGGTCGCTCTTTGGATACGTGGATGTTTTAAGTTCCAAATAAATGAGGTTAGGGCGGCACGGTGGCGCAGTGGGTAGCGCTGCTGCCTCGCAGTTGGGAGATCTGGGGACCTGGGTTCGCTTCCCGGGTCCTCCCTGCGTGGAGTTTGCATGTTCTCCCCGTGTCTGCGTGGGTTTCCTCCGGGCGCTCCGGTTTCCTCCCACAGTCCAAAGACATGCAGGTTAGGTGGATTGGCGATTCTAAATTGGCCCTAGTGTGTGCTTGGTGTGTGGGTGTGTTTGTGTGTGTCCTGCGGTGGGTTGGCACCCTGCCCAGGATTGGTTCCCTGCCTTGTGCCCTGTGTTGGCTGGGATTGGCTCCAGCAGACCCCCGTGACCCTGTGTTCGGATTCAGCGGGTTGGAAAATGGATGGATGGATAAATGAGGTTATGGTTGAATCTAATTTCTTAAAGAACGATTTATTGATGTATATTGGAATATTTTGAAATAAAAAGAGAAGCTTAGGGAGGATATTCATCTTCCATCCATCCATCCTCTTCCGCTTATCCGAGGTCGGATCGCGGGGTCAGCAGCTTGAGCAGAGATGCCCAGACTTCCCTCTCCCCGGCCACTTCTTCTAGCTCCTCTGAGAGAATCCCAAGCCGTTCCCAGGCCAGTCGAGAGACATAGTCCCTCCAGCGTGTCCTGGGTCTTCCCCGGGGCCTCCTCCCGGTTAGACGTGCCCGGAACACCTCACCAGGGAGGCGTCCAGGAGGCATCCTGATCAGATGCCCGAGCCACCTCATCTGACTCCTCTCGATGCGGAGGAGCAGCGGCTCTACTCTGAGCTCCTCCCGGTTGACTGAGCTTCTCATCCTATCTTTAAGGGAAAGCCCAGACACCCTGCGGAGGAAACTCATTTCAGACGCTTGTATTAGCGATCTCGTTCTTTTGGTCACTACCCATAGCTCATGACCATAGGTGAGGGTAGGAACATAGATCGACTGGTAAATTGAGAGCTTTGCCTTACGGCTCAGCTCCTTTTTCACCACAACACACCAATGCAGAGCCCGCATCACTGTGGACTCTGCACCGATCTGCCTGTCGATCTCACGCTCCATTCTTCCCTCACTTGTGAACAAGACCCTGAGATACTTGAACTCCTCCACTTGGATATTCATCTTAACAATGTTAATTCTTCCAGCTAAAGTGAGATGAAGGGTTGACCATCTATGCAAGCCTTGCTTGATTTTTTCCATACAGACAGCAAAATTTTGTTTATAAAGAGCTTTATGTCTACTTGTGATGTTTACACCACGACTACATTTTTTAATGGATGTTTCTGGTGATGTTTGCTGTGCTGTAGACGCTTATTCTATCAGAAACTTTATCTCCGTTCTGTATGAAAATGTGACATTAGCACATTTTTCTTGGACATCACCGCAGACTGCATGGGTTAAATTCATTTCTGGGTGGAGTGTTGCTTTAAGTTTGACTTTTCTATCACTCATCCTCCTGTTTCTTTGTATTCCCAGGCCCTTCTCCAAATCTCAGTCCACTAAATTCTCCCAGCCATGGCCCAGTGCCTGGCACCTCTCAGGTCACCCGGTCCCCGGTGGAGTTTCCAGACACTGCTGACTTCCTCACCAAACCTAGTGTCAATCTGCATAAGCCACTAGGAGGCGCCCTCAGCTCGGTAGAGTTCCCTCAGCAGTATCGGACTTCGAGCTTTCTGCACTGCTCCAGGTGGGCCTCGCTTGTTTGTTGGCTCTAATGTTATTAGACTCGTTCACTCTGTGATTTTTTTTTTTAATCACTTTCCTCATTTGCTTTTCCTAGTTGTGGACGTCAGATGCTTAAAACTATTCCCAGCGTGGAGTCCATGGACGGCACTTTCCAGTCTGCAGTCGATGTGCAGCTCAGACATAAAGGTAATTCTTCCCTGCCTTTCATGGCACTCTGGGCCTTTGACCAGTGTCACTCCAGTGTTGGGTAGCAGTCAGATGGGTTTTATCGTTTGTGATCCACTTAGTGTGGGGGAAACTTGTGAAGCTCCCCAAGTAGGACTAATCTCTGTGTTTTTGGGTATAGTCGGGTAAAAGTGGGAAATTAACCCATTTCAAAAATGTCTGGGGGGTAACTATAAACACTCATAAGGCAGGCAGTTTTGCCATGGAGAGCATCTGGAGTGCTATGTGCCTTTTTAGGTTGTGATAAAGGCACTATATTGGTGCCCGACCCGACACAGATAGACACGGAGGCACACGTGAAAATAAAAGAAAGGTTTATGTTTCTTCAGCTGGGGATCACATGTTCCCCAGCCCTAACACAGTCCCGCAAAAGCACAAACCCAAAGACCAAGACAAAAAGCTCACTGCTCTCTTCCCTGGCAAGCGTTGTCCTCCTCCTCCTCCCGACTCTCGCCCCGAGTAGTGGCTGCTGGCTCTTCTTATAGCCCACCCGGAAGTGTTCCAGGTGATGATTGACCTAATTCAGGCTGTACTTCTGGGTGTGGCTGCAATACAGCCCACATGGGCTCAGGAGGCCGTGCAGCTTCCCCTGGCGGTGGCCACGGAACCCTCTGGTGTTCCATGATTGTAACCCCGATGCAACCTGGGGGGTTGGAGCCTGCCACCAAGTGTTTGGGGAAAAAGTAAGTGGCCTCCCATGGCGCCAAAAAGGGTGTCCGGCTGGGCCTCGGCCGTCCTCCACAAGGTGCATTTGAATATTATGTGCAAAGCACCTATTGTGGTAGTCCTGTCTGTCCACATCAAACAGCCTGGCCCTTGTTGACTTATCCTTCAAAGAACTTTGTCCAGACTGTTCCACTTTCGTTGAGACACCTCAAACACATTGCGCTGTACAAAATTTTGAAATTTCAAAATCAACCATTAGGAAGAATAGGCAAAACTGCAAACTCGTCTATCTTAAAACGGAGAAGCGTTCTGTGCGACTTGGAACTTCTTTACTGTTTCATATTTACCTTCAGGACAGTGACATAAACTTGTATAGTTTGTATGGTTTCCTTTTTACCTCGCCTGACAGCTGCTTGAATGCCCAATACAAAGGAGTCGGATGCCGGGCAGAGTGCTGGCACAAAAAGCTCACATAGCAGTGCCCACGGCTGTCTTAACAGCATTATAGGCCCCCCTGGCAAAGCAGTACACTGGGGCCCCCACCCACACAACCACTAAATGGTTGATCAAATTAAACATATATTTATTGTATTGGTACTTTTAACAGAATCATTGTTTAAACTTTAAAGAAACATGTTGGATAGTAAAGATTAATCAACACAAATGTTTAAACAAAATAACATGAGCCTTAAAAAACACAAAAATGTCAACGTGTACATGATAGTCAATCGGTACACCATACAGACGGAGGTGGCACAGAATGAAATTACTATGAATTATTTATCACTAGCCATCCCCCGGGCTTCGCCTGTGCAGAAGTGAAACAGGACAGTGAGGAGGGCCCTGCTCAGCTCCCTACTCCTGACGTCACGCAAAATCAACCGGAATGTTCAAGCAAATTCTAGAAAAAAGCCTGATCTAAATCCGTTAAGTAGTTCTCTCGTTCGTTACCGAAACGGATGTAAGATACGCCCCAAGGCTGGCGCTTGAGTGAGGAAGGCTCTTCCCCTCGGCCTGCTGTGTCTCTCTCGGATTCGCGCAAATAAATCGATACCGCAAGCAAACTATGATACATAGCAAGATGAGAGGAGTCACAAAATCAACCGGACTGTTCAAGCAAATTCTAGAAAAAAAACTCGATCTAAGTCTGTTAAGTAGTTCTCTCGTTCGCTAGCTAAGCAGATGTTAAGATACGCCCCAAGGCTGACACATGTGTGACGAGAGTTCCTTCCCTCGGCCCGCTGCATCTCTCTCGGATTTGCGCAAATAAATCGGTACCGCAACTGAACTCTGATACTTAGCGCGATGAGATCAGTCACAAAATCAACCGGAATGTTCAAGCAAATTCTAGAAAAAAGCCCGATTTAAATCCGTTAAGTAGTTCTCTCATTCGTTACCAAAATGTATGTAAGATACGCCCCAAGGCTGGCGCTTGAGTGAGGAAGGCCCCTCCCTTCGGCCCGCTGCGTCTCTCTCGGATTCGCAAAAATAAATCGATTCCACAAGCACACTATGATACTTAGCGCGATGAGAGGAGTCACAAAATCAACCGGAATGTTCAAGCAAATTCTAGAAAAAAGCCCAATCTAAATCCATTAAGTAGTTCTCTCGTTAGCTAGCGAAACAGATGTAAGATATGCCCCAAGGCTGACGCGTGTGTGACGAGAGCTCCTTCATCTCGGCCCGCTGCATCTCTCTCGGATTTGCGCAAATAAATTGGTACCGCAACTGAACTCTGATACTTAGCGCGATGAGATCAGTCACAAAATCAACCGGAATGTTCAAGCAAATTATAGAAAATAACCCAATCTAAATCCGTTAAGTAGTTCTGTCATGAAAAGTGGAAAGACAGACACATTGGATTTTATATAGAGATTAATCAAGTGTTCAACACAAACTTTTGCGGAATTTATTTGCAGAGAATTGAGTCGAATTGCCATTAACATATACGCTTTTACGTTATGTCATGCATGAGATCCATCCACATACAGACACGTGAGGTTTGCAGAGGTGACCGTGATACTAAATCAGAGGCGAATGCCAATGTCCACTTGTAACACAATAACAAATATTTATAGTTTAGTAGAGTATTTATTTATTGACAGCAAGTCACAACATACATAGATTAGCAGGGGGCCCCTATGCTCATGGGACTCTGGGCAACTGCCCAGCATGCCCATGCGTTAAGACGACCCTGGCAGCGCCCTCTCCTGGTGCTTTAGGTAAGTTAACTGTAGAAGTATGAAACAAAACAAAAAGCAGGAAGTAAATAGAAGGGTAAGGCAATTATGTAAGTGTATATATAAGACTGAATTGACAGAACAATATTATCTGCAGATTATTATTATAAAGAACTGATGTTATCAATTAGCAGCTAATTGGGGCTTGAACTTATTATAAATATGGGAAAGGTGCTGCTGACCTGATTGATGGAAATATAGAACAGCTTTAGAAATGGAGCTGAAGGTGATCTGCAAGCAGAAGGTCGGAGCTGCTGGTCCCGCAACAAGGACTACACTGGCTACTAAATGCAAAGACGGGGCACAATTACGGCTTGTGCCATGCTGAGAGATACTTTAAGTTACGTACTAGTAGTACTTACTAGTTACTTACCAGTAGTATGTAGCTACTTACGTACTAGAGTTGCGCGGTATACCGTACTGAAAAAGTACAGACAATTTTTAAAATGGAAGGTATCAGCAGTTCAGTACTTACCGTACCTGGCAGGTGTAACAGACCTTGTGCTCAGCACTTCATTATTCCGCTCTTCGACACGCTGGAGAATCCATTGGGGAAATTTCAACTTGCTGGAAAATTCAAAAGAGGAACTACGGGCAGGCAGGAAGGTGATCATCATGTGGCTCTAGTAGGGGAGTGTGTTAATTTATGGCATGCCAGGGAGGCTGCAGTGAGGCGTTGAGGGGAGGGTGGGGCAGCGGGCTGTCCATTATTTGCATTAGGGACTGTTTCAGTAACGGTACTGAGGTCCGAAACGTGGTATCGATCAAAACTTTAGTACCGATCCAACACAATTACATACAAGAGACATGGCGTGTCTGATACTTAATCCATACCTTTCTGCTTAAGTGTATCTTCCAACTGGGGTTAAAATATCTATATATATATATATATATATATATATATATATATATATATATATATATATATATAAAATTCACTAAGCCGACAGAACAAGCAAGACAACCATGGGATACGCACGGCATAGCCACGCCCACCAACTCAGAGACCCGTCCACCAACGCTAAGACCATGGGATACGATGACAGCTCACATAGCCACGCCCACCGACAACAGAGCCCCGCCCACCAACAATTCACTAAGCAGCCGACCATGGCACATGCTGACAACAATTCGAGCGAAAGCATTTGCCAAGAATGTTTTCATTAATCAAGAACGAAAGTCGGAGGTTTGAAGACAGTCACATACTGTTGTACAGTAATCCCTCGCTACATCGCACTTCGCCTTTCGCGGCTTCACTCTATTGCGGATTTTATATGTAAGCATATTTAAATATATATCGCTGATTTTTTGCTGGTTCGCGGATTTCTGAGGACAATGGGTCTTTTAATTTCTGGTACACGCTTCCTCAGTTGGTTTGCCCAGTTGATTTCATACAAGGGACGCTATTGGCAGATGGCTGAGAAGCTACCCAACTTACTTTTCTCTCTCTTGTGCTGACTTTCTCTGATCCTGACGTAGGGGGTGTGAGCAGGGGGGCTGTTCGCACACCTAGACGATACGGACGCTCGTCTAAAAATGCTGAAAGATTATCTTCACGTTGCTATCTTCTGTGCAGCTGCTTCCTGAAGCGACATGCTGCACGGTGCTTCGCATACTTAAAAGCCAAACAGCCCTATTGATTTATTTGCTTTTCTCTCTATCTTTCTGACAGTCTGTGCTCCTGACGCGCACTCCTTTGAAGAGGAAGATATGTTTGCATTCTTTTAATTGTGAGCCGGAACTGTCATCTCTGTCTTGTCATGGAGCACAGTTTAAACTTTTGAAAAAGAGACAAATGTTTGTTTGCAGTGTTTGAATAACGTTCCTGTCTCTCTACAACCTCCTGTGTTTCTGCGCAAATCTGTGACCCAAGCATGACAATATAAAAATAACCATATAAACATATGGTTTCTACTTCGCGGATTTTCTTATTTCGCGGGTGGCTCTGGAACGCAACTCCCGCGATGGAGGAGGGATTACTGTAGTTCCGACCATAAACGATGCCAACAGGCGATCCTGACCCACCGGGCGGCCAACCAGGTAACCAAAGTCTTTGGGTTCCGGGGGGGGGGGGGGAGTATGGTTGCAAAGCTGAAACTTAAAGGAATTGACGGAAGGGCAGCACCAGGTGTGGAGCCTTTCACTTAATTTGACTCAACACGGGAAACCTCACCCTGCCCGGACACGGAGAGGATTGACAGATTGATAGCTCTTTCTCGATTCTGTGGGTGGTGTTGCATGGCCGTTCTTAGTTGGTGGAGCGATTTGTCTGGTTAATTCAGAAAACGAACGAGACTCCCGCCTGCTAAATAGTTACGCGACCCAAGAGCGGTCAGCATCCAACTCCTTAGAGGGACAAGTGGCTTTCAGCCACGTGAGATTGAGCATTAACATGTCTGTGATGCCCTTGGATGTCCGGTACTGCACACGTGCTACACTGAATGGATCAACGTGTGTCTACCCGGAGCCGAGAGACATGGGTAAGCCGTTGAACCCTATTCGTGCTGGAGACCGGGGCTTGCAATTGTTTCCCACGAACGAGGAATTCCCAGGAAGTACGGGTCATACGCTCGCCCTTTGTACACATCCCCCCCCTCGCTACTACCATGGTCGGGTGACTTGGTGGATTATATATAGAAAAGCAGCCGGAACCGCAAAGAATAATGAAAAGACAACGTGACTCACAGGTTCATGTGGAGTGTACACAGACGAAAGCGACTCAGGTGAGGAGTTGTGGGTAGGCACATGAGCAGGCAGTGCGTACTGAACGATGATTGTATGTTGGTTCGTAGAGTGCATTGTTGCAATGTTACTTTTCTTGGTGGTTTATTAAATTACGAATTTTTCAAATGTTCATTTTTTTCCCTGTGCTTAAAAATCATTAAAAAAGCGGCGTGATTATGCGGCATAGCTAGTTTAAGATAATTCTCACCTTTCATACTCCAGTTATAAAATTTGAATGAATTACTATGTTTTAACTAATATTAATAGCTAGATGGAGAACTTTCTAACTGCTTCATTCATGTGGTAATATTGATACTGTCGTGACACTTGAGAATTCCCAAGCATATTAACTCCCAAACAGAGAGGGGGAAATCCTGTCCAAAAAAAAAAAGCCCGGCTAGTAACACAGAGGGCCATGTAGAATCTTCATAAAAATAAAGATTTGTTCTTAACGAAAATGCTCCGAAATAGCATGAAGCTCGGTGAGCAAAGACAAGTCAAGGCAAACAAAGTCGCAGTACGGTCAAAGCTCCGGTGATAAGAATAAGCAACGTAAAGACACAGTAAACACCCACCGACTCCCGAGCACATTCAAATGAACTGCCAGGTACTGTGGGAGACCCTCGCCTTCTGCTGTATTCGACTAAAACTTGGAACTTGTAATTTCCGACCTCCAACTCAAAATAATGGAAAGAAAACCCAACCTGAACTCGGAATTCCTACTCACAATCTCGGGCTCGGTCTGTCAAGTCTGAGTTTGTCCGACATCAGATTATGATGTCAATCCAGAATGGCAACGTACACCGCGATCGGCAGTTTAATTATTTTATTAGAAGAATTTACTTTAAATGTTTTTGCCACTGATCATTGATGGCTCAACTGTGGAGGTTGTCAATAGCACCAAATTCCTGAGAACCTCACCTGGTCCCACAACACCAGCTCTTTAGCCAAGAAAGCCCAGCAGCGGCTCAACTTCCTGCGTAGGCTGAGGAAAGCTCATCTTCCACCAGCTACTCTTAACAACATTCTACAGAGGAACCATAGAGAGCATCCTGAGCAACTGCATCACTGTCTGGTTTGGAAATTGCACGATCAGGGATCGCAAAGGCCTACAACAGATAGTGAAGACAGCTGAGAAGATCATCTGTGTCTCTCTTCCCTCCATCATGGACATTTCCACCACACGCTGCATCCGCAAAGACACCAGCATTGTGAATGATCCAACACGCCCCTCACATTCACTGTTGACACTCTTGCCATTAGGAAAAAGGTACCAAAGCATTCGGGCCCTCACCTCCAGAATGTGTAACAGTTTCTTCTCCCAAGCAGTCAGAATCTTGAACACTCTTGGACTGGGCTGATATCTGACATATGTGTTCTGTTCTGCAGTGTTGCACATGTTTGCACATTTGACTCACATGCACCTTGTTACATGTTATGTGTCGTGGATTCTTCGTTGTCCTGTGTTTTATGTAGCCCCATGGTCCTGGAGGAACGTTGTTTCGTTTCACTGTATGCTGTACTACTGTATATGGATGAAATGACAATAAATACTCTTGACTTGACCTGACTTGACCAATCCATAGTACTGGATATTGAGAAGGTAAACGTTGACCTTACCACATTCACCGAACAGTAATGGAGTAACCGATGTTAGCCTGATCTGCGCGGCTGTTGTGCTCAATGGTTGGTTTGTGCAGCTTCCAAAGCAGACATTTTATTTATTGTGGCCAAGAGCTTAAAGAAATCTTTTCTAGACAAGACAACATACTTTTTGTGCCTTTCCAACTCTTCTCTTTCTTCTTCAATGTGCACTATAGAACTGTTTCGTTGCTTTCATGGGGACATCCATGTTTACTTTCCCACTTGGGTTAGGGTGGATGTGCGGAAGTTGCGAATGATGCAGTCAAGTCTTCCGACTTCCGAGCTCCGCCGTATGAAGAATGCAGCAGTCATATAGGGCTGTGGACAGTCCCTGGTTGTGATGGGCAGGTGGTCCCGACCTCTTGGGGAAACAACTCACACAGCACATGGGACACAGCAAATGTGACAGATGGCAGGGGTGGACTGACCCTTAACTGGCAGGGAGGGCAGTGTAAGGGATAGACGGGGGCAGACAGCCTTCCAAGAGTGTGTGCTGTCCCGACATGCCAGCGTGTTGCCCATTCATATGCCTACAGGGCATGCTGGGAGTTGCAGTCCCTTGAGGCAGCTGTGCTGCCACCTATTTTCCGGGTCTCCTGCCTGACCCCAGGACTGCTTGCTCCTTGCCACTGGAAATAAGTCCTGAATCCAGCATAAAATGGGACCATCTCGGTCTTCTCGGAGAGTTGAATGAAGTTGGGTGGAAGAGGACAATGCTTGCCTGGAGGAGTAAAGGAAAGGTTAGCACCTGTAGAAAGGTATTTTGTTTAATAAAAAGGTCATTTTGAATTCAGGACTGAAGTCGGTGTAGTTCTGTCTGAGATTTGGTGGTCTGTCACGCCCTCTAGTGGCCACACAAAAGATACACAGAAACTGAGTAAATAACCATATTAAGAAACAAATGAATCGAAATCGAACAAAACAAGAATCTGATCCCCAGCTAGAGGAGGAAGTCTGGCCGAAACCCAACAGACAGCGATTTGATTCTAGTTGTGGCCATTTGAGTATTAATAGTTTTCTTTTGGTAATTATTGGTAATTACTACTTGGGTGGGTATACTTGGAGAAATGTTAAGGTTAAGAAAATTCAACAAATATTAGTCACAGACACCCCCCCACACCCCCCCCCACCACAAACACACGTCAGTCGATGCCATTGTCACATCACTTGAATTGTAATCTGCTGTGAATGAAAGCTGTTGAGCCACCGCAAGGCTCTTCGTGCTTCGTTATTAACTCTGTTGTAAAGCACGGATTTAATGTCGTCTATTTACAGATGGAGCTGCATTCAGTTATCACCTTTATTTTTACAATACAACTCAGTCTTACAACAAGATTTAATAAACAAAAATGCAATAACTGACTCTAGGATGAAGGAACCAAAATGTAGAATGCTTCAGCTTTTAGTCACTGAAGGCTACACCATGTGGACATTTTCTAACTTGTGCGACCTGTAGGGGGCATTACAGCACCCCACACTCCCAGGCGTGTATTTCAGGCACTACCCCAGCAGGGTTTCATTCTTGACTGCACAAGAAGCAATACGTTTCTCCTCCTACACCTCCCATGCAGTCCCACCCAGTTGTGACCCCTTTTTTGCTGGACCCACGAATACTTCCGGTGTCAAGAAGGAAGCACTCCCAAGTCAGGCAGAAGCCCCTGAAAGTAGGGACAGCCCTCCCCAGTAACTCCCCCTGTCAGTGCCCTGGGAACACAATAGGCCTGCCCCCATGGGACCGCAACTCCCAACATGCCCCGCAGGTAAAAGAATGGGTTTAGTATCCCAGGAATTCTGCCGTCCAGTGTGCAGCGGGAGCGTCTACTCTTTCAAGGCAGTCCCACATCCATCTACAATAATTTTTCTTATTATAATATCAAAAATCCCAGGACGAGACGAGACTTTTTCAGAGAGACACTTTCACATGCCGTGAGATGAGACTTTGTGCCAAGAGATTTAACCACGGAAATAAAAGACAAAGAGTAGATGACAAAAGTAGAACGTCATAAAGAATTCAAAAACCGTTGGCGTGATACACATGCAGAGCAGATTAGAGATAATGGAAGTACGAAAATTCAAAAGTCTCAAAAAAAAATGATAGTAAAGATCGCATGAGTGCAAAACCAACGGAAATTATTAATCCGTGAAATAGCGGAACAGTGAAAACAGATTAAATATATATTGTTCAGATTTAAACTTTAAATCAGAGACTTGTAGATCGTCTAATTCATGTTGCCATCGGGGAAAAGTAGTGTTTTTTGACCAATGAAGAAGTGTATCCAGATTGATAGATAGATAGGAAAGGCACTATATAATAGATAGATAGAAAAGGCACTATATAATAAATAGATAGATAGAAAAGGCACTATATAATAGATAGAAAAGGCACTATATAATAAATAGATAGATAGAAAAGGCACTATATAATAGATAGGAAAGGCACTGTATGATAGATAGATAGATAGAAAAGGCACTGTATGATAGATAGATAGATAGATAGATAGAAGGCACTGTATGATAGATAGATAGGAAAGGCACTATATAATAGATAGGAAAGGCACTATATAATAGATAGATAGATAGATAGGAAAGGCACTATATAATAGATAGATAGATAGAAAAGGCACTGTATGATAGATAGATAGATAGATAGATAGATAGATAGATAGATAGATAGATAGATAGATAGATGGGAAAGGCACTGTATGATAGATAAATAGATAGATACACAGATAGATAGAAAAGGCACTATATAATAGATAGATAGATAGATAGAAGGCACTGTATGATAGATGGAGGGATGGATAGATAGATAGATACTTTATTAAATTCCCATACTCCAGTAGCAGCATACATATATTAACAATATTAAATTAAAGAGTGATAACAATACAGGTATACAGACAGACAATAACTTTGTATAATGTTAACGTTTACCCCCCCAAGTGGAATTGAAGAGTCGCATAGTGTGACGGAGGACCGATCTCCTCAGTCTGTCAGTGGAGCAGGACGGTGACAGCAGTCTGTCACTGAAGCTGCTCCTCTGTCTGGAGATGATCCTGTTCAGTGGCTCCAGTGGATTCTCCATGATTGACAGGAGTCTGCTCAGCGCCCGCTGCTCTGCCATGGATGTCAAACTGTCCAGCTTCGTGCCATGAGAATTAAAAGATTTGTTGTTTGGTGAAAGTGAAGTCCACATATGCGAGCGGCAGAGACACGAAGTTGCTGGCGTGTAGCGCAGGCCGGGGGGGTTGGCGAGCAAAGTGAGCAGAGGGCCTAGTAATAATAATAATAATAATATTAATTCTTTACATTTATACAGCACACTGGCCTTACTGCCAGGTAAGGGGATGTGGTTTATCCCAGCTGAGGACCTGCCACCCATTACACTTGTTTTGCGTTCTCCTCTGCACTGGCACGTTTATGTAACATGGAGTGTGTCTTCCCCTGCTGGTTTGCTGAAACAAGTGCAGCAAAAAAAAGAAAAGATGTTCCTTCAGCCTGGCAACATGACATAAAAGTCCAAAACCCTTTTGGGCGGGTTTTCTGTTTTGGTACCCGTGCTGAGGTCTGACAGCTGCTATTGATACTGAAGTTAAACTTTTATTACCACTGCAACACCAGTCCAAGTCTGTTGATTCAGTTGCACCGATGCGGGTTAGCAGCCATGATCATTACACATAAATAACACACAAACGTATCTGAACAATCTGAAAGTCACTTTGCCTTGATGACCTGCACACCACTTGATTCACACTTTGAGGACCATGTAAGATTTCGGAGCTGTTCTTTTTACCCCTGCTCTTGTGTTTTAAGGGGTGTGGTGGACAGCCAGGGCCCTTACCCAACTTGGTCGCCTTTGAAGTGGAAGGACCAGGGGGAGAGAGGGTACATGGGGCACTACTGTATCTCCCCGGGATTGCAAGATGGCAGTGGCGCCTCAGATTTCCACTGGGCTTCATGGGAGTTGGAATTCGGTACAGCCCTTCTGGGTTCCGTGGGTGCCACCAGGGGGACTGTGGAGCCTTCTTATTTCCTTTTTTTTTTTTTTTGATTGTATTGATTTTATTGAAATCACACAACATTCCATACAAAAAAATCAATTTTTACAAAAATAGGATCAAAAACAAATCAACCAGCCTTCTTATTTCACTGGGCTTCTGCCTCACCTGGAAGTGCTTCAGGACCATGCAAACGGGCCACCGGAAGTGCTCTCTTGTTTTAGGATTAAAGGAGCCAGAGTTGGGAGGTGGAGGACAACACTTGCTGGCGGAGGAGTGGAAGCAGAGAGAAGAAGAAGAAGACCTGGAGACAAAGACCAAGGGTTGCTGTGCTTTGTGCTTATTGTGCTTTAGATAGATAGATAGATAGATAGATACTTTATTAATCCCAAGGGGAAATTCACACTTTAGACAGCATCTGTGCTGTGGCAAACAATTAGGGAAGCATTTCCCACTAAATAAACCTGTGTGCTGTGCTGAACTTATGCCTCATCTCTGTCTGTGTCTGGTTTGGGGAGCTGGTGCATCCCCTTGGAGGCCACAGGGTCAAAATGATTTAATTTGGGAGTATATTTTTGTATTCAGCAATTATTTTTAGTTATGTTTTGTTTTTGGTTTTTAAAGCTTACTGTTGTCAGTCAGTCATTATCCAACCCGCTATATCCTAACATAGGGTCACGGGGGTCTGCTGGAGCCAAGCCCATCCAGCACAGGGTGCAAGGCAGGAACGAACCCCGGGCAGGGTGCCAGCCCACCACAGGGCAACAAACCTGCATGTCTTTGGACTGTGGGAGGAAACCCACGCAGACATTGGGAGAACATGCAAACTCCACACAGGGAGGACCCGGGAAGCGAACCTCAGGTCTCCTTACTGTGAGGCAGCAGCGCTACCACTGCTCCACCGTGCCGCCCGCTTACTGTTGTTTTTGCTATTTTATTTTTATTTTAGTAGTTCTTTTAGTTTGCCTTCAAATTAAATAGATACAAATGCAAGGGAAGTGATGTCGTCCTGTGTACGGCGTCCAGTGAAATTCTTCCTTTGTACTTTCGACGTCTGCCACTCTCTCTGGCACCATGATGATCAAGAAATGGATAAAGTGCAGGACTTGTTTTTCTTTCACCATGTACACCAGCCAGCATACCTGCTGCCCTACCGGACTCGCTTCAGTGCCATTCTGAGCTGATTTAGCTGGGCTCATGCATTTGGATGGCCTGTAGAGGGCAGCAGCCTTTCATTTTGGCTCACTGTGGTCAGGTGACGGCTCCTTTTGTGCCGCGCATTTCCATGCAGACAAGCCCATTTTTATGAGAGCCTCATCTGTTTATCCATCCATCCATTTTCCAACCCGCTGAATCCGAACACAGGGTCACAGCAGTCTGCCGGAGCCAATCCTAGCCAGCACAAGGCAGGAACCAATCCCGGGCACTCCGAGGTCAGGCAGAAGCCCCTGATAGATAGATAGATAGATAGATAGATAGGAAAGGCACTATATAATAGATAGATAGAAGGCACTGTATGATAGATAGATAGATAGATAGATAGATAGATAGATAGATAGATAGATAGATAGATAGGAAAGGCACTGAATGATAGATAGATAGATAGACAGATAGATAGATAGATAGATAGATAGGAAAGGCACTGAATGATAGATAGGAAAGGCACTATATAATAGATAGATAAATAGATAGAAGGCACTGTATGATAGATAGATAGAAAAGGCACTATATAATAGATAGATAGATAGAAGGCACTGTATCATAGATAGACAGACAGATAGAAAAGGCACTAGCCAGCATACCTGCTGCCCTGCCGGACTCGCTTCAGTGCCATTCTGAGCTGATTTAGCTGGGCTCATGCGTTTTAATGGCCTGTAGAGGGCAGCAGCCTTTCATTTTGGCTCACTGTGGTCAGGTGACGGCTCATTTTGTGCCGCACATTTCCATGCAGACAAGCCCATTTTTATGAGAGCCTCATCTGTGAGCCAATCCCAGCCAGCACAAGGCAGGAACCAATCCCGGGCAGGGCGCCAACCCACCACAGGACACACACACACACACACACACACACACACACAGACACAAACCAAGCACACACTAGGGACAATTTAGGATCGCCAATCCACCTAAAATGCATGTCTTTGGACTGTGGGAGGAAACCCACGCAGACACGGGGAGAACATGCAAACTCCACTCAGGGAGGGCCGGGGAAGCGAACCTCAGGTCTCCTAACTGCGAGGCAGCAGCGCTACCCATTGCACCACTGTGCCGCACCTCATCTGTTTACGTTTTTTTAACGTGGAGTTTCGGTGGGGCTTTTATGCAAGCCAGGGAGTCAAACTGGATGGGGCAGCAGACCACCACTGCATGCGCCTGTCATCTGTTGTCAGTGTGTTCACCCTCACGTATCTTGTGTTCTTTCAGGTTATTCCAGGGCTTAAAAATTTACCTTAAATTTACAGCAGAGCCATTTTACATACATTTACATTTACATTTACATCATTTAGCACATACCTGCTGTGTTGAAGCCTCAGTGCTGCTCTGTGAACTTATCTGAGCCCCCCTGGTTGTTACAAACAGAGCTGCAGCGTTAACACTGAAATGAACTTGAACTTTATGCTCATCTACAGATGATAAAACGTATGCGTTACCTGTCTTTTTATATGCGTTACCTGTCTGTCATTTTATTACTACATGTGTTTGTGATGTGCCGTCTGTCGGAATGGCTGGCACACAGACACTTACCCTCTTATTAAAGTGAAGTAGCTGTGCTGCCTGTCTAAGAAATGTAAGTAATCAACGGAGACCTCAGTGTTAACATTTGAAGCGCACCATCTGTTGGAATGTACTTTGTAATGCATGTTGCTGTAAAACACATTGCATTTGTCATTCCAACAGACGGTGCCTTTTCTATTCACAATTTCTAGTTACTGCATAATAAGAACTATTGTGGTGAACTACATACAAGGTCCACCCTCATCTATTTTTTTTTTTTATCGCTGTAAGACCCCTTTGGTGCAGTGACCATGGCGTCACTGCTGGCTTCTGCTGTACGCAGGTCTTGAAGTGGGCTCATGTGCTGCACCAGCAGTTGCCTATTTCTGCTTTGGGAACCAAAGCTTGGTGGCACATCATGGAGTGACCTCCAAGGAGACACTTTAGTTGTGCCCACCAAGTTGCTTCACCCTTCAGCCCCATTGTTTGAAGGATTTGTGTGCATAAGAGCACTCAACAGTCCAGTCCGGCTAGAATTTGAATGTGTTTTTTATCACATCCTAAACAGTGTAGAGTACTGCTTGTACTCGGGGAAGCCACTTGGCTAACGACGTCATCTTTGAGCTTCAGCTGACTTCCCGTTTTCCACGCAGTTCGCCACTTCGTCTCTTTTTCCTGTGCTAGACCGCTGTGTTTCCTTATTTGCCGCCGGCTCCACTTCTGTGCACGATTACAGCTGAAAGGCAAAGAAAGGACATGCTGCCTAAGGATACCCCACTCACTACAGCCTTATCACTGACAAATATCGAGAAATAAATAAAATACAGGTCGGCTCGTTTTCTCTTTTCAGTAATGTCACCAAATTTCAATCAAATCAGTCAAAATGTTTATTTTTTGGGGGGGGGGGGGCTATTTAGTTTTTCTGTTGTAGGGGTAGGGGCGGGGAGGGGGGGGTTTACCCCCTAATATTGATCTATCGAAATGTCCTTTCTTAGAGGATACCTCCTGGCCTAGATGTACCGTACTGCCAAATTTCAGCTTTTTAACTAAATAGGGGATAGTGTTTTTGCTGCGGAGTGTGAGACTGTGCATTATATATAAATGTGTGTGTATAAATACAGATGCGGCACTGACGTACTCTCTTGATCCACAGCTGAAGGAGCCGAAAGCACAAGTGACACGCAAGTCCTCGGCACAGCGGATGAGAGCAGGGCAGGCCTGAGAGAAGGTTGTGGACACACCTCAGACACGCAACAGTCCAGACAGGTATGCCGATGATGGGGAGCTTGGGTACAGTTGACGTTCTACTCCGCTTCGAATAATCCATATGTCGGGTATGCCAACAACACCCCTATCATTTTGTTATAATAATATTGCTGTGGCATTGTTTTTCGTGGAAGGGTCCTAGGTTGACCCTAGCCTTCCCTTTATAGTAATCCCTCTCTATATTGCGCTTTGACTTTCGCGGCTTCACTCTATCGCGGATTTTATATGTAAGCATATTTAAATATATATCGCGGATTTTTCGCTGCTTCGTGGGTTTCAGTGATACAATGGGTCTTTTAATTTCTGGTACATGCTTCCTCAGTTGGTTTGCCCAGTTGATTTCATACAAGGGACACTATTGGCAGATAGCTGAGAAGCTACCCTATCAGAGCACACGGTTAAGTTCCTGGGTGCTGATTGGCTCAGCAACGGAGCGCCAAATTCGATTCCGCTTTGCGTTAACCAGGAAATCTCGTCTCGCTCATTCAGCATCCACGTGTTTCGCTGTGTAAAGAGTTAACTTTGGTGCTCATCTTAGTGCGTAGTCAAGCCCTTCGTTATGGGCTCCAAAACGATCTGCTCCTGCTACTGCTTCAGGGGCCGTGCCCAACCGCCAACGGAAGATGCTAACAATTGGCGAAAAGATAAAAGTTTTGGATATGTTGAAGGAAGGGAACAGCTACACCGCTGTAGGACGCCGTTACGGCATCAATGAGTCCACGGTTCTTTTTATTTAAAAAGGAGGAAAAGAATATAAGATCTATGGCCGCAGTGTTCTTTAACCAGGGCGCAAAACGAGTTGTAAGTGGACATAATAAGGCGGTAGTCCAGATGGAATCTGCTTTAGGGATTTGGATTGAAGACTGCCGGAAGAAGAACAACGGCGGTGCTACAAAATCGCCTGAAGAGACTCCTTTAGAAGAGCTGTAACGCTATCCTTTGTTGTGCAGTAAAATTAAACTCATCGTTATCGGACAAGTCGCGGTGTCATTGTTGGTGAGTAACCATAATTAGTTTTCTACGTACAGTACTTAGTACATGTACGTATGTTTAGTGTCACTGTACACACATTTTACTGTATACAATTTTTCTTGCGTTGTACGTATTTATTGCTGGTGGCCTGTCTATTGTAATGGCTGTAACATCCATATTACTAAACGAGAATGGTAAACCGGATATGGATGCAGGGACCTGCCCGTGGACGCAAAAGACATAGTGCACAAGTGCCACACAAAGCCCCCCCCCCAGAGTGAAACGGGAGAGACTACGAACCATCAGAGTAGGAAACAAAGTAAAACGTCATAAAGAGGTTAAAGAACAGGGACAAACACATGGAGAGCAGGTTACAGAACAAAGCCCCCCTGCCCAGAGTAAAACGAGAAAGACTACGAACCGTCTGACATGCCGCAAGCAGGATAAAGCGAGGTCAGAAATAAAACACAGAATAGGAAACAAAGTAAAACTTTATAAAGGGATTAAAGAACGGGGACGAACACATGGAGAGCGGGTTACAGATGATGAAAACTGGAATGCAACAGCTTCAAAAAAACCTAGGCACGAAACACATGCACAGCGAGGGACAGAATATAAAGGCAGAAACAACGACAGTTAAACGTCCACACCACACAGCGGAGGTACACAGCATGGTAAAAACCGACATAATACGGAAAGCGCAGGCGTCGCCGCCATATTGTGAGTGGCACTAATGCGTGGTGAAAGCGCAGGAGGAGACATAGTAAAACAAGAGGAGTCAACGCCCCCTACGGAGTCCACAAAGGTTCATACATCAAACCCGAGATGGTACGGACTCGCGTCTGAAACCGCGGAAGCAAAAGTAACACAGCTTCGACACCGAGCCTGCGTGGACACATCTAATGAACGTGGACGCCTACAACACGCATCTCAAACTGCGTAGGCAAAGCAGGCACGGATTCAACACGACACAGCTCCAGTGACCGAGATACAAACACGCGCCTGCCTGGATATAATTAATGAACGCGGGCGCCTACAACGTGCGTCTGAAATGACGCAGACCAGGCAGGCACTGCTCCAAAAAGAAAGAGCTCGACTAAACGAGATACGAAGTGAAACGGGAAACATTACAGAGTCCGCAGTGCTCCACAATGCACCGCATAATAGTTCGGAAACAGCTTCGTAGTAACAGTGGGGAGACCCAGAGTGACACGGGCGAACGCTCCGTATTAAACATACGTCATCATCACACGTCCAAACTATACAGCATAGGTGAATCACATTACAGTGATGTATTATTAACAGACAATAAACATCACAGTATCGCAAACAAATGAAAATTATTACTCGAAAAAGGGAAATTATATTCACCACGTACCAGGTGTCATTGAAACAAAAGCAGAATACAGCGAGATCAGAAATGAAAGACAGAGTAGAAAGCAAAGTAAGACGTCATAAACAGGTTACACGAGGGGGCCAAACACATGGACAGCAGGTTACAGATAATGAAGACCGGAATTCAAAGGCTTCAAAAACCAAAGCTCGACTGACCGAGATACAAACTGAAATGGGAAACACTACGGGGTCCGCAGTAGTCCACAATGCACCGCATAATAGTACGGACGGAGCTCCATATTAACAGTGGGGGGCCCCAGAGTGACACGGGCGAACGCTCCGTATTAAACGTGCGTCATCCTCACACGTGGCTGCCCAGCGGGCACGGGTTCAAAACGCTGGGGGTAGGCGAGCGAAGCGAGCAGGGGGCAGAGCCCCCTTGTATGTGATATAGGAGACGCTTGATATCTTTAAAATAACGTTTAGGTTTTACTGTATATAAACAATGTGTTTACATACATAATTTCAACGAATCTTACCTAATATCTAAGAGAATACAAAGGGTTAATGCTGTATAACTGTGTGGGAAATGTTTATAAGAGTTTGTGAGAGTTTATAAGGGCTTAAAATATATAAAAAGAACCATATGAACATATGGTTTTTACTTTGCGGATTTTCACCTTTCGCGGGGGGTTCTGGAACGCGACCCCCGCGATTGAGGAGGGATCACTGTACACTCTTTAATATGTAGACATTTACAAATTGCCTCAAACCCCACACTCTTACCACACCGTCAGGTATTTTAGTTCTCCCACCCGTCGCTCCGGCCGTGTCTTTCCTGAAGGCCAAACAGTGACAGAGAATTGAAAGCGAGGCTCAGAGTGGCACCCAGTGAATGTCCTGGAAAGGTGACAGAACCGCAGCCAGCGTTTAAACGTCAACTGCTTATTGGTGGATGTCTGCTCTGGCTGAGGGTAAGCAGGGGAGGTGTCAGTTTTAGATTGGAAGCACCACAGCTGAGGGGATTGTAATGGATGGATTCTGCTTGATTCTATGGATCCTCGATTTTATATTGGAATTTAGTTATTGTCTGTCTGTTTATTGAACTTTTTAACCTCCAATAAACATGCAGAGCAGTGAGATGAATAGTCCAGAGAGGAGACCCCTCTTAACGATATACGGGATGCGCCCGATTGTGAGGCAGAGCTGGGACGTGCGTGTGCAGTCAGGCTTGGGGAACGAAAAAAAAGTAAATGGCGGCTTTCAAGCCCCTCGTTCTCTGTTGTTTATAAGCGCGATTGGAACTCCAAGGGGAACCACTGGCTGCCTCCTCTTCAAATGTGTACATATGGGGCTACGTGTATATATATATATATATATATATATATATATATATATATATATATATATATATATATATATATATATATATGTGTGTGTGTGTGTATATATAGGGGGATAGGCAGATCACGCGGCACGGCAGAGGCAGCAAGCCACACTTTTACGTCCCGCGAGAGAGACAAGTCACGTCATACTTACAACCTTTGGAAGCAAGTCCCGTGATACACATGCAGAGCAGCTTACAGTTAATGGAAGTAGGGCAATTCGAAAGTCTCAAACAAATGAGAGTAAAGATCACATTAGCGCAAACATATGGACAATATTACTTGGTGAAATAACGGAACAGCGAAAAGAGATCGAATAGTGTTTGAGGATGTCTGGGGGACGAGACGGTGCTGTACAGGCTTTTAAACGATTGTACCGTCGCACGAAATGCAAATCACGCGGCACAGCAGGAGCAGCTGAGCGAGCAAAGAGGAGGTAAACAAATCAACTGTTATTTGTTTCCCATTGTATCTCCATTTAAGAGGGGTTTCGGAGGGGCGGCCGCATCTCCTTGGGGTGCATTCAGTCCCCCCACTTCACAACGGCCCATAGTGCTGGCTATCGGGTATGGGGGTAGGGGTTGTCGAGCAAAGCGAGCAGGGGGTGAAGCCCGCTTATATATATATATATATATATATATATATATATATATATATATATATATACTAGCAAAATACCCGCGCTTCGCAGCGGAGAAGTAGTGTGTTAAAGAGGTTATGAAAAAAAAAGGAAACATTTAAAAAATAACGTAACATGATTGTCAATGTAATTGTGTTGTCATTGTTATGAGTGTTGCTGTGTTTTATATATATAAAATACACACACACACATATAAACATATATATACATATACATATACACATATATATACATATCTACATATATATATATATATATATATATATATATATATATATATATATACACATATACACATCCACATATCAACATATATATATACAAATATATACACACACACACGCTTTATGGGTGATGATTGTTTTAGTCTTTTTATCTTTATTTTATTTTATTGTAGAATCAACTCCTATCTGCGCACAGCAGGGCAGCCGTGGGCGGATGCGTATGGTGTATTCACTCCATGTTATCGTGCATTGCGCTGTCAGTGTTATTTTGATAAAAGAATTTGAACAACATATAAGAAGCGTATAAATTATTAAACAGTAAAACATTAACATTTAAGAAGTAAAGTTACATTAAGTACTACTGCAGTGCCTTCGGGTATACCTCATTTTTTGTTTGCCCATTACATGCTTAAATGTATACATTTTTTGGTGCACCTACCCGAGAACACGCGACATATAACCGAGCGTGGGAGAAGCATGGATTTTAAACACGCGTTGAGTTCATCTGCTGGTCTCCCTCGTGGAATAACTGGTAATGTTTGAGTAAAATCTACAGCGAGTAAAACGACATTACCTCCTATTTTTTTTTTTACGATCTCTGAGATCTTGCTTTTTTCGGTTCAAGGCTTCATAAGCTCTTTTATGTTGTATGGTGTACTTATCCCAAACCATCATCTTTGAATGTTGCAAGACTTTTGCCTTGTATGTAGATCGGGGTAATTACATTCATTGCATTCCTAGTCTGAATCACAATCTGATTGTATGGGTGGTTACCTGGCACTGTAGGGTTGCCACCCGTCCTTTAAAATACGGAATCGTGCCGCGTTTGAGAATGAAATTGCGCGTCCCGTTTTGAATCAATACTGGACGTGATTTATCCCGTATTTTTTTTATCATTTTTTTTTTAAAGCAGCGTCTCATGCAAATCATCCCACACGCATTTTATGAAGATGCTTCCTTTCCTACTTTTGATTGGGTAATACTTGATGTCATCGTTAGTTTGATTGGTGTTTTTAACTGTCCAGTGAGGAGGGCGTGTCTTTTAAGTACAGTCTGCAAAATGTTGGCACTGAGATGTGGCGTCAGCGCCATAGTTGAAGTCCCTAACGTTGCGGTCAGCAAGTCGGCTAACATCCGCCATGTGCCGTCTTTCAGTTGCGAGAAGCAGATCATAGAATGGTTGAAACTGTTGCCCCTAACGTTGCGCCACGGCGTGTGGTTCGTTTATACCTCGTGTCTTCTCATTAAACTTTTATCTCGCGAATATGTTATTGCAATCCGCAGCGGGAGCGTTTCTATAAACTTATTTGAAACTTACGTTTTACACCGTGCTTTGTTTCCCTTATGAACATGCTTGTATGCTTAACTCGCTCCGTTCTCAATTGTTTAATTAATTTTTTGCTCTTCGCTGTTTGCGGCTGTTCCTCCATTTCCCCCTACTTCGTTCTTTTATCTCGCGAATATGTTATTGCAATCCTTAACGGGAGCGTTTCAATAAACTGATTGAAAATAGTCTTGCATTTACCTTTTTAGTAAAAGGCGAGCTTTTAAGCCTGAGAAATCACCCCGTAAATGCACACCTTTAATTGGACATGTGTTAATATGTATGGTTACACAGTATTAAAAGACAGTGAACAACGTCAGTTACCTTCCTTCCCGCGTTTGATAAAAGGTGAGCTTTTAAGCCTGAGAAATCACCCCGTAAATGCACACGTTTAATTGCACATGTGTTAATATGTATGCTTACACAGTATTAAAAGACAGTCAAAAATTAACGTCATTTACCTTCGTTCCCGGGTGTGACTCGTGCTGTAAATGTCTTCCTTGTTTTTAGTTCACGTGATTACGTAGGAGGCGTGATGACGCGATACGTGACTCCGCCTCCTCCATTACAGTGTATGGACAAAAAATATGTTCCAGTTATGACCATTACGCTTTGAATTTCGAAATGAAACCTGCCTAACTTTTGTAAGTAAGCTGTAAGGAATGAGCCTGCCAAATTTCAGCCTTCCACCTACACGGGAAGTTGGAGAATTAGTGATGAGTGAGTCAGTGAGTCAGTCAGTCAGTCAGTGAGGGCTTTGCCTTTTATTATTATAGATATATATATACGAGGTGCGATCCAAAAGTTCCCGGAATGCACTTATTTAAAAGCATCCACACCAAATAACAATTAATGGTGAACAGTTCCTTCAAAATAGTCGCCTGCTGAGTTGATACACAAATCCCAGCGAGATTTCAACCTTTCGAAGCACCTCTGCAAGTCATTTCTTGTCAGTGTGTGTTCAAGACGTTGGTTGTTACCGCTTGGATCTCCTCCACCGTCTCTCATCTGCGTCCCTTGAGCCTCATCTTCATCTTAGAAAATAAAAAAAAAAAAATCAGGCGGTGCTAAATCAGGGGAGTACGGAGGGTGGGGAATGGCAGTAAACTTTGTAGAAGCCAAAAATTTGCGCACAATCAGAGATGTGTGAGCTGGTGCATTGTTGTGATGCAAAAGAAATGACTTGCCAGCCCACATCTGAGGATGTGTTCAGCAAATTCGATTTCGCAAACGCCTCAGAACATCCCTGCTTGTTGCAACATTTCATGGCTTCCTTTTGCTGTTTTTCCCAGTTTAAAACAGAATTTAACACTCAGTCTTTGCTCTTTCAAATCACTCATTTTCACGAACAACCCTTCACAGACACAACCGAAGTTTAAACGAGAACTGCGACTTGAAAAACAACTGCGCTGACATTATAACTGGTGATAACAGCTGTCAAAGACAACTTGAACTGCTATCTAGCGGCGATTGATATAACCAAACCCTTCTGGCTGCAGAATAAATGCATTCCGGGAACTTTTGGATCGCACCTCGTGTATGTGTATATTCACGTATTCACAGCGCTTCATCACTTTTTCCACATTTTGTTATGTTACAGCCTTATTCCAAAGTGGATTAAATTCATTTTTTTCCTCAGAATTCTACACACAACACCCCATAATGACAACATGAAAAAAGTTTACTTGAGATTTTTACAAATTTATAGACAAATGTTTGTTTGCAGTGTTTGAATAACGTTCCTGTCGCTCTACAACCTCCTGTGTTTCTGTGCAAATCTGTGACCCAAGCATGACAATATAAAAATAACCATATAAACATATGGTTTCTACTTCGCGGATTTTCTTATTTCGCGGGTGGCTCTGGAACGCAACCCCTGCGATGGAGGAGGGATTACTGTATATATATATATATATATATATATATATATATATATATATATATATATATATGTACTGTATATATATATATATATATATATATATATCCTCTTTAATAAAACCCCTGTGTGCGTGCAGTGTCTGTTTGTGTGTATCTTCTGGTGAAGTGCGCATTAGTTAATTTAAAGCACAACAATTTGTTAAGTTTGAATGTCTGTGTTTTGAGGTGTGACTGGAGTACTACAGTCTTCAGTAGTATAAGCCTGGAGGAGATTCTTAATGCAATGCCTATGTTTTAGCTGTCTCTCTACTGCCATCTAGTGCTTCTTCTTCTAATTCATTCGCGGACAAACAAACATCAAGATCCAAATGAAGACTATATATATATATATATATATATATATATGGTTGAAATAGTTTACTGTCAAATAAATGCAAAGAGTACACGACACGTGTTTCGCCCTCATTCTGGGCTCATCAGGCGTACACACTCCACTGCACTCCCTCTCGGGAATCGAACCTCGGACGTCAGCGCCAGAGGCGATGCCCCTAACGTTGCGCCATGGCGTGTGGTTCGTTTATTTGACAGCATGTAGATCGGGGTAATTACATTCACAGCATTCGTAGTCTGTGTCACATATATATATATATATATATATATATATATATATATATATATATATATATATATATATACACACAGTGGTACATCTGTTCACGACCGTAATTTGTTCCAAAACTCTGGACGCAACCCGATTTGGTTGCGAACCAAACGTAATTTCCCCATAAGATTGTATGTAAATATAATTAATCCATTCCAGACCGTACGAACTGTATGTAAATATATATGTTTTTTAAACACAAAAATAGTTAATTATACCATAGAATGCACAGTGTAATAGTAAACTAAATGTAAAAAACATTGAATAACACTGAGAAAACTAACATTGTAAGAGTTGGCACTAGACCCTTATGAACCGCTCGCTGTAAACACTTTTTTTATGAGTTATAAGCACATGGAAAAGAAATTAAATGTCTCTTCTCTTACAAAACTTCTCAAACCGTCCTGTACTGGCTTTAAATTCCTCACCTTTGCCACTCGAAGAAGGATTTTTTTTCAGCAAATCGCCATGAATCTTCCTGGCTTTCTCGCATATGATCGCCTCGCTTACGCTATTCTCCCCTGCAAGTTGCTTCTCGTTCAGCCACACTAGTAACAGTTTTTCCACCTCTTCCAGCACTTGAGGCCTCTGCTTGGTTAACATCAGCTGCTTTGTTAGGCCCTCTATACGGTGTGTACGAACGCGCCTAGGGAAACTGGCCGCCAGTGTTTTTGTTTGCTTGTAACCCGATTTGTACGTGTTCAGAAACGTTCGTGACCAGAGGTTCTGCTGTACAGGCAAAATTCTGTTACAACGAATTTCTTTAGAACAAACTAACTCTCATTAGTTTTTTATTCCTAAGCTTTCGTTTCCTACCAGGAGTCATCATCAGTGCAAAGTGAATAGACATACAGGAATCCAATGCAATATACAGTATAGCAAATAAGGAGAGGGGGGTGTGTGGATTTTTTGGTGGGGTTCAGAGGGTGTTGGTCATAAAGTCTTATTTATTATTTGCATGTTCTTCTTTTGAAGCCTGCATATGCTCTGTTCATGTCCAAATGTCTGTTAATGACATTTTTCTTTAACTATTTTTCACTAAATAGTTCTCTGACACTTTTAGTATTAGCCTTGAAGTTGGGAGGAAGAGGAGGGTCCAGGTGGTTGGACCCTGGAAGTGATATAGTGGATGGAATGGTGAGAAGAGAGATGCTTATTAGACAGCGCCACCTCATGTCTCGCTGGAAAATGACACTGACTGAAGCCCTTAAGCTGCTCCCCATGCGCACGCGTGTGACACTGTGAATAACCGGACTGTTGTCATTGTCATTTTTTGATGTGTAAATGCAGCTGCGTCCTTTTTGGTTGTTACAAGACCTTTATCCTCCTTTTTGGTGCTCACAGGTGGAGCGGAACGCACTGTTGGATTCTTTACTAGAAGACCACGATGCTTTAATGGAAAAGGTCAGCAACTGGAACTTCCCCATCTTTGACCTGGTGGACAAGACCGGAGGCAAGACAGGAAGGATCCTCAGCCTGGTAATAATTTGCAGTGCGAGCGGAGAGAGCACAGCTGTCTGCCGCTGTTGTTTGCCCAGTTGTGTTAATGAACTGTACGATATTTGCAGGTGAGCTACACCCTCTTTCAGGACACGGGCCTCTTTGAAATCTTTAAAATCCCCACTCAAGAGTTCATGTCCTACTTTATGGCACTGGAGGATGGCTACCGAGACATTCCCTGTGAGTAGCCAGAGTCTAACCTGTGGAAGGTGTTGCCTTGTTGAGAGAAGCAATTACCTGGTGTGAGCCCAGTCGCGTGTCTCTTCCCTCGCAGATCACAACCGTGTCCACGCCACTGATGTCCTGCATGCCGTCTGGTTCCTGACGACGCGGCCCGTGCCTGGATTCCAGCAAGTGCACAACGAACATGTGACGGGTAGCGACACGGGTATTTCAGTCTTGCCATTCCTGTCTCTAGTCTACCATCCTGTGCGTTGTGTTTGTGGTTTGCCATAAATTGTTCAGTCTGCTTGTTTGTTGGTGACTTAATGTACCGGGGTGAGGGCCTTTTCTATGCCGAGTGATCGAAGGTTTGTGAACGGCTGCTCAGTCATAACACGTGCTTTATATTGCAGACTCGGACAGCGGCATTTCGCCAGGCAGAGTAGCCTACGCCACCTCAAAAAGCTGCTCGATAAGTGATGATAACTATGGCTGTCTGGCTTGGAACATCCCGGCCCTGGAGCTCATGGCTCTCTATGTAGCAGCCGCCATGCATGATTATGATCACCCAGGCCGAACAAACGCCTTCCTGGTGGCCACAAACGCTCCCCAGGTAAGTCTTAGCATTCTGTCCTTCTGCTATCACTGCTTTGTGTAGTGACTGCCTTTTTTGTCTCTGTATATACAGTTACAGTTTCCGTATACTTTGGATGAATTCTTTCAAACTCACTTTCTACGCCTGCGGCAGATTTTATATTAACAAACTTTACATTTGGCATGTCGTGTAAGATGTCTACTCTGTGCAGGGCAAAGTCATTTTTTCCCACCAACGATGTTCATAGATCTCCCAAGTATTTCACTTTTTAACGACTGTGTGACAATTCCAGTGGGTCATATTTGGTTGCATTGCCTTTAAATCGTTTCACTGGAACCAAACGTTTTTGTTCGCCTTCAACGAGCTTCTTACGATAAGTTGCTGGAATTTTGGCACCTTTCCTCCAGACAGAACTGGTGTCACTGGGACAGGTTCGTAGGCCTCCATGCTCACATACACTTTTATAATTCTACCTTTCTACCTTTTTATCTAGTTTGCAATTTAATATTGTTTCTTTATCAGTATGCTGCTGCTGGAGTATGTGAATTTCCCCCTGGGGCTAATAAAGTGTGTGTGTGTCTGTGTATGTCTGTCTGTCTGTCTGTCTGTCTATCTACCTATGTATCATATAGTGCCTTTCATATCTATCTATCTATCTATCTATCTATCTATCTATCTATCTATCTATCATATAGTGCCTTTCATATCTATCTATCTATCTATCTATCTATCTATCTATCTATCTATCTATCTATCTATCTATCTATCTATCTATCTATCTATCTATCTATCTATCATATAGTGCCTTTCATATCTATCTATCTATCTATCTATCTATCTATCTATCTATCTATCTATTATAGTGCCTTTCATATCTATCTATCTATCTATCTATCTATCTATCTATCTATCTATCTATCTATCTATCTATCTATCATATAGTGCCTTTCATATCTATCTATCTATCTATCTATCTATCTATCTATCTATCTATCTATCTATCTATCTATCTATCTATTATAGTGCCTTTCATATCTATCTATCTATCTATCTATCTATCTATCTATCTATCTATCTATCTATCTATCTATCTATTATAGTGCCTTTCATATCTATCTATCTATCTATCTATCTATCTATCTATCTATCTATCTATCTATCTATCTATCTATCTATCTATCATATAGTGCCTTTCATATCTATCTATCTATCTATCTATCTATCTATCTATCTATCTATCTATCTATCTATCTATCTATCTATCTATCTATCTATCTATCTATTATAGTGCCTTTCATATCTATCTATCTATCTATCTATCTATCTATCTATCTATCTATCTATCTATCTATCTATCTATCTATCTATCTATCATATAGTGCCTTTCATATATCTATCTATCTATCTATCTATCTATCTATCTATCTATCTATCTATCTATCTATCTATCTATCTATCTATCTATCTATCTATCTATCTATCTATCTATCTATTATAGTGCCTTTCATATCTATCTATCTATCTATCTATCTATCTATCTATCTATCTATCTATCTATCTATCTATCTATCTATCTATCTATCTATCTATCTATCTATCTATCATATAGTGCCTTTCATATCTATCTATCTATCTATCTATCTATCTATCTATCTATCTATCTATCTATCATATAGTGCCTTTCATATCTATCTATCTATCTATCTATCTATCTATCTATCTATCTATCTATCTATCTATCTATCTATCTATCTATTATGTAGTGCCTTTCACATCTATCTATCTATCTATCTAATTGTGTTGAGGTCAGGGTGTTGTGACGGTCACTCCAGTACCTTGACCTTATTGTCCTTTTACCCTTTTTGCCACAACTTTGGTGGTCTGCTTGAGGTCCTTGTCCATTTCGAAGACCCACTTGTGACTGAGATTCAACCTCCTTGCACTACCTCCCTTGGGACACTAGAGGGCAGTGTAGCCGCATGAGTGTAAGGCGAGTTCAAGAATGGGTAAAACATGTGACTCAGTTCAAAAGTTTGTTTTAAAATATTTAGTGAAAATTCAAAGCAAATAATCCACACAAGAATAAAGAAAAAAGTTGTTACACACGTAGAATAAAAGGCAAAAAATTTGAAAAAATGTTATCTTCTTTAAACTTAGCTTTTCTTGTCAATGTTTTACTACTTTTTCTGTATGCTTTAAATGTATGGTGCATCACATACAATTAAGTGCTTTGTTTTCTTTGTTTTTCATGTTCCTTGGCACCAGAGGTGGCAAAGGTACACAAGTTCTTTACTCAATTAAAAGTACAGGTACTTGCGTAAAAAGAGACTCTGGTAAAAGCACAAATACTCATTCAACTTTTTTACTTAAGTTTTCGAAAGTTCGTTATGGGGCACGGCGCGAAATGAAACATAGTCATATGAAAAAGTTTGGGAGCCCCTCTTAATTCTTTGGATTTTTGTTTCTCATTGGCTGAGCTTTCAAAGTAGCAACTTCCTGTTAATATCTGACATGCCTTATGGACACAGTAGGATTTCAGCAGTGACTTTAAGTTTATTGGATTAACAGAAAATATGAAATATGCATCATCACAAAATTAGACAGGTGCAGAAATGTGGGAACCACAACAGAGATATGACATCAATACTTAGTTGAGCCTCCTTTTGTCCTCTAGACGCTGTCCTCCTATAGCCTCTGATGAGCGTCTGATTCTGGATGGAGGTCTTGTTCACCATTCTTCATACAAAATCTCTCCAGTTCAGTTCAATTTGATGGACAGCCTGCTTCAAATCATCCCATAGATTTTCGATGATATTCAAGTCAGGGGACTGTGACGGCCATTCCAGAACATTGTACTTCTCCCTCTGCATGAATGCCTTTGTAGATTTCCAACTGTGTTTTGGGTCATTGTCTTGTTGGAATATCCAACCCCTGTATGCATAACTTCAACTTTGTGACTGATGCTTGAACATTATCCTGAAGAATTTGTTGATATTGGGTTGAATTCATCAGACCCTTAACTTTAACAAGGTCCCCAGTCCCTGAACTGGCCACACAGCCCCACAGCATGATGGAACCTCCACCAAATGTGACAGTAGGTAGCAGGTGTTTTTCTTGGAATGTGGTGTTCTTCTTCCGCCATACAAAGCGCTTTTTGTTCCGACCAAATAACTCCATGTGTGTCATCAGTCCAAAGTGCTTTGTTCAAAAATGAATCTGGCTTGTCTAAATGAGAATCAGCATACAACAAGTGACTCTGTTTGTGGTGCAAGTGCAGAAAGGGCTTCTTTACTCATCACCCTGCCATACAGATGTTCTTTGTGCAAATTGTGCTGAATTGTAGAACGATGTACAGATACACCAGCCAGATGTTCTTACAGGTCTGTGGAGGTGATCTGTGGGTTGTCTGTCACCATTCTCACAGTCCTGCTCATATGCCGCTCCTGTATTTTTCTTGGCCTGCCAGACCTGCTGGTTTAACAGCAACTGTGCCTGTGGCCTTCCATTTCCTGATTCCATTCCTTACAGTTACAGAAACTGACAGTTTAAACCTCTGAGACGGCTTTTTGTAGCCTTCCCCTAAACCAGGAGACTCAACAATCTTTGTTTTTAGATCTTTGGAGAGTTGCTTTGAGGATCCCATGCTGTCACTCTTCAGAGGAGAGTCAAAGGGAAGGAAGCACAACTTGTAATTGACCACCTTAAATCCCTTTATATCTCCTGATGGACACACCTGTCTATGAAGTTCAAGGCTTAATGAGCTCATCACACCAAGTAATCAGCATTGAGCAGTGACAGGCATTCAAATCAGCACAATGACAAGGGGACCCACATTTGTGCACAGCCAGTTTTTCACATTTGATTTCATTTCATACAACTAAATACTGCGTCACTAAAAATCTTTGTTCAGAAAACACCGCAGTACTCCTAGGAAATGAAAGACAGACCACTGTTATCTGTTTTGTTGAAAGGAGAGTCCATTATAATGCAGGCTGAGAGGGGGTCACAGACTTTTTCATATGACTGTACTTAATGTTTGTATTTACAGTGTAAAGGATGAGCTTGGGAAATGTGGGCTTCCTACGTATATTGAGAGTCACAGAAATAGTGAGGAGGGGTTTCCCTTATCTATATATACAGGTTAGGGGGTACACCCGTCCCTAATTGGGTATTGCAAACGGACATGAAACATACCTAACTTTTGTAAGTACACTGCAAGGAATGAGCACACGAAATTTCAGCTGCCTACCTTTATGGAAAATGAGAGAATTAGTGAGGAGTCAGTGAGGGCTTTGTCTTTTATATGTAGAGATACCTACATGGTGTTGTAAGGAGTTGTGTCTTCTGTCCCCAAGCCACTCTCTTTGCTTTTTGCCACTACAACTTATTTTTATATGTCGTTCTTTACAGAGTGCTGAGAACAATTTTCAGGTAAAATGCGAGTATAGATTAAATTACTAAATATTAACACACATAAATATACAGAACTTGTTAAAGCGTGGGGAGAACAAGGTAGAAACTAAATAACGGAAACCAACACTATCCATCCATTAATGAATTGATGAACTCTGGCCAGATGACAACGGAGGAGATTAAAGTGATCCTTCATCCCAGTTTGAGGCCCAGAGTCCTCCAGAGCAGATTTTCACTCCCACTCCCTGCTGCTGAAAAACAAACCCACAGCTTGATACGTCCACCACCGTGTGGGTGATGAGCACTGCCTGGCTTCCTCCAGATGTGACAAACACAACTGAGGCCAAACTTGGATTCATCAGAACACAAAATCTTGTTACTCCTGGTCCTTTTTTTGACAACTCCATGAAGGGTCTTATCCCATAAAGCTCCTGATCAGTGGAATGTCGCAGTGATGGTCGTCCTTCTAGAAGTTTCTCCCATCTCCCCACAGGTTCCAAAGAGCTCAGCCAGAGTAACCATCACATTCTTGGTCACCTCTCTTTACCAAGGCCCCTTCTCCCCGCGAGTGGCCAGTTCTAGGAAGAGTCCCAGTTGTTTCTTCCAGTTAAGAATTATGGAGGCCAGTCCATTTTTTTTTTTTTTTGTGGTCATCCCCATCTCTGTGTCTTGACAGCATCTTGCCTCTAAGCTCTGGAAGCACTTCCATCAACCTTCTGGTTTGGTTTTTGCTCTACTGGTGGGACCTTCTGCAGAGTGGTGTGTGTCTTTCCTAAACAGTCCAATCAGTTGAATTTACCACACCGTGTTGAAACATCTCAGTGATGATCAACAGGATGCCCATCATAGCCAAGGGTCTGAATCCTTTTGCCTATGGGATATTTTTTTTTTTTTTATAAATTTGCAAAAATGTCACAAATCCTGCTTTCACTTTGGCATTCTGGGCTGGGGAGTGTTGTGAACTTTAAACAGGTTTAGCTCAAAGATGCAACAAAACCAAATATGAAGAAAGTGAAGCAGTCCATAGACTTTCTGAGGCCTCTGCATCTACGTGGGGTGGCAGGTCATTCAGTGCTATGGTCCCCACCACCTCCCAGGCCCATGTCTGCCCTTTCCTCTCGTCCTTCAAAAGTGAACTCAGGGTGTTTCTTTTCTGTCCATACTTTTCTTAACGTTTTTTCTGTAGATTTTGTTTTTCTTCTTTTATGCTCTGGGAAGTTGTGCTTTCTCTTCATTTTTTGATTCATTCTGTTCTGTCGGGCCTTCTCTTTATTGTTCATTCCTTTGTGCCACAACCTTGAGCTTGAAAGAGGCACTCTATCAATAAATCATACTATCTTTATAAGACTTGAACTTCAGCCAGCGTATTCACACCCAGTTCAAAAGCTATTATGGCGTGAGACAGCAGGTTGTGATTAGGATGCCATTGGTCTCAGACAGCCGCAGGCGCTGTAGGGGAGCTGTAGAGGAGCCTTTACCTGCTGGTGGTCACCGCAGTTATTAGCTAACAAGAGATGAACTTGATAGACAGATGGATAGATGTGAAAGGCACTATATAATAGATAGATAGGTAGATGTCAAAGGCACTATATAATACAGATAGATGTGAAAGGCACTATATAATAGATAGATGTGAAAGGCACTATATGATAGATAGATAGATGTGAAAGGCACTATATAATAGATAGCTAAGAAAGTTACTATATAATACATACAGTAGATAGATATATGTGAAAGGCACTATGTGATAGATAGATAGATAGATAGATAGATAGATAGATAGATAGATGTGAAAGGCACTTTATAATACATAGCTAAGAAAGGCACTATATAATAGATAGGTAGATGTCAAAGGCACTATATAATACATAGATAGATGTGAAAGGCACTATATGATTGATAGATGTGAAAGGCACTATATAATACATAAATAGATGTGAAAGGCACTTTATAATAGATATCTAAGAAAGGTACTATATAATACATAGATAGATGTCAAAGGCACTATATAATAGATAGCTAAGAAAGATACTATAAAATACAGAGATAGATAGATGTGAAAGGCACTATATGATAGATAGATGTGAAAGGCACTATATAATACATAGCTAGATAGATGTGAAGGCACTATATAATAGATGTACAATCTATACTAATAAAAGGCAAAGCCCTCACTGACTGACTGACTGACTCACTCACTCACTCATCACTAATTCTCCAACTTCCCGTGTAGGTAGAAGGCTGAAATTTGGCAGGCTCATTCCTTACAGCTTACTTACAAAAGTTAGGCAGGTTTCATTTCGAAATTCTATGTGTAATGGTCATAACTGGAACCTCTTTTTTGTCCATATACTGTAATGGAGGAGGTGGAGTCGCGTATCGCGTCATCACGCCCTCCTACGTAATCATGTGAACTGAAAACAAGGAAGAGCACTGAAGAAAACATTCTCCGTCAACCCCCACACTCCCCCCGCCCTTCCGCACATCACGGCATTTTCGTTAATGAAGTGACGTAATACTCCAGCTCCACCTTCTCGACAAGTTCATTCACCAAATTATTTGTCAATTATATTTCACAGTAAGAATTTACAGCATGACTCAAATGAGGGAACGAAGGTAAATGATGTTAATTGTTGAGTGTCTTTTAATACTGTGTAAGCATACATATTAACACATGTGCAATTAAACGTGTGCATTTACGGGGTGATTTCTCAGGCTTAAAAGCTCGCCTTTTATTAAAAAGGTAAATGCAAACTGTTTTCATTCTGAAGGGCACAAACCACGTTAATTGAGCAAAAATATCGGTACACCAGATAAATAAGCACAACATATTATCAGTTGTATTGTATGCTTACAATACATATAGAAATGTGTTAATTGTTAACTAATAGTATGGGATGGTGTTTTTCGACTTAGCTACAGATGCCGATGGACACCAGAACTGCTTTGGAAAAATATGAACGCCTTGGGGCCGATCTGGAAGAAGGTAGCACAGCGCCTTGATTTAAACGATTCCATGTCTTGGTGGGTTTGCGTAGTTAAGTTCCTTAACTTGTGGAGGGTGTATCCTGTAGCAAAGCCCTAAGTTTTTTCATGAAAGCCCCTTTCAGTCAATAAGCCTTAAAAACAGGTGTAAAGCTAAACTTGCAGCACCGCTATTCAATTACACTTGCCTAACGCCTCTCCTAAGGGGACATACTGTGGGATCTGGGCATCAGTCAAAGCACCAATCACAGGCCCGATTAGAAAGCGGGAAGCTGTGATTTGTCGTCTCCCTCCCATGTAACAATCACAGCCCGTGTTACAACGCACTATGTATGTATGTGTATATGTGTATATGAAGAGGATGGATGGATATGTGTGTGTTTATGTATATGTGTATATGTATGTGTATATATATGTTGATATGTGTATATACAGTATATATATGTATATGTAGATATGTGTATATATGTATATGTAGATATGAGTATATATGTATATATATGTTTACATAACCTCTTTAACACACTACTTCTCCGCTGCGAAGCATGGGTATTTTGCTAGTGTACTATATAATAGATGGATAGGAAAGATACTATATAATAAATAGCTGTGAAAGGCACTATATAATACATAGATGTGAAAGGCACTATATAATAGATAGATAAGAAGGGCAATATATAATGGAGAGATAGCTGTGAAAGGCACTATATAATACATAGATAGGAAAGTCACTATATAATAAATAGGAAAGGCACTACATGATAGACATATGAAAGGCGCTATATAATAAATAAGAATGGCACTATATAATACATAGATAGGAAAGGCACTACATGATAGACAGATGTGAAAGGCACTATATAATAGATAGATAAACAGGAAAGGCACTTTGATCCAGACAGACACCAGAAAGACTAAAGCAAGAAAATCAAAAAAGAAAGAAAATGTCTGAATTGGCAGTGCCAGTTCCAGTGAGGCGCTGTACAGACTTGTTGCTGTTTGGTATAAAGGACCCCCAGTCGCATTTCTCTGCACACGTCTGCTGAAAGATTCTTTGGCTGAGATCCCTCAGTGTGTATGTGTGTGTCACAGAGCGGATGTACAGCGGATGAGACCAGTCCATCCTGTGACTGATGTTGCCCCCTAAATACTTGTTGGAATAGACCACCTCAGAATCCACTCCCCAAATAGTGACCAGACTAAATGGTGTCCTCCTGGAGGTCAAACTCTTTTTTTTTTTTTGTCTTCTCTTGTCACATGAGCATACAGCTGACCCATTGTACTCCAACTTTGCCACATTTTTGCTTATTTCTTCTTATGACTTCTTATATCTTCATCCTCCATTTTAGAGAATGACGGTGACATCTGCACAGTGACACTTGTACTTTTTTTTTCTTCTTGCTGTTGATTTCAAAGTCATCGTTGGAGCAGCCACGTGACATGAGCCCACTCACACGTCTGTTGTTTATTGTACTCACACAATGGACGGAGATCTTTTGATGAGATTACGTTCAGCCTCTTATTATGTAACGCACCACTAAGCAAAAACTGCAAGGTGAAAGGTCTGAGCGGCCAGCCTTGTCGATCTTCAACTTGTGATAAGGCCAAGAGTGCTGAGGTGGCGGCGGTGGTGGTGACACGTGATGCGGGCTGTAGGGTTCACACAGGAAGAGCTGCCATGTGACTTGGACGCTACTGTCTCAGTTCTAAATGCCACTGGATGTGCCAGTACTGCCCGCTGGCTTGTCATGGATACCCGCTCTCTGCTCCCCAGGCACACAGACGCAAGGGTACAGGATTTTCAGTTTCTGTCCCTTAAGCCAACACCGGTTATGTGGTTCACTTTCACTTGTGTCACGTTTCACTTTTCGACATTCCTACTTGACACTGCAAAGAGCGTCCATTCCACATCTGGGCCTTCTGATCGCTGCACTCGCATCACCACCACAACACACACGTCAACTTTGCAGCCTCTCTAACTCCACTCCAGGTGATTCTGCCGTATTCTTGTTGTTCAGGCCAGGCTTCATCTTATGTAGCCCATGATGCCAATCTGTATTAAAAATCAAAAACTGCAATCTCTCATTCTGAGAAGTATTCAAGACCCCCTTTGTCGTGGCCCACCACCTTCAGGTTCAGGTGCTTCCTTGTTTTCTGAAATTCTCCTTGAGATGTTTCTGGAACTCGATTGGACTTCCCCTGTGGCAAACTGAATTGACTGGATGTTTTTTTAAAGGCACACATGGACCTGTGTAGGGAGGGTCCGACAATACACACTGCATGTCAGGAGCCAAAAGCCAAGCCTTTGAAGTCCAAGGAACTCTCTGCAGACCTCCATGAGCAAATGGTGGTGAGGCACAAATCAGGGCGAGAGGATAAAACCTTTTCTAAAGCTTGGGAGTGTTCACCAGAGCACTGTGGCTTCAAGAGCTGTGAAGTGGAAGAAGTATAGGACCACCAGGACTCTTCCTGGAGATGGGCTTTGGTCAGGGACATGACGAAGAACCCAATGGTGGTGGTAATAAAAATAATAATGCATTTTATTTACACTATACTGCTAAAAGTATTGGGACTCCTGCCTTTACACACACAAGAACTTTAATGACGTCCCATTCTTAATATGGCGTCGGCCCACCACCCTTTGCAGCTCTAACAGCTTCAACTCATCTGGGAAGGCTTTCCACAAGGTGGAGGAGTATGTTGATGGGAATGTCTGACCAGGAGAGCGTTGGTGAGGTCAGGCGCTGATTTGGACGAGAAGGTCCGACTCACTCGCAGTCTCCACTCTATTGGGTTGAGGTCAGCGCTCTGGGCAGCCCCACCAGACTCGCTCCTCCATTTCTTTATAGGCCTTGCTTTGTGCACTGGTGTGTGTGCCCAGTCATATTGCCATCCCCAAAGTGTACCCACAAATTTGGGAGCGTGCAATTGTCCAAAATGGCTTTGTATGTTGAAGCATTAAAAGTTCTTTTGACTAGAACTAACTTGGCCAAGGCCAACCCCACACCATAATCCCCCCTCAACCAAGCTTCACACTTGGCACAATGCAGTCAGGCGAGTACCGTTCTCCTGGCCAGACTAATCCATCGGATTGCGTGATTCGTCCCTGCAGAGTTCACGTCTGCACTGCTGTCGAGTCCAGTGGCAGTGGGCTTTAAACACCACTGCATCCGACGCTTTGCATTGCACTTGGTGATGTGAGGCTTGGCTGCAGCTGCTCAGTTTCCATGAAGCTCTCTCTGTTCCACTGACAGCTGACCGTGGAATATTTAGGTGCGAGGAAATGTCACAAATGGACTTATGGTGGTGCCAGGCTTGAATTCACTGAGCTCCTGAGAGCGACCCATTCTGTCACAAATGTTTGTCTGCATGCCGAGGGGCTCGAGTTTACAGTGCATCCGGAAAGTATTCACAGCGCATCACTTTTTCCACATTTTGTTATGTCACAGCCTTATTCCAAAATGGATTAAATTAATTTTTTTCCTTAGAATTCTACACACAACACCCCATAATGACAACATGAAAAAAGTTTACTTGAGGTTTTTGCAAATTTATTAAAAATAAAAGAACAGAGAAATCCCATGTCCATAAGTATTCACAGCCTTTGCTCAATACTTTGTCAGCAATTCCAGCCTCAAGTCTTGTTGAATATGATGCCACAAGCTTGGCACACCTATCCTTGGCCAGTTTCGCCCATTCCTCTTTGCAGCACCTCTCGAGCTCCATCAGGTTGGATGGGAAGCGTCGGTGCACAGCCATTCTAAGATCTCTCCAGAGATGTTCAATCGGATTCAAGTCTGGGCTCTGGCTGTGCCACTCAAGGACATTCACAGAGTTGTCCTGAAGCCACTCCTTTGATATCTTGGCTGTGTGCTTAGGGTCGTTGTCCTGCTGAAAGATGAACCGTCGCCCCAGTCTGAGGTCAAGAGCGCTCTGGAGCAGGTTTTCATCCAGGATGTCTCTGTACATTGCTGCAGTCATCTTTCCCTTTATCCTGACTAGTCTCCCAGTCCCCACAGCATGATGCTGCCACCACCATGCTTCACTGTAGGGATGGTATTGGCCTGGTGATGAGCAGCGCCTGGTTTCCTCCAAACGTGACGCCTGGCATTCACACCAGAGAGTTCAATCTTTGTCTCATCAGACCAGAGAATTTTCTTTCTCATGATCTGAGAGTCCTTCAGGTGCCTTTTGGCAAACTCCAGGCGGGCTGCCATGTGCCTTTTACTAAGGAGTGGCTTCCATCTGGCCACTCTACCATACAGGCCTGATTGGTGGATTGCTGCAGAGATGGTTGTCCTTCTGGAAGGTTCTCCTCTCTCCACAGAGGACCTCTGGAGCTCTGACAGAGTGACCATCGGGTTCTTGGTCACCTCCCTGACTAAGGCCCTTCTCCCCCTATCGCTCAGTTTAGATGGCCGGCCAGCTCTAGGAAGAGTCCTGGTGGTTTCAAACTTCTTCCACTTACAGATGATGGAGGCCACTGTGCTCATTGGGACCTTCAAAGCAGCAGAAATTTTTCTGTAACCTTCCCCAGATTTGTGCCTCGAGACAATCCTGTCTCGGAGGTCTACAGACAATTCCTTTGACTTCATGCTTGGTTTGTGCTCTGACATGAACTGTCAACTGTGGGACCTTCTATAGACAGGTGTGTGCCTTTCCAAATCATGTCCAATCAACTGAATTTACCACAGGTGGACTCCAATGAAGCTGCAGAAACATCTCAAGGATGATCAGGGGAAACAGGAGGCACCTGAGCTCAATTTCGAGCTTCATGTCAAAGGCTGTGAATACTTATGGACATGTACTTTCTCAATTTTTTTTATTTTTAATAAATTTGCAAAAATCTCAAGTAAACTTTTTTCATGTTGTCATTATGGGGTGTTGTGTGTAGAATTCTGAGGAAAAAAATGAATTTAATCCATTTTGGAATAAGGCTGTAACATAACAAAATGTGGAAAAAGTGATGAAGTGCTGGGAATACTTTCCGGATGCACTGTATATATTGTTCTTAATCTCAGATGCTGTCTCTGTCATTTTGTGCCTGTCTATACTCCCATTACCTGCTCTTGCTCTGCTCATTATGGGTTTACTGTTCTTATAGTGGGCTCTTCAAGTCTCACTGCTCCTAACCTTCACACTACATGGTAGTTTTTCGTTGTTTCCCTCAATACAGCTAGGTGGGGTCTGCACACTCATTCAAGCCTAAGAGCCCTGTTCTTCCTTAACCCCCCCGTGATTTTCATGGTCACGCCTGTCAGAACACAGTAGAATCTCTTTTCTTATTTTTTTATATCTTTCCAGGCCTGCAGGTGCAAAATTCTGTCTATAAATGGTTTGTGCCTGAGATGGAATCAGAGACCAATATGGCTGGTAGAAAATAACAAAGCACAGTGTTTGAGATTTTTGAATGAAATATTGAAGGCATTCATCATAAGCACATTGTCATTGGAGCAGGATATGTGGTGTGCTGTAGACATTTAGAGTAAAAAAAAAAAAACCTCAACACGTTAAAATTCACCTAAAGTTCATTACAAATTGGCCCATTCTGGGCAATAAAAGGAAAAGAAAAAAGTGCCGACAGTCAGCGCAGATTTGTACAGCACAAATGACATAGAAAATATTTTTAAAAATATAAAATTGTGTAAAATTGTTTATATTTAGTAACTGGTTTTGATTATGCTTTTTATCAGACAAAAACAAAACCAAATATTAAACTGTGTCATGTAGCGTAGTAAGGTTCCACTAACATTAAACTCATATCCAAACCTGTTAAGTATACAGTTATGTCTTATGTGACACAAAAACTAAACTCCATAGTGCTGTAGCTCTTTAACCATACTATAATAACTAAAACTGAAACTAATATATATTAAAATAAAATAGAAATGTCTTTGTAAAATAAAAACTAAACTAAAACTTAAAATACACGATGAAGGAAAACTAAAACTAAACTGAATTTGCAAGTAAGGTCAGAAAAAATATAGAAATATAAACAAATATAAAAAGGCAAAACTATAATAACCGTGGTATTGAATGAAAGGTCCGAATACTTCTGTGAGGGAGAGATTTCAGCTTTTGATTCTTAATAAACAAGTAAGCCCGCGATTCGCTAGAGAATCGGAAATCCAAGAATAGCAATCAGTTTCTGTTCCGTCCGATATTTGGATGGATGACATATCATGGAGGGTGGGTGTGTCTGGGGAAATGTCATTTAATTAAATAAGCATATCTGTACTAAGGCGGTTTCGTTTTGTGGAGACATGATTCCGTTGCCTTGGCTGACACCGACTGCTGGCAGAGTGGAGCACAGCAGGTTTAGTTTACAGGTTGTGGTGTTCGTGTGCCAGCCACTGAGTCTGGGAAGCCGCTGGGTTAGAGTCTGTGACCGTTACGTGATCTATATTACTGGCACAGTGGATTAGAGCAAGTGTAGTGAACAGGTTGTGTTGTGTGGGCGCCACCTACTGACTCTGGGAAGCCGCTGCATTGGACTCTGGACTCTGGACTCTGGGGCGGGGGCGCTCACAGGTTGTGTTGTTTAGGTGCCACCTACTGACTCTGGGAAGCCGCCGTGTTTGACTCTGGGGCGGGCGCCACTGCGTTTTGGGAAGCCGCTGCGTTTGACTCTGGACTCTAGGAGGGTGCAAAGGCCGCAGTGCGCATGCGCCTCGGTGCGTCCGCCGTGCATAAATTAACTGTGGTTTAGTAAGATACATTTGCCAGCTTTTCAGATGGATTATCGAGTGCAGTTTAAAGGGCAAAACTGGCAAGTGCATTTATTTCAGATTAATTGAAGTGTGTCAGAAAGCGAGGGGGTCTCAGCCCTTTGTGAAGTCACCGTATGCCTCTTCATGTAGTTGTCCTCCACCATCGTAGACCTAAATGACCTCAGTCTGTTTCTCTTTTCACTTTCATACCAAGTCTGCTCTCCACTCAGAACTCCTCTATTGAAACGTTTCCAATGCATTGTTGAGTGCTAGTGGTGAAAGGCACTATATAGGTTAAGTAACTTATATATGTACGTTATTTCCTTGCTCATATGATCACAAGTTTGTAATGCTGGATTGTAGAACGCTGACAACACGTCTGCCTTTTTTTTCCTCCCTCACAGGCTGTGCTTTACAATGACAGGTCGGTCCTGGAAAATCACCATGCGGCAGCGGCTTGGAACCTCTTCTTGTCCCAGCAGGAGTTCAACTTTCTAGTCAATCTGGACCACGTAGAGTTCAAGCGCTTTCGCTTCCTGGTTATCGAGGCCATCCTTGCGACAGATCTGAAGAAGCACTTTGACTTCCTTGCCGAGTTCAATGCTAAGGTGCGTGAAGTCCACAAGTGTGGCCTGCTGATGTCTTCTTCTCCTTCTCTGCCGTAGTAGAGACACTAAAATAGCAGACTTGTTATAACTGTCACGTCAGGCCGCACATCAATCAGGATCCTTAGCGTCAGGCCCAACATGTGGATTTGGGCCACATGGGGAAAGAATGAAGGGGACACTCCACAATACTCATAAATAAGCACAATACTACAATAACAATCCTCCACTCCCAGACGCGTTGCCACCCTTCCTCCTGACTCAGCTCACCCGTCTGGGATCTCTCACAGTCCTTTATAGTCCTTGACCCGGAAGTGCTTGTGAGCCCTCAGTCCATGTGATTATCCAGCACTTCCGGGTCAGGTAAAAACTCTTCTTCTTTATCCCGGAAGTATGTCATTCCCTCTGTCGCCGTGACTAAGACGTACTTCCGGGTTATAGGTGAAACCAAAGTCTCTGGGCCTTCCTGCAGCGTCCCCTGGAGGCCCCCACAGTATCCAGCAGGGCTGTGATGAAAAACTCCACTGTCCATGATGCCCTGCTGGAACTCGGGGCACCTCTATGTTGCATGCAGGGCTCCACCTGGCGGCCTGGGGGTATTGCCCACAACATATACTTGGTACATTACACTATAGTGTCACATTACATTTCCCAGGGCCACAGTGCAGTGCTTTGACTCAGTTATAATGACAATGGTGGGTAATTTTACATAAAGGAATGTTGAACAAGGAACAACATTTAAACAAATGGACGCCAAATTGACAAACAGCAGTCAGTGATGATAGAAGATGTACAATGGACCAGGAATCCATGCAGAACGGTAATTAGATAAGAGTCTACGGTGGGGGGGGGGGGAGCACACATAAGGACAGGTGGTGACATTGTGTTCGGGAGCCTTGGAGGAAAAATCTGTTGTTCAGCCTGGTGGGGTCTGCCAGATGGAAGCAGGCAAAAGAGACCATGGGAAAGATTCAACTCATGGCTCAGTTTCAGTTTGTCCTCAAAGTGGCTCTTCAGCTTCTCGTTTACACACCACTGGGTGTGGGTTGAAGGTTCTGCCCACTCATGAATACTGATGGGGTTATGTTAGAGTTGAAAAATGCATAGAAATAATTTTTCTGCAGCATGTTATTTTATCCACTAGATGGTAGCAGAATACTGTACTTTACTGGATTTTTGGCCTAACTTTGAATCTTAGCAGCTTAACCAGAGAGGCACTCGGGCTTAACCATTTTTACATAGAATTCCAATTCCAAGAGGCAAATCACTACATGTACATTTTTAGCACTCCCGATTCCTATTAATATATTTTGAAAAAAGTCTCTTCTGCTTGCAGCACCCTTTAGAAAGTACAGGTAAAATTCCGTTACAACAAACTGCTAGAGACCTATAAAATATTTTGTTGTACAGTGGAACCTCGGTTTGCGAACATAATTCGTTCCGGAAACGTGCTCGTAGTCCAAAGCACTCGTATATCAAAGCGAATTTCCCCATAAGAAATAATGGAAACTCCGATGATTTGTTCCACAACCCAAAACTATTCATATAAAAATGATTAATACAAAATATAAAGTAAAAATAAATAAAACAAATTAACTTGCACTTTACCTTTGAAAAGAATCATGGCTGGTGTGAGTGAGTTTCTAAACTCTTGTGGGACTGCACCCAACGGGACGACACGCGGAAGAGCGTCCCAAAGCAATCGCAGTCTCCCAGCGCTGTAGCAGTTCTCCGTAAAAGCGAATCCGAAAAGATCGCGGACATGCTATAAGCGCCTGCCGTCAATGGGTGATACAAGGAACATTATAAATGCGCAGGGTCCTGCCTGACTGCTGTGTCTGTGTACTGAGTACTGAGATTCAGCTTCGTGTTTTAGGGTGCAAGACGGGGACTCGCACGTCACAGCACACACGCGCGCGCACACAGTCACAATGCTAATGCTGTAGTAAACAGTATACGCTCGTACAGATGTTGACTATATGAGTGAGGCATGCCGACTCAGAATGAGAATAGGAGACGATTGCCCACAATCCCTCAGAGAGAGAGAAGAACCATCAGCTCAGTTGTGATCACATGACGCTCAGCAGACAAACTACTCGTACTGCAAGACCTCACTCGTTTTTCAAGTGAAAATTTATTAAAAATTTTTGCTCGTCTTGCAAAACACTCGTAAACTAAGTTACTCGCAAACCAAGGTTCCACTGTATTGAGATTCTGTATTTGTCACAATAGTGCTTTCTTTAACTTGCGTCCAGGCGTTTGCAATCATTTCAATAGCTTCTTTCTTGTTCATTTTAATCTCCTACTGACTACAAGTTACGCTGACGAGAATGTTTTTCAGCATTTCCTTATGATGATACACTTTAAGGATGTGACTGATGCCCAAACCCAATCGAAATGTGGAAGCATGTTGTGGGCAGCACAGTCATCAGTCAGAAGCTGAATCATCCTTGTCTTCTTCATATTGTGAGGTTTCTGAACTCTTGGGATCCCCCCACCCAATGGGAATGTCACGCTGAAGTGCGTCCCAAAGCACGATTGCCACGTCTGTGGAAGATTGTTAGTCCGTTGCTGGGGCAGGGCAACAGCAGGCTCACAGCGGTGCAGTGAGGCGCCACAGAAGCGAATCCTAACAGATGAGGGTCGCGCTATAAGTCTCAGTACTTTAGCAACACCAGCTTTATTCAGCATGAAACAGGAACAGCAGGGTTATTAATTGTAGCGCGATCTGCCACTCTCCTATACACAGACACAGCAGTCAGGCAGGGTCGGGAGCAGGTTAGTGGCCAAGTTATACTGTGAATTTATATTTGTGAATTTCCCCTTGGGATTAATAAAGTATTATTAATTAGTATTAATAAATGTCTATCTATCTATCTATCTATCTATCTATCTATCTATCTATCTATCTATCTATCTATCTATCTATGATATAGTGCCTTTCATATCTATCTATCTATCTATCTATCTATCTATCTATCTATCTATGATATAGTGCCTTTCATATCTATCTATCATATAGTGCCTTTCATATCTATCTATCTATCTATCTATCTATCTATCTATCTATGATATAGTGCCTTTCATATCTATCTATCATATAGTGCCTTTCATATCTATCTATCTATCTATCTATCTATCTATCTATCTATCTATCTATCTATCTATCTATCTATCTATCTATCATATAGTGCCTTTCATATCTATCTATCTATCTATCTATCTATCTATCTATCTATCTATCTATCTATCTATCTATCTATCTATCTATCTATCTATCTATCTATCTATCATATAGTGCCTTTCATATCTATCTATCTATCTATCTATCTATCTATCTATCTATCTATCTATCTATCTATCTATCTATCTATCTATCTATCTATCTATCTATCTACTGTGCCCTGCATGTACAATGTTCCATGCATCACCCATCGAGTTTGCTTTGGCGAAGAGACGCAGCAGAGCTGTTGCCCCGGCAACAGATAAACAGTCTTCCACAGACGCGGTGATCGCACTTCGGGACGCTCTTCGGCGTGTTGTCCAGTCCAGGGAGGTCCCAAGACAGTTTAGAAACTTCACATTTTCTTGAATGAGTGCCGCATTAATAGGAATGTTTCTTGAACGAGCGTCACTGAACCACATAAAAACGGCTTTTTCGACGTCTTCAAATGCAGCAGTTCGCATACGTTTGCAGCCCGAGATTTTTCTTCTTTTGTTTGCTCCGTCTTTCAAGAAAGTTGACAGTGTCGATGGCGAAATTACGAATTCACTAGCAACGTCTTTTTTTCTTTTTCCTGCAATCGAGAGCTGCAAAAATTTAATTTTTTTTTTTCTAATATGAACTGTTATCGTTTTTTCGTGTCTGCCGTTTCTATAGGAGGGTGACAATGAGTTCAGTTCCAATGGATGATTTTCAAATGTTGACGAGCGATAAGCAAAAGGTATCACTGAAAACCACAGAAAACAAAAACAGCAGAAAAATAAATAAAAACAGTACGAGGAAAGTTTGAAGAAAGAAATAAAAATGAGATGTTTGTGTTTGGGGATCGTTGTGCACAAGTGAGCGGCGACCACAGAACTAACGGCTCTGTGGATGATTCATTCAGGCATTTCAAGGTCACTTCGTTGTAATGAAAGTATCTGCTGAATTTGTTTCGTAGTAACGAGATTTCTATAGACTTGTGTCATATGTGGAAACTGTCGGGACCATAAAAATACTTCATTATAATGAAAATTTCGTTGTAACAGAATTTTACCTGTATATATATAATGTTAAACCTAGATCACCTGACGCTTTTTTGACATTTTGGTATTAAATTAAAGAGAATATTTGTAATAGGGAATTATTTTGTTTTGTACTGCTGCCCGAGCCGGCATGATTATAATATGCACAAGAGAAAAAAAATAAAAGAAATGACCCGGGCGTGAGAGACCAGCACTACTGGCCTGTTACACCAGTGAAGGCAGAGTTAAGGTAAAAAAACAAAAAATAGATTATTGTAAGAAATTAGACACACTTCACAAAAACCCCTAACTGTATATACATATTATTGCGCTGCAGCGATTCCCACCCACACAAAACACTCAACCACATACGCCACTAAATACATAAATATGGAAAAGAGTAAAGAAAAAATTAAAATAAATGCCATGCGAGTCCTTTAAATATTCACGTTTAGAGATGACCGTCCTACAGTCCATTGCGGGGAAGGATGCACTGAGCCGTAACCTCCTGTTCAGGGAAACGTGTGCTGGCCTGTCAGTTCCTCTCCCGAATGCCTTTACCTCACTCACCGGAAAAGGAAAATAATTTGTCCAGAAATGAACCCGGGTTCACCTGACTTTTTTTCCATGCGGGTTGAATAGCTTTCCCTCTGGCCTTCTTCTTTGATGGTGTCTGCTTCTCCTTTTGGTCTGGCGCTCTCTTCCTCCTCCACCTTTCTCCCACCACACATTTGCATAAGGTTGGCACCTCCTCATGCGGTTTGTTTGGTCCCCTGAGCCGTTTGCTCCCCACCACTTGTACCATTGGCCGGCCTTATACATTCAGCTATTCCACCCTTAGCAGGAATGGGGAAAGGTACAAACTGCCAGTGCCACCCACCCACACACATGCACGCACACACATATCCAAGACAATCGTTATAGGCACGTGATGTAAATGTTGGAGGTCTGCACTTAAACAGCCACACCAAATGCACTTCAGAACAGGTCAGCCACCTGAAGCTAAGCACGTTCGGGCCCGGCCAGTACTTGGATGGGAGACCAACCAGCGTTGCTACTGGGAGAGGTGTTGGCAAGGCCAGCAGGGGGGCATTTATTCTGTGTGTCTGAATGAGGATCCCGATGCCCCAGTGCAGTGACAGGGACACTGTGCTGTAAAAACGGCGGCGTTCTTCGGATGAGATGTAAAACAGAGGCCATGACTCTCTATGGTCATTAAAGATCCCTGGGCATCCTTCGTAAAGAGTAGTGGTTGTTCTGTTATCCAGAGTAAATTGTCCATCACAGCCTGGCCATTGTAGCCCCGTAATCATTAACTATCCGTCTCGCCCCTTCACCACCTAACTTGTCATGTGTGGTGAGGGTACTGGCACCAAAATGGCTGCCGTTACATCGTCCATGTGGGTGCTGCACATTAGTGATGGTTAATGTAGCTCTACACTCACTGAAGTGCTTTGAATAGTGAGAAAGGCTCTATATGAATGTAAAGAATTATTATTATTATTCCAACTGGACACAGGTAAGAGTGCATTAGGTAAGTGCTTTGTGTCTATTAATTGAAGTGAATTTACATATTTTAGTATCTTTTTGTCACCAGATAGTGCCATCCTGTCAGCTGGACATGCAAGTGAAGCCGATGACACGTTACACAACTTTTTTTCATGGGTTATGCCAGGTTTGCCACCCTCTGTCGCTGATCTCATCACTGCACCGTGTCCAATTACACACTAGAAAATCGTAGCCCACATCACTCTTTCAGACCGAGCTCCAAAAATCCAGCGCAGTCGTGTTTTCCCCCCCTTTATCCGACAGCCAATAGCGTGTTACCTGACAGAGCTGGCACTTAACAGGTCTGCAGAGGTCTCTGCCCCTTAATCCTTGTTTTCATTCCGTCATGGTATGTAAAACACGAGACGTCAAGCAGATCTCTTCCATTTGTGAGCTTCAAAACCCGCGTGTTTCTTATTCTTTGTCGCTACGTTCTATCGTACTACCTGATGAGCATTCATTGGTTCGCTTGGCTGTCAGTTCCCCCGCGTACACAGCCCGCCCCTCTGACCAGCAGGTTTGTTTTTATCCCAGCCAATCATGGACTAGCTGGTGTCCGTCATTGAGTGTGTCACATTAGACAGTTGTCTTCATGGGAGTGTGCCCCATAAATGGTTAAGATTATGATAATGAAAAGTCATCTAATGTGACACGTGACAAGACGATGACATCCGGGAAGACAATCATCTGATGGGTACCGCTGAACAGATGGCACTTCTAATTATGGCCATGTCTTCTATCCTGCTTCAGGTAAATGACGTGAACAGCCCAGGAATTGACTGGACCAACGAGAACGACCGTCTGCTCGTCTGCCAAGTGTGCATTAAACTCGCAGACATTAATGGACCCGCTAAAGAGAGGGAGCTGCACCTGAAGTGGACCGAAGGCATTGTCAACGAGTTCTACGAGCAGGTAGGAGTTATGCAGGGGGGTCTCCCCAACTACACACATTGTTCTTGCTGCCTCCAAAAAAAGTGTGTGTGTGGTGCTGTGTGTATAGCAGAGAGAGCTGGGAGTCCTGGCCGATGAAATGAGCGGCGTCCAAGCATGCAGTGTTAATTTCACTTATGGTCTGGTAGGTCATCAGTTCCTTGTGACGATGTGGTTTTATTCAGTTATGGGTGCGAGACGCCTCATGAGCACCAGCAGGTAAACTCCTTGCTTGGCATTTGCTGCTTCATTTCTCAAAACTTGAGAAATCATTCTTGTAGGTAGTCAAAAGAATGATCAGCTTCCAAAACCATTTTTTTTTAATCATCTTCACATTGGGTTCTGCAGGGAGATGAAGAGTCGAATCTGGGTCTACCCATCAGCCCTTTCATGGACCGCTCGTCGCCACAGTTAGCGAAGCTCCAGGAGTCATTCATCACTCACATCGTGGGGCCCTTGTGCAACTCGTATGATGCCGCGGGCCTGCTGCCTGGCCGATGGATTGAAGATGACGAAGAAGTGCCTGAATGTACAGAGGAGGATGAAGAAGGAGAAGAAAGTGAAACAGAAGATGACGAGATGGATGATGACCTTGCTCCTAGTAAGTCATTACACAGCAGGTGGTGCAGGGGTCCCAGAGGGGTGTTGGTTGGGGGGTAAACTTTTCAGTGGTTGGTGAAGGTGAAGTGGGCACCAGAGCTGGCTTAATGATGGAACAATCTAGACAAGAACAGGCCATTCAGACCAACAAAGCTCGCCAGTCCTGTCCACTTCATTCTTCTAAAATAACATCAAGTCGAGTTTTGAAAGTCCCGAAAGTCTTACTGTCTACCACACTACTTGGTCGCTTATTCCAAGTGTCTATCGTTATCTGTGTAAAGAAAAACTTCCTAATGTTTGTGTGAAATTTACCCTTCACAAGTTTCCAACTGTGTCCCCATGTTCTTGATGAACTTATTTTAAAATAACAGTCTCGATCCACTGGACTAATTGCCTTCATAATTTTAAACACTTCTTCATCTCTGTTTAGGGTCCTGTAGTCCTGAATCAGCCCAGTCACTCTTCTCTGGACCTTCTCCAGTGCTGTTATGTCCTTTTTGTAGCCTGGAGACCAAAACTGCACACAGGACTCCAGATGAGGCCTCACCAGTGTGTTATAAAGCTTGAGCAGAACCTCCTGTGACTTGTACTCCACACGTCAAGGCGCTATATAACCTGACATTCTGTGAGCCTTCTTAATGGCTTCTGAACACTGTCTGGATGTCGATAGCTTAGAGTCCACCTTATGAGAAGGTCATAGGAGTCGTAGTGGACTCTTGATTTTCAGACCACCCATCGTGTATTCAAACCTGACATTATTACGTCTTGTGTGTAATTCTTTACATTTACTGACATTAAATTTCATCGTCCACAAATCTGCCCAAGCCTGTATGCTATCCAAGTCCTTCTGTGATGATATAACGGATTCCAAATTATCTGATAATCTGGTATCATCTGCAAGCTTAACCAGCTTGTTCCTTATATTCCTATCTAAATGATTTATATAGTGTGGAACTTGCCCCGGACACAGACAGGCAGACATGCTTTAATCACCACCACACGTTTATTTACACTACTAATATTTACAAGTCTTTTAAGTGCTCCACAAACCCCAAAGTCCAGGCCAACCACACTGCCTCCTCTTCAGACCGCCTCTTTCTCTCTGACCTCGACCTGCTTCCACCCGACTCCATCCTCGAATGAAGGGAGGCGGCCCCTTTTATCCATACCTGGATGTGCTCCAGGTGTGCACTGGCAATCTTCCACCCGACACGCCCCAGTGTGGCAGAAGTGCCGGCTGTCTCCCCGGAAGCACTCCGAGTGTTCCCTCTCTTTTTCCCCCCAGGACTTCCTGGTGTGGCGGAAGTGCTGGGGTCCAGGGTCCATCAGGCACGGGGACGCCCTCTGGCGGTGACCACGGGCCCCTACAGGGTTGAGCTTCTAAGCCCTGTACCCGTGGCCCCCAATACAACCAGGGTGGTCGCCCCCTCGTGGTCTGGAGGAGGCATGAACCCTCCTCCTGTCTCCCCGGGCGTCCCAGCCGGGTAGGAACCCCAGCCGGGTGCCACAATATATTAAAAAATAGTAGCGGCCCTGGCACTGCCCCCTGCTGGTCACCACTCTTAACATCACCCAATTCTGAGGAGGTTCCTCACACCATCACCTTCTGCTTCCTGTGTCTGAGTCAATTCTCCATCCATCTAAAAACTCCCACTTCTTTTAGTTTGATGCCCACCCTCTTGTGTGACACCTTATCAAATGCTTTCTGAAAGTCCACATCAATAATATCAGCTCCACTTTGATCAGATCCTCATAGAATTCCAGCCTGTTAGTAAAACACGACCTCCCTCTTCTGACCCCACGCTGACTGTTCCTAATAACTCCTGTCCTTGCCAGGTGTTGCTCAATCTTCTCCTTAATAATTCTTTCCATTAATCTTCCTGTGATGCACGTTAAGCTTACTGGCCTCTAGTTGTTTGGATCTGCCTTGTCACCCTTTTTATAATATTTTCCATTTTCCAGTCCTTCAGAATCTCCTCTTTTACAGCGCAGTGACTTCCTAAAAATATGTGTCAAGGGTTTCTATTTGTACTCGCTGGACTCCTTAAGAACTCGAGGGTAAATATTATCTGGTCCTGGTGATTTATTTGGTTTCAGCCTATTTAATCTGAAAAGCTCTTCTCTCTCTACAATTTCCAGATCCCTCAGCACCTCCTTAGTAGTCCCTGTTACCCTGTTAGCACTTGCTCACTTGTGAACACCTCAGATAAATGTAAGTTTAGGGCATCCGCTATTTCACTGTCTAATAATAATAATAATTCATTACATTTATATAGCGCTTTTCTCAGTACTCAAAGCGCTATCCACACAGGGAGGAACTGGGAAGCGAACCCACAATCTTCCACAGCAAAGCAGCAGCACTACCACTGCGCCACCTGTGAGGACAATATCTTTTATCTGTATCTTTTAACTCCCCTTTACTATTTCTGATGCACTCCACCTCCTCCTTGACTGCTCTTTTACTACTAAAGAGTCTCTTTGGGCCGTCTTTCTCCTTATCTGCTCTATTCCTCTCCAATTGTCTTTTAGCCTCCCTGATATCCTTCTTAATGGTTGTTCTCATGTTCTCATATGCTCTACGATTCACTTTGCAGTCATTAGTCCTATTCGCCTTATTCGTCTGTTTTTTCCTTTGCAGCTTCTTTTTTAAATTTTTAAATTCCCTATTAATTCCAAATTTAGGTGTGTATCTGTCCAGCATTACAGGAAACGGACCAATCATATGGACCAGATGGCATTCACTGTTCAATCTCCTGCTTGTGATGGTGGTCCTCGGGCCTGCCAAGCAGCACCAGCTAGCTTAAGCTGCAGCCATAGCGGCTTGCTGGCACTGTGATTAGTTGGCACCACAGCTCCATTTATTGCACAGTGCCATCAGAAAGCCTGTACTTTTGTCACATTTTGTGATGTTGCAGCCTTGTGCTAAAATCATGTTAAATTCATTTGTTCCCAAGCAACACTCAAGACCCCAGAATGACAAAACAAAAACAGGATTTTTAGAAATTGTTGTGTATTTACTAAAAATACAAAAGTGAAATAACCCACTGCCACAAGTGTTGAGACCCTTTACAGAGAACTTCACTGAAGTCCCTAAGACAGCAAGTCCAGTCCGGAGCCGTCTTAAGTTTGATGCCACGAGCTTCACACACACCAGGATTTGGAGGTTTTCTGCCGTGCTTCTCTGCAGGTCCGTCTCAAGCTCTGTTGGGTTGGATGGAGACCCTCGGTGGACAGCTTCTGTCTGGTCTCCATGGAGATATTTGGTTTGGTTCAAGTCCAGGCATTGGCTGGATCATTCAAGGACATTCCCAGCATCGTCCCCAAGCCACTCTTATGTTATTTTTGCTTTGTGCTTTGGGGCCATTGAACCTTTGGCCCAGTCTAAGGTCCAGAGAACACTGTGCAGGTTTTCATGACCCGTCTCTCTGTACTTTACTCTGTTTTCCCCAGGATGATATGGCATAGGTGACGAGTGGTGCCCGTTTTCCTCTTGACATGACACCTAGAATTGAGGCCAAACGGTTCAATCTTGGTTTCATCAGTCCAGAAAATTTTGTTTCTCGCTGTCTGAGGGTCCTTTAGGTTCTTTTATTTTGCAAATTTCAGGCAGTTTGTCATGTGCCCACTCTGGGTGGAGTGTTGCAGTGATGGTTGTCTTTCTTGAGGTTTTTCCCATCACCACACTGGTTCTCTGAAGCTCAGCCAGAGTGACGGTTGTGTTCACCCTTCCGATTGGCCAGTTTGGTTGCTCAAGGATAAGTTGTGGTTCCAAACGTCTTCCACTTAAGAATGCCGTTGTGCGTTTGACAGCCTTCAATGTTGTAGAAATTTGGTGGTCGCCTTGGCTAGATCTATGCCTCGACCCAATCCTGTGTCTAAGCTCTGTAGGCAATTCTTTTGGCCTAATGGCTTGGTTTTTATATAAAAATGTTGGACCTTCTATAGACAGGTGTTTGCTTTATAATCTGGTCCAGTGAACTGAATTGACCACAGGTGGTCTCCAAAGAAGGTGTACAAACATCTCCATGATGATCAATAGAATGGGGTGCACCTTAGCCAGATTTCAAGCATCATAGAAAGGGTCCGAGTCCTTCCGTCAAAAAAAAATCTCTAAATCTTATCTTATCTTGTCAGACCTAAGAAAACTCCGGGCTCCAGAGGGGCTTCAATGAAGTACAGCCACACACAGATATATGGCTGACCGAGTTAAGGTGATTCCTGCTTATGGCTGAGGGCCATAGGAGAACAACAGGGGAATAATGTTCTAGAAATTGACAAATCCATAAATCTTTTGTTGTTAATGTTATTTCACAGGGTCTCTCATGTTTGGTGAACCCTTTACGGATTGGTTTTATCGGTGCTGCTTCATGTGGCTAATTTTTAAGCATTCAGCCCATACCGCCTTCTCTTACACCAGTTTTGCCTTTTTAAGTTAATTGACTACCCATTAGAAGCAATTTCAGTCTGCCCCCATGGTGAAACGAGCATGATCGGGGGTCTCCCCTGGTGGAACAAGTACACTTAGAAACATGAAAAGATGCCCACAGCGCTGCTGATCTTTAAGTGGTTCAGAAACACTAGCTCAGGCGAACCAATGACGGCTACCCACAATCCACCAGTGGTGTGAAGGGTGTAGAGACACACTGCCTTATAGGGACCCAGTATGCGTCCGCCAAGAATCAAAATTCAGCCTGTGCCACTTTGTACCAGTTGTTACAGTTTATGTGCCAGTGACCCACATCAGACCCCCAAAGCCTCAGTCGGCAGTGACCCGTACGCTGTGTGATCGGCATATGGCCAAATCGCTGGTCCCAAATGGAGCAGTAAGTCGGTCCTGAGTAGATGGTCTGGATACTTGTATCGATGAGAGATTTCAGTTTTTATCTTATTATATTATTTTTTTGCTTTCTCATTCTGATGTATTGAGTGTTGATTGTTGAAGGAAAAATGAATTGAAATGATTTTAGCACAAGACTGCGGCAACAAAATACGAAACAAGTGAAGGCGTCTGAAAACTTTGTGATGGCGCCGTATCTACAGTACACGATCTGGATAAGAATATAAGTAATGCACTGAGTGCAATAATACAAAACTCAGTGGAATGGCAGAATTACAGAGAGGAGTTATGGGAGAGAAGTTTTAATGTAAATAAATGTAAAATATTACATGTGAGGAGTAAAAATGTAAGATTACACTCGTCACTATCAACATCCAGACAGCAGACACAAGCAATTAAGAAGGCTGACAGAATGTTAGGCCACATAGTGCTGTGATGTGTGGATTACAAATCAGGAGAAGTTACGCTTCAGTTATATACGACACTGGGAATGCATGTGTGGTTACCTACCATATTACAGAATGACGGAGCAGCAACAGAGAAAGTCCAGCTATATTTTAAAGGAGCTCCTCAACCAGAACTTGGTGATACACTTGTTAAGGACAAATTTCACATAGACTTGAATGTTGGAGCTACAGACCAAGTCCACACTAACACGAATGAATATGAAAACGTGTAATTCGTTTTGATCTTCTGTCCACACTGAAAACGCGTCCCATTTTTACATACAATTCCGAGCCATGGGTTTAATGCCAGGGAGGTGAAACACTCTGTAATAAGATGGCAGCAGACCCCTGTCCTGAGCGCTATTCAGGCTTAAGCAGTTAACCTTTGTGGAAACCCATTGGCGCTCCAGCTGCCCCGACACTACTACTACTACTTTTACTTCTGCTACTACTTCTACTACTATTTCTACTTCTACTACTACTACTACTATTACTACTACTTCTACTACTATTTCTACTTCTACTACTACTACTACTATTACTACTACTTCTACTACTATTTCTACTTCTACTACTACTACTACTTCTACTATTTCTACTACTACTGCTTCTACTACTACCACTACTTCTACTACTATTTCTTCTTCTAGTACTACTTCTACTACTACTACTTCTACTATTATTTCCAGTACTACTACTATTTCTACTACTACCATTACTTCTACTACTATTTCTTCTTCTACTACTATTTCTACTTCTACTACTTCTACTTCTACTATTTCCAGTACCACTACTATTTCTAGTACTACTACTATTTTTACTACTGCTACTAATTCTACCACTACTATTTCTACTACTACTTCTACCACTACTACTACTATTTCTACTTCTACTACTATTTATACTTCTATTACTTCTACTTCTACTATTTCTACTTCTACTTCTACTACTTCTGCTACCACTACTTCTACTACTATTTCTTCTTCTACTACTACTTCTACTACTTCTACTATTATTTCCAGTACTACTACTATTTCTACTACTACCACTACTTCTACTACTATTTCTTCTTCTACTACTATTTCTACTTCTACTACTACCACTTCTACTACTATTTCCAGTACTACTACTACTACTTCTACTACTATTTCCAGTACCACTACTATTTCTAGCACTACTACTATTTTTACTACTATTTTATTTTATTACTATTTCTACCACTACTATTTCTACTACTACTTCTACCACTACTACTTCTACTACTATTTCTACTTCTGCTACTATTTCTACTTCTATTACTTCTACTACTACTACTTCTACTACTATTTCTACTTCTACCACTACTACTTCTACTACTATTTCTACTTCTGCTACTATTTCTACTTCTATTACTTCTGCCACTACTTCTACTACTATTTCTACTTCTACTACTACTTCTACTACCACTACTTCTACTACTATTTCTACTTCTACCACTACTTCTACTACTACTTCTACTTCTACTACTATTTCTACTACTACTTCTGCCACTACTTCTACTACTATTTCTACTACTACCACTACTTCTACTACTATTTCTACTACTACTTCTGCCACTACTTCTACTACTATTTCTACTACTACCACTACTTCTACTACTTCTACTACTACTACTTCTACTACTATTTCTACTACTACTTCTTCTTCATCCCAACTCTAGCTCTCTGAATGGAGTGAGGTCGCTCCTTTTATGTTGACCCTGTGTTCCAGATGGCTCATTAATCAGACCTGGAGTCACTCCCAGGTGGGTGTGGTGAAAGCCCAAAGTTCGGCTCTGCAACTCCCCCTGGTGGCCCCCATGGAACCCAACAGGGTTGTGCCAAACTCCCAACTCCCGGTGGGAATCCCTGCTGGTGCCAGAGCCGCCCAGGAGGGCAGCCCTCTGTTGTCCTGGGGGAGGTAGTGCCTTGCTCTCTCACCTGCTCCTTCCATCCATCTGGTGTCCTAGCCGGGTAATGGCCATGGTCGCCCGTCACACCGTTTTTTTTCACAGAATTCCAAGCCGAAGTGATGCTCGGGGTTAACAGCAAACAGGCTATAAGTAGTTGGACTTTATCGTCTGTCCTCAGAAATAAGTCCGATTTCTTTTATCACTAAGTCGGGTTTGCGCCACAGTCTTTATCTGATGACCTGCTTCTACCCAATAAGAAAGATTTATGCATTTTCGGCATTCAGTTTGGGTGACAGACCTTTAGAAGACGTTCAGGCGTGTATCCATGTCAGTGTGGACTCGGACGTAACTGACCAATTAGTGGGGTAGACAGTTGGACTGTGGGACCCTCAGAGCTCAACTAGAATGCCAATTTGGAGAATTTTGCTTGATACGATTGGCGAGTTTGCTCTTCTCGTCCATATTGTCCTAATATTCGTGTATCCCGCCCATTTGGTGTCTGTGTGGATTTTTCCCAGCTTATCCGGTTTTCCACCCCACCTCCCAAAGACACGTCTGTTAGGTTAGTAGGCAACTCCAAACTGGTCCAGTTAAAGTGTGGCACTCAATCTGGGGTTTTCTTCCTAACTTATGGCTCTGGACCCCCACAATCAGAATTGTTCAGGTACTCATGGATACCAGTGAAGATTAAGGGGAAGTGCATTTAGTACTAATGCCAGGGAGAAGCAACAGACTACTGAGACGTGTAGATGAAGCAGAAGCCACTGGGACAGTGTAGCCGTTAGCTAAACAATTGGGCTTGATGGACTGTGTGGTGTCCTCTCATTTGTCAAATTTCTTACGTTGTCTGTTTTCCAGCCGCCATTGTAGGTGTGACAATGACATTCATTCTCTATCCTCTCTTCCAAATTGATGTTGCAGAAAGAAGAAAAGGCAGACGGCGCATGTTCTCCAACATCATGCATCATTTGACGGAAAACCACAAAATCTGGAAGAAGGTCATCGAGAAAGAAGAGAAGAGTAAAGCGGAGCTGAGCAAGCAGCAACAGCAGCAGCAGCAGTCGGAGGTGGCGCTGGTCCAGGCAGCAGACGACATCCAGGTGATCGAGGAGGAAGCGGAAGAGGAAGAGCGACAGCAGGCGGAGGAGAAGTGACAGACGTTGCTCGAGAGACACGCTCGATTATTTTTTTTTTTTTCCACTGTGCTGACACGGGAGCACACTTCACGTCACATCAAAAACAAAACAAAGGCCTTAATACTGTGAGGGGATTCTTGCTGCTCGAGTGGGGTCCCCGCTCCTATGCACTTTCAACCCACAAAGGGTAAAAAAAAAAAAAAAAATGAAGAAAAGGACGGCTCAGCGCCCTCCTTTGGCAGTGATGCTGCAGTGCGCTTAACTTTCCATGGGATATTTGAGGTGGGTGGAGGGGGGTATTGGGTATGGGACGAATCGGAGCTAAAAAGCCACCCGTGAGAACCAAAGTGACACGACGGAAATGAAAGTGAACTGCGCTCCCCCCCCGACATCGACAACGAGATACAGCCCTGTGCCTCAGTGCGCTTTTCCCGAGGTGTCTGCTTCTCGCTCGTCTCGTGTGTGTTTGTGTGTGCTTGGGGATGGGTGTGTGTGTGAGTGCGTGACGTGGCGTGTGCAGAGGCGACACACGTGCAACTCGGGAGGAAGTTCGGACTGAAACTGAAAGCTCGTGATGTGCATCATTTTGGATGCCTTTTATCATAAATGTATAACCTGCCTTGTTTGGTTTTTACTCTCCAGAAACTCTTTTGTCGTTTTTTTGTTTTTTTTTTTTAGGAAGGAATGCACAGTGGCGGCCGTCGGCCCGAGGTGCTGCACCGCTCGGCGGATGAAGGGATCGCCATTCCTTCCTTCCCCCCCCCCCCCCCCCCCACACACACACTTTTTACTCAGGATTTACGCTGAACCATTTAAGCACGCTTATCTCATGAGAGTCGCTCCGATGACTTCAGCCTCCCTCCATGTAGCCAGCCAGCAGTTTTTATTCTTTGTACGGAGTAATCACATTCGACGATTGTTTTAAAAAGGAAAAAAACAACAACAAAAAAAAAAGGTTCCGAAACTCTTGCCGTGTTCCTGCCGAGTTCCAGGAATTGTGTGCCTGATTTCTGTTTTTGGTACTGGTTGGATTTTTATTTTTTAATTTATCTTTCTCTTCAGAGCCAGTGTAATAAAGACTTGTCGACATCGGGACTGCTGCTCGGGGACCCCCCCCCCCCCCCCCCCAACCCCCCCAGGGGGCTTTCACACTTCACACTAATGGAACGCGGCCGGCTGGGCGGCTCCTCTTGTCGTCGTCTGCTTTTGGTTTCTTTAGAGCTGCAGCTGTGAAAAAGCTCACCGGACCCCCCAACCACAATCTCTGTCAGCCTTTTTTTTTTTTTTTGATATTTCGGTGGGGGGGGAGAGCCAAGGGGCGCCTGTGCAGCGTTGGCTCACAGAACGAACTCGAGAAGCGGGACGAGTGCGGCCTTCATTAAATCCTCTCCCCAAGGGGTCTTTGAACCCTGACCACTTCTTGCCGAATCGGTGCACAACGCGGCCTACTTTCAGAGACAAGCCGGTGGGATTCATTGACCTCCGCTGTGCCCCTCGTGGTGGATTTCCATCCTGTTTGTATATTTTATTATTTTTTATTTTCTTTCTCTTGTTAAAGCACTCGTCCCTGATTCCATGCTGCAGGATACCAAACCGCATGCAAAAGCTGGCTGAGAATCATTTTGGATAATGTCTATTACGTTGATTATTATTTATTACTGTGTAGTCGCCTTCACTGATCACATCCTTCATACTTTTGTCGCACGTGTGCCCTTTTTATTTATACTTATTTATAGACGTGATCGCCCTACGCCGGCTCCACTTCAGTCTTCGCTTGGCAGCCTTCTCCATTGCGCCTTTATCTCTCTCACGAGTGTCTTGTCTTGCCTTATTGGGTATCCCGTATGTAGCGACGCGCCCGTGGGACACTCGAGACTTCAGCGAGTAGTTTGATCTGCTACCAGCCGTTCTTGAGATTTTACAGACAAAAAGAAAAGAAAGACGAAGCCCGACGTCTTCATACCAAAATCAACGGGGGTGTGCCAGGCACCGGAGTGAGCGAGCGAGCGGGCGTTCATTTCAGCTTTTTTTCGGTTCTTTCTTTCGGACCCCTCATTCCAAACTGTACGTCTCCGTTAACGTTTTTTTTTTTAACTCATTTTTGTCATTTAGCACTAAGCTGGTCTCCCCCTCGTTGGCAGGTGCAGGGTGAGTTTCTCGATTGGAGGAACGACGACGCTGATCTCTAGGAAGCAGGAACGTGCCAGTGCTAAGCAAGCAAAGCCCACCACTGTTACGAGTTTTATAAATGAACAAAAGAAGCATGGTCTCGCTGTTATATGCAACCATTAAATTCTATTTGCACCTCTTTGCAGCCCTGGTGTAATTTTGCCTTTTTTTTTCCCTTCGCCTACTCCTCTTCCTCCTCCTTCTTCTTCTTCCTCTGTGCTGCCAATCCTGGTTCAGATCTTTGTTTGTTTCGATTGCGGCCAGGCAGGTGTGACTGACGTTGAGGGTTTCCTTCTAATTCAGTTTGAAACTCTCCCAGCTGTTCACACAGGTTATGCAAAATTGGTCCAAACTTGAGATCGAGCTTCAGGTGGCATTCACATGTTGACGAGAAACGCAGGGGTCTTGAGCCGGTGCCACTTTACTACAACAACAACAAAATGTTTATTTTTATAGCAGTGTGGCTGAAAGTGCTTAACACATTATAAGAGTTACAAGAGAAGAAACAGCAAGACAGTTATAGATAACTAAATCTCTCTGTATATAAAGTCCAACATCTGTCTGTCTGTCGGCTTTTCACGAGAGAACTACGTAACGGATTTAGATCGGGGTTTCTTCTAGAATTTGCTTGAACATTCCGGTTGATTTTGCGACTTCTCTCATCGCAATAAGAATCACAGTTCGCTTGCTGAACCGATTTAGTTGCACGAATCTGAGAGAGAGACAGCGGATCGAGGGGGCGGGGCCCTCATCGCTCATATTCCAGTCTTCGGGTGGGGGGGTGATGTTCCTTAGCTCCTTACAGATTTAGATCGGGGTTTCTTCTAGAATTTGCTTGAACATTCTGGTTGATTTTGCGACTTCTCTCATCGCACTAAGAATCACAGTTCGCTTGCTGAACCGATTTATTTGCACGAATCTGAGAGAGACACAGTGGGCCGAGGGGGGGGGGGGCCCTCATCACTCATATGCCAGTCTTCTGGGGCGTTCCTTACCTCCTTACGGATTTAGATTGGGGTTTCTTCTAGAATTTGCTTGAACATTCCGGTTGATTTTGCGACTTCTTTCATCGTGCTAAGAATCACAGTTCGCTTGCAGTGCCGATTGATGTGTGCAAATCTGAGAGAGACTAATGGGGGGGGGGGGGGGGGGGTATTTCTCACTCACATATCAGCCTCGTTGGGGGGGGTTTGGGGGGACGTTCCTTACCTCCACTTAGCAAGTGAACGAGAGAACTACTTAACGGATTTAGATCAGGCTTTTTTCTAGAATTTTCTTGAACATACCAGGTGATTTTGCGACTTCTCTCATCACGTTAAGTATCATAGTTTGTATGTCCATGCGAATCCGAAACAGAGACTGTAGGCTGAAGGGAAGGGGAAGCGTGACCTCAGGAGTGGGGAGCCGGGCGGGACCCTCCTCACTCACACGCCAGCCTCCATTCAACAACAACAACATTTATTAGCTTTTTACCTCCGTTTTGACTTTTAATCCTAATGCATCGAGTTTATTTCTAATAGCCTCATTGTATCCATTATTGCCAATCACTAAGATTTCAGTTTTCTCTTTATTTAACTTGAGAAAGTTACTATTCATCCATTCAGAAATACAAGTAAGACATTGTGTTAGTGAATCAAGAGAATCGGGGTCATCAGGTGTAATTGATAAATACAGCTGTGTGTCATCAGCATAGCTGTGGTAGCTCACGTTGTGCCCTGAGATAATCTGACCTAACGGAAGCATGTAGATTGAGAAGAGCAGCGGACCCAGGATAGAGTCGCTCTACCTCTGCGTTTTGGAGTGCACTTCGCCTCCGCTTAGCTAGCGATACCTGTTTGTTTATTGATCGTTAAAGTTTGTCCTGTTTGACTGCTACGCAGGCAGAGCCACGGGAGATGGGTAGTAATAATATGTAAAAAATAATTTATAACAAATAAATATGCCCTTGCATAACACAGACATACAAGTAGTAGAATCTTAAGTTTATTATTAAGTCCATTAAGATGAGTTTGGTCCTATGGTCAGATAGCCAGGGAGGACTTTGAAGAAAAATAAAAGTTCAGGCGTGAGGTGCTGGAGAAAAGAAACACAAAATCTGCAGGGGTTCAAGGCCAAAAGGCCACCAGGCAATCTACCTAACATAAAGGTGCTAAAGTCCGTCTTGTTTTTGATTTTCTTAATCTTTGTATTCGTCTGTTCGATGCAGTGGGTCTCGTAGACAGTCGGAGGAGTCTCTCACAAGCGGCTGCACAGGACTTCGATCAGGTGATGGTGGTGGCATAAAACGCCACCACAGAGAAAGCAGAAAAGAAAATGGAGAAAGGTAGGGATGAACCTCCTTAGCGTTAGTCCTGAGTGTCACTCGAGCAACGATATAGACGTGTCTCACATAAGACGTAAGCGTCACTCGGGCTGTAAGAGTGGCAAGCATCACTCGGGTAGCAGTATAGGCGTGTAGGGCCGAGCATTACCTGGGCAACAGTGGTAGACGCGTCTTCTCCTGGCCTCGTAATGGCATCTCTCGTCAGCAACTAAGACGAAGTGAATCTGCCTTCAGGCAGTGAGATTGAAACGGTATGTGAATCGGAAAGTGACACTCGCACATGTGCAGTGTGCTTGTACTTTGTGTTTTGCACGTTTTACAGTAGAAAGGTCTGGTTGGGGAGCCTGCACTGGTACAGCATGTTGCCGCACCCACCACACGATGAAACAACTCGGGATCCTGGTTGGCAGACAGGTGGTCCAGTCCCACCCATCTATTTGCCGCTGGTGGTGTTACATGGGCGTCCGCTTGGAATGGTTCAGCCACTCGGGTCCTCAAAAATGAGGGTCGCCCTCGGGTAATCACGCCCCATGGCCAAAGTGCCATAACTGACGCTCCCTCGCAATGCAGGTCATGTGCCTCATTCGGGACTCGGTCAGCAACACAAAGTCAAACCAGCAGCACCCAAGGATTCTCTGAAGAGACACCAAAGGAGTCCAGTCTTCATCTCGGGCCACTGGAGAGCAAACAGGGAGCACCAGGACTCTAAAGACTTGGACCTTCGTTCTTTTGCAGAGATATCAGGACCACCACACACCCTTTTCCAGCGACCTCATGACCCCCTCCCCATGCTCTCCCAATCCGTCTACTGACTTCATAGGAAGAGTCACATGAATGTCACTGCCGAGGTCAGTAAACCTCTCGATGACGAGGTCCATACTCTCGGCAGACAGACACACTGATGTGCCCAAGAGGTCATTAAAGGCTTGGATCTTTGGTTTTTATCGGGACCCTCGCAAGCCCAAACTCCTCACTCAGTCTCTTGAGACCCCCGATCAGAGCCTTCATTGACTCGGCGAAGATCACAGCAAGATCAGTGAATTCTTCTTCACCAACAGATGCCCCCTAGCTGCTTGACCCCACGTCCTTGCCCAACACCCAGTCCATGCAATCATTGATCCGAGTTGGAGCAGAACAGACCGCTGACGGACCCCTGAATCAACTGGGGAAAAAACACAAGAGGTACTGTGAGTGCTGTGCAGAGTGGAGGCAGAACAGTAGAAAGATGACATTTAATTAAAATGTCATTTTTCAAGTCAAACAATGCAACATTTTGCAAGTTTTTTTTTTATGGAAAAATTGAAAAGTGAAGGAGGTTAATAATCAGAGCACATCCATGAAGTATGTTTTTGCAATGTGTATAAAGTCTATTAGAAGTTGGACCGAAATTAATTAAGGAAAGGTGTGTTTTTAATTGTTTTTTTAAATTGATAAACGGTATTAGCCTAGTGTTTGTCTATCGGTATTCCAAATTTTTGGTGCCTAACAGCAAAAGGCCGCCACGGCACTCCTTAGCTCTCAGGATGATAAGCAAACCAGTGTTCGACGATCTGAGGTCACGACTGGGAATGTAAAGGGACAGACGCTCCAAAATATACGAGGGCTGCTTGCTAGAGTATTCAGAGCTTTGTTTGCCATTAGCTGTATTTCAAAATCGGGTCTAAAGGACACCGGTCACCAGTGTAACGACGCTAAGATTGGTGTGATGGGCTCTGATTTTCTTTTTGGTGCTTAAGATTCTGGCTGCTGCATTCTGAAATCCGTGTAGCCAGTTGATGTCTTTCTTGGGTCGTCCTGTTAGGAGTGCATTGCAGCAATCTAGTCGACTGAAAACTAAAAGCGTGACATACTTTTTCAGCATCTTACAATGTTATAAGAGGTCTAACTTCTTGTCCTGTTAATCCAGTTAATGTGTGACGTACAGTTTAGATCGGAGTCCATGATCACACCCAAGTTCTTAACTCCCGCCTTGACTTTGAGTGCCACGGGGTCAAGTTTATTTCTAAGGTCTTCACTATTTTCATTTTTCCCAAACTACTAAAATTTCTGTTTTTTTCTTTATTTAGCTTGAGACAATGACAGTCCATCCGTTCAGTAATACAAGGCAGACATTGGATCAGAGGGCATGGAGAGTCTGGGTCATCAGGTGCTATAGATCAGTAAATCTGTGTGTCGTCTGCATTGCTGTGGGAGCTCACCTTCTGTTTTGAGGTAAACTCACGTATCTGTAGATTTGAGAATAAGGGTGGGCCCAGCACAGGCCCTTGTGGTACCCCATATGAAATATCATGGATCCTTAAGCGACAATCAACATAACTAGTGAAACATCTCCTGTGTGTTAAATAAGACTGAAACCAAAGTAAGACATTACTGCAGAGACCCCCCATTGGCTAAGATGATTCATAGGAATGCAGTGGTCTACGGCATTGAATGCCACGCTCAGGTCTAATACAATGAGGACAGATATGTGGCCTGTGGGTTTAATACTGAGCTGTTTTAACCAGTGCGGTTTTCTGTGCTGTGATTTGGTCCTAAACTGGACTGGAATTGACCTGTTTATTCAGGTAATTATTTAACTGATAAAAAACACTTTTACTGCGGTGGGCTGGCGCCCTGCCCAGGGTTTGTTTCCTGCCTTGCACCCTGTGTTGGCTGGGATTGGCTCCAGTAGACCCCTATGACCCTGTAGTTAGGATGTAGCGGGTTGGATAATGGATGGATGAAAACGCTTTTACACGACTTCTGCTTTGCCAAACAGAGTTTACTGATCTCTTCGCCAGGCCCACGTCAGTTCAGACAACTGAAAATCGCTGCCCGTGTCACATTTACTGACAGAGCTTATTCACACAAGTCATTCCCGCCCCGTTTTCTGACAGCCAATAGCGTGCTGCCTGACGGAGCCGGTTATCAGCTACGGCGAGTTCAGCCACAATCTCTGCCCCCTTTTTTTGTTTTCCATTCTATTGCGGTAAGTAAAACATGAGACATCAGACAGACGAGTTCCGTTTGTGAGGTCCAAAACTCCCACGCTTCTTATTTCTCGTCGCTGCGTTTCTACGCATTGTACTGGGTGAGCCAAAATGAAGTACCCCATTTCTCCAGGTCATTGCATGAGGTAAAAGCAGCAGGGGGAGTGGGGTGGTCCTTTGATCGGCGATCCCTTGTAGTTTTCAGTGGGCCACGTGACTTGGTCTGGTGCACACCGTTGCTTTTGCTGTCCAAGTGTTCTTCAAAAACAACGAATCTACCATCACTACGCAACACACCTTCTGAACGCATTCCTCCTAACGGTGACGTCCCAAATCGGAAAATGATTCTCAATTTAGACAGATGGGTACAACATTGAACAGGAAATCTCCAGACTGTCCTTGGACTTTCTGTATCCAAACTGTAAGGGCATCCATTTCGCAGTCTCCTAGACATTCCGCGCACTTCGGCATTTCCAGCACGTCTTTGATTTTGCATGAGGACCTTCATTTCCATCCATCCATCCATCCTCCAACCCGCTGAATCCGAACACGGGGGTCTGCAGGAAACAATCCCGGGCAGGGTGCCAACCCACCGCAGGACACACACAAACACACCCACACACCAAGCACATACTAGGGCCAATTTAGAATTGCCAATCCACCTAACCTGCATGTCTTTGGACTGTGGGAGGAAACCGGAGCGCCCGGAGGAAACCCACACAGACACGGGGAGAACATGCAAACTCCACGCAGGGAGGACCCGGGAAGTGAACCCGGGTCTCCTAACTGCGAGGCAGCAGCGCTACCCACTGCACCACCGTGCCACCCCCTTCATTTCCATCGATACCAAAATGATGGCAGTGCAGGAACTCACTGGGAGAGCCGTAGAGAGTTGAGGCCCATTTCCATTTGAATGGTTGTTTAAATAAGCAAAACTTTCGCTGTTGGGTTGAAACCGACCCTCGTGAACTTCACAGCGAGCACATGTGTTACAGTTTGATGCGCTGTTACAGAATTTGCCATTTTAGGCCCTTACGTTTTTGAGGAGAGGGGAGCAACGGTCACCGTCACTTCAGAACGTCACATTGAAATGCTAGAGAACTGGAAGACATGGATGTGGTGGAGCTCATACGGCCTGCGTGGAGATCCATGCAAGTTTTGCGGGAGATGTTTCTGGTGAAGCTGATCTCCCTGCGTGGCGATGTCGGGTGGCCTTCACGTTCGCCAGATCTCGCTCCATGCGATTTCTTCTGAAGTCGAAGGTCTACACACACACCGACCTCCAAACCTTGAAGCCCTCAAGGATGCTATTCGCCGTGAAATGGCCGAACGAGTCATGCGAGCGTTCAGAGATCGTCTCGAAGAGTGTATCGCTAATGATAGCCACCCCCTTGAAGATGTCATTTTGAAAACACAGTGACAAACATCTATTTTGTATCCCCTTTCCTGTGTCGTAATGAAATTGATTTTTATCTTGTAGCGTTTTTGTAGAATAATCGTTTGAAATGCAGCATTTCTTTTTTGGCTCACCCCGTACTACCGACTGAGCGCCCTTAACGCACACACACAGAGCCCAACGCTGTGACTAAAGACCAACTCGAGCCTGTTTTTTGATTTCGTCAGAGCAAATCGCGGTCGTGGGCTACTTGGAACGAGTCACAATACGCGACTGGCATCTTGGGAGTGCGCCAGTGACCTCCTCCGTCTCGCCAAGATTATGTAAAGAAAGGCTGCAACTGAACATCGCAGGAGAAGTCGAAAAATGTGACCTTTACTCAAAGTTCTGTGAGTTTCTGTTTTCAGAAGTTCAGAGAAGAGCAAATTAAAATGACGAATACAGTGATCCCCCGCCTATCACAGAAGTTACGCTCCAGACCCATCAGCGATAGGTGAAAATCCGCGATATAGAAAGACCGTATAAATAAAAATGCCCCTCCCACACATTTTAAACACATGTAAACTTGTAATGGCGAGCGACGTCCACGTAACGCTTTCCTTCCCGGAGCATATCCAGGAGTTTTACCTTCTCCTGAATGGTCAAGGTCTTCCTCTGGTGCTTGGGCTCACTTCTACCAGAAGGCTTAGAAGATGCCGGACACTTGGGAGCCATCGTGGGGCTTAAAACAAACCGAAACGTTTGCTCATAACAATCGGACTACAAGCAAGGTACGCGATATGCAGAGAACCGAGATGCGCCGGGGACCCACACTCACTGTTCTTGCGAGATTACACCACGTTAGCAGCAGCCAATCAGAGCCCAAGAGAATGAACATCCTGCTCTGATTGGTTGACTCTCCTCTTTCAGCCAATAACGAGCTTTGTAAGAGATCATCTGGGTAATGTATCTTTGTCTACCGTAGTGTACAATGTACGTATAAAATGAGATATGTTCCTCAGAAAAATCTGCGATATAGCGGGGGCGCGATAGCTGAACCGTGATATAACGGTTATTTAATATCACTGTATTAAATAACGTGATAAATCAATAGATTTGCGTAAAATCAATCGATAATCGAAAGGTAGAGTCCCTAAGCACTGATCAGCCACAACATCCAAAGCACTGCCAGATAATTCCAAAAAAATAAATGGAGCCCTTAAGGTAAAACAAAATTCCCAAATTAGGCCAACAGTTCATACAAAGCCCCCTCAGGAGAGATGCAATAAGTACAGGTGACCGTGACACAAGTGACCAGCGAGTCCTAATTATGATGTGCTGATTTTTTCCCCCGAAGTGTCCGTTTAACAATCGTGTAGCAAGTTTTGTTAGGTAGACTTTATTCATTTTCACGTTGTGAACGTGATACCATTTTTCTCGTGCACATCCTTCGTATCGTTCTCCGTCGGTCACCATCGGTCACAGTTGTCTTGTATTATACGTGACGTCGATATTGCGACTCGCGTGAAACCTCAAAGTGGAAACACCACACCAGCCGCTCCATGATCTGCACTTCCGTGTGTGCCTTCAGGACGCCGTGATTTTGTGGCGACATTTTCACTTTTGCCGTGGACAACGAAAACCAAAGTGCCCGGCCCTGCCAGCAACAGCAGCCTGGTAGTAACTTTCTTGTTGCAACCGCTCGGCCTAACAGGAACGAGGCTTATAGCCATAATGGTAATGACCGATAACTTCATGTGGTGGGCGTTGGATGAGTGAAAATAATAAATTGACGAACACATCGGGAAACCAGAGCCCTGACACGACCAGGCCAGTGTAGTAGTGACCACCCAGCAAAGCACTTCTTCTATAAGAGGGGTCAGACCCAATGAGCGATGGCGAGGGGAAGCGGTGAAAACGGAGAGCTGAAAATGGCCACCGAGGTGGAAGGGGATCAGGTGTGTATTATTATACCAGAACCAATGGATAACATCTGGATCAAATGATAACATGAGGTCTACATTGATGACTGTCACGATGGGTGGCACTGCTAGTAACAAATAAACACATCCAGTCCCTCCGAACGCATGGGAACAGCAAGACCACTTCAATTGTCTCTCCTCTACACTGAAGACATTTGGCTTTGAGATCAAAAGATGAGTTTGAGACGAAGAGTCCAGAATTTTAACTTTTGTTTCCTGGGATGGACATCTTGACCTGTTAGATGATACAGAAGAGAGCAATTTTTGGAGCAGACCACCCAATTTCACATGTAGGAACAGACCGCCCCAAACCAAATCCCACTTCAGGTTTGGTTGCACATCCCATGCTTGCAGTAATCCCATCAAGTCTGAAACTTCTCGACCTCACCAGGTGGGTTGGCTGCTTCTTCTTTTTTTTTTCTGTTAGCGCAGCCTCATTCTAGGAGAATATTTGATGAACGAGACCACCAGCAAACACGCGGCATGTTCGCTACGTAAAATACTTTGGCGAATTTCTCCCATCGACACAACTCATGATGATAGCATGGCAGTGAGGTGTAGTGAATAAGGCTTCGGACTTCAAACCCTGAGGTTGTGGATTCAAATCCCACTGCTAACCCCACCATGTTACCCTGAGTAAGTCACTTGACCAGCCAATAAGACAGCTAAAAAGAAATGGAACCAGTTGTATCATAAATGTTTTAAGTCACCGTGAATAAAGGAGTCAGCCAAATAAGTAAAGAATGAATTCAGAGGCCTACAGAAACACTTTGTCTGCCGATTTATAGAGAAATGAAACCAAACTAATCAGAAGGAACTTCATCGTGCAACAAGACCATGATCTCAAACACACCGGACAACTCAACAAAGGTCTTCATCGGGTCCTCGGCTGGCCATCTCAACAAAGGTCTTCATCGGGTCCTCGGCTAGCCAACACAACAAAGATCTTCTTTGGGTCTGCAGCTGGCCAACACAACAAAGGTCTTTATCAGGTCCTCGACTGGCCAACACAACAAAGGGTCCAAAGGTCTTCAAAGGGTCCTTGGCTGGCCAACTCAACAAAGGTCTTCATCAGGTCCTCGGCTGGCCATCTCAACAAAGGTCTTCATCAGGTCCTCAACTGGCCAGCACAACAAAGGGTCCAAAGGTCTTCATCGGGTCCTCGACTGGCCAACTCAACGAAGGTCTTCATCAGGTCCTTGGCTGGCCAGCACAACAAAGGTCTTCATCAGGTCCTCGACTGGCCAACACAACAAAGGGTCCAAAGGTCTTCATCAGGTCCTTGGCTGGCCAACTCAACAAAGGTCTTCATCAGGTCCTCAACTGGCCAACTCAACAAAGGTCTTCATCAGATCCTTGGCTGGCCAACTCAACAAAGGGTCTGCATCAGGTCCTTGGCTGGCCAGCACAACAAAGGTCTTCATCGGGTCTGCGGCTGGCCAACTCAACAAAGGTCTTCATCAGATCCTCAGCTGGACAAGTTGATCAGAAGATCTTAACCCAGTTGAGAGGAGACTGAAGGGAAACTAAAACAACAACTGAAGGAGGCTGCAGGTACCACCTGGAAAAGCAGGTCAGAAGAAGACACTGAAACCACCTGGGGATGTCGAGGAGTCGCAGGCTTGGTGCAGTTGTTACAGGCGTGGGACGTACGACCAAGCATGATATGGGATTTAGTTAACCTTCTTAGCGTTGGTCCCAATTGTCACTCAGGTAACAGTAGAGACGTGACTCGCGTAAGACCAGAGGTTGTAAAAAGTGCCAACAGGTTTAGCGCCAACCTTTACCCTGGCAACGATGTGGATGCGTCTTCTCCTGGCCTCATAATGGCGTCTCGTAAGAAACGCTTCTCAGTGAATCTGCCTTCAGGCCGTGAAACTGAAACCAAAAGTGACTCTGGGAATCTGAAAGTGACACTGGTGTCACTCGCACATGGGCGGTGTGCTGTTCATATTATTATTTGTATGATTATTATGCTTTTAGCACTTTGCACGTTTTACCGTAGAATGATCAGATTTAATAAATATGTCATTTTTCAAGGCAAAACAATGCAATGCTTTTTACACGTTTTTTGAGAAAAAAACGTACAAAGTAAAAAAGTATGTGAACCGCTAGGAATTCTCTCTCTTTATGTCTAATTCCCATATAAAACCTGGTCATATCTTCATGTCAGTCACCATAATGGACAAACACAGTCTCCTAGAACTAAAGATTCACAGATTTTCAGAGAATTTTTAACCGTATTGAATAAATCATTCAAACTGTGAAAGTGAAGGTTGGAAAAAGTAAATGAACCCTAAGCTAATGACTTTTTAAAAAGCGCATTGCAGTCCGAAATTAGCACACCTGGCGTCCATTTAATGTAACGGGTTCCGAGGTTGTGGTGGCCTTGAATGACTTTAAAGGATCACAAACACTTTGAGTGTTTGAGTTTGAGCTTTGGACAAGAAGCATATCCAGATGGGAGTCACGCCTCACACGAAAGAGGTGTCTGAAGAGCTACAGGTAGGTCCATAAATATTTGGACAGAGACAACTTTTGTCTAATTTTGGTTCTGTACGTTACCACAATGAATTTGAAATGAAACAACTCCGATGCAGTTGAAGTGCAGACTTTCAGCTTTAATTCAGTGGGGTGAACAAAACGATTGTATAAAAATGTGAGGCAACTAAAGCATTTTGTGAACACAATCCCTTCATTTCAGGGGCTCAAAAGTAATTGGACAATTGACTCAAAGGCTATTTCATGGGCAGGTGTGGGCAAGTCCGTCGTTATGTTCTTATCAATGAAGCAGATAACAGGCCTGGAGTTGATTTGAGGTGTGGTGCTTGCATGTGGAAGATTTTGCTGTGAACAGACGACATGCGGTCAAAGGAGCTCTCCATGCAGGTGAAAGAAGCCATCCTTAAACTGCGAAAACAGAAAAAACCCATCGGAGAAATTGCTCCAATATTACGAGTGGCAAAATCTACAGTTTGGTCCATCCTGAGAAAGAAAGCAAGCACTGGTGAACTCAGCAACACAAAAAGATCTGGACGTCCACGGAAGACAACAGTGGTGGATGATCGCAGAATCATTTCCTTGGTGAAGAGAAACTCCTTCACAACAGTCAACCAAGTGAACAACACTCTCCAGGGGGTAGGCGGGCGTATCGATATCCAAGTCTACCATAAAGAGAAGACTGCATGAAAGTAAATCCAGAGGGTGCACTGCAAGGTGCAAGCCACTCATAAGCCTCAAGAATAGAAAGGCTAGATTGGACTTTGCTAAAGAACATCTAAAAAAGCCAGCACAGTTCTGGAAAAACATTCTTTGGACAGATGAGACCAAGATCAACCTCTACCAGAATGATGGCATGAAAAAAGTATGGAGAAGGTGTGGAACAGCTCATTATCCAAAGCATAGCATATCATCTGTAAAACACGGTGGAGGGAGGCAGTGTGATGGCTTGGGTGTGCATGGCTGCCAGTGACACGGGGACACTCGTGTTTATTGATGATGTGATACAGGACAGAAGCAGCTGAATGAATTCTGAGGTATTCAGAGACATACTGTCTGCTCAAATCCAGCTAAATACAGCAGTCAAATTGATTCATGATACAGATGGACAATGACCCAAAACACACAGCCAAAGCAACCCAGGAGTTTATTAAAGCAAAGAAGTGGAAAATTCTGGAATGGCCAAGCCAGTCACCTGATCTTAACCCAACTGAGCAGGCATTTCACTTGTTGAAGACTAAACTTCAGACAGAAAGGCCCACAAACAAACAGCAACTGAAAGCCGCTGCAGTAACGGCCTGGCAGAGCATTAAAAAGGAGGAAACCCAACATCTGGTGATGTCCATGAGTTCAAGACTTCAGGCTGTCATTGCCAGCAAAGGGTTTTCAACCAAACATTAGAAATGAACATTTGATTTCCAGTTATTTCATTTGTCCAATTACTTTTGAGCCCCTGAAATGAAGGGATTGTGTTCAAAAAATGCTTTAGTTGCCTCCCATTTTTTTGCAATCATTTTGTTCACCCCACTGAATTAAAGCTGAAAGTCTGCACTTCAACTGCATCCGAGTTGTTTCATTTCAAATTCATTGTGGTAATGTACAGAACCAAAATTAGAAAATATTTATGGACCTAACTGTACGATCGAGAATTGTTCATCTCCATAAGGCTGGAAAGGGTTACAAAGTCCTCTCAAATATCTGAGATCTTCATCAGTCTACTGTTGGGCAAGTTGTCTATAAATGGAGACGATTTGGTATTGTGGCTTCTCTGCCTAGAAGTGAGTGCCCTGACAAGATGACCCCAAGAGCACAACACAAAGTCAGCAATGAGGTAAAGAAGAATCCAAGAGTGACAGCAAAGGACTTGAAGAAGTCATTAGAAGTGGCTAACATCTCAGTTCATGAGTCAACTATATGTAAAACATTGAACAAGTCCATGGCAGGACACCAAGAAGGAAGCCACTGCTATCAAACAAGAACATTGCTGAACGCCTGAAGTTTGTGAAAGAGCACTTGGACACTCCACAACGGTACTGGGAAAATGTTTTGTGGAGTGAAGAAACCAAAATTGAACTATTTGGGAGGAACAAGCAGAACTTCATGTGGCGTAAAAAAGGGCAGTGCATATCAACATCAAAACATCAAGTATGGTGGAGGGAACTTCAAGATTGGGCCTGCCTTGCTGCATCAGGGCCTGGACAGATTGCCATCATTGAGGGGAAAACGAATTCACAAGTTTATCAACAAATAATGTGAGGGTGTCTGTTCATCAACTTAAGCTCAGAAGAGGCTGGGTGATGCCACAGGACAATGACCCCAAACATCACAGCAAATCCACAGCACAATGGCTTCAGAAGAACAAACTCGGCCTTGTGGAGTGGCCCAGTCAGAGCCCAGATCTCAATCCTATTGAATGACTTGAAGAGAGAGAGAGACACACACAGAAGACAACCAAAGAATATGGAAGAGTTGAGGTAGTTCGGCAGGGAAGAATGGGCGAAAATTCCCCCCCGCACGATGTGCAGATCTGATCTGCAGTTACAGGAAGCGCCTGACAAAGGATGGTCAGCCAGTTATTAAACCCCAAGGTTCACTTACTTTTTCCACTACCTCTGTGAACGTTGAATACGTTTGTAAAATAAAGACGTGAAAGAGTAGAATTGTTTGTGTGTCACTGGCTTAAGCTCATCGTGTAGATCAGGACCTGTGACTTGGATGAAGATCACATCACGTTTAGTGACCAATTCATGCAGTAAACCAGATCATTCCAAAGGGTTCACATACTTTTTACTTTGACTGTACCGTTAAGGAATTGACCGACCGTATGTTCCTACCCTTTTTACTTGACCTTAAACAATTGGGTGGTCTGCACCAATAGCTGCGACCTCATCGATGTGGTAAATGATTCAAATCTTAATAGCAGGAAACAAAATGTGAATTTCTGGACTGTCATACTCGTCTTCTGATCTCAAACCCAAATGTCCTCAGAGCAAAAGCAAATTGTCGCTCCCGGGACTGGGACTAGAAGGCAAAAACTGTGTAGTTGAACCTTTTCCATTTCAGCCAGGGTTTCTTAGGCGATGGTGGGTTGCCAGTTGGTGGGTCACGAGTTCCTGTTGTATTTAATGGTGACGGGTCACAGATGGTTCATGAAATGGGTCACGGTGGGTGTCCACAGGTTGATTAAGTAATCGACATTGCTCTGACGATTGTCTTTGGTTGTCCCCGAGTCTCCAAGGAGGACCCCCACCCGCATCCAGGCATTCAACAAGGAAGGGGTCCTGAAGCAAACAGAGGTGACATGAGGAGATGTGGCTGTCCCCTCGAGTTTAAAATGGTGAAAAGAATTACAGTAGGCCAGCAAAGCTGCTGTGACTTTAAAATAGAGACATGGGGGGGAATGATGGGGGCTTATTAAAAAGTGTTGATTTTGCACAAATGTGAAGACACATGGGGTGCATGAGGACATTAAGGGCCTTCAGATCTCAGTTTTCGATGTTATTTTGGAGAATCTCGGTGAGTGGGATGGACCACCTTGTTTTGCTCAATGGCCTGTTCTTGTGACAATTCCTCGAAGTCCAAGTGTGAATGCAGAAATCAAAACCTTTAGTGACTTCATGGGTTTGTAGGCTTGTTGATACCCGCCAGCTCCATTGTTTGGTGTGCCTTCCATACGATTTCCTCGTTTCCTACTAGCAGATCTTTGAGCCGCTTGTCTTTGAGGACATGTCTGATTTGTGTCCTCCCTTAATCCCGGCATTTGTGGAAACCTCCACATCAAACATTGAAATCCTTCACCTTTGTGGTTCGTCGCCTTCCTGGAGTTTTACATGAAGATGACGTGAACGTCTCTTAGTTGGGTTGACCAGCAGTTCATGCTCCGCTCTCTTCTGCTGCTCTTTGCAAGGTAAGGAGGCTCCTCCGCAGGACTTGATGCCTCCAAGCTGCTGCACCATGACCTCCAGATCAGCATGGATGTCCCAGTGGGAGTTGAAGATACGACGAAGTCAAAGGAGGACAGACTGGGATGGGGTGTGGAGACGGTCGAGGAGCGGCGAAACGGGTTTCAAAAGGTTTTAACGTGTCATGCAGGACGGGTACAGACCTACGTTTGCAAGTAGTAGAGGGATAGGGTGGGAGCATTGAGAGGTCAACCCACCCACCACATGACGAGCCACCCGGATTGAGATCTGAGTGTCGCCGTGCAGTGGGTGACACCTCAGCATCACACTGTGAAACTGGAGTGCCAATCCTGCCACCAACTGTTTTCCTCCAGGGGGCGCTAGCTCCCTAGTTGGAATAAGTCCATCCATCCATTATCCAACCTGCTCTATCCTAACTACAGGGTCACGGGGGTCTCCTGGAGCCAATCCCAGCCAACACCGGGTGCAAGGCAGGAAACAAACCCCGGGCAGGGTGCCAGCCCACCACAGGGCACAGACACACACACATCAATCACACACTAGGGACAATTTAGGATCGCCAATGCACCTCACCTGCATGTCTTTGGACTGTGGGAGGAAACCCACGCAGACACAGGGAGAACATGCAAACTCCACGCAGGGACGACCTGGGAAGTGAACCTCAGGTCTCCTAACTGCGAGGCAGCAGCGCTACCCACTGCGCCACCGTGCTGCCCATTAGTTGGAATAAATTCTTTTTTTTAAATGCAGCATCTTAAGTAACGCAAAACTATATAGATATAATATTAAAAAGTGATATCCCTCCCATAGTGATACTGCGGTAAGAAATCACCTAAGAGAAAATAACTTTAATGACAATTTACGCAGAATTATAGACGAACGGAAGCCAATGACAAGACCATTACTGAAGTGGGATCTCGATAGATACAGTCTGCCATTTTCTTCACTGCACTGGAAGGATTTTCAGGATCGCATGACGTAATCTTCCATCCATCCGTCAGCTTGAAAGGTGTGCCGGGCAGTGTGCCAAGGCTTTATACCCTTTCTCCATGTGCAGACCCCTACTTAGGTAAACTCATGCCATTCCAAACAAGGCACAGAGAGGCCTGCTGACCCTTAACACACAGAAATGGTGCCCGTTTGTCTTTGTCGATCTTATCCTATGTTTGGCCTAGCAGTTGTAAATGCGGAGCTCCTTTGTACTAAATCTGGCTCAGCTGTGCATGTAGTAAAGAAAACAGATTTAAAATATCTGCACAGAGCACAGTGACATATTAAACTTCTAAGATGATTACACCAACCCCTGAGTTTTCCTTGCAAGTTGGATTACCTGCTTGAAGGGCTGGATGGCAGGTTAACGTCATACCGGGGACGGAGCAGATGGCAGGTTAAGGGCCCAATGGAGTGGAGTCACTTTTGGAGTTTGCGGGATTCGAACTGGCAAACCTTCCTTTTCCTGGCCTAGATCCCTCACCTCAGAGCCACCACTCCGCCCTGAAGTAGTAAGAAACCTAAAAAATAAAAACTCTGCCAGGGGGTAATAAAGAGTTTAAAAAAAAAAAAGAACCTGGAAAGGAAAAAACGGACGCCTAAGGTGTACAAAAATAAAAGTGAAAAGTGAATCGTAGGGCGTATGAGGGGCAACCATTAAGAAGAATAAGCGACTCGACTCGGTCGGGCCCTTGGGAGAGGCCCTTAACCTGCTGTGGCTTCCTCTCGGATGTTACGTTAACCTGCAGGCAGGGGGGTTGAGGGCAAGATTGGCACACTGTAAAAAAAAAAACACTATGCCAGTGTGGTGCTGAGGTGTCACCCGCTGCACTCGGGTCCCACTCCAAGTGATTCATCGTGTGGTGAGTGCGGCAAAGTGGTAGCAGTGCGTGGTCCCAACCTCCTCCTCCTAAAGGGCAGTTAGAGAGGAATACAGTAGATAAGGTGAAAGACCACCCTAAGAGATTCTTCGACTATTTTAGTAGTAAAAGTACAGTCAAAGAGCGGCACGGTGGCGCAGTGGGTAGCGCTGCTGCTTCACAGTTAGGTGACCTGAGGTTCGCTTCCCGGGTATCACTGAGTGGAGTTTGCATGTTCTCCCTGTGTCTGTGTGGGTTTCCACCCACAGTCCAAAGACATGCAGGTTAGGTGCATTGGCCATCCTAAATTGTCCCTAGTGTGTGTGTTCTGTGGTGGGCTGGCACCTTGCCCAGGGTTTGTTTCCTGCCTTTCGCCCTGTGTTGGCTGGGATTGGCTCTAGGAGACCCCCGTGACCCTGTAGTTAGGATAAAGCAGGTTGGATAATGGATGGATGGAAGAACACTCGAGGAGGAGGTGAAGTGCATCAGGAATAGTAAAAGGGAATTAAAAGATACAGACTGTGAAATAGCACTCGTTTATCTGACGTCTTCACAAGTGAGGAAGTGGATAACCTCCATCAGTAACAGGGACTACTAAGGAGGTGCTGAGGGATTTGGAAATTGTAGAGAGAGAAGAGTAGTGTGGATTAAATAGGCTGAAATCAAACAAATCACCAGGGGCCTCATGTATAAGGCCGTGCGTAGAACTCACACTATAATATGGCGTATGCACAAAAGCGGAAATGTTCGTATGCACAAAAAAATCCAGACGCATAAATCTGTGCGAACATAAATATAAATATATAAATAGATAAATGTGAAAGGCACTATACAGGTGCATCTCAATAAATTAGAATATCATCGAAAATTTCATTTATTTCAGTAATTCAATTCAAAAAGTGAAACTCCTATATTACAGTATATAGATTCATTACACACAGAGTGATATATTTCAAGCATTTATTTCTTTTCATTTTGCTGATTATGGCCTACAGGTAATGAAAACTCAAAATTCAGTTTCTCAGAAAATTATAATATTGTCAACTCCTGGTGCCTCTTGTATAACGCAGTGTGTAGAACTCACACTATAACATGGCGTACGGACAAAAGTGGAAATGTTTGTACCCACAAAAAAATCCAGATGCATAAATCTGTGCGAACGCCAACTTCCACGTTCTCCCGCTCTATAAATCCCGGTCAGTGTGAAAAGTAACGCACGTGCACACGCCTTCTGTCCCGCCCCAACTCCTCCCAGAATTACGTCTCTTTGAATATGCAAATCAATATAAACATCCCTTAAGCTCAGCCTTCTGTGAAAAGACAATGGGGAAAAGCACGGGGGGAAATAGAAGAATTTCAGCGAATACCAAGTGGAGGCAAAGGAAAAACGTACTATTTGTTGGTTTAAACAGTGAGATAATCAACAAAAGGAAGTTGATCGAGTGACACAGAGTGTCGGAGAAACTCGAAAGCTCAAGTTCACAAAGTCGCACAGTGCCTGAAATAAAAAAGGAGTTGTCAGGTATGAAAGTCACCGTGAAAAGGGGAGTCGTAGCCCACCGTCTGAGTGTCACATTAAAGCTTATTAGGGTACAGAGAAAAAGAAAATAGGGACACAGTGGGGGGAAAAAACAAGAAATCAACTTTAATCTCTAAATTTCCACTTTAATCACGTAGTTTATTTTGTCATTAAAGTAGAACATCATAAACTTCATCTTAAAATCGTTTAATTTACTGGTTTCTCAAATCCCATCGTAACTAAAGTAGCACGTTAAATGCTTTGTTTTGTATTTAATCTTCTATGTGCTCTGTGTGTGAATCACACTGGACTGGACTCAGAATCCATGACATTCGTGATATTACAGCTCTCTGAATAATTAAAATACTGAGATGTATACGTGATATCATTTTCATGATGACAGGAGTTAAAGCGTGTTATTAAACATGGGGACACGGTGGCGCAGTGCTTGTTCATATCTCACGCAAGATGATTGCTGCGCTGACCGCGACCTTCGATGAAATAATTTATCACAGCAGTCCTGTCTCTTTCAAACGTACTGACCTCCAATTCCTGTCCTTCCTTTTCTTTCTCCAAATACCCAATCGCCACACAATCAGCTCTGTAATAGACGTGAAGCCATCTGTAAGCTTAGAACGCTGATTCTTCAACACTTTTAAGGAACATAGAATAATTAAACATGTACTACGAAGATATTTCAATCTGTCTATCCTTCCAGTGTCGCACCAGCAAGAATACAACGCAATGCAGGAACAATCAGTGAACAGAGCACCAGTGGCACCGTGTCCTCACATGTTTAATTATTAACAATACAGATTATTTTAATGACATTAACATTTTATCTGTATATAATATAATCAACATATTTTGCTGCATTTCATCTTAAAAATGATATCGTCATCATATGTAAATACGCGCTTTATAAAGTGACTCAGGTTGTGTAATATTATAACTGTATCTCAAGTTCACAGTGAGGTGATTGTACTTATAAGTCCTAACAGTTCTACTTGTCTTTACTTGATGGACTGATTGAGTGCGTTTAGAGTTCTTGGGATGAAACTGTTTGTGAACCGCGAGGTCCGTACAGGAAAGGCTCTGAAGCGTTTGCCACATGACAGCAGTTCAATAGACAGCATGGCTGAGGCAGCGTGTGCTTGATGTTGTATCCTGATAATTCTCTTTCCGATCAGCTGCTGCTGTGATTCCCCACTCAGATACAGTGATATAAATACTCCGAGTGGTGCAGTGAGAGTAATATGGAAAAAGATGATCTGCTGTGGCAACACCTAACAGGAGCAGCTGAACGAAGAAGAAGAAGGTGCAGTGAGAGGAACAACGCTAAAGCAGACTGGACCATTATATTGTTACTGGTTAATTATAATCAGATGTCTTAAACGAATAAACAATATGCAGTTAATTTCAGGGTATTGATAAAGCAGCGTCAGGGATGTGGGTCTAAAAAAGAAAGGGAAAGGAACAGTAGCACTGCTTTGATGCTGGGTGCCGCCAGTCTGCAAAACTGAGCAGAGAACTTGCGTACACCAGGGTTGGAGCTACGGTGGAAATATGTGTGGGTTTACAGCAAGTTTAGGTTTTATACATCGCAATTTGAGCGTGGAAACGGGCTTACGCAACATTTTTGTGCATACGCACCTTTTATACATGAGGCCCCTGGTGTCTCGCTCCACTCCCAAAACACCCACAAAGGGGTCATGAGCCTTGAAATGGTCTCTCAGTCGTCCAGAAGATGGTCATTGAGACCCTCACTCCACAAGAAGGGTAAGCCACCAAAGGTCACTGCTAAAGAAGGTGGCTGTTCACAGAGTGACAAGTGGAAGGAAAAAAACGGGGCAGCAGAAAAAAGTGCACAAGCAACAGGAATAAGCGCAGCCTTGAGAAGATTGTGAAGAATTTGGGGGGAGAGTCACAAGTGGTGGACTGCGGTGGAGTCAGTGCTGCAAGAGCCACCAGACATCGGGGACATGGGCTACAACTGTCACAGCATGCCTGGTGTCAACCAGAGACAACATCCAAAGTGTCTCACCTGGGCGAAGGAGAAAACGGACTGGACTGTTAACAGCTCAGTGGTCCAAAGTCATGTGGAACTTAAGGTCTCAGAGTCTGGAGGAAGAGTGGAGAGACACACAATCCAAGTTGCTTGAGGGTACAATGTGGCGTTTCTACAGTCTACAGTGATGATTTGAGGAGCCATGTCATCTGTTGGTGTTGGTCCACTGTGCTTTATCAAGTCCAAAGTCAGTGCAGCAGGACATTTTACAGCACTTCATGCTCCCCTCTGCTGATGAGCTTTATGGAGATGCTGACTTCATTTTCCAGCAGGACTTGGCACCTGCCCACACTGCCAAAAGTACCAATAGCCAGTTTAATGACCATGGTGGGTATCACTGGGCTTGACTGGCCAACAAACTCACCTGACCTAAACCTCATAGAGAATCTGTGAGGAAGAGGAAGATGAGAGACAGCAGAGCCAACAATGCAGACGAGCTGAAGCATCCTGGGCTTCCATAACACCTCAGCAGTGACACAGGTTGCTCGCCTCCATGCCACGCCATATTGGTGCTGTCATTCATGCCAAACGAGCCCCAACCAAGTATTGAGTGCCTACGTGGACAGACTCTTCAGTAGGCTGACATTTCTGTATTAAAAATCTTGTTTTTTTTATTGGTCTTATGTGATATTCTCATTTTCTGAGATGCTGAATTTTGAGTTTTTATTACCTGTAGGCCATAATCAGCAAAATGAAAAGAAATAAACGCTTGAAATATATCACTCTGTGTGTAGTGAATTGATAGAATATTTGAGTTTCACTTTTTGAATTGGGCGGCGCAGTGGGTAGCACTGCTGCCTAGCAGTAATGAAACCCGTCTGGGTTCGCTTCCCGGGTCCCTCACTGCGTGGAGTCTGCATGTTCTCCCCGTGTCTGCATGGGTTTCTTCCCACAGTCTTAAGACATGCAGGTTAGGTGGATCCTAAATTGTCCCTCGTGTGTGCTTGGTGTGTGTGTGTGTGTGTGTGTGTGCCCTGAGGTAGGCTGGCGCCCTGCCCAGGATTTGTTCCTGCCTAGCGCCCTGTGCTTGTTGGGATTGGCTCCAGCAGACCCCTGTGACCCTGTGTTAGAATATAGTGGGTTGGATACTGACTAACTGACTGAATTAACTTTTCAATGATAGTCTAATTTATTGAGATGCACCTGTATAATAGATAAATGTGAAAGGCACTATATGATAGATAGATAGATATCTACAGTGCATCTGGAAAGTATTCCCAGCACATCACTTTTTCCACATTTTGTTATGTTACAGCCTTATTCCAAAATGGATTAAATTCATTTTTTTCCTCAGAATTCTACACACAACACCCCATAATGACAATGTGAAAAAAGTTTACTTGAGATTTTTGCACATTTATTAAAAATAAAAAAACTGAGAAATCCCATGTCCATAAGTATTCACAGCCTTTGCTCAATACTTTGTCGATGCCCCTTTGGCAGCAATTCCAGCCTCAAGTCTTGTTGAATATGATGCCACAAGCTTGGCACACCTATCCTTGGCCAGTTTGGCCCATTCCTCTTTGCAGCACCTCTCAAGCTCCATCAGGTTGGATGGGAAGCGTCGGTGCTCAGCCATTTTAAGATCTCTCCAGAGATGTTCAATCAGATTCAAGTCTGGGCTCTGGCTGGGCCACTCAAGGACATTCACAGAGTTGTCCTGACGCCACTCCTTTGATATCTTGGCTGTGTGCTTAGGGTCGTTGTCCTGCTGAAAGATGAACCGTCGCCCCAGTCTGAGGTCAAGAGCGCTCTGGAGCAGGTTTTCATCCAGGATGTCTCTGTACATTGCTGCAGTCATCTTTCCCTTTATCCTGACTAGTCTCCCAGTCCCTGCCGCTGAAAAACATCCCCACAGCATGATGCTGCCACCACCATGCTTCACTGTAGTGATGGTATTGGCCTGGTGATGAGTGGTGCCTGGTTTCCTCCAAACGTGACGCCTGGCATTCACACCAAAGAGTTCAATATTTGTCTCATCAGACCAGAGAATTGTCTTTCTCATGGTCTGAGAGTCCTTCAGGTGCCTTTTGGCAAACTCCAGGCGGGCTGCCATGTGCCTTTAACTAAGGAGTGGCTTCCGTCTGGCCACTCTACCATACAGGCCTGATTGGTGGATTGCTGCAGAGATGGTTGTCCTTCTGGAAGGTTCTCCTCTCTCCACAGAGGACCTCTGGAGCTCTGACAGAGTGACCATCGGGTTCTTGGTCACCTCCCTGACTAAGGCCCTTCTCCCCCGATCGCTCAGTTTAGATGGTCAGCCAGCTCTAAGAAGAGTCCTGGTGGTTTTAAACTTCTTCCACTTACGGGTGATGAAGGCCACTGTGCTCATTGGGACCTTCAGAGCAGCAGAAATTTTTCTGTAACCTTCCCCAGATTTGTGCCTGGAGACAATCCTGTCTCAGAGGTCTACAGACAATTCCTTTGACTTCATGCTTGGTTTGTTCTCTGACATGAACTGTCAACTGTGGGACCTTCTATAGACAGGTGTGTGCCTTTCCAAATCATGTCCAGTCAATTGAATTTACCACAGGTGGACTCCAATGAAGCTGCAGAAACATCTCAAGGATGATCAGGGAAACAGGAGGCACCTGAGCTCAATTTAGAGCTTCATGGCAAAGGCTGTGAATACTTATGTACATGTGCTTTCTCAATTTTTTTATTTTTAATAAATTTGCAAAAATCTGAAGTAAACTTTTTTTCATGTTGTCATTATGGGGTGTTGTGTGTAGAATTCTGAGGAAAAAAACGAATTTAATCCATTCTGGAATAAGGCTGTAACATAACAAAATGGGGAAACAGTGATGAAGCGCTGGGAATACTTTCTGGATGTACTGTAGATAGATAGATATGAAAGGCACTATATAATAGATAGATAGATGAAAGGCACTGTATGATAGAGAGAACCTTTCAAATTTATTATAAAGTAACTTCTTTTATTTGTTCATCTATCTCTTTATGAAGTGTTAATCTAAGTATGTGTCTCCTTTGCTGTCTTTCTGTTCTTCCTGAGCAACTTTCAGACCTGCAGATGGAGTGCTGACAGCCCCTGTATGGCAGACAGACAGACAGACAGACCCCCGTGGCCCCCTCGTGACATGTGTGGTGTACAATGAAAGTCTGCCCAGTGTGTCCGACTCACACGTGACGCCCCACCGCTCCCTGGAGTCATGAGAATGTATGGAAGTGCAGAACACTGTGAGATTTAACAATAAGGTCACTGGGCCACGGCTGGCATGACACTTGTAACAGAAACAGGATCCCCCCAGCAGCCCCCCCAATGACTTCTTCCTACCCTTTAACCTTTAGACCCTTACGCAAAGCACACCACACACATATGACAGACTGACAAAACCCTTCAAGCTGAGTAGAAGGGGACTTTTCAAACCACCCACGCCCAGACAAAACCCTCGGCACTGGCTTTGTGCCATGTGGCATCAGAGAAGAGGAAGTTGGAAGACAGAGGGTTACAGAGAAGAAGAATTAGAGACAATCTGAGGTTTAATGGCAATGAAGGATCCAGAAGTGAGGGTCTGAAGAGAGCCATTGAGAAGAGTGGAGAAGTTTAACCATCTGGGATCAGCAGGTAGATCAACGTGGAGAATGAGCTGCAGAGATGAACCAAAGAGGGCAGTGTGGATGGAACAAATGGAAGATGAGATGAGGAGGGTCGTGTGACTGAAGAGTTAAGATGGGAGTTCAAGGTGAGAGCAGCAGTGAGTGACGTGAGGTCCTGAGACATGGACAGTGAAAGGAGTGCAGTGTGAATGGGCCAGAAATGAGAAGGTGGAGATGGATGTGTCGAGATACAAAGAAGGACAGAATAAGAAATGAAACCATCGGGGGTCCAACAAAAGTGGAAGAGAGAAATCTAAGAAAGTTCTGGAAAGCAAGTGGAGGTGGTCTGGACATTTGATGGGGAGAAGCAGTGAATGTGTGGGCCAAAGAGGAGATGGATGGATAAAGTAAAAGAAGGTGATCTGCAAGAGAAGGTCAGACCGGTGAGGAGGTTCCACAGATACACAGAAGGGGGAGGAGATGAAGAGGAGGAAGACTATGGCTTGATGAGCAAAAATGACACCTCTATGCAGTTCAAATGAATTTGACAACACAAAGTGTGCAGAAGGTGAGGGGCTCTCAAGGTGCCACACACACAACATCAGCTCTACGTGCGTTTATGAGATTTGATTGGACTAAATCTTTACTCGTCTCCTTTATATTGGAAGTCAGGTTTGAAACTGGAAATTGAGGACAAATCAGACGTTTCCTTCCACAGCTCTGCTCAAGTCACCCCAAAGTGTCACAACGCCCACTTTGGAAAGCTCCAGGACCAGATGGCACCAGGAAGTTCATCACATTTTCCGGTGGCAGTCCCAGTGCCAGCACACTGCCGAGAATCGTCGGGAATTCTTAAACTGGAATGCAACAACGTGTTCTCAAGTAATTGGCTCGGGCGTGAATCGCACAATCGCCCTGAAGGAAACCACAAAGTGAAATTCCTTTTTCTCCTTCCAAGGTTTCATTTAAATAAAAAAAAAAGAAAGAAACGTAACAACGTGAAGTTTAAGATTAAAATCCTTCTGAAGCGTCGTCAAGAGGCCCTCGGCCTTTAAAACTTCCCGGTCCTGCACTTCGCGTCAGGCTGACGGCGCGTGGCACAAATGCAGTAGGCCTGTGGCTGCAGAGTCATTCCAAGGCGGGGGGCCACACTGGGGACGGAGCCGGGCGGGAAGCCCAAATGGAATCTTTGGAGTAATGTGGAGAAGAAGAGGAACATCTCCATCCGTGCCAGCTGCTCTCCGAGACAGTGTCTCCTGCCTGGGAAAAGAAAATGAAGGAGGGCAGTGAGAGGGGGAGCTGTGGTGGGCGAACCCCCCGGACCCCCAACTCTACTTTGTGAGCCCTTTAACGTCCACAATCGAAAGCAGACACACAGGGGGCTAAATGACATGGGGGGCTACACCAGAATCCAAAAAAACAAACAAACCAACAACATGGCGCACTTTGTAACTTCAGCTGTGAGGGAACAAGACAGAACAGAACAAGACAGCTGAGTTTATAAAATGGCACATTTTGAGTTTTTAAATGTCGTATTTGTTTAATGGCATAAACTGCACCCTCAGGTCTACAAAGAACAATTAAAAACTTTGATAGAAGCAAATTAATTTTATTATAATTGTTTTGTTTTCTGCCAAATTACTTGTGATTACAATTAAAAACTGACACAGCACAGCCTTAGCAGATTAAACAAAATCCAATGCAGCTTAGAGTTGTCTGTCTGTCTATCTATTCTGATAGACGGCCGGCAGCTCAATCCGGCTGGGACGTCCCAGAACGGGAAGAATGGAGAAGGGCAGCCTTTCCAGGACTCTGCATCCCCCAGGACACTAGGTGGCAGCTCCCTTGGACAGTAACTGTACCTCGGATTCCATCGGGGCATCATGGGACATGAAGTCCATTTTCTCAGCCCTGTTGGGTGCCATGGGTGCCACCAGGAGGAGCTCATAAAGTACCTGGGGACTCCTACAACCCAGAAGTACTTCGGAGTCACGAGGACGAAAGCCCACAGCACTTCCGGGATGCTTGAGGACTGATGATGTAGCGTTTGACCCGGAAGAAGGGAAGGAGCACTTCTGGGTCAAGGAATATATAAAGGACGGTTCGAGACCCAGCAAGTGGAGCTGGAATTGGGAGGGTGTGTGACGGAGCTGCTGGGAGTGGAGGATTATTGTATTATTGATTATTTGTATTGGTGAATTGTGGCGATCGTGGTGCTTTGTGCACTTTATTCAAGAAAAGAATTAAAATTCTACTTGGTGCTTTTATACGTGTGTCCTGAATGTCTGTCTGTTGGGTTTCACGGGGCAACTGCGACCCCTAGAATCCACACTATCTATCTATCTATCAATCTATGATATAGTGCCTTTCTCATCTATCTATCTTTTATATAGTGCCTTTCACTATCTCTTTTTTTACAGTGCATTTCATATCTATCTATTATATAGTGCCTGTCATATCTATCTATTTATCTCTTATTTTATAGTGCCTTTCATCTATCAATCTATCTATTATATAGTGCCTTTCATAACAATCTATTATATAGTGCCTGCCATATCTATCTATCTCTTATTTTATAGTGCCTTTCATCTATCAATCTATTTATTATATAGTGCCTTTCATCTATCTGTCTATTATATAGTGCCTTTCATATCTATCTATTATATAGTGCCTGTCATATCTATCTATCTCTTATTTTATAGTGCCTTTCATCTATCTATCAATCTATTTATTATATGGTGCCTTTCATCTATCTATCTATCTTTTATATAGTGCCTTTCACTATCTCTTATTTTATAGTGCCTTTCCTCTATCTATCAATCTATCTATTATATAGTGCCTTTCATAACAATCTATTATATAGTGCCTGTCATATCTATCTATCTCTTATTTTATAGTGCCTTTCATCTATCAATCTATTTATTATATAGTGCCTTTCATCTATCTGTCTATTATATAGTGCCTTTCATGTCTATCTATTATATAGTGCCTGTCATATCTATCTATCTCTTATTTTATAGTGCCTTTCACCTATCTATCTATCTTTTATATAGTGCCTTTCATATCTATCTACCTAACATGCACTGTTTTTTGTCCATCCATCTGTCTGTCTACTGACAGATGACCTGTAAGGCGCTCGCTCTTTCTTGAACAGATAAACATATAGCTAAGAGAGGTCATACTAATAATATATGTGGAGATTTGAAACTCACATATTCATAGGTCACCTCCTTTAACTGCCACCTTATCGTGGTGGAGGGGTTTGCGTGTCCCAATGATCCTAGGAGCTTTATGCCCCTGGTAGGGCCACCCAAGGCAAACTGGTCCTAGGTGAGGGATGAGACAAAGAGCGGTTCAACAAACCTTCTATGATAAATAAAAACTTTGGACGGTGTTTTCCCTTGCCCGGACGCGGGTCAACGGGGCACCCCTCTGGAGCCAAGGCTGGAGGTGGGGCTCGATGGCGAGCGCCTGGTGGCCAGGCCTGCACCCATGGGGCTCGGCCGGGCACAGCCCGAAGGGGTAACGTGGATCCCCCGTCCCATGGACTCACCACCTATGGGAGGGGCCAAGGAGGTCGGGTGCAGTGTGAGTTGGGTGGTGGCCGAAGGCGGGGACCTTGGCGGTCCGATCCTCGGCTACAGAAGCTGGCTCTTGGGACGTGGAATGTCACCTCTCTGAAGGTGAAGGAGCCTGAGCTAGTGCGTGAGGTTGAGAGGTTCCTGCTAGATATAGTCGGACTCACCTCGACGCACAGCTTGGACTCTGGAACCAATCTCCTTGAGAGGGGCTGGACTCTCTACCACTCTGGAGTTGCCCCCGGTGAGAGGCGCCGAACGGGTGTGGGTATACTTATTGCCCCCCGACTTGGAGCCTGTACATTGGGGTTTACCCCGGTGGACGAGAGGGTAGCCTCCCTTCGCCTTCGGGTGGGGGGACGGGTCCTAACTGTTGTTTGTGCGTATGCACCTAACAGCAGTTCGGAGTACCCACCCTTTTTGGAGTCCCTGGAGGGGGTGCTAGAGGGCATACCTTCTGGGGACTCCCTCGTTCTGCTGGGAGACTTCAATGCTCACGTGGGCAATGACAGTGAGACCTGGAAGGGCGTGATTGGGAGGAATGGCCCCCCCGATCTGAACCCGAGTGGTGTTTTGTTATTGGACTTCTGTGCTCATCACGGATTGTCCATAACGAACACCATGTTCAAGCATAGGGGTGTTCATATGTGCACTTGGCACCAGGACACCCTAGGCCTCAGTTCGATGATCGACTTTGTGGTCGTGTCGTCGGACTTGCGGCCACATGTCTTGGACACTCGGGTGAAGAGAGGGGCGGAGCTGTCAACTGATCACCACCTGGTGGTGAGTTGGCTTCGATGGTGGGGGAGGATGCCGGTCAGGCGTGGTAGGCCCAAACGTGTTGTGAGGGTCTGCTGGGAACGTCTGGCAGAGCCCCCTGTCAGAAGTAGCTTCAACTCCCACCTCCGGCAGAACTTCGACCATGTCCCGAGGGAGGTGGGGGACATCGAGTCCGAATGGGCCATGTTCCGTGCCTCTATTGTTGAGGCGGCTGACCAGAGCTGTGGCCATAAGGTGGTCGGTGCCTGTCGTGGCGGCAATCCCCGAACCCGTTGGTGGACACCGGTGGTGAAGGATGCCGTCAAGCTGAAGAAGGAGTCCTACAGGACCCTTTTGTCCTGTGGGACCCTGGAGGCAGCTGATAGGTACCGGCAGGCCAAGCGGAATGCGGCTTTGGTGGTTGCTGAGGCAAAAACTCGGGCGTGGGAGGAGTTTGGGGAGGCCATGGAGAACGACTTTCAGACGGCTTCGAGGAGATTCTGGTCCACCGTCCAGCGTCTCAGGAGGGGGAAGCAGTGCAGTGTCAACACTGTATATGGTGGGGATGGTGCGCTGCTGACCTCGACTCGGGACGTTGTGGGTCGGTGGGGGGAGTACTTCGAAGACCTCCTCAATCCCACTAACATGCCTTCCAATGAGGAAGCAGAGCCTGGGGACTCAGAGGTGGGCTCCCCCATCTCTGGGACTGAGGTCACCGAGGTGGTCAAAAAACTCCTTGGTGGCAGGGCCCCGGGGGTGGATGAGATACGCCCGGAGTTCCTCAAGGCTCTGGATGTTGTAGGACTGTCTTGGTTGACACGCCTCTGCAACATCGCATGGACATCAGGGACAGTGCCTCTGGATTGGCAGACCGGGTTGGTGGTCCCCCTCTTTGAGAAGGGGGATCGGAGGGTGTGTTCCAACTACAGAGGGATCACACTCCTCAGCCTCCCTGGAAAAGTCTGTTCAGGGGTCCTGGAGAGGAGGGTCCGTCGGATAGTCGAGCCTCGGATTCAGGAGGAACAGTGTGGTTTTCGTCCTGGTCGCGGAGCAGTGGACCAGCTCTATACCCTTAGCAGGGCCCTGGAGGGTGCATGGGAGTTTGCCCAACCAGTCTACATGTGTTTTGTGGACTTGGTAAAGGCATTTGACCGTGTCCCTCGGGGAATCCTGTGGGGGGGTACTCCGAGAGTATGGGGTACCGGACCCCCTGATAAGGGCTGTTCAGTCCTGTATGATCAGTGCCAGAGCTTGGTCCACATTGCCGGCAGAAAGTCGAACCCGTTTCCAGTGAGAGTTGGACTCCGCCAGGGCTGCCCTTTGTCACCGATTCTGTTCATAACTTTTATGGACAGAATTTCTAGGCGCAGCCAGGGTGTTGAGGGGGTCCGGTTTGGTGGGCTCAGGATTGGGTCACTGCTGTTTGCAGATGATGTTGTCCTGTTTGCTTCATCAGGCCATGATCTTCAGCTCTCTCTGGATCGGTTCGCAGCTGAGTGTGAAGCGGCTGGGATGGGAATCAGCACCTCCAAATCCGAGACCATGGTCCTCAGCCAGAAAAGGGTGGAGTGCCCTCTCAGGGTTGGGAGTGAGATCCTGCACAAAGTGGAGGAGTTCAAGTATCTCGGGGTCTTGTTCACGAGTGAGGGAAGAATGGAGCGTGAGATCAACAGGCGGATCGGTGCGGCATCCGCAGTAATGAGGGCTCTGCATCGGTCTGTCGTGGTGAAAAAGGAGCTGAGCCTCAAGGCGAAGCTCTCAATTTACCAGTCGATCTATGTTCCTACCCTCACCTATGGTCATGAGCTATGGGTAGTGACCGAAAGAACGAGATCGCGAATACAAGCGGCTGAAATGAGTTTCCTCCGCAGGGTGTCTGGGCTCTCCCTTAAAGATAGGGTGAGAAGCTCAGTCATCCGGGAGGAGCTCAGAGTAGAGCCGCTGCTCCTCCGCATCGAGAGGAGTCAGATGAGGTGGCTCGGGCATCTCATCAGGATGCCTCCCTGGTGAGGTATTCCGGGCACATCTAACCGGGAGGAGGCCCCGGGGAAGACCCAGGACACGCTGCAGGGACTATGTCTCTCGACTGGCCTGGGAACGCCTTGGGATTCTCCCGGAAGAGCTAGAAGAAGTGGCCGGGGAGAGGGAAGTCTGGGCATCTCTGCTCAAGCTGCTGCCCCCGCGACCCGACCTCGGATAAGCAGAAGAAGATGGATGGATGGATGAATGTATGGATATTCATAGGTTGTTCAACAGGTTATGACAGTCACTTTATAGTCACATTGAAGGGTCCTATCTGTCTATAACACAGTGGCTCTCATCTATCCATCCATCTGTAGATATCGGAGGCACTCTGGACAAATAGAAAAATTGGAGGTGCAACACATAACCAGCCTAGAGGTATGTTTATCAGCGGCTCATTCATAATGACAATCTATATCAGTTTATAATAAATTTAAAGGGATCTATCAATCACAAAATGAAGTGCCTTTCATCTGTCTATTTAGATTTGAATACATTCTAGTTCATGGAGGCTGAGAGCTGCCACATGATTTATGTTGCATGGATACATAGATGGATGAAAGGCATTATATGATAGAGAGATAGATAGATAGATGTGAAAGGCACTATATAATAGATAGATAGAGTGAAAGGCACTATATAATAGATAGATAGAGTGAAAGGCACTATATAATACATGTTAAAGGCACTATATGATAGATAGATAGATAATATGAAAGGCACTATACAATAAATGTTGAAGGCACTATATAATAGATAGATAATGTGAAAGGCACTATATAATAAATGTTAAAGGCACTATAAGATAGATAGATGTGAAAGGCACTATATAATAAATGTTGAAGACACTATATGATAGATAGATAATGTGAAAGGCACTATAAGATAGATAGATAGATGTGAAAGGCACTATATAATAGATCGATAGAGTGAAAGGCACTATATAATAGATAGATAGATAGAGTGAAAGGCACTATATAATACATGTTAAAGGCACTATATGATAGATAGATAGATAATGTGAAAGGCACTATACAATAAATGTTGAAAGCACTATATAATAGATAGATAATGTGAAAGGCACTATATAATAAATGTTAAAGGCACTATAAGATAGATAGATAGATGTGAAAGGCACTATATAATAAATGTTGAAGGCACTATATGATAGATAGATAATGTGAAAGGCACTATATAATAGATGTGAAAGGCACTATATGATAGACAGAACCTTTCAAATTTATTATAAAGTAACTTATTTGTTCAACTATCTCTTTATGAAGTGTTAATCTAACTATGTGTTGCCTTTACTGTCTTTCTGTTCTTCCTGAGCAACTTTCAGACCTGCAGATGGAGTGCTGACAGCCCCTGTATGGCAGACAGACAGACAGACAGACCCCCGTGGCCCCCTCGTGACATGTGTGGTGTACAATGAAAGTCTGCCCAGTGTGTCCGACTCACACGTGACGCCCCACCGCTCCCTGCAGCCATGAGAATGTATGGAAATGCAGAACGCTGTGAGATTTAACAATAAGGTCACTGGGCCACGGCTGGCATGACACTTGTAACAGAAACAGGATCCCCCCAGCAGCCCCCCCAATGACTTCTTCCTACCCTTTAACCTTCAGACCCTTACGCAATGCACACCACATACAGACACGTAGCACTGGTGGGCCTCATTCCTGAAGCTCAGCTTGGATTGCTGTGGTGGTCCAGACTTTGCAACTCGGGGGGCTAAGCCTGTCCTGCAAGTCGTCCATCAGGCAGCTGTAACACTTAAACAGAAGACATTGGAAGACTTGCCACACATTTGAACTTTTCTCCTTCTGCCTTTACTAAGAAGACACCAACGCTGTTAAAACCTTAAAATAAACAGAGAATAAAAAAGGCTTTGGCTCAAAGAGTTGCTTTAAGTGATCGCTGCACCAACAGGAGCCCCCCCTTCCAGCCCCCCCAAGGAGGCTCACAACCTTTGCCCCTCAATCCAATGTGCACCACACTCTGTGTATTCATTAACTGCAGGGCAGAATTTCAAAAGTAAAAGACCTGAGTAGCCTCACAATCAGAGGGTCTCAAGTCAACCTCATAACTAGAGGGTCTCAAGACTCCACACAACAGAGGGTATCAAGTCGAAACCCAATTAGAGGGTCTCAAGTCACTTCACAACAGAAGGTCTCAATGTAGAAACACAATTAGATGGTCACAACTCACTGCACAATTGGGGGGTCTCAAGTCACCTCACAATTAGAGGGTCTCACAACAGGTTGGACTACCAGGTAGCTTGTAGAACCTTGGGGGTTCTGGGGGGTGGCTGTGGTTGGGCTTGTTGTGTGTGTGTGATGGGGGTGTGGTGGGGTGCAAACTTCTTTGTTGGTGGGCTGTTAAATTTCTTAGTGGTGGTATTAAGCACTCATATTAACCCCATCATTTCAGAGAAGAAGGACGAGTTGCTTGCTGTCTGGGGGTCCTCAATCCCAACGCTTCACTTCCTGTAAGGAAAGGGCAGGTGGCAAGCCGTGTGCAGGAAGTTGCAGCACTTTGAATGGACCCTCGGTGGGACTGGAGTGAGGGGAGGGGGGTTATTGACTGTGACATTGCCGCCATGGGTGCTCCTACCAAGAGTACACGACTCCCTGCCAGCATCACTCAGGGGATCATCGCTCACACGGACCACTCCGCCACATTACACCGATGACTCAGTGGAGGGTGTTTCAGACCCACCGGCGGGACCGGACGATATTGGAAAACATAAAGAAAATGGCATTAAGTCCTGAATGTTGTCATCGCTAAAATGAAAGTGCAGCGTTTAGTTATTAAAATGTCACAATGCACCCCCCAATGTCACGTTGCAATATTTTTCTTTCTTCCCTCAAAGATGGCCAAATTACAGCAACCCCTGCCTTGGCGTTCTTGATCGTCCCGATTCAATTACGTGGAATTTGATGGACAAAATGAGACATGGGGGGGGGGTTGGGCTTCAACTTTAAAATGACACCAGGTCCCCATGTTATATATTTTCTACTTTTTATATTTCACTTTTTTTAAAGACGCTTTTGAATCTTGTCATTTGGATTTCATTCCTTTAGCAACTCTAAATGTTCTGGTAGAGTGCGATCTGCTCTTCAAAATGACACGCAGCTCAGGGGTCTTCAAATCATAAATGTGTATGTGATGGATGTTTGTCTGAAAACTGTAACAGCGGAGAGAAAGAATCTCATTTACAGTCCTACTTCAAAACAGTAAAACCAGAGTGTCACACAAATGTGACAAAAGAACACATCACAGAGACGCAGTACCCCATTGGCTAACAGCCTCGTCTGATCTCCTCCTCTTCTGCAGCTGCGAGGACACACCCCTTCAGGGAATGTGACTCCGCCCTTTCTGCCCATTGGCTTATAAAGGTCTGACGCTCATGTGGACCCGGCCTTGGTGAAGAGCCGAACCTCTCAGCCCATCCAGGAGGGGCTGCTGGTTACGACTTCTGATTTGTGCCCTGACTTTGAGTTAAAAGGGGCGACCCCATAGGCACCCCTAAGACTTTTGGGACCCCCCCACCCTGCAATTATTCGCCTGTCCACAAGACCTCCTGCTTGTCGATGTTTCATATCTATGACTTGCTGGGCATCCCTGACACGTTCACGGACACCGAGATGGTTTGGAGGCTCATTACAAACATCGTATTCCATGTCAGAAAGCATTTGATGAGGTGCCACATGAGAGGGTGGGCATCAAAATTAAAGAAGTGGCAGTTCAAGGTGATGTTTTTAGATGGGTGCATGAAGCAGAGGGCGATGATGGCGTGAGGAACCTCATGAGAGTTAAGAGGGGTGACCAGCAGGGGGCAGTACTGGGGCCGCTGTTATTTTTAATATCTATAAATGATTTAGATAGGAATATAAGTAACACGTTGTTCACAAGTGAGAGAAGAATGGAGCGGGAGGTCGACAGACGGATCGGTGCGCCATCCACAGAAATGTGGGCTCTGCAGCCGTCCGTCGTGGTGAAGAGAGAGCTGAACCAAAAGGTGAGGCTGTCGATTTACCAGTCGATCGACGTTCCTACCCTCACCTATGGCCACGAGCTTTGGGTAGTGACCAAAAGAGCAAGATCGCGGGTACAAGCGGCCGAAATGAGTTTTCTCCGCAGGGTGGCTGGACTTTCCCGTAGAGATTGGGTGAGGAGTTCAGTTATCTGGGAGAGACTCGGAGTAGAGTCGCTGCTCCTCTGCATTGAGAGGAGTCAGTTGAGGTGGTTCGGGCATCTGGTTAGGATGCCCCCTGGACGCCTCCCTGGGGCGGGTGTTCCGGGCATGCCCCACTGGGAGAAGGCCACGGGGCGGACCCAGGACACGCTGCAGTGATTATATCTCCCGGCTGGACTTGGAATGCCTTGGGGTCCTCCCAGAGGAACTGGAGGAGGTGGCCGGGGAGAGGGAGGTCTGGGCTTCCCTGCTTAGGCTGCTGCCCCCCACAACCCGACCTCAGATAAGCGGTGGATAATGGATGGATGGATGGATGGATATAAAGAAGAAGCTGGTGAAGTTTGCAGATGATACCAAGATAGGTGGATTAGCAGATAATTTGGAATCCGTTATATCATCACAGAAGGACTTGGACAGCAGACAGGCTTGGGCAGACTTAATGTCAGTAAATGTAAAGTATTACATATAGGAAGTAAAAATATTAGGTTTGAATACACAATGGGGGTCTGAAAATTGAGAGTCCACCTTATGAGAAGGATTTAGGAGTCGTAGGGATGTACAAACCAGTGTGTTTCTTTGTGCCGGTCCCAAGCCCGGATAAATGGGGAGGGTAACGTCAGGAAGGGTATCCGGTGTAAAATTTTGCCAAATCAATATGCGGACAGATGATCTACTGTGGCAACCCCTAACAGGAGCAGCCAAAAGAAGAAGAAGAAGCTATCGACTGCCCGACAATGTGCAGAAGCCATTAAGAAGGCTAACAGAATGTCAGGTTATATAGCGCCTTGACATGTGGAGTACAAGTCACAGGAGGTTCTGCTTTACAACACACTGGTGAGGCCTCATCTGGAGTCCTGGGGGCAGTTTTGGTCTCCATAAAGACATAGCAGCACTAGAGAAGGTCCAGAGAAGAGCGACTGGGCTGATTTAGGGCTACAGGGGAAGGGTTAGGAGGAAAGATTCAGAGAGTTGAAATTAACATTTGCATTAAGGTTAGGTCTTATTAAGTCTGAATACATAATGGGAGGTCTGAAAATCGAAAGTCCACCTTATGAGAAGGATTTAGGAATCATAGTGGACTCTAAGCTATCAACTTCTCGACAGTGTTCAGAAGCCATTAAGGAGGCTAACAGAATTTCAGGTTATATAGCGCCTTGATGTGTGGAGTACAAGTCACAGGAGGTTCTGCTCAACCTTTATAACACACTGGTGAGGCCTCATCTGGAATCCTGGGTGCAGTTTTGGTCTCCAGGCTACAAAACGGACATAACAGCACTGGAGAAGGTCCAGAGAAGAGCGACCAGGCTGATTCAGGGCTACAGGGGATGAGTTATGAGGAAAGATTAGAAGAGTTGAGCCTGAAGGAGATGAAGAGGACACAGTTGGAAACTTGTGAAGCGGAAATTTCGCACAAAAATTAGGAAGTTCTTCTTTACACAAAGAACGATGGACACTTGGAATAAGTGACCAAGTAGTGTGGTGGACAGGAGGACTTCAGGGACTTTCAAAACTCGACTTGATGTTATTTTAGAAGAAATAAGTGGACAGGACTGGCGATCTTTGTTGGGCTGAATGGCCTGTTCTCGTCTCGATTGTTCTAATGTTCTAACAAACCCAAAGCCCCTCTCAATAAGGTTTACCTGAGCTGCCGAGGGGGGTCCTGAATGGTGAAAGTGTCTACACGTTCGGATTCTTATCAGATCAGAAAAGGGAGAAGCTGGCCATACCTAATGAGAAGGGGACAAAGGCCTCCCTCTTGATGAAGTTGCCGTCTCCATCCAAAAACCTCTCCGGGTAGAAGAGTTCAGGGTGGTCCCAATACTTCTCGTCAAAATGGGCTGAGTAAAGATTGGTGATTACCGTCGTTCCTTTAGGAATGGAGTAACCCCTGACCACGGTGTCCACTGAGGTGGCGTGAAAAATCCCCAGGGGAACGATGTTACAAAAGCGCAGGACTTCATGCAGCACAGCCTCGGTGTAGACCATGCTGGCTTTGTCATCCCAACAGGGAAATCGAGCGCCACCAACAACACGGTCAATTTCTTTGTGCACTTTTTCTGAGGAAGGAAAAGAAAAATCGTATTAGTAAAGACTGGAGACGCCTCCATGAGAGTCTCGGTCTGTGCGAGGTGCCCCCCATAGTCTTTGGGACAGGGACACATTTGTCCTTGGGTCACAATTGAACCAATTCAGACATTGTGATTAAAATGCACATGGCAGACTTTCATTGAAGGGGATCTGCAGACATTTTGGTCGCATAACACTTCTGCTACATGGTGCCCCCCATTTCAGGACTCCATAATGTTTGGCACACGGCAATGGCAGGTCTGTTCAAGTCATTGTCATATTTAGGAGTTTGTCGCCTATCTCAGCATGCAATGACAGCTTGACGTCCTCCATTCATAGACATTAGCAGGTGCCGAGGTCTTCTCTGCCAAGCCTGTCATGCAGCCATCTTCAGCTCCTGCTTGTTTTGGGGGGCTTGTCCCCTTAAGTTTTCTCTTCAGCATGTGGAAGGTCTGCTCAGTTGGATTGAAATCAAGTGACTGTCTTGGCCATTCAAGAATTTTCCATTTTGTAGCTTTGCTGTGTCACCTCAGCAGCGTGTTTGGCTCATCATCTTATTGTAGAATGAAGGGCCGTCTCATGAGTTTGGAGGTCTTTACTGGAACCTGAGAAGATTAGATGTTCCTCTACACCTCAGAATCCATTGTACCACTGCAGTGACATCATCAATGAAGAGACGTGTGCCAGGACCTGTGGCAGCCATACACGCCCAAGCCAGTGTCGCCATGTTTAACAGATGAGGTGGTCTGCTTTGATTCACTGGCAGTTCCTTGTCGTCTCCACACTTTGCTCTTGTCATCACTCTGATAGGTTCATCTTTGTCTCATTTGTCCACAAGACCTTTACCAAGAATTCTGCAGGCTCCTTGAAGTCCTTTGTCACAAACTGTAATCTGGCCGTCCTGTTCTTGTGGTCTTCATCTTGCAGTGTGGCCTCCTCTGTGTTTCTGTTCATGAGGTCTTCAGCTGATAGTCATCTCTGACGCATCCACATCGGCCCCCCTGAAGACTGTTACTGATCTGTCAGACAGGCGTTTGGGGGCTTTTTCTTGACCATTGTGAGGATTCTTCTGTCCTCAGTAGTGGGGGTCTTCCTTGGCCTACCAGTCCCTTTGTGATTCCTGAGCCCACCAGTGTGTTCTTTCTTCTTATTGATATTCCAGACAGTTGATTTGGGGTCATACTCAGGTCTTACCGATGTCTCCACTGTTTTTTCAGCCTCATGATTGACTGTCACTGTCACAACTCTTGTCCTCAAGTCGAACAACAACAACTACAGACTGCAAAGAGGAGAAGCAAGCAGAGGTATCTTATTAAGCAATGAAACCCACCTGAGGAATCAACACCTGTGATGCCAACCATCATGGTGCCCAGAAATGGGGGGGACCACTGAGTGACCAAAATGTACAAAGGGGTACCCAAAAATAACTGGAATTGAAAAAAAAAGGGTTTTAATCATTTTAACTTCCTGAAACTTTAATCTCCTTCAAAGTCCTCTCCATGTGAACGACTACACTCGTCCCAATGGCTTTCCCACTGGCGAAAAACATTTTTAGAATCACCGAAGAGGAACGTTGTCCAAGGCCTGCAGAGATTTTTTCTTTGACTTCCTCCACGGCACAAAAAACATGTTCCTTTGAGTTCTTTTCTTTATACACGGAGCAAAAATCGGGCGAGTAAAGAAGGTGGTAAGAACTCCGAGACACACAAGTCAATTCAGAAATCTTCGTAAATTGCGCTGTGAACGTTTTCAAGATTATCGCTATTCCTAATCGTGGAAGGTCAGCCAGATCGTGGTTGGTCTTCAAATGACCTTTCCCCTCGTTTGAAACGTGAAGACCACTCGTAGGCCTGTTGATTTACTTAACGCTTCCTCTTTAAAAGCAGTTTCAATTGTCGCTACCGTTTCAGCAGCTGATTCCCTAAGAGAAGAGAAAACTGAACGCAGACTCGCTGTTCTTTATGATCGCCCATCTGTACCTGGTGCACAATCTCGACCTAGTTGTGAATTTCGCCGCTAGTTGTGCCACACTTACAGTATTCTGTGGCCGTCTGCCAAGTGGCGTTGCTCTGTATTGTTGTGCCAAGGAAGACTCCCCACTGCTGAGGACAGAAGAGTCCTCACGATGGTCAAGAAAAAGCCCCCAGACGCCTGTCTGACAGATCAGAGACAGACTTCAGGGGGGCCGATGTGGGCGTGTCAAAGACGACTATCAGCCAAAGACTTCATGAACAGAAACACAGAGGAGGCCACACTGCAAGATGAAGACCACAAGGACAGGACAGCCAGAGTACAGTTTGTGACTTCAAGGAGCCTGCAGAATTCTGGGAAAAGGGTCTTGAGGACAAACGAGACAAAGATGAACCTCATCAGAGTGATGACAAGAGCAAAGTGTGGAGATGACAAGGAACTGCCAGTGATCCAAAGCAGACCACCTCAGCTGTTAAACATGGCGGTGCTGGGGGTCTTATGGCTTGGGAGTGTATGGCCACAGGCCTTGGACAATTCCAATTCCAAAACTGTTTTCCACTGGTGCATTCATTCACGTGGAGAGGACTAAAGTTTCAGGAAGTCAAAATTATTACGATTATTTTTTTTTATTTCCGGTGATTTTTAGGTATTCAAGACTCCCTTCACTGAAAGTCTGCGCCTGAATTGTCTGATTTGTGATGTCAAACTGTGGAGCAGACCCAAGGACACATACGCCCTCGTGCCACCCGTTATGGAGGGCTCTGTTGCTGCTCTCCCAAATTTGTCCATGCAGACCCCGACGTCGGGCCACCCTTTTCATTCTCACCTTGAATGTTGGGATACAGAGCCATGTACAGCACCCCCCAGCGGATTGCATTCGTGGTCGTTTCTGTCCCCGCGATTATCAGCTCGCCCACCGAGAAAATGAGGTTCTCTTTCGAGTAGGAAGCTTCCGGATCACCAGAGGTTTTGTACATCTCATCCAGGTAGGCGTCAATGTAGTGCCTCGGGGACTGGGCCACTCGATTCTGAGAGAAGCGCTCGATGATTTTGACTAAAAACGCGTACACCTCGGCTGCATTCTTAAACAACCGCTGGTGTTTCCCAAAGGGCAAAATCTTAATCCAAGGGAAAGCGTTGTAGAGGAAGGCCCAGGCGTTGGTGGCCAACTCGACGTTCTCGCTGAACATTTCAATCATGTGCTGGAATTCTCGGTCGTCATATGCAAAGCGCTCACCGAAGATGATCAGGTTGGTGATGTTGGAAACTGCATTCGTGATCAGGAGCTTGGGGTCAAAGGCTTTGCCTTTGTGTTCGTCGACGGCGTCCAGAAAAAACAGGCACTCCTCTGCGATTTTACTCTCGAAGGACTTCTGCCCGCAGCCAAAGCAGCGGAAGCTGCTGACTGCCAGCTTGCGATGTTCGATCCACCCTCGGCCGTACTTCGAATTCAGCAGCCCTGCAGAACAAGGAGACCATTACCTTCTGTCTCACAAACCTGCTCCTGCTCTTTAAGATTAGGCCACAGGTGTAGCTCGTGGGGGCGGATTGGGTGGTCCGCCCTGAGTGGCACTTTTTAAAATTAACTTCAGTACTGGAACTTTTTGACAATTTTGTTTGATGGGGCTACTGTGTGTTATCTGTGTCAAAATTACACCTTGGGTCCCTTGCCCGGCCGGGACATCCCCTATGATAGAAGAACGGGGGTGGGGTGGGGGATTTGGTTGGGGGAGAGGACAGGTGCACAGCAATACCTAACCCCCCAGAACATGAAAGGGCGACTCCCCTGGATTGCATCAGGACCACAGACCCGTAGCCACCATAGATGCCAGGGGGCATCTGGACAATTCCGGAGCCCTGGACTTCAGCACTTCCACCAGAAGAAGATCTGGGTGCACTAAAAAGGAGGCCACCAGAGTCGGGAGGTGGAGCACAAAGCTTGCATGGAGATGGCAGAGAAGAAAGAAAGAAAGAAAGAAAGAAAGAAAGAAAGAAAGAAAGAAAGAAAGAAAGAAAGAAAGAAAGAAAGAAAGAAAGAAAGAAAGAAAGAAAGGACTAACCAAGTACTGTGTTCCGAAGTGGGGAGCGGGAAATAGAGCTGCCCCACGAAGAAATAAAAAGAATGTGGTTTTGCACTTGTGTCTCTCTGAGCCTTTTGCAGGCGGCCGGGGTCCATGCCCAGCCGGGACGCCCCTACACTCTAAATTCAGGGGGAGCGGCCCTGGACAGTGCAATGCCTCCCCCTGGATGCTAGATGGCCGCCCACCTGGGTTGGAGCGGTGCCTCGGTTTCCCACAGGGCTCCATGGGAAGTGGAGTTGAGTGCAGTTCTGTTGGCACTGCCAGGGGGTGCTGCAGCTGGGACTCCTGAGCCCGTATGGGCAACGTATTCACCACACCCGGAAGTGAAGCCAGAACACGGCAATCAAGCACCTGGAGCACTTCTGGGTGAACTGTAAAAGGGGCCAGCAGCCACCACTCCGGAGGCCAGAGTCGGGAGGAGGAGGATGAAGCTTGATGAGAGGAGTGGTGGTGCCAGAAGGAAGTGTTTTGTGTTGGTGGATTGTGCTTTTTGGGACTGTGTTGTGCCTGTGGGGTTCACGGGGATGACGTGCCCCACAGGTGAAGAAAAATAAATATTTGTTTAATTTTTACACATGCCTCGGTATCAGTCTGTGCCGGGTCAGGCGCCTCTTTTACACTGTTTCTGGGTTTGGGGGGCTGTACAGCCCCCGTTACTCCACAACCCTTCTGAATGTCTAAAAACTCTTAACAAATGACATTATGTTGTAAAGTTACATCTTAAAAGATGCGAATCTTGACCAGTTTACCAACTTGCTCCGACCGAAGACTCCCTCTGTCGACTTATTCCAACCAAAAGGGACCAACCCTTCAACCACATCTCTAGATAAATAGAATCCAACGGCTGTCTGCCTGTCCGCTTTTCATGAGAGAACTACTTAATGGATTTAGATTGGGTTTTTTTCTATGATTTGCTTGAACATTTCAGTTGATTTTGCAACTTCTCTCATCGCGCTGAGAATCGTAGTTCACTTGCAGGAGAGGCTGTGGGCCGAGGGGAGGGGGAAGCACAATGTCAGGAGTGGGGAGCCAGGCAGGGCCCTCCTTTACTACTATGAAAGACACTATATAAGATAGATAGATAGATAGATAGATAGATAGATAGATAGATAGATAGATAGATAGATAGATAGATAGATAGATAGATAGATAGATGAAAGGCACTATATAGATAGATAGATAGATAGATAGATAGATAGATAGATAGATAGATAGATAGATAGATAGATAGATAGATAGATAGATAGATAGATAGATAGAAGGGACTTTCAAAACGTTTCTGCACTTTTTTAACTCCATCCATCCATCCATTTTCCAACCCGCTGAATCCGAACACAGGGTCACGGGGGTCTGCTGGAGCCAATCCCAGCCAACACAGGGCACAAGGCAGGAACCAATCCTGGGCAGGGTGCCAACCCACCGCAGGACACACACAAACACACCCACACACCAAGCACACACCAGGGCCAATTTAGAATCGCCAGTCCACCTAACCTGCATGTCTTTGGACTGTGGGACGAAACCGGAGCGCCCGGAGGAAACCCACGCAGAAACGGGGAGAACATGCAAACTCCACGCAGGGTGGACCCGGGAAGCGAACCCAGGTCACCTAACTGCGAGGCTGCAGCACTACCACTGCGCCACCGTGCCGCCCCTCTTTTTTAACTCCATTAAGAATTTCAAAAACAAATGACATCACTTTTCTACATAGTCACCTTCCTTTGCAATGTCACATGACCCTCTCAGACATGCCCAGTTACTACTACTCCTACTACTTTTTGAACATCCCTAGATACTCACACATTAACACTGCCTTTACAAACCCCTTACCAAATAACATATACCAGAGACCTATGCATTGCATGTGGCATTCCAACAGATGGCACATCACAAACATGTGTAGTACAGTCATATGAAAAAGTTTGTGACCCCCTCTCAGCCTGCATAATAATTGACTCTCCTTTCAACAGTAAAGATATCAGTGGTATGTCTTTCATTTCCTAGGAACATCTGAGTACGGCGGTGTTTTCTGAACAAAGATTTTTAGTGACGCAGTATTTAGTTGTATGAAATGAAATCAAATGTGAAAAACTGGCTGTGCACAAATGTGGGTCCCCTTGTCATTGTGCTGATTTGAATGCCTGTCACTGCTCAATGCTGATTACTTGGTGTGATGAGCTCGTTAAGCCTTCATAGACAGGTGTATCCCATCATGAGATATAAAGGTATTTAAGGTGGTCAATTACAAGTTGGGCTTCCTTCCCTTTGACTCTCCTCTGAAGAGTGACAGCATGGGATCCTCAAAGCAACTCTCCAAAGATCTGAAAACAAAGATTGTTGAGTCTCCTGGTTTAGGGGAAGGCTACAAAAAGCCATCTCAGAGGTTTAAACTGTCAGTTTCTGTAACTGTAAGGAATGGAATCAGGAAATGGAAGGCCACAGGCACAGTTGCTGTTAAACCAGCAGGTCTGGCAGGCCAAAAAAATACAGGAGCGGCATGTGAGCAGGATTGTGAGAATGGTGACAGACAACCCACAGATCATCTCCAAAGACCTGCAAGAACATCTTGCTGCAGATGGTGTATCTGTACATCGTTCTACAATTCAGTGCAATTTGCACAAAGAACATCTGTATGGCAGGGTGATGAGAAAGAAGCCCTTTCTGCACTCGCGCCACAAACAGAGTCGCTTGTTGTATGCCAATGCTCATTTAGACAAGCCACATTCATTTTGGAAGAAAGTGCTTTGGACTGATGAGACAAAAATGGAGTTATTTGGTCAGAACAAAAAGCAGAAGAAGAACACCGCATTCCAAGTAAAACACCTGCTACCTACTGTCAAATTTGATGGAGGTTCCATCATGCTGTGGGGCTGTGTGGCCAGTTCAGGGACTGGGACCCTTGTTAAAGTCGAGGGTCCGATGAATTCAACCCAATATCAACAAATTCTTCAGGATAATGTTCAAGCATCAGTCACAAAGTTGAAGTTACGCAGGGGATGGATATTCCAACAAGACAATGACCCGAAACACAGTTGGAAATCCACAAAGGCATTCATGTAGAGGGAGAAGTACAATGTTCTGGAATGGCCGTCACAGTCCTCTGACTTGAATATCATGGGAAATCTATGGGATGATTTGAAGCAGGCTGTCCATCAAATTGAACTGAACTGGAGAGATTTTGTATGAAGAATGGTGAACAAGACCTCCATCCAGAATCAGACACTCATCAGAGGCTATAGGAGGACAGCGTCTAGAGGACAAAAGGAGGCTCAACTAAGTATTGATGTCATATCTCTGTTGTGGTGCCCACATTTATGCACCTGTCTAATTTTGTTATGAGAAACTTAATGTCACTGCTGAAATCCTACTGTTTCCATAAGGCATGTCAGATATTAAAAGGAAGTTGCTACTTTGAAAGCTCAGCCAATGAGAAACAAAAATCCAAAGAATTAAGAGGGGTTCCCAAACTTTTTCATATGACTGTATATATATATATATATATATATATACTGTGACAGATGGCCATGGCCCTTTCCCAGCCAGGAAACTGATATACAAGAATAACCAGGAGAGCAGATGTGCATAGCACACTGTGTCCCCCGGAGTGCCAGAGGGCAGACCCCCTGGGCTGCTGTGGCTCTACAGATTCATGCAGGGCATGCTGGGAGTTGGAGTTCACTGCAGCCCTCTTGTATTCCGTGGGGACCACCAGGGGCAGCTGCAGAGCCCTTTTTTTGGGTTTCCACCACACCTGGGAGTACTTCCAGATAATGCAGATGAGTCACCTGAAGTGGTCCCAGGTGCAGCACAAAGGGAGCCGCCTCACTTCACTCGGGGTGTCAGAGTCAGGAGGAAGCTTGCCAATAGAGGAGCAGAGGCAGAAAGGAGAGGAAGAAGAACAGAGAGTGCTGTGTGCTACAAGTCACAATTCTTCATTAAATAACGCTGATCGAGCCAAGACACACCTAAAAGCCTTTCGCCGATATGGATGGCAATTGGGGTGAAGAATACTTAAAACGCCCGTACCTCCCATTTTGGTCAGCTTTTCAAAAAGTGGTAGAGAAGGTCGGTCTGCAAAAGCTTCACTTTGATGCACAAGACATTCTTTAATCGCATCGTAGCCATTAATGACCACTGCGGAGATGCCACCGAGGTCCAAGCTAAATATCTGAAACAGAAGAGAAAAAAAATAAATCAACTTAGAATCAGCTGGGTGGTCTCAAGGCTGCCTCTGCACTGCATAATAAGATAAACCCGCTGCTTATGACAAGATGTCTTAAAAACAAAGAAGAGTGAAAGAGATGAATGAGCATCCAAAGTACGGACAGGTCATCTTATATGTATGAGCTCAGTAGTCTTCTTCCTCTTCATCTTTTCCCACTTCTTTTTGGGGTCAATGTGCTTGATTAACCTTCCCCATGCACCTCGGCCCCTGCACCTCCTCACCAGTCAGACCCTCTTCTTTCAGATCTTCTTTCATTTTATCCGTCCACCTCTGCTGTCGCCTCCCTTGCTTTCTCTTCCATGCCCATCACTCTTTTGCCCACCTCTTCATGGTATCCCGTCATCACCTGTTCACACCACGTCAGCCCACTTTCCTGCACTTTCTTAGATGTCTCTCTTCCACTTTTGTTGTACCTCTAATTGTCTCCTTTCTCATTTTGTCCTTCTTTATCCATCTCCACGTTCTCATTTCTGCCGGGATGCCAGTATAATGGAGGAGCTGGGGGGAACAGAAAGTGTCTTCAGGGCTTTCCCCCCAGAGAGGATAGAGGAAAGACCCCCCTTACAGCACCATGGATTCCTGCAGGGCATGCTGGGAGATAAAGTTTGCTACAACCCTGTTGGGTTCCGTGGGTGCCACCAGGCAGTGCTGCAGAGCCCACACAGCTCTACTACGCTGGATCACCGGACATCTGGAGCACTTCCGGGTACCCCATAAAAGGAGCCAGCCACCAGTAGTCCAGGGGGCCGAGTCAGGATAGATAGATAGATAGATAGATACTTTATTAATCAGGAAGAGGACGAAGCATGAGGGAGGAGTGGAGACAGAGAGAGAGAGAAGAGAAGAGAAAGAAGAAGAGGAAAGGGTGCTGCAGCAGTGTACTGTGCTTGGGAACTGTGATACTGTGGGGAATGAGAAAAAAGCGTTTCCCACCGGCTGAAGAAATGTGTCTTGTGTGCTGAACTTGGACTCTGTGTCTGTTGTGTCCGGGGGTTTGGGGAGCTGGATGCCCCCTGGTGTCTACACCGGGAAAGATGGCCCTTGATCAGCAAGGTAATGAAGAACCCAACAGTCACTTGAACAGAACTTCAGGTGTCCTCACTGTAATAGGAGAACCTGCCAGGAGGATGATGACTCCATCTATCAGCCATATATGGTGAAGTAGCTGAATGGATGCCACTCTTGAATAAAAAGTATATGACAGTTTAAAGGAGTCTGTGAACTTGAAGAAGAGGAGTCTGGTCTGATGAGTCTTCGAGCAGAACTAAAAGCGCTATGCCCAGTGAAGAACCAGGCACTGCTCCTCACCTGCCTAATACCAACCCTATTGTGAAGTATGGTGGTGCGGGCATCATGCCACGGTCGTGCAGGGATGGGGAGAACAGTCAGAACTGAAGGAAGGAGGAATTACAATAAAACACAGAGAAGAAGACCTGCTGCAGGGTGCACACTACGTCAGACTGGGGTGGCCGTTCATCTCTCAACATGACGAAGACCTGAAGCTTACAGTAAAGTCTATGCTGGAGTGGCTTCAGGACAAGTCTCGGAATGGCTCACCAAAGCCCAGTGGAAAGATGGCAGTTTACAGACAGACGCTGCCCATCCAATCCAACCAAACCTGCGAAGATCTGCCAGGTAGACTAGGATTAACTGACCAAATGCAGGTGTGCAAAGCTTGTGGAGACTTACCATTAAGACTCAAAGCTGGAATCGCTGCCAAAGGGGCTTCCAGAAAGCACTGAAATGAGGGTCTGAATGCCTCTGTGAATGGCAGACTTCAGTTCTTTTTTGATTTTTAATACTTTTGGAAACCTTTCTGAAAACATTTTTTCCACTTTATCATTATGGGTTATTGACCGATGGTCAAAAATGTCATCAATGATCCATGTAAAATCAAATCTGTGTGTAGAAAGTGAAGGGGGTCTTTCTGAATCCACTATAAGGGGAGTCCCCAGAAACGGAAGAGAAGCGCCCATCCGAGAGCATTTAAAGATGTCAAGATACGTCCCAATGGGATTAAACAGAAATGTAAAACTCACAACCGTCACGTGGACACGCGGAGACAAGCAATCAAATTAAGAAGGGCAAACATTTAAGAATGCGAAAGAGCCCTCTTGTTAGTGAAAATGCAAGTCGCTACTCAAGAAACTAATTAAGAATTAGGGGCAGCTTAGCGGTCAGCTGGATGGACTGAATGGTCTCCCCTGTGTGGTCCGATTCTCAGGTTCTAAGAATGGACTGTAGCTGCTTGGGAGAAACCAGCACTTCGGCCCCCAAGGCCCGTGTCCTAAGATGGGGTTGACGTCCCATCCAAAGTCATTTCCTTGTGACCCCTGCTGCAGGAAGCAGAGTGGTAGCTCAGAGGCTCAGGTTGCTGGTTTGAAAACCCCCATTACTGCCAAAGGGGATCCTACTCCGCTGGGCCCTTAACCTGTATAATGGTGGACCCTGTACCCCAAGGGGTTTTTTTGGTTCTTTATTTCGCCTTATACAATTTCTTGTATTAGGAATTTGTTAGTTTTCACATACCCCTTGGAGTCAGAGCGCAGGGTCAGCCATTGTACAGCGCCCCTGGAGCAATTACAGGTTAAGGGTCTTGCTCAAGGGCCCAGCAGAGTAGGATCTCTTTTGGCAGTGACGGGGATTCGAACCGGCAACCTTCTGGAGATCCTTAGCCTCAGAGCCACCACTCTGAGTATACAGAAACAAATAAATTCCTAATGCAAGAAATTATATAAGGTGAAATAAAGAACAAAAAAAAAAAAGTCTCAGGTCGCTGGACAAAGAAGACCCCCTGGTGAAACTCCTATAGAAACTCCAGGAGCGGGCGAATAGGCAGTGCAAACGGCTGAGGCGCTACAGTAGGCCCGACTCCAGGGGATCATCCAGCCTGGCTAAGCCCCTCAAATAACACGTCAGGCACCTGTTACTATTACTTGCTACATTTTTGGGACTTTATCATACCGCATGCTCCACTTTGTATTTCAGACTAAGCCCCCCTGCCCCGACCCATTATTTCCTTTTTGGTCTGAGCTGGGAAACATGTGCAGCAGGTTAGGGTGATAAAGGATAAAGATGGAAACGTACTCACAAGCCAGGAGAGTGTGTTGAGCAGATGGAAAGAGGACTTTGACAGGCTGATGAATGAAGAGAACGAGACAGAGAAGATGTTGGATGATGTGGAGATAGAGAATCAGGACGTGCAACGGATTAGAAGAATGGAAAAGCCGTTGGTCCAGATGACATACCTATGGAAGCATGGAGGTGTTGAGGAGAGATGGCAAGTGGAGTTTCTAACCAGATTGTTTAATGGAATCTTGGAAAGTGAGAGGATGCCTGAGGAGTGGAGAAGAAGTGGACTGGTGGGCCGATATTTAAGAATAAGGGGGATGTGCAGGACTGCAGTAACTACAAGGGGATAAAATTGATGAGCCACAGCATGAAGTTATGGGAAAGAGTAGTGGAAGATCAGGTTAGAAGGGAGGTGATGATTAGTGAGCAGCAGGATGGTTTCATGCCAAGAAAGAGCATCACAGATGAGATGTTTGCTCTGAGGATGTTGATGGAGAAGTTGAGAGAAGGCCAGAAGGAGTTGCATTGCATCTTTTTGGACCTGAAGAAAGAATATGACAGGGTGACTGAGAGGAGCTGTGGTATTGTATGAGGAAATCGGGAGTGGCAGAGAAGTACATAAGAGTTGTACAGGATATGTACGAGGGAAGTGTGACTGTGGTGAGGTCTGCGGTAGGAGTGACGGAGGTGGGATTTCATCAGGGATCGGCTCTGAGCCCTTTCTTATTTGCAATGGTGATGGACAGGTTGACAGACGAGATCAGACAGGAGTCCCCGTGGACTGTGATGTTTACTGATGACATTGTGATCTGCAGGTGGAGGAGACCCTGGAGAGGTGGAGATATGAGAGGAGAGGAATGAAGGTCAGTAGGACCACCAAGACAGAATACATGTGTGTGAATGAGAGGGAGGTCAGTGGAATGGTGAGGATGAGGGGAGTAGAGTTGGTGAAGGTGGATGAGTTTAAATACTTGGGATCAACAGTACAGAGTAATGGGGACTGTAGAAGAGAAGTGAAGAAGAGAGTGCAGGCAGAGTGGAGAAGAGTGTCAGGAGTGATCTGTCACAGATGGATATCAGCAAGAGTGACAGGGAAGTTCTACAGGACGGTAGTGAGACCAGCTTACATGGGCTGGAGACGGTGGCACAGGAGACAGAGCCGGAGGTGGCAGAGTTAAAGATGCTAAAATTTACATTGGGTGTGACGAAGGATGGACAGGATTAGAAATGAGGACATTAGAGGGTCAGCTCAGGTGGGATGGTTGGGAGACAAAGTCAGAGAGGTGAGATGGCGTTGGTTTGGAGAGATGCTGGATATATTGCGAAAATGGTGCTAAGGATAGAGCTGCCAGGCAAGAGGAGAAGAGGAAGGCCTAAGAGAAGGTTTATGGATGTGGTGAGAGAGGATACGCAGGTGATGGGTGTGGCCTGTGGGATGATCTGCTGTGGTGACCGCTAACAAAAGCAGCCGAAAGAAGAAGAATACGATCAACAATACAGAGTAATGGGGAGTGTGGAAGAGAGCTGAAGAAGAGAGTGCAGTAGAAGAGTGGAGTAATCTGTGACAGACGGGTATCAGCAAGAGTGACAGGGAAGGTCTACAGGATGGTAGTGAGACCAGCTATGTCATATGGGCTGGAGATGGTGGCACAGGAGACAGAGCTGGAGGTGGCAGTGTTAAAGATGCTAAGATTTGCATTGGGTGTGATGAGGATGGACAGGATTAGAGATGAGGACATTAGAGGGTCAGCTCAGGTGGGACGGTTGGGAGACAAAGTCAGAGAGACGAGATTGCATTGGTTTGGACATGTGCAGAGGAGAGATGCTGGGTATAATGAGAGAAGGGTGCTAAGGATAGAGCTGCCAGGGAAGAGGAGAAGAGGAAGGCCTAAGACAGCGTTTCTCAACCTTTAAGTATTTGCGGCCCGAGTTTTCATAACAGTTTTAATCGCGCCCCCCTAACGTTTTTTTTCACATCTTCGCGCCCTCCTTTTTGTTACTTCGTGCCCCCCTAGGGGGGCCAAGCCCCACAGTTTGAGAACCACTGGCCTAAGAGAAGGTTTATGGATGTGGTGAGTGGGGACATGCAGGTGACAGGTGTGACAGATCAAAACGGCGAGGACAGGAAGATATGGAAGAAGATGATCTGCTGTGGTGACCCCTAATGGGAGCAGCCGAAAGAAGAAGAAGAAGAAGGGTCTGAAGCTGAGGCTGCTAAGGCATTGTATTACTCTCTATTACTTCTCTATTTACGCTTACATGTTGACCTTTGTGTATCTCTGGACTGTAACTGTGCTCCTCTTAGTTTCTCGTGTTTGCTTCGTTCCTTGTCCGCTCTTATATGAAGCATCTCTCCATTTTCTTGCTCCAAACGATACCTCATTGTCATGTACGGTGACAATAAACATTATCTTGCTATCGTGTGGTAGACTGAGTGTGGATCCCAGTGCCCCAGTACAGCTATAAATGGCGCCATCTTTCAGATGAGATATTAAAAGCGAGATTCTGGATCTCTCAGGTCATCAAAGGACCCTTGGAATTCTTCGTAAAGAGTCGGCCATTTCCCGATGTCCTGCCTAAACTGCCCACCACGTCCTGGTTATTTCTGTGGGCCTTAACATCCATCCATGTGTCGACCCCAATGAGGCTCATTGTCTAATTACTTACAGGCTTGACGTCATTTTCTGGAATTTTCCGAGCCGTTGAAAAGCCCAGTTAACAAAGTGTATGGAAATCTGTGACCCACTGGATTTGTGATATGGTCAAGAAAAAGCGAAAAACTCGGAGGTCTGTGAACTTTGCTGGAAAAAGTCAGTCAGTGAGTCAGTCAGTCATTGTCCAACCCGCTATATCCTAACACAGGGTCACGGGGGTCTGCTGGAGCCAATCCCAGCCAGCATAGGGCACAAGGCAGGAATAAACCCCAGGGCAGGGCGCCAGCCCACCACAGGGCACACACGCACACACAATTTAGGATCACCAGTGCACCTAACCTGCATGTCTTTGGACTGTGGGAGGAAACCCACGCAGACACGAAGAGAACACACAAACTTCCCGGGAAGTGAACCATGAACTGCAAGGCAGCAGCACTACCCACTGCGCCACCGTGCCACCCGCTGGAAAAAGTGTCCTGCACAAAGTCGACGTCTCAAACGTTACGCCAAATTTATAGTTTGTTTGTAGAAAATCCGTGGAGGGATTGTAAAGTGAACTTTAAAGAATTCACCCGAAGTGGATGGAAACTTCTGACGTCAACTGTATTTACGGATTCTTTATTTTTTTAAATCCCGGAGACTTAAAATGATGAAGAGGAAAAAGTTCAGAGTAAAATTTATGACTTAGTGCCTTTCCTATCTACAGCCCAATCAATAAGTGACTTCTCAAACGGCTTATAAATAACGTCAACGTCCAAAGAGAGTCAACTATTAACTTCAGCAGCACTAACGGCCGACCTTTGCCTCTTTCATTGCAGATCCCGTCTCTCGCTCGATAACTCCTAAAACGTAAAAAGACCACGAATGTCTGACGAGAAGGGAATTGCACTTTTGGAAGGAGGGCCGTCTTTGTGTGGTTTCAGCCAGGCAGAAGTGAAGTTTTCAGAGCGAGTCCTCGGTGCCAGGCAGACGGTGGTTTTTTTTTTAGGAGCCACTCGTGCCCTTTACAGAGGATGTGCTCAAAAAGAGAAGAGCCTGCTGAAATGGACGAGACGCACAGAGGCTGTGAAGTCTGCGCTCTTTACAAAACATATTTAAGGGTCGGGTTAGAGTCACAGATTTCTGGTTTCCGAAAAAAGAAAATTCTCGCCTTGCAATGACGCCCGGTGACATGTATACTCTAAAGGTGTGTGGGGGAGTGGGTTTCCAAAGTTTGGTCCTGGGGTCCCACCGTGGCTGCCGGTTTTCACTCCAACCTGTCTCCCAAATAACTAGTTCAGTCCGACATCTTTAATTAGCCCGTGTCCCTACCCGGTTGGGACGCCAGTTGGATGGAAGGACCAGGGGAGGAGAGTGTGGGCTCAGGGCATTATGAGGGCCGCAGAGATGAATGGAGATGAATGTGGTGAAAACCCCAACATTGTAGGGCTCTGACATTTCTCTGAACGTTCCCATCCCCCCCACCCCCACTCGGTCGCTGTGGCAGGGTATGCTGGGAGTTGGAGTTCGCTGCTGCCCTTTTGGGTTCTGTGGGGGCCACCAGGGGGAGCTCCAGAGATGGCAGGGCCCTACAATGTTGGGGCTTTCACCACACCTGCTTTGATTCCACACTGTGCTAAAGAGCCACCCAGAGGACCCCCAGGTGCAGCTTAAAAGGAGCCGGAGTCGGGAGGGAGAGGGACAAAGCTTGGCGGTGGAGGAGTGGAGGCGAAGCAGAGAAAGAGAGAGAAAGAAATGAAGGAAAGGAAAAGAAGGCACTGTTTTTATCTGTGCTGCTTGTGGGAAACGGGTTTTGGGAATCCTTTCCCACTGTGAATAAAAAAGTGTGTTGTGCTGGAACTTGTGCCCGGTGTCTGTGTCGGGTTTGGGTGGCTGGTGCACCCTCTGCAGGCCACATCTGCTAACACTTTACGTACTGCATAAAGGCATCCGTTACTCATTACCTTAACAAACACTTCTTAGGGTCTTCATAACACTTGGAAAGCATCCGTGAAGTGGCCATTCATCTCTGCAATGACATCGACTAACAAAACTTCCCCTTTGGAGTGGTCTGAGGGGGCTTAACGGAGATGCATTTCTCTTGATATTGCATATTGGGTCTGTGAATCCAAGTAATTTTACCACACGTCAATATGCCACCCAGCATCTACTGATGTTCTACAAGTGTTATGAAGACCAAGAGAAGTCGCAGTCTGAGTGGTAGACGCTCTATCGAAGTGCCACCAATTAGTCTTTTTCTTCTCAGTTTGCATTCAGAAAGCTGTGCCAATGTGATAAGAGGTCCGTGGCGTTGGGAAGATTTTAAATAAATAATCAACGTGCCAATAGTATGCAGAATGGGGGCAGGTATGCGCCTGATGGCAGCTCATCACACTCACGTGTGCAGGGGGATCAGTTGGGTGTCACATTGTCACCTCAGTGTGGGCAGAGGGTCACATCTGCACCCAATCAGAAGAGGAGCCTGCATGGCGGAGACCGACGAAAAAAATGAGAAGGGGAAAGAAAGAGCGAGAGAAGAAACAAAAGAATAAAAACATCACTGCGCTTGGGTTGGCATGACCCTCTCTGAGCCGCTCATTATGGAGCAAAGGCCACGAGACCAAATAATAATTGAGTAATTGAAATATCTGTTGAGATTTGTGACCCGAACATGGCATTTTGCACCTACCCCTCGCTGTGTCGGTCTGTCTGTCCTCATTTGCCAGGCTCATCTCAGTTCACGAATATCGACGGTTCAAGAAAGCTGCCAGTCGCCACAGGGAGTATGGAGCCGACCCGGACGGGCACAGCTAGTGCAGGTAAACCACATTCAGAAATTAGCATTTTTTTTAATTGCTACGTCACCTGACATTATCATTGCGTTTATATTTATTTATTTACTTATTGATTAATAAATGGGGGGGGGGGGGTGCAAAACTGGATGTCATCTTGAAAAAATAGCTCTTATAGGCACAGGCTCATTCCACCACGGTGTGCTAAGAAGCGTCTCTGGGGGTCTTATCTGCCCCTCTTAATGAGGCAGTTCAGTGCTTTCTCCTGACATACTCATTATGTTTATTTTATTTATTTATTTACTGATTGATTGATTGATTGATTGATTGATTGGCTGTAATATCCGTCCTGTGAGTCTCTGTCCTTGTTTTTTATGTTTCTGCTGCTTTTTCCATTTGAATTTCCTCATGGGATTGATAAAATTTATTTAATCTAATCTAATTTTTGCAATACCTTCTCTTAATGTATTCTTTTTAATTCACCTTTTTGCCCTTGTGGAGTTTACTCACTAAATTTCAACCAAATACTGACGATTAGTGTGGAGCGGCACAGACACGGTGCAAACGACAGTGAATACTAAAGTATGAAGTTCATTTGTGAGCCGATTAATAAGAAAAGGCGTAAAGGAGCAGAAGATCTTAAAAAGTAAGAAAAAGAACAATAATTAACGTCACACACACAAATGATTACTACATTACCCTCGTCACACATGGGAGGGAGCCAAAGGGCTCGAATGACGGGGCCCCCCCCCCCCCGAGTGCATTAACCCTTTCTCTTCTTCTCCTACAGACCATTCTCGTGAAATTCTGCCAGGTGGCGATAATGTCACTTCCGGTCCCCTAGGCCCGATGATATAACTTCCAGTTCTGGTCCCAGTCCCAACAATGTTACTTCCGATTCCAGGCCTGATGATGTTGCTTCTGGTCCCCGGGCCAGTGATGTCACTTCCGGTCCCCCAGGCCTAATGACGTCACATCCAGTTCCAGGACCGACAACGTCATTTCTGGTTCTGATCCTGATGACGTCACATCCGACTCCCCGGCCCGATGACGTCTCTTTCGATTCCAGGCCCGATGATGTCACTTCTGGTCCCCCAGGCCCAATGATGTCACTTCCGGTTCCGGTCACAGTCCCAGCAACATCACTTCCAATTCCAGGCCCGATGATGTCACTTCTGGTCCCCAGGCCAATGACATCACTTCTGTTCCCCCAGGCCCAATTACGTCACTTCCAGTCTCCCAGGCCCAATGACGTCACATCCAATTCCAGGCCCGACAACGTCACTTTCTGGTTCCAATCCTAATGACGTCACATCCGACTCCCCGGCCCAATGACGTCACTTTCAATTCCAGACCTGATGACATCACTTCTGGTCCCCAAGGCCCAATGATGTCACTTCCAGTTCCAGTCCCAGTCCCAATAACGTCACTTCCGATCCCCAGGCCAATTACATCACTTCTGGTCCCCCAGGCCCAATGACGTCACAATCAATTCCGGGCCCGACAACATCACTTCTGGTTCTGATCCTGATGATGTCACATCCGACTCCCCAGTCTGATGACGTCACTTTCAATTCCAGGCCTGATGACGTCACTTCTGGTCCCCCAGGCCCGATGATGTCACTTCTGGTCCCCCAGGCCCAATTACGTCACTTCCAGTCCTCCAGGCCCAATGATGTCACTTCCGGTTGGGGTCCCAGTCCCAACAACGTCACTTCCGATCCCCAGGCCAGTTACATCACTTCTGGTCCCCCAGGCCCGATGACGTCACAATCAGTTCCAGGCCCAACAACATCACTTCTGGTTCCAGGCCCGATGACGTCACTTCTGGTTGTGATCCTGATGACGTCACATCCGACTCCCTGGCCCGATGGCGTCACTTCCGACTCCCTGGCCCAATGACAACACTTCCAGTTCCGGGCCCGGTGATGTCAATTCCGGTACTGGCCCCCCCGATGACGTCACTTCCTCTGCCCCCCTTAATAACCACCATTTTCTACCTGTGAATCAGTTCCGTTTTGAACTCCAATATGCCAGTGCTTTTTGAGTGTCAACAACCTACAATATACGGGGCGGCTGCCCCAAACCTTCTTTGTGCCTCATTGGTATGCTTGTTGTGACGTCCTAAACTTTTAGCAAACTCATTTTGTATTTTCTGGTGTGAGGGATGGCCAGGGGCCTTGCCAAGCTCGGACACCCTCACCCGGGAAGAACCAGGGGAGGTAGCATACACAAGATGGCAGGCCACCCACCTTGGGTTGCAGTGGATACCCACAGGACATCATAGGATTTGAAGTTCACACCAATCAATTACTGAGACTTGTGTCCATGGCCTGTCTGTGTTGGGCGTTTGGGGAGCTGGAGCGCCCCCTGGTGGCCGCAATGGATTGACACAAAAATAGGCAGAAGCTGGGAAATAACAGCTTGGTTAATAAAGGCGGGTGTCCAGTTAAAAGCAAAAGGTGGTCCACGGGATTGAACTTGAAGTCCACTGAGTTAAGCCCTTTATATACCACGAGTTATGGTACCTGTCCCTGTTGACAAATATCTTCTACAACGAGCCCTGCGTGTACTTTCAGCGCCTTTCCCTCATTGTCCGCATGTTCACCGGCCCACCCGTTCTCAAGCGCCACCCATCACGCTGCCTTCTCAGACTCCTTTGTTAGTTTTGAGGCTCCTTCCTCGCCTCCCGTCCAGGTTTTATAGTCTCCTTTCTCAGGGTGTACCTGGCGCTGCATCACCAAAGCCACCCTGACCAATCAGATTGCTCCGAGGGACTGGGAAACGCAGACCTTAGCGTTTTATTACACGGTAGATTGGCACACAAACGGATGAAACATTGAAGTAGCAGCTCTACGTTACCATTCAGTGTCATTTGTCTCATCACTAATTCTTAGGGCCGGGACGTCTGACACCGGGGCTTTGAGGCTCGTCTCCGCTTCTGTTTAAAGAAGATTTACAACCACCTGACTGATGACGTCACGGAAGCACCTGCAGGGGTCCGACTGTCCCAAAGCTTTGTGCTGTCCCTGGTGGTATGAAAGGGGATACGTAACGACCTCTCATATCTTATACAGAGAAGGAATAAAACTGGAGTCCACAAGTGTGGAACCTGTCACGGGACAGTTAGGCAAACCCCACATTATTACTGTTCCGTTGTACGTCCTGGGACTTTTGACGTGTCACTGACACTCTAGTCCAGTGGTCTCGGAGGGCCGCGACTTTCTATTCCAGCCCAGCTGCTTCCTTTATTTCTGAATGGCTGTCCCCCCCTGCGGCTCCGCCCACGTAGTAATGAAACAGGGCTCCGCCCCACTCCTGAGGCCCCGCCTCCCCCTCCCCACTTCTGCAAGTGCACTCTGATGAGAGAAGTCGCAAAATCAACTGGAATGTTCAAGCAAATTCTAGAAGAAAACCCGATCTAAGTCTGTCAAGTAGTTCTCTCGTGAAAAACAGACAGACAGACAGATGTTGGATTTTATATATATAGAGATTAGCCATCCCCTGCGGCTCTGTAGGGAAACAGGACAAACTTTAAAAATCAATGAAACAAAAAGTCGTCGCTAGCTAAGAGAAGGCAAGGTGCACTCCAAAACGCAAAGGTAGAGCGACTGGCGTGTGAGTGAGGAGGGCATTGCCCGCTTCCCCAACTCCTCGGCCTTCAGCCTCTGTCTCAGATTTGCGTGAATACAGTATATCGGTCCTGCTAGCAAACTATGACACTTAGTTCAATGAGAGAAGTTGCAAAACAAACCGGAATATTCAAGCAAATTCTAGAAAAAAACCCGATCTAAATCCGTTAAGTAGTTCTCTGGTGAAAAGCGGACAGACAGACAGACATTGGACTCCAGTTTCCTCCCACAGTCCTAATACATGAAGGTTAGGTGCATTGGCGATTCTAAATTGTGCTTGGTGTGTGTGTGTGTGCCCTGTGGTGGGCTGGCACCCTGCCCGGGATTGGTTCCTGCCTTGCGCCTTGTGTTGGCTGGGATTGGCTCCAGCAGACCCCCGTGACCCTGTAGTTAGCATATAGCGGGTTGGATAATGGATGGATGGATTGCCAAAACGTATTGGGACCCCCCACCCTCCAAATCACTGAATTCAGGTGTTCCAGGTGTATAAACTGAAGCCTCTCGGCATACAGACTGCTGGCTTCTACACACATTTGTGACAGAATGGGTCGCTCTCGGGAGCTCAGTGAATTCAAGCCTGGTACTGTGATAGGATGCCACCTGTGCCATAAGTCCATTTGTGAAATGTCCTCGCTACTAAATATTCCCTGGTCAACTGTTAGTGGTATTATAACAAAGTGGAAGCAATTGGGAACAACAGCAACGAAGTAGTAGGCCACGTAAAATCATAGAGTGGGGACAGCGTGTGCTGAGGTGGGCAGAAGTCGCCAGCTTTCCACAGAGACGATAGCTACAGACCCCCAAAAGCTCAAGAACAGTGCAGCAGACAGAGAGAGAGCTTCATGGAAACCGAGCAGCTGCAGCCAAGCCTGACATCACCAGGTGTGATGAAAAGCGTCAGATGCAGTGATGTAAAGCCCACCACACTGGCACCGGGCTTGAGAGCAGGGCAGACGTGAACTCTGGAGGGGCAAATCACGCAATGCGATGGACGAGTTTGGGCTTGGCAGGACTCACCTGACTGCACTGTGCCAAGTGTAAAGTTTGGTGGAGGGGGGGATTATGGTGGGGGGGTTGGACTTGGCCCCTTATTTCCAGTCAAAAGAACTCTTATGAAGCCATTTTGGACAATTTCACGCTCCCAACTTTGTGGGTACAGTTTGAGGATGGCAACATGACTGGGCACACACACCAGTGCGCAAAAGCAAGGCCTATAAAGAAATGGAGGAGCGAGTCTGGTGGGGCTGCACAGAGCGCTGACCTCAACCCAATAGAGTGGAGACTGTGAGTGAGTCGGACCTTCTCGTCCAACATCAGCGCCTGACCTCACCAACGCTCTCCTGGTCAGACATTCCCATCAACACACTCCTCCACCTTGTGGAAAGCCTTCCCAGAAGAGTTGAAGCTGTTAGAGCTGCAAAGGGTGGTGGGCCGACTCCATACTAAGAATGGGACGTCATTAAAGTTCATGTGTGTGTAAAGGCAGGGGTGCCAATACTTTTGCCAATACAGAGTAGATAGATAGATAGATAGATAGATAGATAGATAGATAGATAGATAGATAGATAGATAGATAGATACTTTATTAATCCCAAGGGGAAATTCACAAAAAAGTGTGTCCAGGGAACAAATCCACATAAAATAAAGTGATAGGAGTGATCAATAAATAAAAATAGAAAATAAAAGTAGAAAAGTACACATACAGTCGAGTAGACACAGAAGAAACCTTTACTGCTCAAGTGACATTTTTCAGCTTCATTTTAGTTAAGGTGACCATCTGTCTCCGTTTTTCCGGGGACAGTCCCCTTTTTCGGATAACTGTCCCCACTCAGAAACATGTCCCCGGTTTCAGCTGGTTCACTTTTTTGAATGTATCTCATCACCACGATAATTTGAACTCGGCGCGCATGCGCGGTGCTTTGTCCTCGGTTATGCTTTAACGCATCCTGCAACTTTGGCGAGAAATCACGTGATAAGCTTTCGCTTTGTAGTGTGTAGTGTTTAGAGTCCGTACTCGTGATCTGTACATTGTAACCCCCCCCCCCCCCCCCCATGTCCCCGGATTGGCCCAAAAAATTCTGGTCACCTTATTTTAGTTGTCTTGCTTGTTAAAATTTTGAACCCTTCATTTCTTATTTGTAGTCTTAAATAGCCGACTGCTCCTCATTAGTATTAAGATGCAAAGGACCAAAGTACCAGCAGCTCTCCATTTAACGCGTTTCCATTTACACTCATGTGGATTTGTCACGCGCTGTGTGTTTTAATAAAATACCGAGAAGGACTGAAAGCTGCACGTCTGCTTTAAACTCCAAATCATTTGAATGATATCCTCATTCAAAAACAAACAATTCTACGATATAAGAATGCGCTGACATTGCAGAGTTTACGGCATGGAATTAAATTATTGACAAGGACTGTTTACTGATTAAACACCCGGGTTTGGAGCAAAAACCTGCAGCCACTGAACCAAAGAACACGAACGTTTCCCACTGCTGCTCTGGTCCCGTAAAAGGGGAGCCACGGCACAAGATTATACGACCACAAAGTGGGATACGAAGAAAAAAGAAAACAGGAGTGAAGTGACAGCGCTTCGCGGTGAATGAATCGTCAAGCGCGCTCTGTGGCGGCAACGTCACTTCCGCTCCCAGCCTCCGCCCACCACTGCGCGGTACCCTGCGGCGATTTCACATTTCAGCTTCTCGTGTGTCACTGGAAAGGTGCGCGGCTGCAGCAGTGTTAGTGCTGTTTCTTCCTATGAATATTACAGGTATTTTAGCCATTCCTTTCACGATTGCTGTTAAAAATAATTGCTTAATAGCTTTTATTTCCAATTTGAGAGTTTATCTTGATTTAGGGACGCACCTTTCAGTGGCGTAGCCCGAGTTCATGCCGGGGCGGTGCTTCAATTTGCCGCCCTCCAACATATCTGAATATGTTAACCTGTTTAAATAGAAAATTTAAATGACGTATAGAGAAAAATTAAGATACATTTTGCATATTCATATATAGAGAAACAGCAATCATTTTTCACATATAAATACTTATAAGCATCAACTAGATAAGAACATAATATAGACACTTCACTGATAAAGCCGTGTTCTGATTATTAGTTTAATATAATTACGCTGCGAAAACCAGAACCAGCGTAGTGTACAAGTGATAGGTGGGTGTAATATTCTTTATTCGTTCTGGAAGCTTCCGTAAATGATTCAGTGCAAGGCAGATGGTTAACTCAGAAAAGCTTTTGATTTATTAAAGCACATGAAACAGAACTTTACAAAAGACGCCCGTCTCCAGTACTCTCTGTTACTAACCCCTCCCCTTATTTGTTCATATACTGTACTCACCTTGGTTATCTGGTTCATAACAACTTTATTTAAAACCTTAATTCGCAATATACTACAGTGGGGATGTTTTCTTCGCAGAGCAAGAACGCGAATAACGAAATGAAATTCTAAATTAGTTGTTTATCTTCCTAGAAATTCATCTCGGTGTAATGTTTCATGTTTATTTTTGTTATTACCTCCTAAATTTCAACTGCTGTGTCTGATGCCGTCACAGAAGGACAGTCTGAAAATTAGTTTTGAAGCATTTGTGGATAAAAATCAGAGAATTTTACTGCTTTTGTTCATGAGTGATATTTTTCCAAACCTGCTGCTTACACACGAATTGTACTGAGCCGTTTGGTCAATAATGCCGCCCCAAAAATGTACCGCGCGGGGCGGACCGCCCCCTAGTTACGCCACTTGGCACCTTTTCCAATCAATCTGCACATTCAAAATGTAAAATAGACTAATTTTGCAAAATATTAAAGAATTCAAAAAATTCTCTTAAAATTTGCATATTTCGTTAAAACCAAAAACGGTACTTGTGTACTAAACGGACGGCAGTGAAAGCTCCCCCATGGAGCCTGTTTATCCCAATAAATATCTTATGAATTTGTCAGAACACTTCTGTTTTCCTTTCTCATGCCGTCCGTTTAGTACACAAGTACCCCAAAAACAAAGATGGTCCCTGAATATTGCCTTTCAATGATCTTTGTGGAGATATTCTAACGGGGGATTTCATCTCAAATCGTGCAAAGCATCAATATTAACCAACACCGATTTGACTGAAAGAAATATGTGAGATAGATAGATAGATAGATAGATAGATAGATAGATAGATAGATAGATAGATAGATAGATAGATAGATAGAAAGGCACTATATGATAGATAGATAGATAGATAGATAGATAGATAGATAGATAGATAGATAGATAGATAGATAGAAAGGCACTATATGATAGATAGATAGATAGATAGACAGATAGATAGATAGATAGATAGATAGATAGATAGATAGATAGATAGAAAGGCACTATATGATAGATAGATAGATAGATAGATAGATAGATAGATAGATAGAAAGAAAGGCACTATATGATAGATAGATAGATAGATAGATAGATAGATAGATAGATAGATAGATAGATAGATAGATAGAAAGGCACTATATGATAGATAGATAGATATAGATAGATAGATAGATAGATAGAAAGGCACTATATGATAGATAGATAGATAGATAGAAAGGCACTATATGATAGATAGATAGATAGATAGATAGATAGATAGATAGATAGAAAGGCACTATATGATAGATAGATAGATAGATAGATAGATAGATAGATAGATAGATAGAAAGGCACTATATGATAGATAGATAGATAGATAGAAAGAAAGGCAATATATGATAGATAGATAGATAGATAGATAGATAGATAGATAGATAGATAGATAGATAGATAGAAAGAAAGGCACTATATGATAGATAGATAGATAGATAGATAGATAGATAGATAGATAGATAGATAGATAGATAGATAGAAAGGCACTATATGATAGATAGATAGATAGATAGATAGATAGATAGATAGATAGATAGATAGATAGATAGATAGATAGATAGATAGATAGAAAGGCACTATATGATAGATAGATAGATAGATAGAAAGAAAGGCACTATATGATAGATAGATAGATAGATAGATAGATAGATAGATAGATAGATAGATAGATAGATAGATAGATAGATAGGCACTATATGATAGATAGATAGATACTTTATTAATCCCAAGGGGAAATTCACATACTCCAGCAGCAGCATACTGATACAAAAAAAAATTCAATCAAATTAATGTGAGACCCCCGTGTCTAAAATTAAATTACCCGCATTCGTTTTGCGAAATTCGTACCAGTGTCGTGGTAATACAGAATCAGGTTTCAGTGGTGTGAATTATTTACTGAGCCAATCTGCGGAATCGCCTTAACATAACGGACTGAGGTGATCTTCGGTTATCCCTCACAACAATAGAAACGGATTTAAAAAAAAAAATCTGTTTCTGGTCATCAAGCACAAGGGTCACATTGATCGAGAAATATTTAAAAATATATTTTTTTTGTATTTTATAAATTAAGAAAATATTGTATGTAATTTGCATTGTAATGTAATAAATTCTGTTGTGTTATAATAAAACGTGTTCTATTTACAAACAAAACATTTAAATAGCTACCTTTTTACCGGTAAGCCAGGGGTCCACATGAAGGAAACGAGGTCGAAAGGGGGCCACGGTTGGAAAAAAGGTTTGAGAAACCCTGCTCTAAACCCCCTCATGTGTGCCCAGTTCCACAAGCACATTCCCTCAATCCCGTTAGGATTCTCTTTGCCCCTGACGGAAATTATTCCCCAAATCCTGATAAAAAATAATTAATCTTTCACTTTGCCTCACAGGAAAAATCCCCCTATACGTGAAAACGTTGTCACCCAATTATGAATCAGCAGTGGCTTCGATGGATTCTTATTGTTTACATCGCAATCGTCACATCATGATTGCAATTGTCACATCAGCCTAGGGAACGAGTCGCCAGCGCCCAGCACTCTTGGTTGGCATTGAGACACACAAATGAGCAGCAGCGGCAGGGGAGCCTAGAAAAACAGCAAGCCTGCCATTGTCATCATTTGAACTCCATCAGGGGCGGTGTCATATTCTTTGGGTTCTGTTATACGGTATATGATTCCAATACAGTTGAACGTAACACAGAAAGAGTTATTTAAAGAAAACTAACCCTAACCCTAATTAAATTATCAAGTGCTTCACTTACAGGTCAGCCATATATTTCTCCTTGGGGATTAATAAAGTATCTATCTATCTATCTATCTATCTATCTATCTATCTATCTATCTATCTATCTATCTATCTATCTATCTATCTATTATATAGTGATTTCATTTCTATCTATCTATCTATCTATCTATCTATCTATCTATCTATCTATCTATCTATCTATCTATCTATCTATCTATCCGTTCCTTAATTTTCTAGGGAGCATCCCCAATTTACAATGAGTAAATATAAACGTTAAATATAAGGGAGTGTTTGAAAATGACTTATCTTGACAGGCGGCAGCAGCACGCGCTCCGTCTGAAGATTGCGAGTGACGTAAAGATTGAGGGTCCGTTGGCACTCGGCGCAGATGGGGATCGGTGCGGTGCTACAATATTCATAATAACAACGAATGGTCAAGATGAACACGCACGGCGTTCTTGGGCTTTTGTCGTTTTAGCGCACCCGTCCGATTGTGACTCTGCCATCAACAAGGGTGACGGTCACTCGGGCCGTGTCCAGCTCACGCCTGCTAGAACTTCTGTAACCCACCAGACGTCACTAATTTTAGATCTTCTTCCGTCACAATCGGGAAGAACCTTTAGAAGCTTCATGGGGCTTCATCTACCCATCGCGACTAAATGTCAGCATCCGAATACAATTTAAGAAGCAACTAAGGCGAATCGAGATAAAAATGGCACAACAAATGTAAGCGTTAAAATTGACGACAAAGAAAAGCCGTTTCTCAGTTTCTTCCGAATGTACATACTGCGTCACTTTTCTGAATGCAGAATTAAAAACAAAAAACAAAGAAATAAAAGGCCCGCTAAACAATTAGGCTGATGAGACACGAGTGACCCTCCGATTTGTGAGACGAACTGAAGCCTGCAGCCACCGCGCGACCCCAGAACTGAACTTTAGAGTCCCCGCTGCAAAGCCAGGCGTCCTGGAGGACTCTGCGGGTTTGTCGTACCGATCAGTTTAACCAAAATACTGGCAGCCACTCCACCTGGACTTCAGAACAGGTCATCAGCACGTGAAGACCCGGCCAGTGCTTGGATTAGATTAGATACAACTTTATTAATCCCAAGGGGGGAAATTCAGAAGCATACAGCAGCGAAAACATAAAAAGAAAGATACAGACTTACGGGACTGAGAATACAGCCAATCAATCGATGGGAGTTCAACCAGGAAAAGCTGGGAGTGCTGGTGAGGCCAGCAGGGGGCGCTTACCCTGTGATAATGGGGACAATGAGCTGTAAAAATGGCTCCGTCCTTCGGATTAAACGTAAAGCCGAAGTCCCGACTCCCTGTGGTCATTAAAGATCCCTTCGTGAAGAGTAAGGGGGTATCCTGATGTCCTGGCTAAACTGGCCACCACGGCCTGGTCATTCTGACCCCCTGTCTCTAATTGGCTCTCTATCTCTCACCACTTCACCACCTAACAGCTCACGTGTGCTGGCGCAGAATGTCACTATGTAAATAGTAATAAGAACACATTTTATTTATATAGCGCCTTTCCATTGCTTAAGGTCATCTGCATCATTATGTGGTGTGCGTAACGAGAAAAGCGCTACATAAATGTAAAGCATTATTATTATTATTATTTTATAATTAGTAGCCGCGTCAGCAGATCATGAAGCCTGGCATTTAATTTTGTGGCTTAGTACGGCACTCATTCTTCCAAGGCAAATCTCGATCACAATGCAGAGTTTTCACTTTCTGAGAATTTTTATATCATAGTGTAATTTTTTGTGATTGTGAATTGATTGATTGTGAATTTCCCCTTGGGATTAATAAAGTATCTACCTATCTATTATATAGTGCCTTTCACATCTATCTATCTATCTATCTATCTATCTATCTATCTATCTATCTATCTATCTATGTAAATATCAATTTGTACCCCTTGGTCCGTCCCTTCTCTCTCCCTCTCATTACATTACAGCACATTTTATTCAAACAGATATTTCATAAGGCACGGACTCAGCTTTAAATGGAAGCCCGTGCGCTGTCGAGCTGCAGGCTCCTTTATCACCTCATTATTAACTGATGGCAGGTTAAAAAAAAATCGCCAGTGGTCTCCCCTCAACATTCTCGTATACTCAGATATGGAGATGGATATTTGAGGAGTAAACCGCAAGACAATGATTATATTTTTATCCATCCATCCATCCATCCATTATCCAACCCGCTATATTCGAACTACAGGGTCGTGGGGGTCTGCCGGAGCCAATCTTAGCCAACACAGGGCAAAAGGCAGGAAACAAACCCCGGGCCGGGCGCCAGCCCACCGCACACATTAGGGCCAATTTAGAATCGCCAATCCACCTAACCTGCATATCTTTGGACGGCGGGTGGAAACCCACGCAGACACGGGGAGAACACGCAAACTCCACGCAGGGAGGACCCGAGAAGCGAACCAAGTCTCCTAACTGCGGGGCAGCAGCGCTACCCAATGCACCACCCATATATTTTTATATTATGTATATTAAATAACTATCAACAACAAATCAAATCAAATTAATAATACATTTAACGATTATTATAAAAGTAAAGTTGAATAAATCGGACTCTGCAGCAGCGTGAATAAAAGGTAAAGTACCACTTCCGGTTAGCGGAAAGAGCACACAAGTTAATAGAAATCTACGTTTTGTACCGAATACTTGTATGCAAGTGTTTACAGACAGACAGACATAATTACAAAACTGGTATAGTCGGATTCAGGGAGGTCTCAAGATTCATCAAAATCTCGAAATAGAATTTTTGGACGATTACAAAACTTTCCCTACGAGAAAGTAAAAAGAGGAGACCATTCAAATTCGAATGCCGCTGTTTAAAACTAAAGCAGGCAATATACGTAACTAAGAATAAGCCCGTAACACATACTGCTTTAGTAGTAAATAAATGGTTTCTTATTCAGAAATTGGTTAAAGCCTGCGGCCCACCAGAATGTACAACTGCCTTCTGCGGAGACGGGAGAATCCATCCATCCATCCATTTTCCAACCCGCTGAATCCGAACACAGGGTCACAGGGGTCTGCTGGAGCCAATCCAAGCCAACACAGGGCACAAGGCAGGAACCAATCCCGGGCAGGGTGCCAACCCACCGCAGGACACACACACCAAGCACACACTAGGGCCAATTTAGAATCGCCAATCAACCTAACCTGCATGTCTTTGGACTGTGGGAGAACACGCAGGGAGGACCCGGGAAGCGAAAGTAGGTCCCCAGGTCTCCCAACTGCGAGGCAGCAGCGCTACTCACTGCGCCACCCAGACGGGAGAATAGAAGGCGAATTACGACTGACGAGTCGGCACTTCTTTAAGTAAACCGTAATAGTTTTATTCTAACTCAAATTCAATAAAATCGTATTATTAAAAGTTTACAAGGAGAGCATATGAACGATCCGTTCTGTCAAACAAGCAGCAGAGGGCGCCTTATTACCGAAACTGAACTACAAGACGTTGTCAGTTGAAGTTGAGCTGCAGAGGGCGCTCGAGCGCGGCGACTAAGGTGAAAGTTTGCCCTCAAAGTAAACGAAGTGCGCTTTTGAGATTTGCCATCCTCGTATCTCTCACTGCACAATAATATCCATGCAGCTTACTCGACCAGACCACCGCGCCCCCCCCCCCCCCGTCATCGCCTACCTGCCCGTGTTTTTCACTTTGTTTCCTCATAAAGACGTGTGGTTCGGAGGCGAGTGACAGGACGTTCCCAATTAAAGGCAAACGTGACGGCCCCGGAGGAAAGCCTCTTGGTCTCCGCTGTTTTAAAAGTTGCCGGATCAGCAGGAGCGTCACCACGGCGAGCAGTAAAGCGCCTACCGCGGTGTTCGTGTGCCAGGCAGACACCGGCGGCCAGGCTGTCACTTTGGGAGTCGCCTGAATTTTCATGTCGGCACTCCGCTTTCCGCACGTTGACGCGACTCCCGTCTTGCTCACTCGAGCGCTTCCTTTGCGGGGAGGAGATGAAGGCCGAAGCGGAACGAAGGTGTCGTTCTAGCGGTTAACCCTTTGCGCTTCCGCCGCCCCACGGCCCCGCCTCGTAGATGAGGCGTCTTCAAGCCGCTGTGACACTTGAATTGGTAGCGAGCTGGGGAAAGGGACAAGACAGGAGCAGCGGTGCCCCCCAATTCTAGGATGCCTTAGTGCCAACTAGGCCTGTAGTGGCACTGATGCCATGATGAGAACAGTGGCAAGACAAAGTATGTGGAACCTTTGCAAGAACAAACGCATTTTCTGCATGAATTGCTCATAATGGGAAAGGCGCTATATACATAACGTGTTACTAGTAATAATAATAATACAAAATGTGAACCGATTTCCATTAAAGTCATAAGTATAGACGAGCACAATATGCCCACGCTAACAACGCATTAACAGTTCTGACCTTTCACGTCTTTATAGGACCGTCAAACATTCACAGGGTGTCCTGGAAAAAGTAAAAAGTTTAATATCTGTGGGCAGAGGCGGCCTTAGGGGTGGGCGGGGCTTATAGGGCGGAGCCACCCCACGCGGGGCCGGTTACGTCAAACGCTGTTACCGCTATGTGTGGACTGGAAAAAGTTGCACCCGAATTTAATAAAAATATGGTTAACATACACAGGATTTTCTCATTGCAATAAACAGCTATATGTTTGTAAGAAGACAAGCGGGCTTGATCAAAATTGACAAATCCACTTGAACAGGACACGCAGACCTCAAAAGCAGGGCCCCCTTAGGCCTGGGGCCTGGGATGGTTGCCCCACTTGCCACCCCCCCAAATGCCACTCTTGCCTCTCACAGACACTTCCAGTAGCTGCAGATCACACCTGCATGATGTCCATGAAGAATTCTGGACCACCGTCCCTTACAGAATGGCATCAGCTCAGCCTCATTCCTAGGACGTGTGGTCTTTCCGCAGAATCTCCAGTGGACTCCAAAACTCAGAGTTTCTTTTCTGTTTTTTAACCCATTCTGTACTTGTAGAGTCATTTTGACGGTTTGGGCCATTGTCTTGCTGCCCCAGGTCAACCCTGATAAAGCTGAGAATTCATTTTCACCTTGGTGATGGCAAGGCATCCAGCCCCCCAAAGGCAGTAAAGCAGCCCCAAATCACAGCTGGATGGATGGATAGATAGAACTTGTCCCAGGGAGAAATTTGTCCTTTTATAGGAGCTGTTTGAATAAATAATTACATAAATAGATAAATAAATAGTTTCCTCCTACAGTCCAAAGACATGCAGGTTAGGTGGATTGGCGATTCTAAATTGTCCCTAGTGTGTGCGTGTGTGTGTCCTGTGGTGGGTTGGCACACTGCCCGGGATTGTTTCCTGCCCTTGTGCCCTGTGTTGGCTGGGATTGGCTCCAGCAGACCCCATGACCCTGTAGTTAGGATTCAACAGGTTGGAAAATGGATGGATAAATACAGTGCATCCAGAAAGTATTCACAGCACTTCATCACTTTTTCCACATTTTGTTATGTTACAGCCTTATTCCAAAATGGATTAAATTCATTTTTTTCCTCAGAATTCTACACACAACACCCCATAATGACAACGTGAAAAAAGTTTACTTGAGGTTTTTGCAAATTTATTAAAAATAAAAAAATTGAGAAATCCCATGTCCATAAGTATTCACAGCCTTTGCCATGAAGCTCAAAATTGAGCTCAAGTGCCTCCTGTTTCTCCTGATCATCCTTGAGATGTTTCTGCAGCTTCATTGGAGTCCACCTGTGATAAATTCAGTTGACTGGACCTGATTTGGAAAGGCACACACCTGTCTATAGAAGGTCCCACAGTTGACAGTTCATGTCAGAGCACAAACCAAGCATGAAGTCAAATGAATTGTCTGTAGACCTCCGAGACAGGATTATCTCGAGGCACAAATCTGGGAAAGGTTACAGAAATATTTCTGCTGCTTGAAGGTCCCAATGAGCACAGTGGCCTCCATCATCCGTAAGTGGAAGAAGTTCGAAACCACCAGGACTCTTCCTAGAGCTGGACGGCCATCTAAACTGAGTGATCAGGGGAGAAGGGCCTTAGTCAGGGAGGTGACCAAGAACCCAATGGTCACTCTGTCAGAGCTCCAGAGGTCCTCTGTGGAGAGAGGAAAACCTTCTAGAAGGACAACCATCTCTGCAGCAATCCACCAATCAGGCCTGTATGGTAGAGTGGCCAGACGGAAGCCACTCCTTAGTAAAAGGCACATGGCAGCCCACCTGGAGTTTGCCAAAAGGCACCTGAAGGACTCTCAGACCATGAGAAAGAAAATTCTCTGGTCTGATGAGACAAAGATTGAACTCTTTGGTGTGAATGCCAGGCGTCACGTTTGGAGGAAACCTGGCACCATCCCTACAGTGAAGTATGGTGGTGGCAGCATCATGCTGTGGGGATGTTTTTCAGCAGCAGGGACTGGGAGACTAGTCAGGATAAAGGGAGAGATAACACATAACAAAATGTGAAAAAAGTGATGCGCTGTGAATAAATAAACACACACTATAATCTGAACAGACACCAAAATAATTTAAAGAAAGAAAACTTCTGGCTTGGCAGTGCCAGTCCCAGTGAGGCGCTATACAGGTCCATTTGGTATAAAGGAGCTCCCCATTACATTTCCTCACACACATCTGCTGACTGATTTGATGGCTGAATGTCCTCAGTGTTGGTGTGTCACAGAGAGATGATGTGCAGCATTGTTCATAACGCCACTCAGTTTAGTTTTAATTCTCTCCCTTGTTACGGCCTCCTGGGGGTCCAAAGTGCGCCCCATAACTGAGCCTGCCCTTTTTAATCAGCTTGTTGATTTGGTGGTCCTCACTTGAAGTGATGTTAACAGCCCAGCACACCACGCTGGCCATCACAGAGTTGTAGATGATGTGAAGGACGTCACTTTGCTTCTCACTTTAAAGGAACGCAGTCTGCTAAGGAGGAAGTGCCCGCTCCGTCCTTTCTTCTCCAGCCCCTCTGTGTTATGAGACCAGTCCAATTAAGAGCCAATTCGAAGATTTCTGCTGCCCAATGTGAAGTTGTAAATGCTGCCCTGCCAGCCCACTTTGCTTTCACTGCCAGACCTGGACATTGAGACCTGGAGACAGGACTGGGGACAGTGAAGAACTTTGGATTGCAAATTCACAATTTGAGAATATCGAGTTATAGCAATGTCTGTTTACAGGACACTCTCAGAAAAATACACTCTTGAGGGGTGAGAACATCAGTAGAAATCGGGCTCTGTTAGTAGTCTTCATTTATTACTTTTAACATTCCACTGAAGAAAATTAAGAAACACTTCAGTCACTTCTAAAACTGCTGCTCAGTTTCTATAGTTATAAACTGCTCAAAAATTTTCAAGGACCACTCAATGGGGAAAACAATCCTGCTGGTTCTCTCTACTGCTATGGACTGATCTGGTGATGTGTGAGGAACAAAAGAATGGAAATGAAAAAGATCAACCGACAGAGGGACACCCCGAAAATCAAAGGGAGCAAATGAGGCGACAGACAGGCGAGTCCATTTGGACAAAATTTCATTGCAGCAACTCCAGATCGTCCTCAGTAGTTTGTATGAATGCCTGACAACGTCCTAATGAGATGATGGATGGTGTCCTGGGGATCTCCTCCCAGATCTGGACCAGGCCATCACTGAGCTCCTGGACAGTCTGAAGCATCGGATGGACCGAAACATAATGTCCCACCCAAAGGTGTTGTATTGGATATGAGGTCAGGCAAGTGAGCGGGGGTCAGTCAATGGGATCAATTCCTTCATCCTCTCGCCACATGAGGCCAGCCATTGTCGTGCACCAGGAGGAACCAGCATAGGGTCTGGCAATGGGTCCAAGGATTTCATCCTGATACCTTATGGCAGTCAAGGTGCCGTTGTGTAGCCTGTAAAGGTCTGTGCGTCCCTCCATGGATATGCCTCCCCAGACTGACCATCACTGACCACCCACCAAACCGGTCATGCTAAACGATGTCACAGGCAGCATAATGTTCTCTACGGCTTCTCCAGACCTTTTCATGTCTGTCACGTGTGCTCAGGGTGAACCTGCTCTCATCTGTGAAAAGCACAGGGCGCCAGTGGTGGACCTGCCAATTCTGGTATTCTATGGCAAATGCCATGTCCTTATGGGCAACACTCTCACTGACTTAACATCAACACCTCCAAAACCCAAGTGATGTGCATAAACTTCATCACCACAGCACCCATCCAGGTAAACGGAGCACCACTCGAGTTTGTGGAGGACTTTACCTACCTTGGCAGCCTTATCAGCAAGGACAGCGCTGTCCATAAAGACATTAGAGCAAGGCTGGGACAGGCTCAGGGCGCCTTTTCCAACTCCGTTCCATCTGGAGGTCTAAACAATACAGCCTAAAAACAAAGATGCTCCTGTACAACAGCAATGTAAAGTCTGTCCTCCTGTATGGTTCAGAGTGTTGGCGTGTGGTCAGTACAGATAGAGGAGACTTGAGGTCTTCCACAACAGATGTCTCAAACGAATCTGCCAGATCTTTTGGCCCAACAAAATATCAAACCAACAATTATATAAGAAAACAAACAGTCAATGCATCACCAAGGACATTACATTAAGACGCTTAAGATGGCTTGGACATGTGTTAAGGATGGAGCAAAACCGCATCCCAAGAGTTGCCTTAAGATGGACACCACCCGGAAAAAGAAAAACTGGAAGACCCAAAAACACCTGGCGTAGAACGGTGGTACAAGAGCTTCAAAAGATGAACCTGTCATGGGGAGAAGCACAACATGCTGCAAGGCGATGGAGGGAGCTTTGTTCCACAAGGAACAAAGAGGATTGATTGATTGATGGCAAATGCCAATCGAGCTCCACGGTGCCCACTAGAGGATGTTGGGCCCTCAGGCCACCCTTATGAAGTCTGTTTCTGATTGTTTGCTCAGAGACATTCACACCAGTGGCCTGCCTGCCTGCCTGCCGGCTGGAGGTCATTTTGTAGGCTCTGCCAGTGCTCATCCTGTTGCCCAAAGGAGCAGATACCGGTGGGTCCTGCTGATGGGTTAAGGACCTTCTACGAGGGGCCCTGTCCAGCTCTCGTAGAGTAACTGCCTGTCTGTCTCCTGGAATCTCCTCCATGCCCTTGAGACTGTGCTGGGAGACACAGCAAACCTTCTGGCAATGCCACGTATTGATGTGCCATTCTGGAGAAGTTGGACTACCTGTGCCAGCTCTTTAGGGTCCAGGTATGGCCTCATGCTACCAGTAGTGACACAACAGATGAGGAGGGAAAAATGTCAGTGGCCTCCTTCCAGCTGTTAAACCATTTATTCCTGTTTTGGGGGTCATCTCATTGTTGCCCCTCTAGTGCACCAAAGCAGCTGAAACTGATGAACAAGCCCCTCTGCTACTGAACTGAGCAGATCAACAGCCCAGAAGTTTCATTGTCTTGATGCTATAGTCTCATTAAAAAGTGGTCTTTTAATTGTTTTGAGGAGTTTATATTTAAAATTCAAGGTAAATATGTACCTTTGGATGATGGTGAGATGCACGCTGTGGGCTGTCTGGACCTGACGGCATCTCGGGACGCATGCTGAAAGACTGTGCAGACCAACTGGCTGGGGTCTTCACCAGAATATTCAACCAGTCTCTGTTTCAGTCCACTGTGCCATGTGGCCTGAAATCCCCTGTCATAGTGCCTGTGGCCAAGAAACAGACCATCACCAGTCTTAATGACTACATGCTAGTTGCACTGACCCCTGTGGTTATGAAGTGCTTCGAGAAGCTCATCAGGAACCACATCATGCCATTCATTCCTCCCATGCTTGATGCGTACCAGTTTGCCTACAGAGCAAACAGGTCTACGGAGGACGCTGTGGCCACTGTTCTCCATGCTGTTCTGTCCCATCTGGAGCAGCAGGGGAGCTACACATAGCTGCACTTCATAGACTTCAGCTCTGCCTTTAATACCATCTTACCCCACAGACTGGTGACCAAACTGTCAGACATAGGACTTCCACACTCCACTTGCCTTTGGATCAAGGACTTCCTGAGTGATCGCACTCAGAGGGTTAGAGTGGGCCCCTACTTCTCCACACCCATCAGCCTCAGCACTGGCTTCCCACAGGAGCTGTGCTGAGCCCCCTGCTCTATACCCTCTACACCCATGATTGCATTCCTGCCCACTACAGTAACACCATTGTTAAGTTCGCTGACGATACCACGGTAGTAGGGCTCATCTCTAAGGGGGGATTAGTCCACCTACAGGGATGAGGTGGAGCGGCTGGAAACATGGTGTAGGAATAACAACCTGCTCCTAAATATAGCCAAGACCAAGGAGCTCATTGTGGACTTCAGGAAGAAGGCTAACAACATCCAGCCACTCATCATCAGCAGAGACTGTGTGGAGAGGGTCTCAGACTTCCACCTCTTGGGAGTCACCATTAGGGAGGACTTGACCTGGGACAAACACACAATTCTGAGGTAGTGAAGAAGGCCCAAAAGAGACTCTACTTCCTGAGGGTGCTCGGTAAGAACAACATCTCTGAGAAACTGCTGGTGTCCTTTTACCGCTGCACAGAAGAGAGCATCCTGGTCTACTACCTCTGTGCGGGGCTCTCCAGCTGCACAGTAGCACAGAAGAAAGAGCACCACAGGGTCATTAAGGTTGCCCAGCGGATAGTCGGCTGTCCTCTCCCCTCACTAGAAGAACTACATGGTTCTTGTTGCCTCAGGAACGTCAAGAAAATTCTTCAGGACCCATCACACCCAGGACATGCATTATTTGAGCAGATGTTTCAGCTCCATAAAGACTAAGATAAATAGACTGAGAAACAGTTTCTATCCTTCAGCCATCATCACCATGCTGAATGCTGCTAAGTGGTCAATCTGACCGAGTGCACCTTCATGTTTACAATACAGCTGTAGGTTAACATTGGACAAGGGACAAGTGCAATATGACATATGTATGAGTGGAAAACATTGTTCTGCTGTTATGGACTATTGTGGTACTTATTTTATTCCCTTTTTATTTTAGTTTTAACTTGAGTAATCGTGTTTTGCTTTTATTTTATTTTTGCATTAGAACATTGCCCTAAATTTCGTTGTACAATGTCTCATTGCTACAATGACAATAAAGATTTTGATTTGATTTGATTGATTTCATATCCATCCATTATCCAACCCGTTATATCCTAACTACAGGGACACGGGGGAGTCTGCTGGAGCCAATCCCAGCCAACAAAGGGTGCAAGGCAGGAGACAAACCCCAGTCAGGGCGCCAGCCCACCGCAGATTGATTTGAAATTCTACATATATATTTTTTTTTTAACTAAAACTTTACTGTAACGGGCAGCACAGTGGCACAGTGGGTAGTGCTGCTGCCTCGTAGTAAGGAGACCTGAGGTTCGCTTCCCGGGTCCTCCCTGTGTGGAGTTTGCATGTTCTCCCTGTGTCTGAGTGGGTTTCCTCCCACCGTCCAAAGACATGCAGGTTAGATGCATTGGCGATCCTAAATTGTCCCTAGTAGGTGTGTGCTGGGTGTGTGTGTGCCCTGCGGTGGGCTGGCACCCTGCCCGGGGGTTTGTTTCCTGCCTTTCGCCCTGTGTTGGCTAAGATTGGCTCCGGCAGACCCCTGTGACCCTGGGTTAGGATATAGCGGGTTGGACAATGACTGACTGACTTTACTGTAGCATATACACGTCATTTAAATTAATAAAATACACTGAAAACTTAGCAACCTGACAGCATTCAGTGAAACGGACAATTTAATGAATATCTTTAAATAGGAATCCATCCATCCATTTTCCAACCCACTAAATCTGAACACATTGTCACGGGGGTCTGCTGGAGCCAATCCCAGCCAACACTGGGCACAAGGCAGGAAGTAATCCTGGGCAGGGCGCCAACCCACCTCAGGACACACACACCAAGCACACACTAGGGACAATTTAGAATCGCCAACGCACCTAACCTGTATGTCTTTGGATGGTGGTAGGAAACCCACGCAGACACGGGGAGAACATGCAAACTCCACACAGGGAGGACCCGGGAATCGAACCCACCTTACTGTGAGGCAGCAGCGCTACCCACTGCGCCACCGTACCTAAATAGGAATCTTTACCTACAGTTCCTATTTATAGGCGTCATCCCAACTGACTGGAAAACTGGATTTGTCATCCCTACCAGGAAAGGGAAGGCTGATGGCCTGGATTGTGGCAGCTAGAGGTGGGCAACGCTGTTGTCTGTGCAAAACACACTTGTGAAGACACAACGTACAATGGCTTTATGCTCAACAAGTATTTTCAAAATATTCTCATTATGGTGAACTACTGTACTCCTCCAATGAAAATAGTGTTTTTAAACACATGCCACTCCAGTAGTGACATCACACATGCGTCTATACGCCATCAATTATTTATGCATGTGTGAAGCTCATTGGGCAGTGGCGTCACATGTGAGGCGGAGTACTCTGACAGTCCGTATGCAGGACACAAGCTGGGCAGGTAGCACCGATCAGGTGGTGCCATCCCCATGCAACATGGCTGCTACAGCTCTGTGATGTCACGCTGGCCTCACCAATGCATCATGGGGCACTGGGGAAAAAAAAGTTACTTTAAGTTGGCTGCAGGGTGAATTTACAGAGAAAAAGTTGCCAGTGGCAAATCTAGCGAGTCTGCTGTGAAGAACAACATTTAGTAACTCACTGGGCAAGAAAACTGATCAGCATTGGCACTGCCACCAGTGTCAACAAAAAGCAATGTGTGATCAGGCAGAGCAGCCTTTATGCCATCTGGTGTGCCAGCACAAAGATATGGGGGTCCTGGCAGTGATGGCAGACTAGTTTTTTGCCGGAGTCAATTCCCCCAAAAACCTCTGGTGGTCCCGCTCTACAGGGTGTGGCTTTATCAAATGCCAATGCCAGGGGTTCTACTTTGAGTCCCCCTAATCTAACCAATAACTCTAGGCAGGGTGGTACCAACTATGGGGTGCGGCAGACTTCATCAATAATAAGCACATCAGCAGGATTTATACTTTAATTGGTTATGGAAGTTTAGTGCAATTGCTCTTTTATTTCCAGATGTAACTACAATGTACAGATGTAGCTTGTATTTGTGCTCACGTAGCTCACCGTAAACGTATTTTAGCTTTTACTGCGAATGCGGGTCACTACATGAACTGTAGAACAAGAAGGTCTTTAACACATCCAGAGAGAAATTGTCGGAAATTTCCGGATCCTGTGAGAGAGAGAGAGAGAGAGCATACTGCACATGGAGTTCTGTCACTTGTCACTTGGACAAACCTTGTAAATAATAATTTAATAATATGATAATGGGAGGGGTGGGGCGGGGCTGGGCGGGGCTTACTACTCACTGTTGCTAGCGCTGTCCACGGTGTCTCAGAGACGTAACAACTGAATTGTTGGAATTCTTCACGTTATCCAACCTTTGACCTTTTCTTCAAACCAAGCCACCTGGATAAAGCTGAAGAGACCGAACTTGAACCTCAGGCAGGTAACCCGTCTTATTCCCACAGTAGCAGTGACCCCCAGTTTGATTACGTTGTGTGACCACCAGAAGGTGCTCCTGCTGCCCAAACCCGACACAGACAGACGCAGGACACAAGTTCAACACACACACGCTTTTAGTTTTCCTCGTGGGAAACGCTTTCCCTCGTTTCCCACCTTCACAGCACGGTTCCAAAGCACAAAATCTCCTTCTCTTCTTTTCTCTTTTACTTCTCCGTCAGCCCCCACGCCTCCTGGCGAGCTTCGTCCTCTTCCACCCGACTCTGGCTCTTCAAACGGCTCCTGGGTGGCTCATCAGTGTTACCTGGAATCCCTCCCAGGTGTGGTGGATGTCCAATGTTGGGCTCTACTGCTCCCCCTGGCAGCTCTCACAGAACCTAACAGGGCTGTACCAAACTCCAACTCCCAGCATGCCCTGTGGGAATTCGTGGTACCATAGCTGCCCAGGAGGGCTACCCTCTAGCGTCCCAGGGAAGGTGATGCTTTGTGGGTGCTCTCTCTCTCCCCTGGTCCTTCCATCCAACAGGCACCCCGGCAGGGTAATGGCCATGGGTGCCCGTGACGGTTGATATAGTGTGTAAGCGCCCAGGAGGATGGATGGGCATCCTCGCGAGGATGGAGGAGGATTTCTTCTGTGCAGCTGGGCAGCCATATTAGAAGGATACCCTGGTTGTAGACACTACCGGCCGGGATGCTTTATAATTCTCATCCTGGCTGGGATACTGGAAGGACTAATGGACTGATGAGAGCTGGAGGCCGGGAGCAGTTTATCCCTCAGATTACTAGGGGACAGTGTTCCTCATCAATAGTACCAGTGTAGACACCCACAGAGGTTGATGGGAATTGGAGTCCAGTTCAGTATTTGTCCTTGGGTGACAGTAGAGGGCGCTGCTGAGGGAGGATCTCCTTGTTTTCCATATGACGCAGAAATGCTTCCAACAAGCCATGATGTGCCACCAGCAGTACACCCAGGTTCAGCTTAAAAGGAGCCCGCTGCCATACCTCATGGAGTCGGTTTTGGGAGGCAGTGGGCAACACTCAACAGATGAACAGGAGGACAGAAGGAGAGATAGAGAGATCACTGAAAGTCTCTATATTGGCTCTGGTGATTGTTATAATTGAATTGGCAGGATTACAAATCCTTTATTTTAAACCCAGGGTTGTGTTGGGTCTTGTGTGTCTGGGGTTTGGGGGCACAGTGGTGCCACCTACTGTTCACAACTGCCTTCCTGTCTGCTTGTTTTAAGACTTTAAATCAGCATTGAAAGCTAAGCTAAGTGCCACATTTGTCTTTAATGTTACGCATGCTTTGTCCCCCAATGTCACTGTGATGTGGGTTGTTTTGGGGCTTGCAATACACTTGAAGAAGAAAAGAACCCGGTAGTGCGTCTCCCTGCAGAAGACATTCCTAGTGTCAGAAAACTCAGAAACTGCAATGTAATTACTAGCAGCACAAGTACGAGAGTGAGATAAATAAGAGAGGGTGAGAAGGCACTGCCAGTTATAATGGTGCCAGCAGTGACAGGACATGGCACAGCAGTATGGGTGGTGCCAACACAACTGCAGCTCACGGTGTGAGAAGACAATATCACACTCGCACAAGTGGCAGTGCCAGGACAAGTCAGAGTATGCAAATGTGCTGTGGCATCGACAATGAGAGTGACACTGTTAATGACACAGTTTATCGGGTGTGCAATCAGTAAGAGCTTTACGGGAAAACTTGATAGCGGGCATCATAGGTATGAGAGAAACACAAGTGCATCTGCACACTGCGCCATTGGCGCTGGCAGCATAACTACTGTATATGAGCACTCACACACAGTGGTGCCAACTATACTGCTGCTCACCATTTGAGAAGTGCCTTGGGCATTGGAAAGGCGCTATATGCATAAAACATTATTATTACTAACATGGTAAAGCACTGGCACTGGAAATATCACTTCAGCTTGCAGTGTCTGAACATACAATGCAGTATTGGCACAGGCAGTGATACCCCTGGAAATCACAGTGAGAAAAGACTGCAGAACTGCATGTAATGCCAACTCGAATACTACTGATTAGGTAGGCAAAGAGACGGGCATGAAAGGTGCTTTATAAAATAGAAATAGATGAGCAGGACACTGGGCACCATAGAACACAGAATGAGAAACATCATGTAAATATGAAATATGAATAGATAGATAGATAGATAGATAGATAGATAGATAGATAGATAGATAGATAGATAGATAGATAGATAGATAGATGAAAGGCACTATATAATAGATAGATAGATAGATAGATAGATAGATAGATAGATAGATAGATAGAAAGGCACTATATAATAGATAGATAGATAGATAGATAGATAGATAGATAGATAGATAGATAGATAGATAGATAGATAGATAGATAGATAGAAAGGCACTATATAATAGATAGATAGATAGATAGATAGATAGAAAGGCACTATGATAGATAGATAGAAAGGCACTATATGATAGATAGATAGATAGATAGATAGATAGATAGATAGATAGATAGATAGATAGATAGATAGAAAGGCACTATATGATAGATAGATAGATAGATAGATAGATAGATAGATAGATAGATAGAAAGGCACTATGATAGATAGATAGATAGATAGATAGATAGATAGATAGATAGATAGATAGATAGATAGAAAGGCACTATATGATAGATAGATAGATAGATAGATAGATAGATAGATAGATAGATAGATAGATAGATAGAAAGGCACTATATAATAGATAGATAGATAGATAGATAGATAGATAGATAGATAGATAGATAGATAGATAGATAGATAGATAGATAGATAGACAGATAGATAGATAGATAGATAGATAGATGAAAGGCACTATATAATAGATAGATAGATAGATAGATAGATAGATAGATAGATAGATAGATAGATAGATAGAAAGGCACTATATGATAGATAGATAGATAGATAGATAGATAGATAGATAGATAGATAGATAGATAGATAGATAGATAGATAGATGAAAGGCACTATATAATAGATAGATAGATAGATAGATAGATAGATAGATAGATAGATAGATAGATAGATAGAAAGGCACTATATGATAGATAGATAGATAGATAGATAGATAGATAGATAGATAGATAGATAGATAGATAGATAGATAGATAGATAGAAAGGCACTATATAATAGATAGATAGATAGATAGATAGATAGATAGATAGATAGATAGATAGATAGATAGATAGATAGATAGATTATAATTATCCACTTCTGATTGGCTGAAGATAAGAGAGCCGCCCGCTGATCCCCTAAGAGTCATAATGGAGTGCCAGTAGATACACAGATAGATTTGTGACACACTATGTGAGATTATTAAATATGAAAGACATTATATGATATGTACATATATAGATTTATGAAGGGTATCATGCTGTATGTATTTCATTCTGAATCTGATGTTTCCAACACACACAGTTGAGCAGGACGGCCGGCTCTCACCATTAGTCCTGATGGCTCAGGTGCAAGACAGCGCTCTTCCTAAATGTACAGCAGCAGTAGCCTTCCCTTCTAAACATTTTAATTCCGCTTAAGTGCTTGGATGATATCACTCAGGCATTTTCAAGCCATACCACATAATTGCCGGAGTGTTTTGATTCGGGTAATGGGCTGGAACAGCAAAATCTAAAAATAGAGCAACTTCCAATAGCTGCGTTTTGGACAAGGGCCAGTATCTTTCAATGCGCTTTCCATATACGGCATTGTCACGCGTGGC